>NC_134579.1:71497500-72097500 GCF_037038515.1 Microtus pennsylvanicus
TGCAGATTAAGCTGCCTCTGAAAGCCTTTCCTAAGATGAGCCACCCCTCAGCCCCTACCTCCACCTCCACCCCTGCCCAGGCTTTCTGTGTTCAGACAGGTGGAGGTACTGCTGCCCCCACTAGCGCCTATGTGGCAGACCCTCAATACACAGAGTATCTCAAAGACTCCAAAGCTTGGAGCCAGCACTATTTCAAACACGGCTCTCTACAGCTCCTAGAGCATGCAAGAGCTTTTCTGAGTAGTGCTCACTTCTAATCCACAAACTTGTTTTCCGAATGTCTTGTGTTCATAAATAAAGATTGCCAGTCTAGGAAGCTTTCTCATGGGAACCTGGTGAGAGGGACCACAGATTTTAACTGGGAGCGAGATCTTCCAAGTAGATGGGAGAAAAGTCCCTCTAGTCTGGATGGGAATCCAGCATGTGGTATGCTGTGGCTGACGATAGTGAACTAGGCAAAAGAAGGCTGTGAAGGCTGCTACAGTATCCAAACTCACCTAAAACTTTGATTTCATACAGAACCTAAATATCATATACTGACATGCTTTTAACCAACATTATTGCTACTTAGAAAAAATTAATTTTATGATAAATTACTAAGTAACTTATATTTACTGTGATAAATTTAATTGTATCACAGTTGAGCATAAAAAGTTTTGATAGCCACTCACAACCAACCAGGTGACAGCATTTGGTTACTTAACTCAGTCGTGGTATGGACAAACACTCACTAGAAACTCTCAAGACAACTTCACAAGTCCAACCTGGTGAGAAAACCTGGGTTCAGAAAGGGTAAAAATCCTGACTGAATCAAGACAATAACCGGCCTAGAAACCTTCTCTTTTAGCCTTTTTTTCCCCCCATCAGGTCTGGTGAGATGGCTTAGCAAGTAATGGTGCTTTCTGCCAAGCCCAGTGGTGAAAGGCGAGAACTGACTTCTAAAGGCTGTCCTCTGACCTGCACGAGAGAGCGTGCATGTGGCGCATGCATCACCCCCAGGCACACAAACACACAAACGAGTGTAAAAATATTCTTTTCATCACACTGTTGATTAGAGAGCACTGACCGAACTCTACTCGAGTAACCAACCAACTGAGGTGGGGAGCGACTTACCTGCTGGAAGCCACGCTGCCGGAGCTGTCAAATGTGCTAATCATGGCCCTGCATCAGAAAGCATTGGTGCAGAAGGCGAGAACAGGGGCTGGCACGTGGCTAGACGTTGCATAATGCTGCTACCCGTAACTCACAGGTTCCTATTGTGCAATTGCACAATGCCGGGAATTGAGTTAGGCTGTTTGGCATCAAGAGGGAAAGACTGACGTGGCTTGAGCAGGTCCCCAAGGCTCAGAGGGTGGTAAAGTGATCACCTATTTGAACCAGCAGAGAGGTGTACCTTTACAGAAGAGATTAAGTCCCCAGGGCTCTGTCCCCATGAGAGGAAAATGTCCATGTCGGGTGAGTTTGTTATGCTGAGTCCTCCTCTCGCCTTCCGCTGCAGCGTGACACAGCAAGAAGGTTGTCCCCAATGGACGGGGAGCGGGATTCTGGGACAGCAGCACACGATGGACCATGATAATGCAGAGCCCACCAATTTTTTTTTTAAGTAAACAAGTTGTTAGTAAAGATGGATTGACAGAGCCAAATCCGGAGATTATAGTTCTTCAGAAATGGGCTCTGCATTGTGCTTTCAAATGGGAGTAACTTGAGAAAATGGGCACTGAAGCCAGAAATAGCTACTTTTTAAAAAAGCAGCACAAATTGGGAGGCTATTAGACTGGAGAGGCCCTGGGCTTTAAATCCCTACAAAACAAAAAAACAAATGCCAAGCAAAGCCAAGGGTAAACTCTGAGACTAGAAACCAACTAGAAGCTGACCCTAGGCAGGAGCTTTCTACTTTAGCCAATAAAAATTCATTTTGCATGTGCAACCAATGAATAACCTGGATGCTCATCAACAAATAAAATGGATAGGATATGTCGTATAGACAAAAAATATTTACATTTTGCTTCAAACTACATTTTACAAGTTTACCCTCTCACAATCCTGGATTTATAAATCAATAAATTAAAGTTTAGATGTGCTGAAGTTTTCCTTTATCAATTCAAAAATCAGATATTCAAATTCCGAGGTTCAGCAGAGATTCAGTTTCAGCCAGCAGTGAACACACATTTGTGGGGTTCTCTCTGCTGGTGTGTCTGAGGCCTGAGGACAGGTACTCAATGCACTCCGGTAGAGGCCCCTGGTATAGCTTTAGCGAAAGGCAGAGGCAAACATGATTAAAAGCTCCTAAACCACAAGGTAAACTGGACTTTGATGAAGACCCTGCTTCAGTCCTTGTCCATGTGTGCTAGGCCAGTGATATAATCGTTTTAAAGCTCAGTTTCCTTATCTATACAGGGCTTCGAACTATGCAATTGCTAAGGGCCTTTAGCTCCAATGGGATGGCGTCCGGCCTCTCTCTGCACTGAAGGCCCATTCCTCCTCCAGCAGCTGCTGCTCACAGTCATCAGGAAGGAGCTTGTTTACCACCATCTGGGCTGTAGGTTCCAGTACACCTGAGCCTGACCTCTTTCCAGCTTACAGGAGCCCTGGGAGGAGTGGGAAGACACCAGACTAGTTGCCCTAGCAAGGTGGTCTCCGGAGCTCATTGATCTTCTTTCTCTCTCCTTCCCACCTTATCATTCCTTCCTTCCACAAACACTGAAGGGACAGCTCCTCCACCTGTGGGTGAAGGGCCAGGGCTGGATAAAAGTAATGTTGATGGGTTCTTACAATACGCCCAGCCCCGCGCTAAATACTGTGTTTCTTCTGATGCAAGGATTTAGATAGTACAATGGTTCCTATTGTATAGGAAAGGTTAGAAAGCCTGCCCATGGCTTACAGTGGGATTATAACATCCGAGTTCCTGCTCGTAAGAAGTCGATACTAGAAAAGCTCCCGGAAGACCTTCCACAAGAGTGGCTTTCGGCCAGAGATGGAAGCACGGTCCAGAATGTGCCTGATGGGCAAAGTGGGGAGGATGCGCCAGAGATAGGGTCAGAGTGGTGTTGTGTTACCATTTCCTTGCACTGTAAACCTTCTCTGCTGGAATTTGAAGGGAGACTTAGAAGGCCCAGGAAACTTAAGAGAGGCTTAGGAAGTTCCCAAAGTTACAAGACTCATAAGTAATTGCTAAGGTCAGAGGAGACTCTGGAATGACATTTGTTCAGTTTCTGAGGGGAAATGATGCAACTTTTGTGACCCAGATTAGGAAGGACAAATGATAGGGCCACAGGGAAGAAAGGGAGCCCTCAGGCTGGTGTCTGGCTGAAGCCTCTCACCAGCCAGAAAGCAAGAATTTCAACATAATTAACACTTGCTATGAAGGTTGCTGACACAGAGAATATTTCTTTCATATATTGAGGTTTCCTGTCAAAATAGCAATGCACTGGAGGTTGGGTTGGCCTACTCTGGAAGTTTAACGTTATTTACAGTAATAACTTCTCTCCTTCCTTCAGCTGTCACCCAGACTTTTACTTCACCAGCCGTCATCCTGTCCAGTGTCCCCCAGGAACTGCCCCTTGACCTCACGGTGGCTCATTAGTGACCCCGTGAAGACAGTAGCCTCTCCATCGACACAGCCGTATGTAAGACTGTTGCTGAAACAGCGAAGCCCTCGCTCTCTGAGGCGAGTCTTGCTTTCTTCTTGAGCCTTTCCGATTAACCTTTGTCTTTAAAAATCATATTAAATATCTCTATCAAATCCTGCCTGCTTCACGCCGGCTTACTCTGAAATTCTTTTCTGCCTCAAAGCCAAGGATCAGGTTCTACTGGATTCAAGGGGAACTTGACGTCTAAAAGATCAGGGCAACTCCTCAGGTTACTGCAAGAAACAGGGTGGCCACCGCCAGTGACAGTCACTCAGGCTGGGGTACACTTTCCAGGGCTGCAGCTGCCTTCCAGCCGGCCATGCTTTAGCGAGTGACTCCCCAACCCGTGCATACTGAGTTCACGGCTCACCAAGACAGACTCGGGTAAAATGGTTTCTTTGGTCTATCCTTGATACGCTATCTGGGGTAAAATATATCTGCTGATATCTACCCAGGAATGGCCACATGTGGGAAATTAAAGAAAGAAATGGATCACGGTATCTGCAGGAAGACGGATCCGATGGGAATCAGCATGAAAAGCAAACCAAGTGAGACCCAGAAAGACAAACACAACATGTTTTCATTTCAATGTGGAATCGAGATTTAAAGTCGTGCGCATGGGTGTATTTGCTGCGCTTTTCCTAATCTGTCTCAATCCGCTTTCTAGAAACTACATGCTATTTATTGCTCCCAACTGACCTGGTTCAAGGCCCCCTCTTGCCACTCTGTCTCAGGTCCCTCTTCCTAGAACCTGTCTCTCTCTAACTTTAATCACGTTGAAGCAGTCTATGGAAAAGTCTAGGCTGTCTAAAGCACATTTTCCCATCGACAATGTTCTCAGGGAAGCCTTCCTGCTGCATGGCAAGTGACATTTCCTGTCAAAATTCTTGTTGTGGAGAGGCCAACAGCATAGACGCCAGGTTCAAACAGGCGCAGGTTTAATTCCAGTTCTGTGCTTGCCAATGGGAACCCAGAAAGCGTTCTCCACACCACCTAAGCTGGGTGTGAGGACCAATGAAAAACAGAGCTCGGCTATGGGCTTGACCTCTGAGCTTTACCAAAAAGACTCTAAACAGGAAGGAAAGGGCAGGGAGGACGTCTGCCCGCCCACATTAGATACTCACAGTCCGCCTGATCTGATGTCTTCACAGGGGATGCCGCACTGGAAGAGGGCTCAGCCTTGGAGCTCTCACAGCCAGACTTTCCTGAGGACTGGGGTGAGGGTATCACAAGCCGGGACACCAACTCACCCAAGCAGCTGATGTATAAACTGGAAGCCTGTTTATGAACTGAGGGATCCTCTCCTGGTGTTCCCAATGGAGCTGGAGAGCTGCTGACAGGTTCTCCCACTGATTGCCTTTTTATATCCTGCGAACGGAGCGCGGCCATGGCTTCAGAAGCCGGGGAACAATCCACTGCTCAGCTGGGTTTCAGGGCTGGCATACACCCTGAATACGAATTAGAGGCAAGGTCTTAGAGAGAATAGGTCCTAATTAGGTTTCGTGTCTTTCTAAGGAGCCACCCAGCCCTTTGTTCCCACCTGGGATTTTCCCAGTGTGCCTCACCCAGAGGGTGTGGCTCCCTCACAGATGTCCTTCTCTGTGAGAAGCCCTCAGCCCTCAGAGAAGCTGGTTCCCATAGCTCTCACTCAGGAGGTGGCTTTATTGCCGAAATACACTATTACCAGTACTGTACAAACACTGACCCAGAAAGCCTGGCGTCAGCGTGCCAGGCACGGGTACTCACATGGAACAGCCAGGAGTCAGGCGTGTCGAAGGTCTCGTGATCCCATTTGATGGCTGTGTCACCACATAGCAGGTGTCCTTTCTAATACATATGATAACAGCTGGGAAGGCAGCAGAGGCAAGGCCTGACTTCAGCCCCAGTTCCCACGAAGACTGCCGCTCTGGCATGCTTCCGGTGGAAGCTCAGCTCACTTGCTTCTTTGGGAAATAAAGGAACGCAGGTGTACGGTAAGAGTCAAGTAAAGCAATGGGAAGGTATGACTGTGGAAATCCCAGCAAGTCCCACTGGAGCAGGGTGTTCCCGCAGGGACTCAAAGAAAACTCAAAGCACAAATAAACAAAACCAGTCCCTCAAAATATCCATATTTTCAGAGTATTCCTTTTTGCACAGTTTTGAATTTTAGGACACTGCTATTGTTTTGCATATCAAGAACTGTAAAATTAATAAACAAAGTGCAGTGGGGGAACGATAAGAAAATTTAATCCAAATGAAAACTAGTGAGCTTGTTCTTCAGATGAATACTGGACAGAGCAGAAGGAAAAAGACAACTCGCGTTACTGACCCAGCTCTTTTTGAATGTAGTTCTTTGCCTTTGAAAAGTAAGCATGAAGTAGAATGGTATAGCAATTCTGAAAACTATTTCATGTGTTGTGATACTGAAAAACTGCGCTGGGGACCAAGAATGTGGCAGGAGATAAGGAATCGCTGGGGCTTTGGCTTGGCACTAGAAGCATCTAGTAAATTCAGATATTGACCCAGATCATTCTGAAATGATTAATCTTCCCTACTAGGTCAGCTGAAAAGGCCCACAATCAAAGAGACTTCATTCCATCAAGTCCATCCAGACCCGAACCTGGTTTTTAATTCTAGTCTTTTTTTTTTTTTGAGATAAGGTTTCTCTACGTAGCCTTGGCTGTCGTAGAACTCGCTCTGTAGACCAGGCTGACCTTGAACTCACAGAGACTTGGCTGCCGCTGCGTCCAGTGTGCTGGGATTAAAGGCGTGCATCACCATGCCCAGCTCAATCCCAGTCTTTATTAGATACCCGGGCTCTTTGACATGGTTGATTCCAGGGGAATGAAGAGTGGAAGCTGACTTTGCACAGAAAGAAGGGAGGAACTCAAAGAGTGACTTTCTGTAAAAGAAAGCACTTGCAGGGAAGCCGTGGTCAACTCTTAGACAACCTGAGCATAAAAATAAATAATGACAGTAATCTTATAGTGAACTGAAAAAATAGTGACCCATTGATCCTTATGTAGTCAACAACATTTAAAGTCATCCATCATTTTGCAGCCACTATTGTAATAGCCAAACAGGCAAGAATCATCAGTGTGTGTAAACACAGTAAGCGAAAGCTTGCTGTAGGACAGGTTCCCTACAGTATCTCCTCATAGATTCATAGAGAACTCTTCTTGGTTTTTGTAGATTATATGAGAGTGTGAGTGTGTGTGTGTGAATGGAGTACCCCTGGAGGCCAGAAGAGGGCATCAGACCTAGATGGAGTTGCGATCTGTCCTAAGCAGGTGCTAGGAATGGAACCCTGGTTCTCTGCATTACTTGCTCTTAACTGCTGACACATAGATTGCTTCTTAACTTTAATGGGGGAACCGAGTGTTCAAAGTGTGTGTGTGTGTGTGTGTGTGTGTGGTGTGTGTGTGTGTGTGTGTGTGTGTGTGTGTGTGTGTGTGTGCATGTTTGAGCTATGCTACAAGAGCATAGAGGAGAGACAAGAGTAAGTGTGGATGGGAAGACATAAGGTAAAGAGGTGACAACCTAGGGTGGGTTGACAGAGAAAAGCCAAAGTAGGAGATTCCTACTACAGACCTAGACAGAGTGGGTGAGCTCGTTGCATTATCTGAGAAATTAATTCTTTCTGAGAACCAGTTTCCTCCTCTTGGGTTTAAGAACATCTCCATCCCTCTGAAGGCTGGTGGCAGGAGGCCCTTGGGACACTGGAAATGTATGCACCCAGCCTTCTGACTTCATACCTGTAATATGGTCCACATTGGTTAGAGATTGAGAACCCCTCAGAGAGGCTGTAGACCACAACTTGCTTTTTTGAAACGACATAGCCAAAGTCCTGAGGAATCAGACATCTAAGAGTCCATATTCAGCCACAGACTCAGTGAACCCCCAAATCCCCAACCTTGTGTGCCTCCCAGCCGGTACACGGTGTTTGTTGTTCTTGGTCATCAAGGGCCCTGTTGAGTCAATCCCCAGACAAATACACAATTATCCTTTAACTCCAGGGCAAACTCCCCAAAGCTTTGATCTGATTCCCTGGATGCAAGGATCACTGGCCTCTGGTGGGCTCACATCAGAAGACGATGAGCTCAGGGACTGGCTTGTTTTCACCCTTATCAGTGCTGGTGCTGGCTAGACTGGAGGCTCCCAGGTGGGAGGAGGGTAGCTGGAGGGATGCTCCTGCTGGGACAGACAGAGCCGGATTTAGAGATGGGCAGCTTGTTGGATGGAATTTATGACTAACTGTGACTTCAGGTACAGGTGTTTCTCCCCAGTGATATCAGTTTTCTTATCAGTGAAAATGTACAGGCTGGTGCGATAGCCCAGTGGGTTAAGGTGATGCTGCCAAGCCTCACCGCCTGAGTCTAGTCTCCAGATTCTACCACAGAAAGAACTGTCTGCCCCATACTGCCCTCTGGCCACCACACCCAGTCATGCGTACATCCCCTTCCACCTCAGGCATTCATGCATATCAAACAAAGAAGTAAAATTGTAATTTAAGAAAAAAAAAGTTAAAAAATACAGACGATACATTCCTATTTACACAGAACCATGCAGAGGTACACGCCTAGGGAAATAGTGAGATTTAATAAGTGATTGTTTTCTTTTTTGTTCCTCTGCTCAAAAATATATATGCCTGTGAATAGAGCTGGGCCTAGAGGGTTTGAATAAAATCTACTCCAAGCTATTCAAACTTTTCTTGTCTTTAGAAGATTGTTACCAGGGTGATTCATGTGCTACCAGAAAACCCAGAAAACCTGTGAGCAGTTGGAAAACAAGCCTGCTCCATTGCACTGCTTAGGAAATAGTTGTTCAGTATCTGGGATTTCCTTCTATACACACACCACACCCATTTTAGATAAAAGTAATACAATACTATGATTCTGTATTGTAGCTCGATTATAAAAGCCAATAGTAGATTATTAATAACTAACATATAAATAAACCTATTTCTACAGTATAATTTTTAATTACTACACGGAAGCTTTTGGACAGTTAATGCAATTATCTAAACCAGAATATTCTCTTTGTAAGACATTTAGATTGTTTCTTTAACTATGGTAAACATGGCTTCAGTTAACATTCATGTGGGTAAATCTGTTTGATTATTATTTCATTATCTTCATTATTCTCTTAGTATAAATGACTCAACGGGAAGTCACTGGGCCAAAGGCAATCTCATATGTGAGCGCTTTTTAATGTGATTGCTCCCATGGACATTGCAGTGACAGAAGCCACAAAAGCAGTGAATGAATCACCAGCAAGGAGCTTTGTGGGGATGCTGTAAGCACAGTAGACAGAAACCTTTCTCGTGAAAGGGCAGGGAGGGCTGGGAAGCTTTATGTTCAGGGATCTTCCTCGGGCAGTGGATTGAGATTCTGAGGGACAAGAAGCACGTTTCCCGATGTGAGTAATGCCCCAAGTTCTCCAGTTAAGAAAATCAACGGCTTCATGGCAGGTGCTGTGCTAGGTGCTGAAGATGAAGAACTGAAACCTTATCCAGCCGAGCGTCTGCTGCATGAGCCCAAAGAACACCCACAAAGGGGGCAGAGAGAGCTGATCCTGAAAGTTGTCCTCTGGCCTCCATGTGCCCTGGTCTGCAGGCCTGCACACACACATCCTACACTCAAATAATAATAAGTTGGTCTTTCTGTTTTGCTTTGTTTTGTTTAGTTTTGTTTAAGCTTTAGGCCTGATGGTGGAGGCATGCCTTTCATCCCAATACTCCAGAGGCAGGATCTCCGAGTTCGAGGCCAGCCTGATGTACAAAGCGAGTTCTAGGATAGCCAGGGCTACTCAGACAAAACCATGTCTTAAAAAAAGAAGCAGAAATTATGATTTTTTTTAGTCTAACCACAAAAGAAAATCTAAAGTTTAGGCCCTGATTCAGACCTGGAGGGTAGCAGGGGTTAGCAATGATTCCTGGAAGACAAGGCTTTGAAGAATGAATAGGAGTTAGTTACACAAAGGGCCAGGGAGTTCAGGCAGATCACATGTTCATGACCTCAAAGCAAGAACAAATGTTATAGACCAGGAGAACTATAACCAGAAGTCTAGGAATCCAAACCAAAACTTCATCCAGGTAGATGGCTCTAATAGCTTACTTTGTAAGCATGAGGACCTGAGTTCAAATCCTCAGCACTCTTGTAAGAAACAGGACATGACTTCACATGCCCCTGTAATGGGTGTTGTGGGTAGGGCTGGGGAGACAGAAGGATCCTGGAAGCTCATTGGCCAGTCAGCCAAAAAAAAAAAAATGTCTGGTTCAGTGGGAGCCTGTCTCTAGGGAATAAGGTTCAGAGCAATAGAGGCAGATACACACTTTCTTCTGGCTCCCTCTGCATGCATGCATACAGGCATGGGCACCTACATATACATGCACACATGTACACACACATGCACACACATATACATATAACACACACTCACACATGCACATAAACACATACGTATGCACATACTCTCATATACAACACACACACACACACACACACACACACACACACACACACACACACACACACACATCCTTCTAAATGAATGCTTGAATAACAATCCATTCCATGGTAAGAACTAAAGTCACTTGCTCCTGTGGCTTGTGGAGCATCACAGATACTACAGGAGTACAAATGACCAGTCAGGGATGGGAGAGAAGACTGCCTACATTGTGAGAACAGGCTAATGCTCTTAGTAATGAAGCCGCTTGTATTGGAGGTAACTGGCTTGTATGCACAACTGTGGCAGTCCTTAGTCTTTTGTATGTTCAGCAAGTAGCAACATCATTTTTAAAGTGTTCTTTTGTAATTAAGATATCTACATTTGGAAAAAGATAGATAGATAGATAGATAGATAGATAGATAGATAGATAGATAGATAATCAGGTGCCTAACAGTATAAGTAATTTTTTTGTTTTGTTACTGGGGCTAGAACTTGGAGGCTGGTACATACTAGGCAACTGCTCTAACCCTAAGCCATACGCTCTCCAAGATCCAATTGCACGTTGTATATTGTTTTTGTAGAGCTGGGAATTTAATCTGGGACTTGCGCATGTTAAGCTGGTGCTCTACCACTAAACTACATCAATAGCAAAATTGATCGACAGGCAGGAACCAGAGGGCCTTCTAGACTGTAATCATTTATACAGGCCCACTAGACTTAAAGGGTCCAGGGTCTGTAGGATACCCTTTTCACCAAGGTCATGGTCAATGAAATAGGCACAGGCATCTGTCTAGCCTATGAACTTCAGCCTACAGTTACAGCCTCCAGCCTGCTCTCAGTCCCTCGGTTTCATGTACATCTCTCCCGTTGAAAGGCCATTCTGGACTGCAGACTCCCCCATACAGCTTTCCAGCAACCATGCGTCTAGGCTCCACAGTTGAACAAGGCAGTTCCTTATAATTCCTCTCACTGGGTTTTCTAAATGTGATTGAACCCTGACTGACACAGTCACGAGTGAGGGAAATCCATAATGCACACACAGACTGGAGAGTGGCAAAGAAAATTTAGATTAAACAAAGCGATAGTGTGGATCAGATATTATTCTGCAAGTGGCAGGAGGCTCCCTGGGTTAGAGAACTCAAAGGCTCCAGGTTACCTTTTGGGTACTTAATGATGTCTAGGAAGACCTGCTTGCTAAGGGTGTAGCCAGGGTGGTTCTCTATTATTCTAGCCGAAAGACTTGGATTACATAATCAGTTCTACTGAGCATGTCCCTTTCCCATGATGCATGTGGTTTTAATCACATATATACCGACATATAATCATAGGCATAAGATAATAAATAGATTCACCCTAAAAGTTCATTTCGAGGACAGTTCACCATATTGTACATGAACCCCAAACAGCATTACTGACCTTGCTGGCCCATCTCTCACATGGTTTCAGGATGTGAGCCAGGACATGTCTAAATAGAAACAGGAAGTTAGGGAGTTATCAAGGGATTACTAGAGGAGTAAATTTATCCGCTGTTTAAGTAAGTATGCGCACAGCCTGACACAGGTGAGGGCTCAAGTTGCAAACAGGTTGTTATGTGCATTGCTAGGAAGAGGTTATATCTATTGCTCAAGCCAATTGAAGTCCTAGGATGCTAAGCTGCTCCTATGCTTGCCTACCTCAGGAGCTGAGCAGACTTGAGAGGGAGAGGGACAAGATTGGAGTTTTAGGCTTAAGTGTAAAGAGCCTAAGGAATGCCTAAACGACCCATATGGAGATTTATAATTGATGCTGGCTTTATGGACCTGAAGCCTTGTTTGGTTTGTTTCTGGTGGGATATCATATATCCCAGGCTGGCCTGGAATTCACCATATAGCTGAAGATGACCCGGAACCCCTAATCTTCTAGTTCCTACCTACAGAGATCTGGGATTATAGGTGTGTGTCACCACGTCCAGTGTGGACCTGAAGTTTAAAGAGGATGAACAGCAACAGCAGCAGCAACAGATAGGGACATGGGCTCCCTCTGCTGCAGCGACAGATAGGGACATGGGCTCCCTCTGCAGCAACGACAGATAGGGACATGGGCTCCCTCTGCCGCAGCGACAGATAGGGACATGGGCTCCCTCTGCAGCAGCGACAGATAGGGACATGGGCTCCCTCTGCAGCAGCGACAGATAGGGGCTAGGACATGGGCTCCCTCTGCAGTAGCAGAGAGGGGACTCTGGGAAAGTTTGTGTTGCAGAGGAAGATGGGACACTGAAAGCCTGTTGGGATGAAAGGCCCACAGGAGAAAGCCTGGACCCACAGGCATTGAAAGATTGGTTCCATAGAGAAAAGGGATGGTTTGAGGGTGAGATGCCATAGAGAACTAGGCCAAAACCAGGAATGAAGATGTATGCATTGCTTTCGGCACCCAGGAGGCTCCTGGAGACAGACCTCAGAGAATCTCCCAAGGAGCAAAGAGGACAAAGACCAGATTGTAGCCGGGTGGTGGGTGAATGGGAGGTCAGGCATTGGACAGGCCACGGGCAGACAGGGTCTTTAAGCCTGACTGTAAGGAGGAGAACAACACACGAGAGAGGGGACATGAGGCTGACAAAAGGCTCCAACACTAGGAAGAGACGTGTGCACATTTGCACATTGCTGTGCCCAGGGCTCATGTGTGGAGCACGTGGCCCCAAGCAGCTGACACAGTTTTGGGAGGCTGTGGAAGCTTCAGAAGTTGGGTGTGCATTTGAAGAGCATACCCGGTTCCTTTCCCTGCCTCTGGATCCTGTCTGTGGAAAGGTGAGACCATGAATTTGAAAGAGAGTGGGGAGGGCTTGAGGGGATGACTGGAAGGGAGAGGTGTTACAATTAAACTATAATCTTAAAAGGTTTTCAATTGTGTGTGTGTGCACGCGCACGCACGCGCGTGCCCTCATGCAGGTTCTTTGGAACTAGAATCACAGGCAGTTGTGAGACACCTAATGTGAGTGCTGGGATTTGAACTCTGATCTGAATAGGGCAGTAAGCGCTCTTCACTGCCGTGCTATCTCTCCAGCCCATGTTCTCTATACTTAAAAAAAAAAACAACCCAAGAATGTAGATGTCCTAGTTAGGATGACAATTGCTTTGATGAATCACCACAACCAAAAGCAACTTGGGGAGGAGAGGGTTTATTTGGCGGACACTTCCACATCATGTTCATCATGAAGGAAGTCAGAACAGGAACTCGCACTGGGCAGGAACCTGGAGGCAGGACCTGATGCAGAGGCCATGGAGGAGTGCTGCTCACCAGCTTGCTCCACATGACTTGCTCCGTTGGCTTTCTTTTCTTCCTTCCTTCCTTCCTTCCTTTCTTTCTTTCTTTCTTTCTTTCTTTCTTTCTTTCTTTCTTTCTTTCTTTCTTTCTTTCTTTCTTTCCTCTCTCTCTCTCTCTCTCTCTCTCTCTCTCTCTCTCTCTCTCTCTTTCTTTCTTTTTCGATACAGGGTTTCTCTGTAGATTTGGAGTCTGTCCTGGAACTAGCTCTTATAGACCAGGCTGGCCTCAAACACACAGCAATCTCCCTGCCTCTGCCAACTGAGTGCTAGGATTAAAGGTGTGCACCATCACCATCGGCTCACTCCACTTTCTTATAGAATCCAGGATCTCCAACCCAGGGGTGGCCTCACCCATAATGAGCTGGGCTCTCCTCCATTAATCACTAAAAGTGCCCCACAGGCTTGCCGTCAGCCCGATCTCATAAAGGCATTTCCCCAATGGAGGCTCCCTCCTCTCTGGTGACTTGAGCCGTGCCGAGTTGACAGAAAACGCGTCGACACAGTAGCAGTCATAAAAAATATTTTTGAAAAAGACTTTGTTCTCTAAAGGGGTGGGGAGGAGTAAGGGAAGTGCCCTGAGGGCAGTGCAGGGTCCAGGAAAGAGTGACTCTCAAGGACTGTCTGAAGGCGGCTGTAGTTGGAACCCAGAGTGAGGCTAATAGGAGAAGGGAGGCTGAGAAAGAAGCAGGGGAAGAGGTGTACAAAGAAGGGCCCTTTCTGTCACCCATGAGGGGGTAACCCAAGAAAACACTCCCAGCATTCACAAGTGCTCTGTATATTTCTTCAAGAAATAGTTCCCTAGCCTGACCTTTTATTTATTTATTTATTTATTTATTTATTTATTTATTTATTTATTAAGGATTTCTAGCTGTCGGGAGGCAAGCAGATCTCTGTGAGTTCAAGGCCAGCTTGTTGTGGGTATTTGCCCAACCCACGACTATCTGGCCTGATAGAGGCGGAGTTTTTTGGGTGTTGACATAACTCTCCTTTAAAAGGAAGAGGGCATGACCCTATCCTAGAGCAATACTGACGAATATCTTGCATATCATCATAGAACCTTCATCTGGTGATGGATGGAGATAGAGACAGAGACCCACACTGGAGCACTGGACTGAGCTCCCAAGGTCCCAATGAGGAGCAGAAGGAGGGAGAACATGAGCAAAGAAGTCGGGACCACGAGGGGAGCACCCACCCACTGAGACAGTGGAGCTGATCTACTGGGAGCTCACCAAGGCCAGCTGGACTGTTACCGAAAAACCATGGGATAAAACTGGACTCTGAACATGGCGAACAATGAGGGCTGATGAGACGCCAAGGACAATGGCACGGGGTTTTGATCCTACTTAATGTGCTGGCTTGGTGGGAGCCTAGCCAGTTTGGATGTTCACCTTCCTAGATATGAACGGAGTGGGGAGGACCTAGGACTTACCACAGGGCAGGGAACCCTGACTGCTCTTTGGACTGGAGAGGGAGGGGGAGAGGAGTGGGGGGAGGGGGAGAAGGGTGGGAAGAGGGGGAGAAGAGTGGGAGGAGGGGGAGAAGAGTGGGAGGAGGGGGAGGGAAATGGGAGGCTGGGAGGAGGTGGAAATTTGTTTTTTTTGTTTTTTTTTTATTCTCCTTTTATCAATAAAAAAAAGAAAAAAAGTAAAAAAAAAAGGAAGAGGGCAGGCTCGCTCTCTCTCTCTCTCTCTCTCTCTCTCTCTCTCTCTCTCTCTCTCTCTCAGTGGTCAGAGATCAGATTACTGCTTCCATTTACCCCAGGGCAGAATGGAAGATCCTAGAGTCTCTTTACCTTGTTATTTGTAAGTGTTTCCTAATAAACTTTTGATACCTTTTTATTGGGGTGCTTGTGGATTTACATGTTTTGCCTACACCATCTGGTCTACCTAGTGAGTTACAGGGAAGCCAGGGCTACATAGGGAGACCCTGTCTCAAGAGAGCTGAAAATTTGCCATTAAGAAACTGGGAACTTCAGATGTGTGCACTGGTGCCGATTTCAACCAAATATCTGAGCATGTTCCATGTTTTACCCATATATGTTTGTCAGGAAATATAATGAGGTTACAGACTTGATGAACAAGCACTATATTTCGTGTGCTGGCTAGTTTTATGTCAACTCGACATGAGTTAGAGTCATTTATGTAGAGGGAACCTCAGTTGAGAAAATATCCCCACCATTGTGGCTTGTGGGCAAGCCTGCAGTGCATTTTAATAGTGATTAACAGGAAGAGTCAGGCTCACCTTGGGCAAAGCCAGCCCTGGACTGGTGGTCCCAGGAGCTATAAGAAAGCAGGCCAAGCAAGCCATGGGGAGCGGGCAGATACACAGTAGCCCCCCTCCATGCCCTCTGCATCAGTTCCACTCCAGGTGCCTGCCCTGTTGAGTTACTGCCCTGACTTCAGGGACTGTGATGTAGAAGTGTAGACAAAATAAACCTTTTCCTCCTTATGTTGCTTTTGGTCATGGAGGTTTAAGGTTTTTTTTGGGGGGGGGAAGAGAGAGAGGGAGGGAGGGAAAGAGAGAGAGGGAGGGAGGGAAAGAGAGAGAGGGAGGGAGGAAGAGAGAGAGGGAGGAGGAGGGAGGGAGGGAGGGAGGGAGGGAGGGAGAGAGAGAGAGAGAGAGAGAGAGAGAGAGAGAGAGAGAGAGAGAGAGCCAGGATCTCTTTGTGTAGCCTTGGCTGTCCTGGAACTAGCTCTGTAGACCACATTGGCCTTGAGCTCACAGAGATCCACTTTATCTCAGAAATAGAAACCCTAAAACACTTTATAAGCTATGTCTCCAACACCAGATTAGAAAACTACAGACATGAATGTGGTTGAGAATCAATGAGTGTCAGATACAGTTCCAAAACTGCAAAGGAGGGAAGAAATGAGGAAAGGAAGGAAGGAAGGAAGGAAGGAAGGAAGGAAGGAAGGAAGGAAGGGAGGGAGAGGGAAGGGAAAGGAGGGAAGGAAGAAGAAGGCAGGCTCTGATGTTGTTCTCCTCAGAACTATCACTGCTGCTATAGGGTCCACAAACTCTTAATTCAGGAAGCACAGGTGGAGGGTGTAAGCTGAGGCAGCTAAGACTCAGAGCTGCAAAGAAACAGACTGGGTGGCTTGCAGATAAAGCAGAGGGAGTTCTTAGTGGGTAACACTCCATTTATCAACTGAGCTTTTCGTCGGTTGAGGGCTGAGATACAGGCATGTGATTAGCAACTTGAGAGGGGCAAACATAGATTTGCCATTGGAGGGACTGAGGGAGAGTCACAAAGAGATGAAGAGAATGCTGGAGGCCTTCCTGTGGTCCCATCTGAGGACACTGAGCCACCTGTGTGAGTGCATCAGAAACAGCAGGAGGAACACCCTTCATTGAGACCCTCAGGCTGGAAGCAGGGAGGAGAGAAAGTACAGGAAAGATTGAGAATCATCAAATAAGAGTCGTTAAGTAAGCGATGGGAACGGGAGCCCATAGACAAGGAAGTGAAACCAGGAGGTGCCCAATAGATTGGATAATGTGGGGCCAGGGGACTGGCACTCACAGTGAGGCCAAAAAACAAATCGAGATGATCAAAATGAATGAGAGATGGACACAAGGTAGGTGGGGAAAAAAAGAAAGAGAAGCAAAGACAGAGCAGGTGGGGCAACCCTTGTTACCAGGATGAGGACATCTGCTCCATGAGGGTGTGACTGGGAACAGAGGATGGTAGAATAAACCAGAGGTAGAATAGACAAGATGGCATGCGAGATTGCGGGCAGGGCACTGCAGGTGGCTGGGTACGGAAAGAGAGTGGCCAAGGCTTCTGGCCATCATGGAAGAGGACCCAAGGGTCAAAGTCGTTGACATTGAGGATGTGAATAGCAGTTGTCTTAATTAGGGTTTCTATTGCTGTAAAGAGACACCGTGACCATGGCAACTCTTATAAAGAGACTGTTTAAGCGGAGTGACTGGCTTACAGTTTCGGAGGTGCAGTCCATTATCACTGAGAGCATGGTGGAGCGCAGGCAGATGCGGTGCTGGAGTAGCTGAGAGTCCTACCTCTTTCAGGCAACAGGAAGTCGACTGGAAGTCACACAGAGGAAAGCTTGAGCAAAGGAAACATCAAAGCCCGGCCCCACAGTGACACACTTCCTCCAACAAGGCCACACCTCCTAATAGTGCCATTCCCTTTGGGGGCCATTTTCTTCCAAACCACCACAGTCTCACATCAGCATGTGAGAAATTTTCCTGCATACCCCTCCAAAGCTCGGCGAGAATGTAAGCTGTTTCACAAGGTGGAAGGAGAGGAGTGTTATTTTACTGGGACTTCTTTTGACGATTAAAAACACAGAGCCTTTCTAAATATAAGACCATATCTTTGAAGAACAAGAACAAAAAATAATAGAAAGATGAATTAAAATGGACCAGACCAGCTGTTGCATCTACACTCTGTGCCATCGAACAAGTCCAGAAAAAGTTAAGGCTTTCTGAAGAGGGAGTATGTAAGATGGTCCAGGACACTGGTTCTCAGCCTTCCTACTGCTGTGACCCTTTAACACAGTTCCTCGTATTGTGGTGACCCCAACCATGAGATTATTTTCCTTGCTACTTGATAGCTGTAATTTTGCTGCTGTTATGGATCATAATGCAAATATCTGATATGCAGGGTATTTGATATGTAACCCTTGTGAAAAGGCATTCCACCCCCCAAGGGGTCTCAACCCACAGGTTGAGAACCATTGGCATTTAAG
The DNA here is from genome assembly GCF_037038515.1 of Microtus pennsylvanicus. NCBI lineage: Eukaryota > Metazoa > Chordata > Mammalia > Rodentia > Cricetidae > Microtus > Microtus pennsylvanicus. The sequence goes on from NC_134579.1 coordinate 71,515,567, forward strand.
CAGATGCTGTTGGTGGGTGGGGCAGGAGGGTGGACAGGGCAGAAGTTGCATGGAGACCGTGTCTTGGGATGTGTTCGGGGACTCACCCGGCTGAATTGTATTAAAGCACAGAATGTTCTGGAAATGGGGAATGGAGCAGATTCTGTGAGGACAAGAATGATGGGATCAGGAGCACAGACTTTATTCATACATTGAAAGTTGCCAATTATGTAGTCATCAATAATTATTGTTTTGCAGCACTGAGGCTAGAACTCAGGGCTTCACTCAAGCTGGTTTCTTCGTCTGTGCTCTATCCATAGCCCTAAAGTACTTTAATTCACATTGTTAATATATGTATAACTATAACTTAATTGTATACTTGCTTTGCAATAATTTATTTGCTGTTATATCTTGGTCCTGGTGTCTCTCAAAGGTGTGTGTAAAGGCCAGATCACCAGCTGGTACTGCTATTAGCAGACAGTGGCATCTAGGGCAGCAGTTCCCACCCTGTGGGTGACAATCTTTTTGAGGATCAAATGACACTTTGATAGGGGCTGCCTAAGACCATCAGAAAACAGATATTTATGTTACTATTCATAACAGTAGCAAAATCACTGTTATGAAGTAGCAATGGAAATAGTTTCATGATTGGGGTCACCACTGTCATGGGAGATTTTGATCACACTCTGACATTTCTAAGAGTGTCATTAAAAGTTTGCCTTGAATCAGAGGGCAGACTTAGCTACTAGCTGGCCAAATTGTCCACAGAGGTTTCGGAGGACCCAGGATATATTGAGACACAGGTAGTAGTAGGGAGGGGCTTAGAGAGTTGCTCAGCCCTTTTGGATTGAGGAAGGAGAGAGAGAGGAGGTCACTGGTTGCTTCTCTGATCCATCAGGTTCTTACTCCGATATCTGACTCCCAGTTTTTACTGATAGAGAATAATTAGATAAACATTTCAACCCACAGCATGAGGAACTGTATTAAAGGGTCACAGCATTAGGAGGGTTGGGAATGACTGACTTAGAGGAAGCAGGTGTCTGTGAGGGGACCATCTCTCCCTCCATGTCACTGCTGTCGTCTGACTCTCTACTGACAGTCCTTAGCACCTAGCTTGTCCACCTGCCCTGAACCCCACACTGCCTTTGTTCATGTGCATGTCCCACCCCATGTAGCACACCCTCACTTTTGCCTTGTAGATCATCTGGGCTCCAGAAGCGAGCACCCAACTTGACACAAGACTGCCCTAGCCTATGCTCACCCATCTTTCTCCTAACCCCATCCCCCCTTCTATGATTTGGGGCCATTCTGAAAAAGTGCTCAAAGGCCAGCTCCAACTCTGTACTAATTTTTTTTAAAACACAAATCTTATTGGAACCAGCCACACATAAATTACACACTGTCCAGGCTGCCTCCAGTTCAACAAGACCCAGCTAAATAGCTGAGGTAGAGACCGAGTGGCCCGTGGCCTGGAAGTATTACTGGCTAGCCCTTTACAAAAACAAACCTGCTGACCCCAGCTTTAGACACACAAAATGAAGTAAAAGCATTCTTCTTCAGAAGTAGTACACGGGGGTGGGAACGTAGCACAGCGATGCAGTGCTTGCCAAAGATGTACGAGACCCAGACCTCGATATCGGCACTGCACACGCAAAGTTCAGATAGCAATGCACGAGATTAGTGAAAGTGTAGCAAACAGAAGTAAATACTAATTGAATAAAGCAAAATCCTCATATTCCATACTCCGGACGTGATCTCTGCCAATAGTTTGAGCTTCCTTTTCTGTTACCTAGTCATTTTTGATACCTTCACCTTTGTACAAGTTAGTTTTAGAAAATCAGGATCTCGCTATTTTAAAATCGTCCCTTTCATCTCAATACATTGTAAATATCTTCCTGGATACATTTGTACTTTTTTAAATTTTAAGCTTTGTTTATCTTTATTTTAGGTGTCTGGGAGGTTGGCCTCCATGGTCACATGCCTGTGTGTTCGTGCCTGCAGAGGCCACCAGAGGGCATTGGATCCCATGGGACTGGAGTCCCAGATCATTGCCAGCCTTGTAGATGCTGGGAACTCGATAGGGGACCTCTGGAGGAGTGGCCAGTGTGCTCTTTTGTCACTTGTTATGGCTTGCTTTTAAATTTCTACAAAGTATTCTGTGGAACGGATACATTCGTTAGCTAGATAACATATAAATAAGTTATAAATAGCTTCTATTGTTTGTAATTTCTGCTCGTTGACATAATACTATAATGAAGATTGCAGACATTCTTAGTTTTAGCAGGTCACATGAGAAGGCTGGAGTCATCAATGCCTGACTGAATATTATACACGCATGCACACACACACACATATACTAAGCATTATAGTAATCTTTACGACCCAGTACAATATGTCACCTATCCCTAGTGGTTCTTGGGTCCAGGTATGGGAAGTAGAGTTAGAAGTGGGAAAAATAGCATATCTCAGCATAATATGTTAGAGAACTGATGATTTAAGTCAGGCATAGAAGGTTGTGTGGTTGTGATCCCAGCACTTGGCAACCGAGGCTGGTTTATGAAGCAGGACCTTGCCTCAAAAAAAAAAAAAAAAAAAGATGTTAAAAGTGGTATGTCACATAGGTTGAATATTCCTATTCCTTTTTAAATAGTAAAGTTTTCAAAATACAACTTACTTGTGATTACTAAAATTTGAATCCCCAAACAAATAAGTGAGTCTTTTCCTTCATTTCTGATTGATGTGGGAGGAACCAGCCCACTGTGGTGGCATCACCTCTGGGCAGATGGTCCTTAGCTGTACAGGAAGCAAACTGAGCAAGCCACAAGGAGCAAGCCTTACTTACTAGCAACGTTTCTCCATGACCGCTGCTCCAGTTCCTGCCCTGGTTTCCCTCAATCACTGTGATCAGGACTTGTAAACCAAATAAACCATTCAGTTCCAAGCTGCTTTTGGTCATAGTGTTGTAGCACAGAAATAGAACGCAAATGATGACATATTTTAAATGTAGGTGATCGGTAGTGGTGGCGCCAGTACCCAGAAATGCGCCGGATACCCTGTGGAGAATAGCCGTGACTACAAGGCCACGCGGAGGCGAGTGAATGGGATACACATAATATTTTAATTAAGGAAGGAGCATTCTGCAAAACACTAAAGACAGTGTCAAGAAAATATAAACTCAGTGAGTGGCGCATGCCTATAAAGCCAGAACTTGGGAGGCTGGGGCAGGAGGATGGAGAATTTGAATCTAGGCCTGAGCTTCATCATGAGTTTCAGGTCAGCCTAGGCTACATGGTGCCTCAAACAACAACATATAGCAAGTGAGGGGCAGCGTCTATGCGCCCTTCTGTATGCAAAGACACTGCGAGGGTGGTAGCTTTAATAGTTTCCTAATTCATCCCCCTAGTGTGTGTTTGTAATTAGGACGAAGTTATACTAAAATACATTTCCAATGATGCTAAGCCTCCAGCAAGCATTATTTATAGAAAGTAATGGAAACCTTTCTTGCTGGATTCAAGTGAGGACGTTCTGGAGGCACTGGAGATGCCATGCTGGATTCAGGAAGACATCTGAGCTGGAGCAAAGCAGTGGAATTTATCTGTGTATGACAGATGGTCATGAGAGAAGACGGACTTGCCAAATGGACGGCATAGATTTAAGAGAACATCGAGAACTCAACCTTCTGAAGCCACCAAATTCAAAGCAAAGAAAAAGAGAGAAAAAGAGGGAAGGAAGGAAAGAGGGAGAGTGTGTGTGTTCTGCAAACCTAGAGGGCGTCAGGAAGTTTCCATGTTTACATCTGAGGCATCCCCTTGTCCTCACACTTTGACACACCTGTTTATATGAGGGCACAAGGAGAAGAAAGGCGAGCTGTGTGATCAGTTCCTGCAGATCGGTCTGCTCGTTACGCCTCCTCAAAACTCAGGAGGTAGTTATATGGGTCGGCTAGACAGTAAAACTTTAAGGAAGAGAGAGTTTGAACTAAGTCAAATGGAATGAACCAGCGTTTCCTACCACAGCCGTGGGTCCCACTACCCACCCTAGCTTGCAAAGGCACAGTTCCATGCCTTGTCATTTTTTCGTCCCACCACCTCAAATCCAAAAGCAGGATCTGGGGCTTTGACCTCCAAGTTTGTATCACGTCTGCTGCCTGCCACTTCAGACCGGTCACATCCATCTTTCCCCTAGGAGGGTCTGGTCATGTGTTCTCAACTTACTTCCCTTCAAGCACTTTTCTAGGTACTATTGGCATTCAGTTAATAACCAGACATCGATTAATCATTGTTAGAGTGGCTTTGCATGTTAGAGAATGTTTGCAGGCATTGGCATCTGACCTCTAAACGTCAATGGCCTTCCAAGGAAATGCCTCTACTTCCAAGTGACGCTTAGGGGTGTGGTTCTGTTTGGCTGTCTTCCATCTCATCCCCAGGCTAAGAGGCATGGTGTATAAGTGAATTTTTATTTTGAATTTATTTATATTTTATATGTATGAGTGTTTTTCCTGCTTAAACACATGAATGCCATATGTGTGCATGGTACCCCCAGAAGCCAGAAGGTGTTGGGTTTCTTTTTTTTTGGGGGGGTTTAATATTTTTTATTGTTGGAGTGTGTTACAGAAGCATATGATGTATTTTGATCAAATCTACTCCCATTCTCTTCCCGCCACCTTCCCTTTTACTTCCTTTATTATGATTGCCTTCTAATTTCATGTGTTCTTTATAACCCCTCCCTGAGGACTGCTTATGTAATGGGTATACTATATCTACTGGAGTTTGTGGCCTCTCTGGGGCTGTATACCCGAACCCCCCTTTCCCCTGCAGGCATGTTTTCAAGGGCTCCTCAGTTAGAAGTAGTACTTCATGATCTCTTCATATATCTATGCTCGGGTCTTGTCCCGCTTGATTTGAGCATGTCTTATCCATATCAGTAAGAAACATGGTATTAGAGGGTCAGCATGCATTTTTCTGTGGATGGGCATGCCCAGAGATGCTACAGATTGGTTGTTTGGTAATGGTGCGTGCCTTCTGCCCCACATTCTCATCACTGTCAGACAGGTCAGGGCAGACTGTTGTTGCTAGCGGAGACAGTTGATACTCAGAGGTCTGAGCTGTACTCTACAGTAGCCCTTAAGTCCAATAGTATAATTTAGTAATGCCTTTTAAAAATCATTTAAGCTTCAGTTTTTAAAATTTATACAGATTTCTTAGTAAATATTTTTAAGAGCATACTGTTTGTTATTTGCTGTGTTAGTGAGAGGAGTCTCTGATTTGGAGCTTGTTTAGATAACAGAGATGGCACCCAGCTCGCAGCTGTGTGGCAGGTGGTCTGCGGACTTCTCCTGTTTTCCGTCTCCTGTGGTCTGCCCTTTTTCTTCTTCATTCTCTTCTCCATCCCTTTGTGTTGGGTTTCTTCGAACTGGCTGGAGTAGCCCACCAGTGCTGGGACTGAACCTAGGTCCTTTCTTTCCAAGAACAGCAAATGCCCCTAACTGCTAAACCATCTCTCCAGATACCCCCAATTATTTAATGCAAAACAGACTACATCACCAACCCTGTTTAAAACCATTAGTGTTTCCTCTGTAATAATGTCTCAGTTCCTTCTGGGGATATCGGGGCTGCTCGTGGCCTGGCTCTTGTCACTTCCAGCCCCTTCTCTCTCTTCTTCATATCCATCCTCTCTCTCATCCTTAACCACACAATCTGTGGCTGGCCACAGAGCCCGCGAGCCTGCTGTTCTGTCCCAGAATGCTCCTTCCTTTCATGTCTTGGAAGGTCTTTTATCCACAAGAGTTGGGTAGACACAAGACTGTTGGCAGCCGTGTTTAAGGGAGTGAAGGCATGGGGTGGGAGGCATGGCTTACAGGTAGGGTGAGACTTGGTGACATCTTTTGAACTCCTGGATCCGTCCGTTTCTCAGGCAAAGGCAACTCAATGCATATCATTCTCCTTTTTCCTTCATTTGGGTTGTGTACTGGCTACCTGCGCTGGGGAACCTCTAATCCTCAACACACACTCTCATAGCCACTCCTGTGTGTAGCAGGAGGGGAAAGTGGGTAAATCATCCGCAGTCCTATGTGAAAAGTGCCTCAGGGGTCCCCTGACAAGCTTCCTCAAAGGAAGACGAGAATTCCCACCTGCTCACACCCGCCTTCATTGTTCAGGTCCCCATTTCTTCCTCTGGTTCCCTGATGATGCTCGGAACCATTTTTCTCAAGAGAACCCCTTCTTCCCATGGGGCTCTTTTATACAATATTTGGTCTCTTGTACGCCTCATAATCTGCTTGATCATGGGGACCTTGTCTGCCCTCTATTTTCTCATCATGTCCCACTGGGCAGCCTTGGACATTCAAGTTACCCCTCCTAGTGCAACCACACCAGGCAATGGTGACCGTAACCTGTCAGTCACCAACTAAACAGTGGCTTTTCTCAGGTTTTATGCTGGTGGCTCACCCTACAGTCCCCAGCACAGCTGCCTGTGTCCTTTTCTTTTTATCGGGATGCTGTGACCCCTGGGATTTCCTTGCTTTCCTGGACAGTGCTTCTTTCTCTGTAATGTTGACAAAACTTTGAGGCAGGTGACGTAGTAAGTACCAATGCCTGCCCCAGTCGTCTTGGTTCACTGTAGCCACTCAACTGGTCCTACATAGTAAAACTCTGTCTGAACAGGCCCAGGGGTGAGGTATCGGAATGACTCAACGCAAGCAAAACCCGACACTGCCTAGGACTCACCCTACACAGGAACTCCTTATTCCATCACGCTATCTGTACCTAAGAATGCCTACAGATGTTTACAGGTCATCTTCCCAGACTCCCCTTCTAGAACTGTTCTGACAGCAGTGCTTTTACTCTGGTCTTAAAGCAGGTGAACTAGAGAGACCAACCCCCCCAACATATGATGAAGTACATGCAGTACACACAGCACTCAGTACACACACAGCACGCAGTACACACACAGTCTGCAGTACACACAGCACTCAGTACACACACAGCACGCAGTACACACACAGCACGCAGTACACACACAGTCTGCAGTACACACAGCACGCAGTACACACACAGTCTGCAGTACACACACAGTCTGCAGTACACACACAGTCTGCAGTACACACACACCCATGCAGTACACACAGAGCACGCAGTACACAGAGCACGCAGTACACACACAGCACTCAGTACACACACAGTCTGCAGTACACACAGCACGCAGTACACACACAGCACTCAGTACACACACAGTCTGCAGTACACACAGCACACAGTAAACACACAGAGCACGCAGTACACACAGCACGCAGTATACACACAGCACGCAGTACACACAGAGCACGCAGTACACACAGAGCATGCAGTACACACAGCACGCAGTACACACAGAGCATGCAGTACACACAGCACGCAGTACACACAGAGCACGCAGTACACACAGCACGCAGTACACACAGCACGCAGTACACACAGCACGCAGTACACACAGCACGCAGTACACACAGCACGCAGTACACACACACAGTCTGCAGTACACACACAGTCTGCAGTACACACACAGTCTGCAGTACACACACAGTCTGCAGTACACACACAGCACGCAGTACACACAGCACACAGTACACACACAGTCTGCAGTACACACAGTCTGCAGTACACACACAGTCTGCAGTACACACACAGTCTGCAGTACACACAGCACACAGTACACACACAGTCTGCAGTACACACACAGTCTGCAGTACACACAGCACACAGTACACACACAGTCTGCAGTACACACACAGTCTGCAGTACACACACAGTCTGCAGTACACACACAGCACGCAGTACACACACAGCATGCAGTACACACACAGCACACAGTACACACACAGTCTGCAGTACACACACAGTCTGCAGTACACACACACCCATGCAGTACACACAGAGCACGCAGTACACAGAGCACGCAGTACACACACAGCACTCAGTACACACACAGTCTGCAGTACACACAGCACGCAGTACACACACAGCACTCAGTACACACACAGTCTGCAGTACACACAGCACACAGTAAACACACAGAGCACGCAGTACACACAGCACGCAGTATACACACAGCACGCAGTACACACAGAGCACGCAGTACACACAGAGCATGCAGTACACACAGCACGCAGTACACACAGAGCATGCAGTACACACAGCACGCAGTACACACAGAGCACGCAGTACACACAGAGCATGCAGTACACACAGCACGCAGTACACACAGCACGCAGTACACACAGCACGCAGTACACACAGCACGCAGTACACACACACAGTCTGCAGTACACACACAGTCTGCAGTACACACACAGTCTGCAGTACACACACAGTCTGCAGTACACACACAGTCTGCAGTACACACACAGCACGCAGTACACACAGCACACAGTACACACACAGTCTGCAGTACACACAGTCTGCAGTACACACACAGTCTGCAGTACACACACAGTCTGCAGTACACACACAGTCTGCAGTACACACAGCACACAGTACACACACAGTCTGCAGTACACACACAGTCTGCAGTACACACAGCACACAGTACACACACAGTCTGCAGTACACACACAGTCTGCAGTACACACACAGTCTGCAGTACACACACAGCACGCAGTACACACACAGCATGCAGTACACACACAGCACACAGTACACACACAGTCTGCAGTACACACACAGTCTGCAGTACACACACACCCATGCAGTACACACAGAGCACGCAGTACACAGAGCACGCAGTACACACACAGCACTCAGTACACACACAGTCTGCAGTACACACAGCACGCAGTACACACACAGCACTCAGTACACACACAGTCTGCAGTACACACAGCACACAGTAAACACACAGAGCACGCAGTACACACAGCACGCAGTATACACACAGCACGCAGTACACACAGAGCACGCAGTACACACAGAGCATGCAGTACACACAGCACGCAGTACACACAGAGCATGCAGTACACACAGCACGCAGTACACACAGAGCACGCAGTACACACAGAGCATGCAGTACACACAGCACGCAGTACACACAGCACGCAGTACACACAGCACGCAGTACACACAGCACGCAGTACACACACACAGTCTGCAGTACACACACAGTCTGCAGTACACACACAGTCTGCAGTACACACACAGTCTGCAGTACACACACAGTCTGCAGTACACACACAGCACGCAGTACACACAGCACACAGTACACACACAGTCTGCAGTACACACAGTCTGCAGTACACACACAGTCTGCAGTACACACACAGTCTGCAGTACACACACAGTCTGCAGTACACACAGCACACAGTACACACACAGTCTGCAGTACACACACAGTCTGCAGTACACACAGCACACAGTACACACACAGTCTGCAGTACACACACAGTCTGCAGTACACACACAGTCTGCAGTACACACACAGCACGCAGTACACACACAGCATGCAGTACACACACAGCACACAGTACACACACAGTCTGCAGTACACACACAGTCTGCAGTACACACACAGTCTGCAGTACACACAGAGCATGCAGTACACACAGAGCATGCAGTACACACAGCACGCAGTACACACACAGCAGGCAGCACACACAGCAGGCAATACACACAAAGCATGCAGTATTCACACAGTCTGCAGTACACAGAGCACGCAGTACACACAGCAGGCAGTACACACACAGTCTGCAGTACACAGAGCACGCAGTACACACACAGCACACAGTACACACAGCACACAGTACACACACAGTCTGCAGTACACAGAGCATGCAGTACACACACAGTCTGCGGTACACACACAGTCTGCAGTACACACAGCACGCAGTACACACAGTCTGCAGTACACACACAGCACGCAGTACACACAGCACTCAGTACACACAGCAGGCAGTACACACACAGCATGCAGTACACACAGTACTCAGTACACACAGCACGCAGTACACACACAGCACACAGTACACACACAGCACGCAGTACACACAGCACTCAGTACACACAGCAGGCAGTACACACAGCATGCAGTACACACAGCACGCAGTACACACAGCACGCAGTACACACACAGCACGCAGTACACACACAGCACGCAGTACACACACAGCACGCAGTACACACACAGCATGCAGTACACACACAGTCTGCAGTACACACAGCACGCAGTACACACACAGCAGGCAGCACACACAGCAGGCAATACACACAGCAGGCAATACACACACAGTACGCAGTATACACAACAGGCGGTACACACAGCAGGTCTTTGTCGAGTGGGTCTCTTTTCCACCTTCCTGTGGTTTCCAGGGGGTTGGAGCCAAGTTGCTGGACTAACACAACAATCACCATCTCGTCAGCCCAAGCCTAATGAACAAATCCAATGAAAGTGAGGTTCCTATGTTAATCACCAATCAATCTCTCCTTACCTGAGAGCTAGAAAAAGTCAACTCAGTCTTTCCAAAGTGTAGGCACTGGGCCCACTTTTAAGAATGTTTTTGGTCCTCCGACAGTGAACAGAATTGTTTTCTCATGAGGAAATGGTCATCTCCTATAGGCCTCAAGCACACCTTGGTCTCAAACTTCCTAATTATCGCAACCCAGCAGATTTTTCTCCTGTTTCTCTTCTGCGTCTGTTCTCACATAGCTTGGTAAAGCAACACTGGTGCACTTGTTGACCTGACACCATACCCAAGAGTACTGGAAGGAGGTAGACAACGATCAAGACCACGGTTTGCCTCAGAACCTTCCTATTTAAGAAAGGTCCTTCGGGCACTTTTATTCATGGGTATATATAAGATTGGCAAGAGCACCTTTCCAAGTCACAGTTGCAACCATTTTCCATGAGGTCAGCAAGAAGGCAGAGAAACAGTGGCAGACATTTGTCCTCACAACAGTGGCCATGCTGCTGCTGGTCTTGAGCCTTTCATCAACCATGGCCATCCCCTCTCTGCCCCTGTTCTCTGAGGAATGAAGAGCACTGGGATTCAAGCTGTGAGGTGGCACTTGTTTTGTCAGGGGACAAGCTCCCAGCCTCGTGTCCAGCCTTGGACAAAATAGCGGCTATGTCCTCTCTACCGAAACCTTACTTCACTGAGCCTAGCCTAGATACGGAAGTGTCTCACCCTGCCTGGGCACGGGCGGACTGCTGGATCAGCAGCACCTGCGGGGCCAGAGTGGACCACCTTAGGCAGGTTAACAACCTCTCCTGAGGCCGACTCCACGGAGGCCACAGGTGAGAAGGCATGGCGCAGGTCATGGTGGGTTCGGTCATGGTGGGTTCGGTGGACTGGAGGGCCTGGAGGAACGGCCACCACCAGAGATGCTGGTGCGTTATCTGGTGGGGCTGGGGGTGCAGCTTGGTCCACTGCGGGTGCAGGACTGGCTGGCTGTGGCTGCAGGGACACGAGGAGAGAGAGGACCATTTTCTTACGTAAGATTGTTTCCTCCTCCCAGGCAGGTCTGGGATGCGCCCCTCTCTATTTCCTCCCAGTAATGATCGTGAGTTGGGGAGAACATAATTAAAGAGAACTGGTAAAATACTGAGGATCCTCACGGGAAGAGGTAACTGGCCTATGGGGCTCCAGTCTCTCTAGTATTACTGCAGTCCCCATAGACTTCAACAAACACAGTCCTATTTACACGTACCCCACCCACAGAGAACCTTCACCCTTTCCCGGGAGCACCCAGGAGCTGCCAGGCAGAGCAGCCCACTTGGTCTCTGGAAATAGGAAAAGCATTCCCACCTTTTACACATAACAAGGTGGCTTTGCCAGCTACACATGAGGACTCTTCTCCCCTGTAGCCACCAGAGGGTGAGACAGAAGGACCCAACGGGAACACGCTTCCCCCGTCAATGAGCCCTCCCACTTTGAGGCTTAGGACAGGGCAGCTAGGGTCCCATTCCTCCTAACCCACGGCAGAAGCCTTAAGGGGATCCATGAAGTTACCTGTTTTTGGAAAACTTTGCAGGCCACTGAAAGCTCTTCATCAACAAGCTTTTTGACAAGACTTGCCTTGCAGAAGCCATATTGCTGTCCCCAGAAAGAAAGAAGTTATTTTAAGTGATATAGAAATGGTTCTCTCCCAGTTTCAATTATGAAATTTTGAAGCGAAGGAACTTAAGTTTCTAATTCTTTTCTTCTAAATTTGCCCCTTTGAAGTTTATAATTTCTGAGCAACTCTCTCTTGAGAAGCCACACCCATGTCCTAAGTAATGAAAGCCAGTTAGTTCTCTCTCTCTCTCTCTCTCTCTCTCTCTCTCTCTCTCTCTCTCTTTCCTTCTCTCCCTCTCTCTCTCTTTCTCTCTCTCTTTCCTTCTCTCCCTCTCTCTCTCTCTTTCTCACCCCCCCATATACATATTCACTTAAATCTAAGCTATTGGTTTCTTTAAAAACCTCATATCTCCCTTAATAAACCCTACCTTTGCTTCAAATGACACTTCTGGTCTCTGCTTATAAAACATATGGTATGCAATCCTCCAGCTAGCATTGAATACACAGAAATGCTACGCGAGCGAGAACATGTGCCTGTAATGCTTGAGGCCATGCTGACACACAGAGAGCCTCTGCTAATGCAGATGTGGTGTTTTATTTTGAAATAAATTCTGCCAAATACAACTTCAACTATGACGTGAAGTCATTTTGCACATGACTTTGGTGCCCTGTGTCTTCCAATTACTCTACAGATGTTTTTCTCACATCTGTCCATATCCGTCACAGTTCACCTATGTGCCCCCCTTCTTCAGTGGCTCTCACCGAGCACTGGGGTCCCATCTCTGTGTCCCACCGTTAGTTATCGACGACACATCATCTTTACAGGTGTAATTTGGTCAAACACTTCGGACACTCTCTTTGCACTAAATCCCCACAGATGGAGACTCAAACCCTCAAGACTTTCAAGCGTCAGAGGCACATCTAGGAAATCTGCGACTCAGGCTGCCAGCATCTGTACACCCAGCAGCCACACGCACCAGACAGCCTTGGGAACTGACCACTGTCTCCCATCATACTTCATGCGCTTCTCGTACGTGAGATAGTTTGCCGACTACACTTAAGAGGGGAGGGGAGGCGCCAGAGAAAGACCTGGTCCAGTTCTATAACAAGTGAGTAAGTGGACATTTTTTTAAAAATTAGGATTTGATTTGATCAATTTTAATTATGTGTTCTGTGTGTGTGTGTGTGTGTGTGTGTGTGTGTGTGTGTGTGTGTGTGTGTGTGTGTTTGTGATTGTTTGCATGTGTGCAGGTGCCTGCAAAGGCCAGACGGGTCAAAGCTGGGACTAAAGGTGAGCCACCTGCCGTGAATGCTGGGAATTGACCTTGGGTCTTCTAGATAAACAGAAGTGCATGCTTTATCCGCCATTTCTCCAGTTTTACAAGTGGACATTGTTGCACTTTTTTTTTTAAAAAAAAAAACTTTCTTCCTTCAGCTACAAGATGTAAACTGCAAAGTGATGCTTTGTTCTGGCCAGGTGGCAAGAGCCCCAGGGTATGACCCACTCACCTTTTCTGGCAGCAGGTTACACTTGGCTGGATCCGTGGCCCCTTGAGCAGTGCAGTCGGTAGCAGCCACCACAAACTCCACAAAAGTAGAAACTGGGGGAGGCTGAGAATAAAAATGCAGAGGCGTGTGAGGTTAGATAATCAGGAATTGAGAGGGGCAAGGAGAGGTTGGCAGGAGGGAGGGGGAGGGAGACCATGGTCTGGTGTAGCTTGAAAGAACACAAAGCACACAGACCATGTATGTGGCCCAGGGCAGTTGAGGAGTTTGGGCTGCGGAGAAAGGAGTTGAGTCTTCTCAAAGGATTGCCAAGGCTTCATTGTCCATCGTTCAGGGCAGAGGTAAATTTTTAGAGAGGAAACAGGAAGCCAAAGGGCCAACTTTAGACAGGCAGGGATGGGAACCCAGCATCTCTTATTTAGTCCCTCAACCATCCGAACCCAGTGTTTGCATCGTTCCTGATTGGAGGGGGAAATAAAGAAATGGCCCCACCCCAATTTCATACACCAGGATCAAGGGAGAAGCAAACCAGATGGAGGAATGGAAGGCATTGCCCGTGGCTTCCTTCCTCGTACTGCTTGGAACCTTGCAAGCACAGCACATCTGTTACGTGATGTAGTATGGGACGGGTATTTTCTAGGAATTACCGATTTCCCACCTACATTAATGTGTTTGCAAGTATATCCTGGCTTGCTAATGAATTGCCAGGTTTCTTAAACACCACAATTCTGTTGCATGCAAATAGTTAACCTTTGTTGTACAACTGGCTGGTCCCCTCCCAGCCCCACATCTCTGGCCTTGAAGGGTAGACTGAGAACCTCCCATTATCTGCCTGTCAGTATGAGTAGGCCCATACCATTTCCCATGTTGATTTCCAGTCTACAGCGGATGTTACTGGTGGGGTGGTGAGTGTGTAGCATCCAGTGAATTTACTATGTCTGAACCCAGAGCCCTGGTGTTAAGTGTTAAGCACAGGCGGGGACACCAGGTTGCTGCCTAACTGCTACTTTGTGTCTGACTGAGGTTGAAGTGGCTCTCTGGGACAGTGTTGCTGAGCCTTAAGGGTTCTGCACAGGCCTAGGAGACCCCTTGACAGCCTTTTCAACTAATATCCCCTTGTCTTCTGGTTTTTCACCCCCAAACACTCCCCAAGGGTCACCAAATTGCCCAAGTCTATCAAAAGAGTCTTAGGGTTTTACCGTATTTTGAGCCCGGGAAACCTCCACCAGTTTAAAATAGCTTCCGTTGTTCTGTGCATTGAAGGCATTCAGGGCAGCGTTGACAGTGTTCACCACGCTGGAGTCATTGAACGAAGCCAGCAGTGCACAATTTGGGCACACCTTTCGCACGTCCTCTGCAGAGTCTGGGCAGAAAGACGAATGGGGTCTTAACCGTCATTGTCCAAGGCACACACCACTGTTGGCTTATTTAGAGAGAGCTACTCATGCTCTGGCTACAATCCGCCTTTTCCCTAAACCTTAGAGCCGCTGCGTGAAGCTTCACCAAGTCATCGCCATGAGGGACGATGTCCACCCATGGGAACGAGCTCTGTTAGTAAAAACCGTGTTAAAACTTTAAGACTGGAAATCCTCGCCAATGAAGTGAGGCCTACTTGAGTATGAAATTATTGATTCCTTTCTCATTCCACAAGATAAAAATAAGCAGGAGAATCATCTGACCTGGATTGGAGTGGCACTGGGCGTGCATCACAGTGAACTGGCCGTCTTGTTTCAGAACGTGGAAGTCACAGTCTCCCTCCACCGCCTAGAAAAGAAACCCGTGCTGATGCCCAGGAGCCTTATGTCTTGGCTGCTCACCTAGATAGCATCCTGGCAGGGCTGTGGGAGGTAACCCGCCCAAGGTCGCCTCCAGGGATCTTACGATAAGCTGCTTTCAGGGAGGGCTTCAAAAAGACAGCTCAAGGGTTGTGAAAATTGGCCTCAGGGCAGGTGCCACCCAAGAGCAGTTTTAGAAACTGTGTTCTGTCCTCACACACCACAGAAGTCTCACAAGTGTCCCCCACATTCAGTGAGCCTAGTTTGATCCTATGAAGGTTCCCCTGCTGCCAGTCCAGTGAGCACGGGCAGTGGGACCAGGGTTTATCCCTAATGCTTGAACTGGCATCTTGGAGCCCATTCTCTTTGGAGGGATACCTTGCTCAGCCTAGATACAGGGGGGAGGGCCTTGGTCTTGCCTTGCTGGAAGTGAAGTATCAGACGTTGTTGACTCCCCATGGGAAGCCTTACCCTCTCTGAAGCGTGGGTAGGGGGTGGGATGGGGGAGGGTAGGGAGGGAGAAGGCGAGGGAGTGGGAATGGGGATAGCTATGTAAAATGAGAAAAGATTGTATTTAAAAAATTTATTCATTAAAAAAAAGGGAAAAAATTGCACTCTGGCTCACCAAGATAGCTGCCATGAGTTGGATAAGGCCCAGCTGCTCTTTGCTGGACCGTGGTGACCAGGCCCCACCCACCCACCATAAGGTAGGACCCATAAACTGGCACTCACATGATCGACCAGCTGCCTCACAGAACAATTGGCCAGGGGAGTGGGGTCCAGGACATGGCAGGTGGTCTCCAGCGTGTCTAATTCCAACTCAAACACTTCCCCGAAGGGCCGCTGTGAAGACGGAAGGAAGAGGTGAGCGACTTCTGGACCATCCAGTGTGTCAGCCCGTGTGAAGCCCTGGTAGAGCTTGGGGGAGAGTGAACTTTGGGGGTAGTGAGAAGAGGCCCCACCGGTCTCAACCCCTTCTGTCTCTGCACTGTGTCTTTGGTTTTTTGTCTTTCACAGATGGAGCAGGTGTGAAATGGGGGCCAGAAGGTGGGGGGCTTGGATGGCTATGCAAGCCCCCGTTCTTATTCGGAGCTCTCTTTTACAGAGGCTCTGGGGCCTCCTTTTTATTTTGAACAGTTTATTATCTTGCTATGTCTTTTCTAGCCCTCATTCTCCCCCATTCTTTCTTCTCTCTAGTTGTCCATGCTCTTCCTCTTCTCCTTTCGGTTTTCTTTTCCTTAGAGAATTCTCTTGGCTTTTCCTATTGTCTAGCTCATCAGGCCTTGGATGTATAGTGAGTTCCTGCTTCCTGCCTCTTTATTCTGAGGCCAGGAAGCTGTCAT
This sequence comes from Microtus pennsylvanicus, assembly GCF_037038515.1. Lineage (NCBI taxonomy): Eukaryota > Metazoa > Chordata > Mammalia > Rodentia > Cricetidae > Microtus > Microtus pennsylvanicus. The sequence goes on from NC_134579.1 coordinate 71,532,189, forward strand.
CACTAGTGTGGAAGCAATCTGGGAAAACTGCAGGACCCCATGAGGTTGTTCAGTTACCCTGTCTGTTCATCTATCCCTCTTTTCACATCTTGAAATGTACCAAATTTTATACAATCTCAGCCTGGCTTGGCTGACCTCTCACTTCAGCTCCGCCTGAGACCTCAGCACCACCAGGAGAAGAAGCACCAAGCTTTATACGCAGGGATAGCTCAAACAATTCCCTGATGACATAGAGCTTCCTGCTCTACTTGGGAGTCCCAAAGAAAGCAGCCCTCAACCTCTGTATTTAGCGCACCATGCTCTCTTGTGGCTTTCCCTCCAATATGTATACTGTGTGTTAATCATAATACTAATAATCTGGTCATTACGCCTGTGTGCTCTTAAAATTATGCAGTGTCCTTAAAGTTCTCTCGCAAAAACCCTAGTCTCAAATCAGCTGCTCTTCAGTCATACTGGATATTGTTCCTCCATTTGGGTATTCTGATGGTTATTTTCCCTCCTAAATCCCAAGTCTCTTGTGACACAAACATGTCTTTCCCATTTTTAGGTTAAGCTGAATCCTATGGAAGTTCCGACTTTGTCAAAAGCAGACAAATATTGGAGAGTTTATGATTTCAACCCACTAGTGCCCATAGCATCTGACATCTGTTGCACAACAGCGTGGCTACCACACAGGCTGGAATGGGGGAAAGGGGGGGTTTTAACGAAATGATCTATGTTCAAATGGCTGTCACACTTAAGCACTGGCCAAACGCCACTTCCAGTTTTCACCAGAGACAAACAGAAGCCAAGAAAGACAAGCGATTTCCAGGTCGGCAAATAGGAGCCCAAGTTTTCCCAGCAAGTCCCACCTTCTACCTGTGGTCTGTGAACTACCATTGAGTCCCTTCTTCTTCCCTCGTGGAGCAACCTCTGTGAGATTCATGACTACAGTACCGAAGGGGCCTCTCCTGCTGTCCCCTTCCCCTGTCCTGCTTCTGGGAAGAGACCAGTCTCTGTGACACTTTTATCTGTCTGGGAGATGCTAGCCTTTGAGGCACTGGGTTGTAGCCCAAACAGATTCTTGCAGCCCAGTGGCGAAAGGCTCACTTACCCGAGGCCACACCTTGACTTTGTCAACCTGATTCAAGGTGTGCTTGAACCCGTGTTGAAGATGTTGATTGAGGTAGTCCACGGCCGTCAAAGCTGCTTGCTCTGCATCTGGGTCATCACAGGCCACTTCTCTAAAGCCCAGTCCCATAGCATGTGGAGCTGATTGACAGCCCCAGAGCTGAGCTAAACAAAGGAGCAGGACCAAGGACTTCATGGCTGCCCCAGAGAGGCTCTAGAAGATGGGTAGATATCAGGACTAGCCCAAATAATCAGCTCGGAGAGCTAGACCAATGGAGGGGGGCAGGTGGCTTTATTTATCTGATAGCGCCTGCCGAAGGAATTGCATAAGGGCGTGGGACGAATTTTGTTCTGATTCCAAATCCCTGCAAGTTTGCTCTGGAAAAGCAAATAGGTTAGGACATCAGCCATCCCCAGTAAGTCTGCCAAAGTCAATGCTGCTGTGGGGGAAGATGGTCCAAAGTCTGCCTGGAGCACAGAGATAACAGCAGAGACAGGAGGCCGCTGAGGGATGAAGTGGACATGGCCGGCCCAGGGTGCAGCTGGGGTGGCAGCAGAGGGAGGGTCCTCTACCCGAATATGAGAATGCTGTGACACCCAGGAGGGAGAGGACAAACTGTAACAATCCGATAAGTCTAGAATGGTGGCAATTGGTCCCCTGCAAGAAGCATCCTGGAGGGAGAATAAGGTCCACATATGTAGCAAAGGTACAGGGAGCCATAGGAGATGACAGGGTCTTTGGTAAGAAGAATGAGGATGAGAGGAAAGAGTTCTTATGACAGGGAGGGATATGACCAACATGCTGTATGGATTCCCCTCCCCCACTTCTTCCTGCAGACCTCACCACCCAGCCTTCCAGGGAACAGTACAGGTAGGCCCTGCTTTGTGATTTCTGAGTGGCTGTTTGGCAGCAGCAGCACTCTGGTCCCAGGCAGAGCACACGTGCAGTGCAGTGGGGTTCCGGACTACTGTGAGCCCCTCATGTGACACAGCTCTGGAGTGGCCTCCAGCATCCCAGGAAAGGGCAGTTATGAACACACTCGTCTGCCCTACGTTCTATGCAGCCGCAGGGCGATGATAGTGTATCTGAGGCTTTTGACAGCCCAGACATGACCTTTAGGGAGTGTGGGCAGGACAGTGACACGTTTCAGAAGTGTTGTGCAAGGACCCAGAGCAAAGAAGCCATTCCACGGAGACCATTTCATCATCGTGTTGGGCTGGATTTGTCCTGTGAGTTAATGTGGCTTCAAGCAGGAGGAAAGTACTTTTTACAAAAGAAGAGAAAGAGAAAACTCCCGAAGGAAATCCTAATGGCATCAACTTGTAGGGGACAGACTGGGCAGTGAGGGAGGGTAACAGGGCAGCGACGGTGGCTGCGATGGCTCCTTTTACATTTGCTTCAGGCTGTGCACACAGGTGCAGAACTGAACGGGGACTGCGGCTTCTCTTGGGGAGGGGTCCTAACTCTCAGAGACGATTTTCAGACCTGTGGATAGAAACCCATTTTGGTTAGGGGCACTTGTTCCCCACTGGGGTTAGAATAAGCCTGAAGTGGAAAGGGACAATGTACGGAAGTGCCTCGTAAATCAAAGGTGGAAAGGGATGTACACCTCTGCTTGCTCTGTAAGAGGCCTATTCTGGAACCCTTTGACAGGTAATCTGCACCATCATTAGCCTGGAGTCTCTACCTGTGAGCAGTACGCTCTTTATCTCTGCTTTGACCCACAGCAAGACAGCCCTCCTGTCAGCTGCAACTTGCTAGGGCTCCCTATCCCAGCCATGAGAGTCGTTCGGGCTTTCTCTCAATTCCCCATTTAAACCTGGAGGAATGAGGCTGCTGTGTCCATATGGGGAATGGGGAGTTCTCACTAACAATGTTGGTGCCCATCTGTCTGGACACCCCCGAAGTCACAGTCCCTCCAAGGTTCTGGTGCCAGCCTCTCAGGGGCATCTACCAGCACTGCACCTAATGCCTGGGAGGAGGTCTAAATCCTATCAGAAGAAGATTTTGCATGAAAAAAAAAAGACAAGGTGGCCATGTACCCTAAAGTAACACTGTTGATAGCCTAAGATAACAGTTGACTCCCTGTCACCCAGAGATGCAGTGAAAGGAGGCGGAAGTCGTTCTTAACCACATGCCTCTTTTCCTAGATCAATTAGAATATGTGGCCGTTTATTTCTTCCATTTAGCATTGTGACATGAATATTGCTCCACGCCATCAACGATGAATGCTGCTCCACGCTGTTAAAGAGACTTAAAAGCATGCTGGAAAGGAAGACATGCGAGCACGTTGTGTGACTGTGGTATTTTAATGACGCCTGTACATCCCCCCCTGAGCACTCCTGTCTCCATGGGGCAACGATGCTCTGTGTGCACAGTAAATACAATGCGGTGTAGTAAAGTTTGCTGAGGGAAACGGGTCCAAGTCTCAGGATTGAAATTCCTAAAGTGGCAGCAGGGTAGTGGACAGGGAGAGAGAGAGAGAGAGAGAGAGAGAGAGAGAGAGAGAGAGAGAGAGAGAGAGAGAGAATGAGGGGGGGTGCTGGGTGATTGTTAGAATTACAGCTCCTCACAAACCAGAGCATGAATGTGTACACGCCAGCAAAAGCCAGAAGACTGACTGGCTGCCATGGAGAAGAAGAAGCTTCAGTGTTGGGTTAGTAACAGCTCAGCCACTTGACTCTGCCCTTTCTGGTTCCTAAGAGGCCAAAGCCCCGTGAAACCAGGCACCTAACTTCTGATAATCCTGCTGTTCCTTCTCTCCTATGTTCAAAGACCAAATATTTGGTGGGGGCGGGTTTCTACTATCTGTGAAGTTAGGTGCCAGGACACAGAGGGAGGAGAAGACATCACGTGTCCTGAAGGCTCTCTCTCATCGCACTGGACTCCTAGAAACCGTAGATGATGGCATGAAGCCATCATGCTGTTAGCGCCGTTAGTCTGTGGCGTGAGAGTGGGTTCTAATTCTCCGGCAGAAAACATCAACCAACAGGATGCCAGTCAGCCTTTCTCCCAGGGTGCACCAGCTATCTTGGGAAGCTAATTCTGCACCAGTTGCCCTTTAAGACACTGCCCACTTATCTGAAGAACCCTTTACGCTCAGTGCCAGGCACCACAGAGGGAAGGCGTGGGCCTGACCATAGAGGCAGAAAGATGAAAGGCAGTGACCCGGTCCTAGTGATCACACTGGTTCTGGAGCTCTCCATCCAAAAGAAGGTTCCATGAGGACATGCAAGGAAAGAGAAGGGCCAGACTGAGGTGAGGCAAGGAAGACATGAAGGTGCCAGGTTTAAGGAGGTGCTACCCCTGAGGTTGCTCCCCATTCAGTTCTGAGCAATAGGCTCTTTCTCTGACTGGCCTGAGTGAAGAGGCAGGATATACACACAGAACAGCAAGAGAATTCTTTGGATCTCAACAGATCTCTCTTCTTTCTTCTGTTTCAAGGGACATTGTCACTGCCGCCACCACTGCTGCTGTCTTTATCATTTGAGCTGCTGAGCCGAGCCGCAGGAACACCATGATTCATGCTATTGGTTGTATGTGACCCCAGAAAAATGACGGAAATCTTCCGTTCTCTTTCGCCCAGAGGAAGGCCTTCCACTATGGGCTGCTCCCACAAAAATCGAAAACCAGTTTAGAGTCAAAGAAATGAGGTGTGTGGCTGCTGAGGCTGCAATCTCACCTCCACAGGGAGCCAGCATCCTCGCATTCCTTGTCTAGGAGATGCAGGAGAGCTGCACTGTTCCTACCCACCTTTCTTTCTTTTATTTTTTTATTAAAAATTTTTTTCATTACATTTTATTTATTTCTTGTTCTGAGAGGGGAAGGCGAGTGTCACAATGTGGATGTGGAGATCGGGGGACAGCTTGCAGGGGCTGGTTCTCTCCTTCCGTCATGTAGGTCCCAGGAATCTGCCTCTACCTGCTGGGCCACCTCCCCACCGCCCCAGCCTGTTTTATTTTCTTTTTTTTGGTGGGGGGGGGGGCAAAAGTCTTAACTTATTTTATTTTTTATATTATTTATTTATTTATTAAATATTTCTGTCTCCTCCCCACCACCGCCTCCCATTTCCCTCCCCCTCCCCCAATCAACTCCCCCTCTCTTGTCAGCGCTAAGAACAGTCAGGGTTCCCTGCCCTATGGGGAGTCCAAGGACCACCCACTTCCTTCCAGGTCTAGTAAGGTGAACATCCAAACAGTCTAGGCTCCCGCAAAGCCAGTACGTGCAGTAGGATCAAAACCCAGTGTTGTAGGAGCTGTGGGCCTGCTTTTCGTCCTGCCTGGCTCCCGCACGGCTAGCTTTATACCAGAAATAACAACACACAAACTGTATTCTTTTAAACACTGCTTGGCCCATTATATCTAGCTTCTTCTCGGCTAACTCTTGCACCTGGACTAGCCCATTTCTAATAATGTGTGTAGTACCCCAAGGTGCGCTTACCGGGAAGATTCTAGCCTATGTCCATCCTGGGTCGGAGCTTCATAGTGTCTGCCCGGGAGAGGGGAGCATGGCCTCTGAGCTCACTTCCTCTTCCTCCCAGCATTGTGTTCTGCTTATTCCACCCACCTATGTTTTAACCTATGAGGGCCAAGCAGTTTCTTTATTTTTTAACCAATGACCTTCCTCCATCAATCCAGTGCCATTGTTCTTGACTTCTCAGCAGTCTTCATTGTCCGCTATGTTCAGTGAGTCCGGTTTTATCCCATGCTTTTTCAGACCCAGGCCAGCTGGCCTTGGTGAGTTCCCGATAGAACATCCCCATTGTCTCAGTGTGTGGGTGCACCCCTCGCGGTCCTGAGTTCCTTGCTCGTGCTCTCTGTCCTTCTGCTCCTGATTTGGACCTTGGGGTTTCTGTCCGGTGCTCCAATGTGGGACTCTGTCTCTGTCTCTTTTCATTGCCTGATGAAGGTTAATATCCAGGAGGATGACTATATGTTTTTCTTTGGGTTCACCTTCTTATTTAGCTTCTCTAGGATCACGAATTATAGGCTCAAGGAACACCAATGATAGCCTTTGCTGAAGAGGTTGTAGAGAAAGGAGTACACTCATTCGTTGCTGGTGGAAATGCAAACTTGTGCAACCACTTTGGAAAGCAGTGTGGCGGTTTCTCAGGAAATTCGGGATCAACCTACCTCTGGACCCAGCAATACCACTCTTGGGAATATACCCAAGAGATGCTCTGTCATACAACAAAAGTATATGCTCAACTATGTTCATAGCAGCATTGTTTGTAATAGCCAGAACCGGGAAACAACCTAGATGCCCTTCGATGGAAGAATGGATGAAGAAAGTATGGAATATATACATATTAGAGTACTACTCAGCAGAAAAAACAATGACTTCTTGAATTTTGCATGCAAATGGACGGAAATAGAAAACACTATCCTGAGTGAGGTAAGCCAGACCCAAAAAGAGGAACATGGGATGTACTCACTCATAATTAAAATTTTTTTTATTAAATTTTTTTTTATTAAAAATTTCCACCTCCTCCCCGCCTCCCTTTTCCCTCCCCCTCCCCACGCCCCATACCCCTCCCCCTTCCTCTCCAGTCCAAAGAGCAGTCAGGGTTCCCTGCCCTGTGGGCAGTCCAAGGTCCTCCCCCCTTTATCCAGGTCTAGGAAGGTGAGCACCCAAACCGGCTAGGCTCCCACAAAGCCAGTACATGCAGTAGGGTCAAAACTCAGTGCCATTGTCCTTGGCTTCTCAGCAGCCCTCATTGTCCACCATATACCTCCCTGCTCCCATATCCATCCTTCCATTATCCAACCATCCCATTCCCCCAAGCTGTCCCTATCTCCCCTTCTCACTTGTGTCTCCCCATCTCCCCTTTCCCCCATCCCACCCCACCCCCAGTTCCCAATTTTTGCCCAGCAATCTTGTCTACTTCCAATATCCAGGAGGATATCTGTATGCTTTTCTTTGGGTTCACCTTCTCATTTAGCTTCTCTAGGATCGTGAATTATAGGCTCAATGTCCTATATTTATGGCTAAAAACCAATTATGAGTGAGTACATCCCATGTTCCTCCTTTTGGGTCTGGGTTACCTCACTCAGGATAGTGTTTTCTATTTCCATCCATTTGCATGCAAAATTCAAGAAGTCGTTGTTTTTTCCCGCTGAGTAGTACTCTAATGTGTATATATTCCACACTTTCTTCATCCTCCTTTCTCTACAGCAGGAGGGCTGCACTGTTCCCACCCTCTCTTCTTTACAGTGGAAGAAGCAAAGACTCAAGGAGGTTTTAGAACCTGATCTTGCCAACACATCAGGAGAGCAGAACCTGGATTTAGTCCACTCATATTGCTTCTCTAGTAACCCCTAGCCAGAAGGCTGGAGATCCCAACAGAAGCTAGAACTTGACTCTTGGTCACTAGGGATCCGCTAGCAACTTCTTAGCTTGACTTTTGGGCTATTGTGAGGCTACAGGACTATAAAAGTGTAAGAAGTTTGGTTAACATTGGAAAAGAGGTTGAGTTTACCTGCATAATTTGAGTTAGTTAAACAATTCTTAGGAATCATTTTTTTTCTGAAAAAAAAAAAACCAGCCTCTACAAACTTCAGTGATGACTTGGGTGGCATTGACATGGTCTCAACTGTGGGTGAGAAGGTAAACAAGAGGTAAATGATTACACTGTTTCTAGTTACACGTTTTCCAGGGAAGACTTTCTAGTCAGTGAAGAGCATCACACCCACCTCCCCTGCTGGCTTCTTCATCACCCTTTGCCATCTTCAAGGTGAGTGTCACTCTTTACCAGGAGAGAGGTGTGAACGAGCCGTGCAATGTGCTTGCTGGACATAAAGACTTCCAGAAGATCCATGGCCTTGCCCCTCGAGGTTATCTAGGGGCACCGACACCAAGTAACTCATGACACCTTGTTGAGTTTGGACATACAATAATCCATCCTGTGGATAGTTGAGGTTGCCATGGGTCTCTTCATCATTGAGTTGACATAAGATTCTGCTCGCTGTAGGGGACAGTCTCTGGACACACACTTACTAACTCCAGAGCTTTTTCTTGCACTTGTCTGTGCTCTGTGCCAAGGAAACACAGCTGGAAAGTGTGATCCCTTTCTACTTGTGTTCCTTTGCCACATGCTTGACAGCATGGCTCTCTGTTGCATATAGCGAGGACATAGAGAACAGGTTCCTGCCCTCGGCCTGTAACCCAGAAGAACACAGCCTAGAGTGGGTAGAGTTCTCCCTCTCACTCAGCCTTGTAACCACACAGCAGGCCTCATACCTGGCACAGAGGGACAGAAAAGCCTCCCACCCAGGAATTCCCTCTGGTGTCTGGAGTCTGCTGGAGAATGTCCAGATGCAGGAACTTACTCTCCTCTCTGGCAACACTTTCTCTTGTTTCCTCACTCTAGTTGTGAGGGAGCTTTTCCTTTCCACCAGCCTGATTTCAAACCTCACCAGGGCTCTCACATTTTCTCCCGCTGCAGGTACACATATTCAATGCCAGCTCTCTGCATTGGGCTCTAGAACATCCGGGCTATAACCTGCTCCCCTTTCCAGGCTCCATTCTCTCCTCCTTCATTTGCTGCTCACTTAAATCTGTGCTGAGGCAATCTAATTGCTGGCAATCAATTGGCAAGACTGACGCCAACGGCTGAGCAGCGAGATAAGTCATCTTGTGGTTATGAATCGATCAGTCACACAGCCTAGCAGTCATGGCTTGCGTCTTTAGAAATGTATTGTTCAATGATTAATCAATGGAAACTGGTCTATCGCCATTCCAGAAGGATTTCTCCTGGTGCCCAGAAGTTTATCTGGATGTTTAAAAGGGTTAACAATGAAGTCAAAACCTAGACATTTCTCCATATGCATTGCCTTGATTAGGCTTCTTGAACACAGACAGGTAAAAGATAGACGCCAATGCGGGCATAGTAAGGTGGAGGAAGCCTCCCATTGGTCCTAAATCTAGCAAAGCTGATAGCAGTTTTGTTCTTGCTGTCTGATCTCTTGACTGCATCTAGGGGGTGGGCCATCTCTGTGGCATGTGTTCTTATCAAACACTGAACAGCAACAGGACAGCTCGTAGTGAAGGTGCAGATCACAGGGCCGGGGCAACATTTCTGTGTGCTGAGATTGTACAACCAGAAGTCTAGCCATCTGATGGCCTAAGGGACAGGCTGAACCTCAGGACCTAGATTCTTACAGAGACCCAGGCGGTGGCGGGAGCAGTGAGGGCAAGTTGGATGGAGAGATGTTAGCTGTGTGGGAGGCATGGCCTTGGGCCGCTGAGCATGACTCCAGGCCTCCATAAGGAGTCAAAAGGCACACCAAAATCTAAACCCTTCTCCATTATTTGTCCATTAGAGAGATTAAGTCTTTCTAAGCTCCAGTTTCTCCATGAGTTAAACATGGTACTAAAGCCGGGCTAGAAAAGATAACCCAAGGACTTTGTGAGATCACGTTAGCAGAGTGGTCACTGTGAAGCCTCGCACCGTGTTGGCTACCAATAGATAGGTCTTAATAGTCCCAATGCTCCAGTATGGAGAGTACACAGAGAATATGTGGAGAACACTAAAGGCAGAGGTGGCCCTTTGCCTTTATATATCCCACATCAGAAGCAGGGTAGGCAATGCCTAAAAGGCTCTTTGGGTTTTATCCCCTTCGGGACAAGCTGCTCACACTCGGAGTCTCAGCTTACTCGTCTGTAAAAGGAGTGATTGCAGTAGTGAATAAATGGGTTTATAGCATTAAATAAGAAGTACACTTAATGCTCCTGGCAGGTACCATCTCTATTACCGACAGCACAGGAGGGATGTAAGAGGCAACAGTGAGGGGCATTATATATGCGCTTTGTTTTTGTATCCGTGCTGTCCCAAAGAGGCCTTGTGTTGGTAACTTCCGGCAACGGAGGAATCCGAAGACAAAATGGAGATGGTGGTTTTATAAGAAAACAATTGGTTTCCTATCCCAGAGAGCCAGCAAGGCAGGGCTCAAGACTGTGTGCACCCGGTGCGAATGGCTGGTGGCAACTCAGGAGGCCAGAGAAGTGGGCATATAATGCTGGAGCCCAGAAACAAGGCACCTTCGGACCTCCCCGGGAGGGCTTCCAAGATGCTCCTGAAAGATGGTTTGCCTGGTGGTACTCTCGGTTTTCCCTTGGCATAGACAAGTGCGGTCTGGTCTGGCTTCCCAGCTGGCTGCCCGCTCTTGGGCTCCAAGTCTCTCCACACTTCAGCAATCTGTGCTCAGTGGAGCACTGCATTTTAGATGGCTTGAAATTTTAAACATTCTCTTTTCTAATAAGGGAACCTGAGTTTTTCATTTGCACCGGGCTGCGCGAAGCAGGTAGGACTCCCATCCAGCTCAAGCAGGGCGTGAAAGGAGCTGAGAGCTGCAGGCATCCACAGAAAAGAGGAGGCTCATTTCCAGCCAGGAGCCGCAGGAGAGGGGAGGAGAATGAGGGGGCAGGGTTTGGACAAGTGGAGGTCTGCCTGAGTTACTCACAGATTGGATCCCCCATGCTCAGCTGGCTTTTTGAGGGATAATTTTTAGTCCTTTCTTCCAGGTGGTATCTGCCAGCTCCTTGCCCAACTAATAAATCAACTATGCTATCAAATGTCTGACCATGTTATTCAAAGTCATCTCTGAAATAAGTGCTAACAGGGGGAGCACTGTTTTAAAGTGCTCCCAATGGATTTTTTTAAAAAAACATTATTTATGATGATGATTACTATCATCATCATCATCATCATCATTTTGGTCTTTTTGAGATAGGGTTTCTCTGTGTAACAGCCCTAGCTGTCCTGAAACTAGCCCTGTAGTCCTGCCTGGCCTGGGTCTCGAACTCACAGTCTTCCTCCTGACTCTGCCTCCCGAGTGCTGAGATTAAAGGTGTGTGCCACCATCATCTGACCTCTTTTTTGTTTTTTTTCTAAATATGTGAATTAGAGGCCAGAGGTATTAGATCCCCTTGAACTGGAGTTCCAGGTGGTTGTAAGTCACCTGACATGGTCCTGGGAACTGATCCAGGTCCTCTGGAAGAGCAGCAAATGCACTGAACCACTGAGCCACCTCTCCAGCCCACCAACACATTCTTAGTGAAAAATATGGTGACTGAAATAAAAATTAAAAATAATGACATAAGAACTAGGAGTATATCTCAGTTATAGAGTTATGTGTCGTGTGTCCTGTCCCTGGCACTATAAAAAATAAGTATCAAAAAAAAATGGGTCACGCATAGACCGGCAGTCACGAGCCCCATGCTCTGACTTGTTGTTTCGGATTCTGCCGTGGGTGATGGTTCTGGGTGGGGACTGGCACAGCAGCTAAGTGATAGTGGGAGAACTTTGACCAAAGTCTGTATCCTCTACCCCACACCGACACAACTCATGCCAACGCGATGCTTTTCCCATACAGGAACCTGGAGTGACCCAGAGAACAGTGCACCAGTCAGCACTTACACAGTGCCTGAAGTCATCCCAAGAGACTCCATGAAAAAGGACAGAAAGGCAGTTTTCTTTAGAAAACAATCTTACCGTCCCTATTTTCAACACCTCTGTCCTAGTGTTTACATTTCAAGTCCTGTTTCTCTGAAGCCGATGGAAATGCCACCGTTTCTCGTACTACGACTTGTGACAAATGACAAGCCATTTGCATTTGGTTCTCTCCATTTGATTCGCACAATTATTCAACTTCACTTATTCAACAAACATTGGGGGCTTTTTCTTGTCCTGTGACTCGTCAAGATTTGAGCTTTCTCCCCTGGTGGGACAGTGGCATAGACAGCTAGATGTCTTCTGGGCTCTGGGGCCTCTGCTTTGTCTGTTCTTTATAGACAATAGACAGCCAAATCTCCGGTCATAGGACTGAGTTTGAGTTTATTAAGTACACAGCAAGCGGGCGTAAAATAATAAAACAGCAAGCCACAAAAACATAGTAGAGCACCAGATCAAATCCTCACACCAGCAACAGAACCAACTGGGGAAGCCCTGGGAACCAAAACAGCAGCTGGAGCTTTGGATGGCTACAGGGTCCCAGACAGACCAACTTTTCTGGTGTTAAGACTTCCAAATGAAAAAGCAAATAGCAACAGATAGAGACAACATCGTCACATTGGGTGCTCCCAGCATCCAGCAGAAACCAATGGGGCAAGGCCAGGGAGCTTTCTCTACACAGCCGAGCCTCCTGCAGCTGAGCTTGCCATGGCTAGCTCAACTTCCTCCTACTACGGGGCCTTTCATGTCACGGGACAAACATTAGGAGCCTCTGTTGAGAGTACTCGAGGGCACTGCTGTCTTTCTCTATTCTCTTCTCTAGTACGGGAATTTGGGGGACCAGCCTACCTTCAGATAAGGGGTGTCGAAGGACATTTTGAAAGAAATTCCCTGGGTTTGCAGTGGCGGAGGGAGTGCAGCCCTATTCCCAGAGCCAGCTTTTCAGAGAGATCAAACAATACGTGACCATTTACCAATCTAGTATATGCTATGGATGATTTTCTGGGGACTGATGGGACAGACCACCTAATGGAAGGGGTCAGCTGTGGTGGTTTGAATGAGAATAGTCCCCATAGGCTCATATGTTTGAATGCTTGGTTACCAGGGAATAATACTACTTGGGAGGGATTGGAAGGTATGGTCTTGTGGAGTAGGTATGGCCTTGTTGGAGGAAGTGTGTCGCTGGGGGTGGCCTATGAGGTTTCTCTCTCTCTGTCTCTCTCTGTCTCTCTCTCTCTGTCTCTGTGCGCTCTCTCTCTCTCTCTCTCTCTCTCTCTCTCTCTCTCTCTCTCTCTCTCTCTCTCTCCCTGCTGCCTTGGATCTGGATGTAGAATTCTTAGTTCCTCCTCCCGGAGGCTCCCTTCTTGAGGAGAACATGTCTCCTTAGACTAACAAGTTTAGCTTTGTCCTGGAGCCTCTGTGAACACCTGGGGAAGTACAGCAGTGCCTGTCGCTCAGATTTGTTTCCTAACACAAATCCTTGAGTTCTGTTCTAAGAACTGAAGGGACACTGTCTCAGAGGGCTTCAGAAGTCCCAACACCTTTGTTTCGGTGCTCGTTGCCCATCTAGGGACAAAGGAAAACAAAGAGGCATTATCTTAAAACCTTTTACAAAGCTCTTGGGTTCAAGACCTGAACTGGAACTGGAGGAGACAAAGCTTTAGGATCGTGCCTAGGGCAAAGGCCTGCAGGGCTCAGGATAGGCAGCATGCCCGGCAGCATGCCCAGCCACATGCAGTGGACTGTTCAGAGACAGGCAGTGGTGTCCAGAGGCAGGCAGCTGTGCCATGAAGTGGGAAAGAGCCTCGTTACAGCCAACAGTGCCCACAGCCAAGCGATGGTGGTTATGGCAGGCAGCAGAACTCAAGCAGGATGTGTTCCCTCAAGAGAAAGCGGTATTCATGGCAGGCAATAATGGCCAAGAGATGGCAGCAATGCCGGAAGGTAGACCGAAGTACTTTAAAGAGAAGAAACAGGGCCCCAGGGGAAGCCAAGTGTCAAGTATCAGGCAGTGGTGGCCAGGGCGATGCTTTGGTCCCCTATAGAAAGGAATAGTCCCTAAAGCCAGGCAGCAGTCACCGATGACGACACATCAGACAGCAGTGCCTGGGTGCAGAAGGGACTGAGAAGTGTCCTGAGATGAGCGGCGATATTCACGAAGAGGCAGGAGTCTCCATACTTAAACAGAATTGTTTCAAAGAAAGGCACAGAGCTGAGGGGTGCGCAACTCTCTGCAGGGACAGGTAGCTATGCTCAGCAACAAGCCGTGGTGGCCAGAGACAGAGAAAGATTCCTTGAACAAGGGCATGGTACTCACATTGTCCCTGTGTAACTAGGTCATTCTTTGTTTTCTTATTACTTTAAAAAATACCAATCCAAATTCCCACTCCCTCCCATCCTCCCATTCCCTCCACACACCCTCCCACCCTACCCTCCTCTAATCCTAAGAAAGGGTAAGGCACCTTGCCTTGTGGAAAGTCCAAGGCCCTCCCCACTACATCTAGGCTGAGCAAGATATACATCCAAAGAGAATAGGATCCCAAAAAGCCAGTACATGTAGTAGAGACAAATCCCATTGCCACTGTCAGTGGCCCCTCAGTCTGCCCCAACTGTCAATCACATTCAGAGGGACTAGTTTGATCCCGTATTTATTCATTCCCAGGCCAATTGGAGTTGGTGGGCTCCCATTAGCGTAAGCAAACTGTCTCAGTGGATGAACCCTTCATGGTCTTGAATTCCTTATTCATACTCTTACTCCTTCCACTCTTCAACTGGACCTGGGGAGCTCAGTCCAGTGCTCCGATGTGGGTCTCTGCCTCTGTTTCCATCTGTTGTTGGATGAAGGTTCTATAGTGATATTTAAGATAATCAGACTAGATGACTCTTAAGTAATGTGTACTCATGAATAGCAGCTACTCTAGAGCACACTTTGAGAATGGAGCAGATTATAGGAAATTTAACTAAAGACATCTGAGGGACATCACATTTCAGAAGAGACAGGAAATGGTTCCTGAGGACATTGAAACCCAGAAACTACACGTAGCAAGGGGAGAGCTGCATTATCTTTTGTAGACAGTCCAAACTAACAGTTCAAGGCTAATTTACTTTGTGATGCAATGGAATGCACGCCCACAGTCAGCTTGTTATTCATGTGTCCTCAAACACAAGCCCAGGAAAAAGCTATTGGTAAGGGAACCTCAGCAGGAAGGGAGGGGAACAGGGGACCCCGAGTGGGCGGGGAGAGGTCAGCGCTCTCTTCCTTTACTGTGAGCAAGTAATGTTTTCTCCATCCAACATGTAAGGTCACTTCACCACAGCTGTTAGCCCATTTTCGTGCCCTGCACCTTGTCAGGGAGAGATAGCCCAGCAGTGTCTCCAAGCCTATGCTCTCCTCCGCCGGTGTCAGATGAGTTCTGAGTCTCCCTCCACACTAAGAACATCTATACTCACCGGGGAGAGAATGTCCCTCTTCTTAGGTCCCCACATGCTTTTTCTTTATGGGGAGGACCATCTTGGGATACAGAAGAATAGCACCAGGAAACCTGATTCCCTGGAAATGGGCAAAGCCACTTTGTTATGCCCCAATGAAGACCAGACGCCAAGCCCAGAACCACAGAACCAAACATACAGATTTGTCAAGGTCTGTCTAGATTCAGTCATTCTAAGTGACCCTGTCCCTACACGCACATGCGTGTGCGCGCGCGCGCGCACACACACACACACACACACAAGACCAATGTTGGTTATTGGACCTGAATTTTTCACTATTTATTTTTCCTCAAGAAAAGGCAATTGTTAACCAATTTAATAAGCATGTTTAATAGCTGATTCCATTCTTATGCTTTCTCTTGTGATAAACAACTAAAGGGAAGGTGGGGGTGATAACCTCTCGGAGCTCATGTGACATGCTGTAGCAGCCCAGCTGGCACAGGACCTGCTTTTCCTGTCCTGAAGGAAGGAGCCAGGATCTGGCTCGGGGTTATATATACCCAGGGGAGGTGCTGGTGACACTGCCAGAGAAGAACGTGTGTGGAAGACGAAGAAGGAGAGGAGGGAGAAAATGAAAGAAGCCAGACTTCGGGGGGAAGCAAACAACCTAACAAGGGACCCAACACAACGACAGCAGGACCAGAGCCATCTTCAGCAAGAACTGGGCCACAAGGTCTCATGGATTGGAAAGCCCTCACACAACTTCATGAGCTGTGCACTGGGAAGGAATCCGGAGACCGTTTGTGAGGGGTGTGGTGGAGTAAGGCTGCCCTCCACTGCTCACTGGCTGGGATCTGGACATCCTTGGTTCCCCGGTGATTCACCCAGCAGCAGCTTCAAAGTGTTCCATGGACCACTAGAGTATAATGCTTTCATGTCAGTTTCCCCATTGAGAAAGACGTGCTCAGCTTGTCATACTAAAGTTCTTAAGGCGGCCATGCAAGAGAGTTTCTCTCTCCCTCCCTCCCTCTCTCCCTCTCTCTTCCTGAGACCATGGGCTAGAAAGAACACAGAGAACTCCTACCCAAGTCAAGAGGGATGACCCCAGCTAAGATCCTAAGCAATAGAGGAGAGGGTGCCTGAACTGACCTTACCCTGTAGTCAGACTGATGACTATCTTAAATATCACCATAGAACCTTCGCCCAACAACAGATTGGAACAGAAGCAACGACCCACTTCAGAGCGCTGGACTGAGCTCCCAAGATCCAGTTGAAGAGTGGAGGGAGTGAGAGTATGAGCAAGGAAGTCAAGACCATGAGGGGGTCATCCACTGAGACAGTTTGCCTGAGCCAATGGTAGCTCACCAACTCCAACTGGACTGGGAATGAACAAGCATGGGAACAACCAAGCCCCTCTGAAGGGGGTTGACAGCTGGGGCCGACTGAGGGGCCACTGATAGTGACACTGGGATGTGTCTCTACTGCATATACCAGCTTCATGGGATCCTATTCTCTTGAATGTAAACCTTACTCAACCTAGATGTAGTAGGGAGGGTCTTGGACTTTCCACAGAGTGGGGTGCGTGGCACTTTCTTAGGGATGGAGAGGTCGGGGGGAGGGTCTGTGGAGGGAGAGGGAGGGGACTAGAAGGAGGGGAGGGAGTGGGAATTTAGGGTGGTATTTTTTAAGTAATAATAAAAAAGAAAGAAAGAAAAAGAAAAAGAACAAAGAAAAAAGAGGAAGGCAGGCACACACAGACCAGGCTAGCAGAACTGACTTAATAAACATGGGAATGAACTCAAACACAGACAGAAAGGTTTCTCTCTGTGACTGTATTTGACCGAGTATGTTAGCCCCTGTCTCCTTACCCTGCCATAGACATCCCTTGCTCTCCAGAAATTGGTCTTCATGGCCTAGGAGATGCTTCCCACTTCCAGAGTCTCAGCTCCTTTTGCTATGCTATGAAATGTGTGGCTTTCCCATTGCTGCTGCAAAGTCCTACAGCCGCCTCAGCTCGCAAGCTCACCTCCTGTGCGTGCCTGGGATTAGCTTTCTTTCCACCCGTGACCACAGGAACGCTGCAACTTTACGTACTCTTTCAAGATGAAAAGGTTTTTGTTTTGTTTTGGTCAAAAGATGGAGTCAAACTTCTCTCTCGTGGATGAGGCCGACGGTGGCCTCTGTGGACAGAACAAAGCAGAGGAGGCGCTGTGGGGCTGTGAAAGTCGATTGTGGGCAGGAACAAAGCCTCCACCCTGGTCTCTCTTCCTTTGGGGGCGTGTGTCTTGAGACTGGTTCACAGGAGTGCTGTCCTAGAGTGTCAACTGTCAGAATATGAGAAGAGGGCCTTTAAATGATTCCAGCCTCTTGGCCCCGAGCTGCCACACTGATGCTAAGTGGAGTAAAGCGGTCTTCATCAAGCCCAGCTAGAACGTGGGTCTGAGATGGGGAAAGTTGCTATTTTGAGCCACTGTGTTGAGTAATTGCATCCATGGTCATAGCCATGGGACACAACCCTTATAGTCTCATCTGCGTGTCCCTGCGGCCCTGGGAGACCCTGGCCTTTCTTCTACTGCAGCTGCCAAGCAGACATAGAGGAAGTCCTCTGCTTTGAGCAGTCAACATTCCCTTACGAAACTGCAAAACCCAGGAGTGGGGAGGGGATGTGGTTTATTATAGTGTGAAGTCATTCTTGTAGCCCCTGGGGTTAGACTCTTTATTCCTTTGGCTCATTTGTGAGTAACTCTGCCCACATAGGCAGGACAAGCTCACCTGCAATGGTGTCAACAGACAGCCCAACAAGTGAACGCCTGTCAGGTTGTCAAGCCATGCTTCCTCAACATCAGCAAGCTTACTGGGCTGGTGTTAATGGGCTCTGTCTTTCCCTGAGCTCTTTGTTCTGGCAAGAGCTGTAAGGACTCCACGGCCGGCGTGCACAGTAGGCGTTTGGCATTTGTGCTCTCTCGCTGATACTCAGCGCCAATAAAAGTATTGAGCAGCTCAGAACACAGCCCCTTTGTGAGCAGGTCAGAACACGGCCCCTTTGTGAGCAGATCAGAACACGGCCCCTTTGTGAGCAGATCAGAACATGGCCCCTTGTGCCGAGAGATCTCTGCCTTCCTTCTGTTTTGGCTGAGCCAGTTGCTTATTACAGCAGGTGCTACTGCGCTTAGTAAGATAGGACTCCAACGATAGGCCTCCCTGGGAATGCCCCAAGACGGATCTCCACACACTTTACAGAAAACTTGTCTGTTGCCTACAGTCCCTGTTCTCCCAGTTTAGTGAGCGAGCTCAAAGGGGAGCCCAAGCTTCAACTAGTTCTCGGTTCTTGATGACACACTCCAGGCCTGGGCAGTGGTCCCCGGGGCTGTCATTCCTCTGTTCTCAGACGTCCCCTTTGCTTTTAATACTGTAGTTTTTATACTGGGCAGAGGCAAGCTCCAAATACAAACCCAGGCCATGTTGGGCCAGCAAGATGACTCAGTGTGAGGAAGGTGCTTGCTGCCGAGCTGATGATCTACTTGATGTCTGGGGCCCACGCTGTGGAAGGAGAGAGCAGACTCCCACAGCTGTCCTCTGACCTCCCTACATACACGGTGGCACCCACATATGCACACTGCATGCACACACAGAAAAATGTATACACAAATATAACGACAACAAAAAACCCACGTGGAATCTCCCTTTTCTTCATCAGTATTAAGGGAGGCTAAGGGGAGGGCAGGCACAGCCAGGACACATTTATCTATTTGAATTTGAATTTAGATTGCTATTTGCTCTAATGAATAACTTGATCTTCATTGGCAATCACCAGAAAACGACTTTAAAAAAAAATATTGCCCCAGGGCTGATTTTACAAAGTTCATGCCACCATCTGGGGACTTTTTAGCGCCATCTGGTGACAGACATTGCTTATTGCATTGGAAGAAACGGGGGTGGGGTGTGTGGGGGGGGGACAAAACCCCAAACCAAAAGCAAATTAATCCTTCCAACCCTAGGATAAGCAGAGGTACCGACTTTCTTCTTTTTGCTTGTCTGTCCCAAGAAAGGTGTCCCAGTTGTGACTAAGTGTGCACTAGTTCTATGAAATAGGTATTGTTAAAACCAGCACTCTACAGTGGAAAAGTAGGGATAGTTTGTGATAAAACTGGAATGTGAGCCCGGTGAATGTGAGTCTAGATACATACTTTCCCACCAGGGCACGAATTCTTCCTGTTTCACTTCCCTTTTCTGTCAAAACAAACAGTGTTAGAAACACCCTGGACAGAAGGAACACCAGCAGGGAGGGAGAAAAAGGAAGTTCTTGGGGAAGGAGTGATTGACAAGACAGCCGTAACACGTGGAAGAAAACCATGTCTTCGGATCGGATCAGTTATGTTCAGGGCGCAATGGCTGTCAACAAAGCATGTCGAGAAGGTTGCTAAACATGTCGGGGGCTTGAAGACATCGTAAAGAGAGGCCTTAAAGTCTGCAGATGGCCCATCTCTCCTCATCACCATAAACTGTGAAGTTCTGACCCCAAGGCCTAACACAAGCTCCTGGAGAGTAGGAAGCTCAGCCAGGCTCATTTCCTGATAGACTCGTGGTAACTGGATCAAAGTGAGCTTCTCCACACACTATTGGAGGCATGACCGAAAACGGCTGGATGGAAAGGACTTATTTTCGTGGAAACATTCTAGTGCTTGCCAGTCTGCAGAATTTCGCTAGCAAAGTCCATGAGTTGGTGTCTGTTCTTTGGTGGCAATTTGTTTGGTTTTGGATGAAAATCTCTGCCTCGGCAAATATTCAGATTAACAGTGAAGAGGCAGAGGCAAAATAATGGACTGCCCAGCTGGAGGACCCCAACACAGTTTCACAGAATGGGAGATGCCTGCATACAATAATTCTTTCCTCCCACGTGGACCTGGACAGCCTGGGTGCAGAAATAGAATGTGATCTACAAATGTACTTTAACAGTTTTAAGAGTCATATTTTGAAAGGTTTTGAAAGAATCTTAGATGAATGTTAATAGTAAATGTTTTTGCAGACAGTATTTTACTTTACCTAATATGCTCAAAATAGTATTATTGTAGTAGAATCGTAATATAAAATTGAGATGATTTACATTTTACAGTAAAAATTTCAAAACCCAGCTCACAGAAGCGCTGGGCTCTAGCGCAGCTGGCAGTGTTGCCTAGCATGGACAAAGCCCCGACGCTGACTTCCGGCACCTGTCATCTGAGCATGGGGGAACCTGCTTGCAATCCTCACACTTGGGAGGTAGAAACCCTAGGTTCTTGTTCAAGGCCAGCCTGGGCTATACAGTGAGTTTGATGCCATCTGGGCTGAGACCGTCTCAAAAAGGAACAAAAACAATAATCAGTGCATATTTTGTACTTCTTGTAGCACCTCTTGAACCACACGACCCAGGCTTCCAGGGAGACTGTCTGACAGTCACATCATTCTTAGGCAGGCTGCTTTAACAGGGTATCTGCCTATGCAGAATTCCATCTGTTGTGGGGAAGGGTATATACAAGGCTCTCTTGTGGTCAGCGGACAACTTGGAAGGACTGGTCCTCTCCTTCCACAGCGTGGATCTCAGGGATAGAACTCAGGTCCCTTCAGTACTAGTCTCCTAGGCCTAGAAGCCCTTGCAGAATCTTGAGATGTGCCTCTTCAGCACGTGGTGGTGCTTTGCTGTCTCAGAGACCACAATGCCTTTGGAGGGCACTTGTTTGTGCAAAACTCATGAGCTATGGAGCCTGGCTTATGATCTTTTCCACCATTCCCACCATGACATGCCTCTGCAGTTTAACGTAAGGTCTATGGATTTTGACACAACCTTCCCAATGCACTCAGAGTGAGCTAAAGCTCAGAGCCCAATGATGGAAGGAACTCCCTAAATCACAAGTCTAGGCAATGAATAAAAAGTGACAAAGACCCCAGTGACATTTCTTCACAGTGAGAGCATGAGTTGTGTGGGATCTTCAAGCTGAAGCCAGCAGCCTCGGCTCTGGGTGGACTGAGTCTGGAAAAGTGCGTTAGCAACTATAAATAATGACCAGGGTACTCCTGGGTTACCATAGGCAGCCTTCGACAGAAACTGTAAAAATACCCCACCGAACGTGTGTATGTGTATAAACTGTGAAAGTCGGCTGACCTGAACATGTGTTTACAAAAGCGGAAAAAGCATACTGAACCGGAGTACATGTATATGATGTACAGAAAGTCCGATGAATTCATGTCCATCTCTGCGGTTTTCTGGGTTTCTGAGAGTCTTAAACAGCACTGGCTGCTGCACAGCTGAGGGCAGGGAGACGGAACTACACCATGGTTCAAAAGCAGCTTCCACAGATTGCAACAGCGACTGCCCAACTGTACTGAAACACTGACTGGCTGGGCA
Organism: Microtus pennsylvanicus; assembly: GCF_037038515.1. Classification (NCBI taxonomy): domain Eukaryota; kingdom Metazoa; phylum Chordata; class Mammalia; order Rodentia; family Cricetidae; genus Microtus; species Microtus pennsylvanicus. The sequence goes on from NC_134579.1 coordinate 71,553,561, forward strand.
AGAAGTCCTAAGGACTGGAGAAACAAAGGAGACTCAAAAGTCAAGTATGCTCTAGTCAGATAGCATCTGAATCTGGGGAGAAAAACCAGCTGCCATCCTTCTAATATTTATTTCCTAGAGCTGGCCATCTTCATTCCTAAACAGGTTTCTGATTATAAAGGCCAACTGGGATAGATACACAGAAAGTACTTTCTAAACAGTAAAATATTCACATCAGATTTTATTATTATCAAAGAAAACGAGAAAATGTGTTCTCTCAGAGACAATGAGGTCTTTGTGTAATTTTAATTCATGTAGCTCAGCCTCTGATCTATTAGGTTTCTTCAAGCTCGTTGCTATGAGACACCATATGTGTTTAGTGGGGTCTGAGGGCTGGACCTTCATCATTCTTTTGCATGCTGTGTGTGTCCATTTTGCTTGATGGGAAGAAAACCCATCCACTCACAGGAAAAAGAAACAGGAGTCAAGGAAAAAAATAACAACAAGATGTATTTAAAAACAGTCTTCTCCAGTTGGCATCTTGAAATGGCTAACAATTATCTCTAACCCCTCATCTGGTTTCCTCTGCTCTGGCGTCCTCTGAGACGTTACTCCTTGAACCTCAAGCGGCAGCACCAGACATGATATCCCCAGAGGGAGAGGTATTAGTTAACCTTCTGCTGGTCATTCTTGTCTGAACACAATACAGATTCTTGAACCTCTTATTCATGACGATCATCAGGGAAAAAAAGATTACGCCAAACTTGCATATTGAAAATAATGAAACACACAAAAAACCCCTGCAGATAATAAATATCGCTGATCCACCTATTTCAACCAAAGTCCAATTTCTTTCACTCCTAATAGCCTTGCAGTCCATTGTATACTTTCTGCACTGATCCTTGTTTGAGCAGCTGCTTGATGCCTGCAGAAAGAACGAGTGACCACATTAACAAAGATGTGACTTGCCCAGGGTTTGCAGGAGGTGTCATGGAGAGGCCCAATGGCTGGATGACAACCCCCGTTTTCAACTTCACATGTACACATCTCCAATATACACACCTGATCACATGTGGATGTCAAAACATACACACATGTGATCACTTGTTTCTTTCTCTCAAGGCCCACCCCCAAATCCCATGAAGCTCCAGGAAAGAAGAACAGGCAAAACAAGGGAGCAGAGTCACTTCAGCTGATCTTCTGTTCCTTCTCCCTTGCTCTTTCACCAGTTTCACCCCTTTACCTGATGTTCTCTTACTATTTTAAACGCTTACACCAGCTACTGCTTTCAATCAGCCCCCACCCGCCCCAATTCTCCTATATCTCGCCCTCCCTTTTGGTTTGGTCTAGCTTTTTCACTGAAGTACACAGCCTTTAGTGAGCAGTGACAGGAGGATTTCTTATTGCCTGTACACAGAAAGGCCTACAACCATGTCTCATGCCTCCAAAGGGTTTTGCTATTGTTTTCATATATTCAACCCACACTCATGTGTACAAATATGTGTGAACAAACACACAGACAGACACTAACACACACACACACACACACACACAGTACCTTCTTTTGCTTCCTCTGTCAGCTGTTCTTTTGGAAAATCTACATCAAAAGTGATTATCAAAGAGCCCTTGATGTTATTGTTGTCAAAGTTAGGAAGCCCTTCCCCTTTCTTCCATAGCTTGGCTCCTGGCCTGGTAATCTTGTCCCGGGAAATATGCACCTGGAAAGGAAAAGTGAACCAAGTGGAGCAGGATGGGCTCACCCTAAGTCTGGCCCACAACTTCTCCCGCGCACTGGTGACAAAGTTGATGCCACAGCTCAACAGAGAAGGGAGGACAGAGGGCAAGGAGAACCCTAGGCTGGCAGGCACAGAGAGACGCTGCTGCTGGATGTTCAGAAAGAGGAGAGACAGCGGCAGAGGACCAGAAAGGAGCCTGGTTCCAGATGACCTAAACCCACCACATGACCACAAAACTGGAAGCCTGGCTGCTTACCTTGTGACCATCCAAGTGAGTTATGTCCATCTCGAAGCCCACCAGAGCCTCAACTAGTGAGACTGTCACATTTGTGTACAAATCATCGCCTCTCCTCTCAAATATACGGTGCCTGAAATAGAAAAAGGCAGAAACCACTTGACTTTAAAGTGCTAGAAGAGCCTTGGGAAAAGATGAGCTGTTTCCTCCAAACAGTGAGCCTTAGGCATGCCTTGCGTACAGCCTTATCTGAGATTAGAGTCACGTAAGTCACGCTGAGCTCAGTTTCTAAGGCATGCACAATCAGCAGAAGGACACAAAGGTAAGGAAACCGCCAACCATTAGGTTACAGAAAAGAAGGACAATGCTTGGCTGAATTTCCCATGCAGTCCAGCAGATAAGGTGAGTAAGGGGACAGAGAGATCACTAAGTTCAAAGCCAGCCTGGGTGACAGACATCTTATCTCTCAAGTTCATCACCCATACCTTGCCAGAGATGTTAGGTTCTAGTTTCTCAGGGAAGTTGTGAAGGGACAAGGTATGCAAGAAGTCACAGGAAAGATCACCCGGCATAGAGTGCAGAGAGGGTAACTAGGGAAGGGGGACCATTTCTGTATAACCTAGTGGGAACAATATTTTAGTCAAGCCTTAAATCCAGACCTATCGCTGGTTTCCAACTATAATACATGAGAATAATAAATAAGAAAGCCCAAATCCTGGGCAAAAATCCTGGGAGTGTTTAAGCGGCACTCCACACTAGAGAGAAGAAACCTATAAAAGCTGAATATTAAATGACTGGAAGGCCTTTTTTATGGAAAACTATTACAGAGCTCCTTGGTTCCTATTGCAGACTGCCTCTCATTTTCAGCTCTTTTTATTTCTTGCTTTGTTGTTGTTTGTTTACCCCAGACTGGATGACTTTGACCTCCTCATCTGCTTGTTTCTATCACCTGAACACTGGCATTATACGTACCACCGAGCCTGGTTTATAAAGTGCCAGGGCCCAAACCCAGGGTTCTGTGCATGCTAGGCAAGTACTCTCCCAATGCCCAGCTCTTTTCAATTCTTACTGAGTCTTTCCTTCCAGCATCTTTTGACTTTTTAAGTCCTAAGAAAATAACTGGGGCTCAAGGTCAGGACCTCACCATTACTGATGGTATAATAGGCCTAAAACAGAAGAAAAAGTGTAGAAGCATCAACTCCATAATCACTCAAGCGAGAAGCAGGGCTGAGAGACACCTCTCCCAGCTGATACCTACTTGACAACTTTGATTCGGAACCGTAAGTCTCCGGGTTCTCCATCCACATGAGGCTCACCTGATCAGAACAGTTCAAAGAAGACCAAAAGTTACACAAGCCAAACACGTATTTATGTGGCACTTCGAGTAACTTCTAAATCCACTACCTCAGGCAATGGCTCTATCAAGTCTGTTTGGGAAGGCAATGGCTCCACTCCTCCCACATACTGGGTAGCCATTAAGGTATGGGACAAGGCAGAAGTGAGTTACGATAATAAATACTGGTTATCTCACCTTCTCCAATAAAGGGGTACTCCATGCCATCTCTCACGCCAGGTTCTATTTCTACTTCTAGTGTTCGCTCTTCATTCACTAGTCTGAGACAAAGGGAATTAAAAGGGAGAAGGAAATAGTAACAAGACCCCAGATATAATCAGATTCACCACTGTCTGGGAGCCTTTTCCTGGACAGTCACACTATGTTGTTTGCCAAAGCTATCTGGGCCTGTTTAGGGCTTCCAGATGCCAACACTCAGGGCAGAGAGACTCTGCATCACACGAACATCAGGGTCTGCTCTCAGTCAGAGCGGGGGAGAAACAAACTCTGCCACATGTCGCTCAGAACTGAAAGGTACTGCCTCATAGCTTAGAGACAGCACTGCTCTCCTTGTGGAACGTGGTGGGGGAGGGGACAGCCAGGTACAGACAATCAGAACATTCATGTGTCAAGAGACCCACAGAGGGCCTTTCACTTACTTGACATTAGGGCACTCATCACAAACCACCTCCTGGGTCATCTGGAAGCGCCCCGGCCCCAGCTGTGTGGTTCGCATCTCCTGCCGACAGTTGCATTTCCGTTTGCCAGGAGCCTGCCTGGCTACAGGCTTGTTTCTAACTACCTAAGGATGCAGAAAACGGCCTTTAGTTACCTCAGTGGAGCAATGCTCTGCACATCTGCCTTTTCTACTAGCCACCCCTCACAGAGACTGACACAGGCTACAAATCAAACTCCACACAAGAACACAAACACACACTTAAACGACTCTAAGCTCAGCTCAAAGCTGTAGGAGTAGAGATAGGGGATGAGAAGAGACTCCAAAACAAGGTGAAGCGCCAGCATTTCCATGACACACCTGGGGCTACTGAATTAAAGAGCTCATAGAATTACTGTGTTATTAAGAAATCTGAGTTTTGGGGCTGGAGAGATGGCTCAGCGGTTAAGAGCATTGCCTGCTCTTCCAAAGGTTCTGAGTTCAATTCCCAGCAACCACATGGTGGCTCACAACCATCTGAAATGAGGTCTGGTGCCCTCTTCTGGCCTTCAGGCATACACGCAGAAAGAATATTGTATACATAATAAATAAATAAATATTTAAAAAAAAAAAAGAAATCTGAGTTTTGTAAAACATAACCCCCCAAAGAACAATCACAGCATTCAAAATCTGCTGTGTGGCTACCACCTGCTCTACAATTCATCTCTCCAAACCACCTTTCTGTTTTAGGCAACCGAGTCCAAGACTGATCCCCAGTGCTGTCACCACTCAGATACCAACATATACGAAGAGACAACAATCATCTCTGTGTAGATGACTGTTTTCAAACATCAATCCCTCTCAGTAAAAACAAAAACAAGAAATGAAAAGATATATCTATATCTATGTAGATATAATGATATATAGCATATCTGTATCTCCTCAATTACCTAGTGAGCTTGTGGCCAGTCTGGACTGTGTAATATTTTGCCCCCCCCCCAAAAAAAACCCCCCAAACCCAAGAACATATTTTGGGACTAGAGAGATGGTTCAGTGGCTAAAAACACATATTGCTTTTGTGGAGGATTGAATTGGATTTCCAGCATCTATATCTGATGCCTTGAACATCTATACTTGTGTGTACATCACCCCACACAGACATACACAAAATTAAAAATAAAAAACCTTACAAAAGCTCCGCATTCTTGTATTTGTGTGACTGCATGGTATTGTGTTCATGCAGCAAAGCAACACAAACGTTTGGAGAAGACCCCCCGCCCCCCGAAGAGCTCAGACACCTCTAGGCGTGCACACACTCATCTAACCACAGCTCTACAGGCAGCTCTCATTCTTCTCATGAACAGTGAGGAACTGCAGCCATATGCTTAAGTAAATAAGTAAATGGCAGGGTTTGAAAGTATGCAGTCTAGCTGCAAAGTCCACTCCAAACTTTAAGGAAAACAACCTCAGGTTAAAGAATGCAAACTTTTACTAGAGAACATAGGACAACTTTCTCACTTCATAGCAGATTTCTAAAGGAAAAGACTCAAAAATTAACAAAGACCAGAATTTTTCACATTAAAATGAGTACTTGTATTAAGTAAAATAAATCTTAAATATCGTGTAAAGACAAGTTATATTATAAATGGGTAGATATATCTGTCTTACGGCTAACAAAAACAGTAGCAAGAATGAAGTGGTCTTAAGTCAACAAGAGAAAGACAAACAGGGCACACGGCAAAGAAGCATTTCACAAGAGGAAACAAACAACGCCAATAAAAGAGACTTATCCTAGCTGGTAATTAGGAAGCACAAACCAAGACCACAATGAGGTAGCATCCCATACGGGTAGAGTGCCTGCCAACATGTGTGAAGCCTTAGGTTCAATTCCCACAGCTCCAGTACTAGGGGGCAGGGGAGCAGATCTACTGAGCCTCATAAATTGCCATGGCATGCTGAGTGTTGCCACAGACAATTTCAAACATCCTATGGCGTTTTCTCATGAAGCATGAACGTGTGCTAACACGATCCAGCTATTCTACTTTACACTTATCCATGGCAGAGACATCCTTGCTTCCGTGTAACTGGAATACATACAGGAATGTTCACGTATAGGACTCTTTCGGAGCTAAAGACCAAACAAAACCAAACAACCCTACTGATGGTCACCATGGGATTTTATTCAGCAGACTGACAGCTGCAAGCATGACTTATAGGAACAAGTCTGTCTCAAAAATGATGACATGCCATCTTTACAGACTCAAAGACAACAAAAATACACTTAGGTTCATGTACGTGTAATAAACCAGAATAGCAATGGTAAAGTTATCTCTGCGGTGACATAGGGGATGAGATGCGGAGCAGCACACAGCAGGAAAGGCACGGTGCTGTTTCACTGAGTTCTTGGGCTAGGTAATGAGCTCAGTTGTGAGTGTTAGGAATTAGGATTAGGATTAATTCAATTGTGTGTCAGTCACTCCCTCTTGTCCTCTAAAAGACAAAAAGGACATTAAAATCTCTGATTTTTGGTCAAAAGAGCAAGTTCTGTGCATCAGTGTGAGCAGGTGTATTGTGAACTTACTTCCACAAAGTTTCCGGCGTACACTTCTTCTAAAGTAACTTCGAGATCGACGATGATGTCACTTCCTCTTGGGATGTTTCTGTCCTGCTGACGAGGGGTTCCTCCAAACATGAAGCCAAAATCTCCAAAGAAGCTGTAGATAGATGGCAAATCCATCGGGAAAAGAACTCAAATCCTATGTCTCACAATTAGTTATTTTCTTCTTTTTTTTTTTTTTTAGTTATTTTCTTCACACTGATAAAATACTGCTTCCTACCAGCACACTATATAAACAGACATTTTTAATATACTGGAGTCAAATTTTAATTTACATAGTATCAGGCTGCCTCCCACTATAAAAACACAATATGATTCATAGACAACAGCAATACAGGAACACACAGCATATCAATGGATTCAATGTTGGCTCAATCAATGAAATAATCCATTTCAATACTGAGGAAATCCAGACATGACAGACCTAATAAAAAAGGGTCTAATATAGATAATCCTATGCAATTTAAACTTTCTGGTTAATTAAAGTTTTGTTTTTTGGGGTTTTTTTTGGGGGGGTGGTGGTTCTCTGTGTAGTCCTGAACATCCTGGAACTTGCTTTGTAGACCAGGCTGGCTTCAAACTCAGAGATCCACCTGCTTCTACCTGGGATTAAAGGTGTGCACCATCACCAGGCCTAATTTAAGGAATTCTTTAATGTGATCCTAAGACATCTGAACATATTGCGTGTGTTCACTACATGTGCTCTTGAGAGATTGACTTGGACAAAGAAGCTACCACTCTGTACAAAAGCCTTGGGCACTTGTTTCAAGTTGGAAGCAAAGCCTCGGGACACTGTAATCCATAGTGAAAGGAAGTCCTGGCCTATACAAGGTCGGAATCAGTGTTTGAGGTAATGAAAGGACTCCCAGCTGGAGTTGTCAGATGCCTGCACTCTGAACCCTTCAGCTGAAGAGAAAGAGCCGCGTAGAGGAGGGGAGTTTCTCCTTCTGACGTCTCCAACATCGCTTCAGTGGTGGGGGAAGAGGCACTTCCCTGACAGGCTCAACAGATAACCATATGGAACTAATCTTACTTGAGGCGCAGGTCCATAGAAGCCTTTGGGAATCTGAACAAATGAAGGTTCACACCACACAAGGGCAGATGCAAGCATCTTTCTCTTTATAATCACAGAGTGAACTCTGGCTTAGATCTCCTGGTATAAAACGTCATGATGGAGTCAAGTGTCAACAAGGAGGGTTCAGAGTGAGAAGTGTGTGTTAGCATTCCCGCATCCTCAGTTCCCAGCAAGCCAAGTGCGATAGGAGGTCAAGAGACCCTGTGACTTCCTTCTCTGATGGGGACTATCACAGCCACCCCTTTGTTGTCCACAGGATGAAACAGAGGCAACGCTGCCCTCTGCTTCTGAGAATAATTCATTTAGTGCCTAAATGGATGTCTCAGGATGTAATACTCTGCAAACGGGCAAAGAACTTACTGTGAGAAGATGTCCCCATGGGAGCTCTGATGACCGTCTTTCAAGCCTTCTTCCCCATAAGTATCGTACTGTTTCCGTTTCTCACTGTCTGACAGAACCTGGGATACACAGAGTGGGTAAAGTGTCATACTCTGTCAGTCAGTTAAGATACACTCATGTCTACAGCTGGCTTCCATCCTGACCCTGAGCTTCTCAATCCTTCCAGAGAGTGTGATTTTCATCATATGGTATTAAGGCATATTTAAAGTTATTACCTTGTGTTTGTGTTAGAGTTTTGAGATAAGGTCTTCCTACAAGGCTCGGGCTGGCCTAGACTTCCAAATGTAGCCCTGGGTGGCCTCAAACTCATGCTCAACCTGCCTTAGCCTCCTGAGCAGAATCCTAGACATACAGCACCATGACTAACAGGCTGTTTTAACAGACTGAACTCTTGATGCCCTATCTATTCCACACTGCCCAGTTCATGCTTTTAGCTTCAAGTTATTGAAGCTGATTTAGTACTTTAAGAATGGTATTTAAGAAATGTGACTGTGAAGGTAGAGAAGGCACCAAGAAAGAGGAAATTACTATGCAGGTTAATTTTCTAGGCAATTCAATTCCAAGGCTAATAATTCTCTCACTAAACTGTAAGCTAGAATATAACTATGGCAGATTATCATGACTGATAGGTGCACTAAATTAGTAGTTTTAAAAACACTACCCACCCCTGTAACACACACCACACATTAGAAGACGGGCGTGCCAAGAAAAAAGGCTCATGGGCCCTGAAGTAAAATCCATAGCTACATTTTTGTACTTCTTTTTTTCATACTTTGGTATGCATACAAATCCATTTGTAAAAGAATGCTGTCTGCTTTAAGTGTGTGTGCGCGTGCGCACACACGTGCAAGCATATAACTTTGTGACATCTTCAGTTCAAGAAAATATTTGTTAAGAAATACATTGTTGAGAAAATATTATTGAACATTACTTTATGTTTTTAGAGTAAATTTCACTGCCTGCTTAATGTTTGTGTGATCCAAAGAATGTAAGAAAAAATTTGTTTCTAAGCATGTAAAAGTTTGCTTTCAACATACAAGAAGAAAAAAATGTATATAGGGGATTGATTAAAAACTAAGTATAAAAATATTTATGTATGAAATCCATTACTTTGTATGTCAGTTTTAAAGAGGGCTCAAAAGACGGCTCAGCAGTTAATAGCATTTGATGCTCTTATAGAGGACCTAGATTTAGTTCCCAGCACCCACATGGTGGCTCACACCCATCCATGACTCCAGTTCCAGGGGATTCAATGCCCTCTTCTGATTTCCATGGACAACAGGCATGCACAAAGTATACCTACAGACAAGCAGGTACATTCACCCACATAATTTTCTCTTTAAAAGTTTATTAATTTAAAAAATAAAAACGAGGGGAGTGCTGAATAGACAGAAGAGCACACGCTGCTCTTGCAGAGGACCCGAGTTTGATTCCCAGCAGCCATGCGGGGTGGCTCACAACCACCTGTAACCAGAGCTCCAGGGCATCCAATGCCTCCTGTACTCATACACATGCATACATGTATAAATAATAAAATAACTGTTGAAAATAAAATATAGAAAAGTTTTTATTTTAGAAACCCGAAGCATAAACATACATACATACTTTTGAAATTTAAGAGCTTTCAATCTTCCTTTGGACGTGTGTAAACTCCTCACTATGTTGCTCAGTCCAGGTTTAATCCCAGAGCTCAAGCGATGCATTTAGCTCAGTTTGCAGGTAGCTAGAGTCACGGGTGCTTTCTACTATCCTCAGTCTACTTCAGAGGTGGGGTGAAGGGGAGTAGTTGACTAGCCAACTGCTATACAGACTCTCAACTAGCTAAAATACAATAATCAATCTTACCTCAGCAGAGCAAAAGAAAAAAAAAGAACCCTTTTATTTGCTAAAGAGTCTTTGAACTGTGTGAATGTTCTGATCTGTGCACAATAATTTACCTGGGAGAAAGGCAAAAAGGTTTGAATGACACAAAGAAAAATGAAAATCTGCAACAATACCACAAAGGTAGTTAGGGTCAAATAAATCTCAATTTCATAAGTGAGATATGTATAGCCCGCTCAGTTATGGATAAAGAGCAATGCGGATTCATTATCTAGAGCAGAACATAAAGCCAGGCATCGTGAGGCCAGCCTGGTCTACACAGTTAGTTCCAGGATAGCCAAAGCTACATAGTGACACCTTGTCTGTCTGTCTGTCTTCTGTCTGTCTGTCTGTCTGTCTGTCTGTCTGTCTGTCTCTCTCTCTCTCTCTCTCACACACACACACACACACACACACACACACACACACACACACGCACACAAGCACTGGGAAGCACTGAACAACAACAATAAAGAAGTGTAAACCTGGCTTTTCATGGAAGTATTTTTGAGTACTGGGTTCCTAGCAAATCATAACACTATTGCTAGGAAACAGTTGGAAATGTGAAGTCTATTATCTCACAAGAAACAAAATGGTATGTGTCATTTTAGGGGCCACCAGCCCTCAGACTTACACATGGGCCCAGGTTAGGACTTTCTGTCAGAGGGGCTGGCAAGATGGTTCAGCCATTAAGAACCCTTGCTGCTCTTGCAGAGGACCTGAGTTTGGTTCCTGGCACCCACGTTAGGCAGCTCACAATCACCTGTGACTCCAGGTCCAGGAGATCTGATCCCTCTTCTAGCCTCTGTGGGTACTCACACACACCTAGCACATATACACATAAATAAAACAAGCCCTTAAAAAGGCGGGAAATGGGATCTATTGATAATGACTGCACTATCTGTTTTCACACAGAAACGAATGAGGGAGGGCTCTCTGTATTCTGGTGTTCTCCTACACACAGGTTTTGCTCCTCTTTGGTTTTCACGACTCACCTCATAAGCAGCACCCAGATCCTGGAATTTCTCCTGGGCTTGGGGATCATCAGGGTTCCGGTCAGGATGAAGCTGCAGGGCCAGTTTCCTGTAGGCCTTTTTGATGTCCTTTATGGAGGCACTTCGAGGCACCCCTAAGATCTTGTAGAAATCTCGCCTGAGAGGATGGGTAGATGATACTTCATCAGAGAGTTCCGCATGACATTTTAAATTTACTGCTTTATTCTCTGACAATTTCATGTGTGCATATAATGTCCTCTGGTCATTCTCACACGATTGCCTTACCCTCTCTCACCCCTCACTCACACTGAAACTTCCTTCTTCCCAATAAGTCCCCTTTCCTATTCTCATGTTTTATTTTTTGTTTGTTTTTTGCCCACTGAGTTTGGTCAGGGAGACTTACATAAGTGTGCGCAGGGAGGAATTTACTGGAGCCTGGGCAACTACCAGCAGCTGCATCCCTAAGGAACAATGACTCCCCCTCACCCAGCAACCATTAACTGTCAATAGCTCTTCCCTCGGGGAGGGAGGGATGAATCGTTTTTGTTTGTTTTAAAATTTGTTTGTCTGAGTCATCTCTCTAGCTTTATAATAAATTAAAACATATGAATATGTATGTGTGCCTGTCTGTCTCTATGTGCTTGTAGAATGCAGAACCTTCGCACTTGTGAGCTGCCTGATGTGGGTGCTGGGAACTGGACCCCAGTTCTCTGTAAGAACAGCAAGTGCTCTCAATCACTGAATTATCTTTCTAGCCTCAGGATGTATTATAGTTTTAAAAATGGGAAGTACTTTTTTCTTTTTTTTGTGCTTTATGGCTCTACACAAGTAATCACAGTTAAAACCCAAACAATCAAATTAATTCTCTCTTTACCCCTTATATTGGCTTCCAATGATTTTTTAAAAATCTGGATCCCCTGGATCTGGAGTTACAGGTGGTTGTGAACCACCACACGGGTGCTAGGGTCCTCTGTAAGAGCAGCAAGTGCCCTTAACTGCTGAGCCATCTCTCCAGACCCACCCCTGTGACTTCTGACTGTTTCCAAAAGTCAAATAATTTCAAAAGAGTTATCTTTTTACTCACAAAGATTGTATCACATAAATGTCCCGGCAGTAGCACTTTGTGAACATTATAGATAGATTCACTGAAGGAGTTAAAATAAAAAGTAAGCAAAGTTTAAATAGTAATTTTGAAGGAATAGCACTACTCTGTATGTGAGAATTACAGCGCATTTTGCTGGGGAAAATATACTTTATGTATTCATTGTGAGTAACTACACTAACTTGCTAAGATCAGGTCTTTGTGATACACAGCCTCTACAGTTCACAGGCAGGAGCCTCTATATCCTGGTAGTTAAGAGTATGCACATAGCATGAACTGGGACATAAAGTAGAGCACACAGCCGGAGCTGCGCAGGGATCAGCCATAAAAGGGTTCTCTGCAGGAAGTGTTAATGGAAAGCTAGAACGGGACTATAAAAGACATTCCAGGGAAGGGCCATATCCAGATTATTCCCGAATGAGCTGAACACATACGAATGCTCACACCACCTACTTTTTTGGACAGAATTTTAGCTATCAGAATTTATTATCAAAACATTATTTTAATAATGGAGCTAGAAAAGTTACAGAATAGATATTAACACAGTATGGATGGTAATCTTCAAATGTATAGGGAAAATGAATATTAAAAAACGTATTGTATGGTGTAGCTCAGTCAGTAGAATGGTTGCCTCTAATTTCTGAAGCCCTGAATTCATGATGGCCCACACTTGCAGTCCAGGTATTCAGAAAGCTGTGATTAGTTTATACTCTGAGTCACACTGTTTGAAAAGTCATTTGGTATTTTAATCATTCTGTCAGGGTTTGGGTTGGTTTTGATAGACAGAGTTTCAAGACTTTGAACTTACTATGTACCTGAGGTCAGTCTTGAACTCCTGACCCTCCTGCCTCTACCTCATAAATGCTGAGTTTATAGGCATATGAACCATGTTCCAGCTCAACTATATCATTTTGTTTTGTTTCTCAAGACAAGGTTTCTCTGAAGCCTTGGCTGTCCTGGAACTCACTCTGTAGACCAGGTTGGCCTCAGACTGTCAGAGATCTGCCTGCCTCTGCCTCCTGGGATAAAGGCGTGACCACCCAGCCCAGCTCAACTATATCATTTTTAAAACTTATCACTCACAGGAAGTCCCTACCTAATCTGTAAACTTGTGACATCTCATGAGAAAGGAACCAGCTATTTAATAATGAAAAGGCTAACTATATAGAGAGTGAGGCTTACTTAAGTAATATTCTTAAGAATATGCTTATGTAGAAGGGTGGATTAAACAAAAATAAGGATGTTTTAAAAACTATGGGAAGCCACTACTTTGTTAGCTAATTCAAAAAATATATAAAGTGCCCCCCAATCATGATCTTAAAGTTCTTACAGGGGAGCTGAATTCAGTTTTCAGCACCCAAGATGGGTGACTTACACCCACCTTTAACTTCAGCTCCGGGGAATACAAAACCCTTTTCTTGCTTCCATGGGCACCTGAACTTACATGTCCATACCCACACACAGACACAAATGTACATGTACTTAAAAATAAAATCTTAGTGACAGACAGACAGATGGATACACAAACACAGAGAGAGGATTCTGAACATAGGTACCCTGCACAAGTGGGTGACCTTTCCCTTAGAAGGCATGGATTATGAAGTGAAAATCTCAGCGCCCCCCGGACAAAAGGCTGTCACCACTGTCCTTGGTTGTCCGTCATAAGTCGATGGAAGCCTCTACTGCTGATGACACACACACTTTGGTTACAGGATACAGAGAAATCAAGTTGGAGATGACATGAGAACTTCCTGCCTCCTGGCCAGCTTCTACAGTGCCAGGTTACGTAGGCTGCGTGAGGAGAAAAATTACTAACATTGGCCAAAAAGGCAAGATGTACCCACAACTGGTACAATAGTGATGCAAAGATTAGAGGGCTAACCTACTGCTTTGTGATTGAATTTGAGGCCTGTTCCACAGAAGGGAATTTCTATCTGGTATTGTAAAGCTGTTTGAAAGCCCATGGCTGGGGCGGTCATAGGCCCTGGGGTAGGGGGAGACCTAGTACTGCTATTTTGTTAAATAGACATGTGATTTTTAGGTTATACCTGCAATATAATTATATCTTGTAAATGTTTAGGCTATGGCTATAGATAGATTCACACACTCTGAGCCTTGGTCATAGAGGCATCTTTTTACAGGTGGCAGTAGTTAGCGCATCAACGAGATTGGTCCAAGTGTGGAGAAGAGGCAAGTGACTGCTAAGTGCTTGGTTTTAAATGGAACATCTATTTCAACCTTCCCTGCCTCTCCCTAAGTCCTCAAGGTTCAGGGAACACCGTGGGAGGTGGGGCAGAAAGAACATAAAAGCAGGGGAAGGGGAGGAGCGCTGTCAAATTCTGTCTTCTGGAAATGGCACTGGAAAGACCCTCACAAAGAACACCCCAATACCATTAGTCCCCATCCCAGCAGCCACATCAGCTAAGTGGGCTCAGTGAGTTATGTGAAGGTGGGACGGGGGCATGCTGGTGTGTGCCCAGGGGGAGTGTGTGTGGGCGTGGGTGGGGGATTGTGGGTAGGTATGATTACATTGTGTGTGTATGAAGTTGTCAGGGAATAAGTAAAGAGGGAAGAGGCTAAATGACAGCTCAATAAAATGGCTGGTATAGCTCAGTGCCAACATTCTATTCCCCAGAGGCTACTTTATGAGCGACTAGAGTTTAAAGCTATAGAGTTTAAAAATATTAGTATTTGCCAGGAATAGTCACTCATGCATGGAATCCCAGTACATGGGAAGCGGAGGCTGAAGGAGCATGAAGGAGTTCAAGGTTCCCCTCAGCTACACACCGAGCTGGAGATCAACACACCTCAATTCCCAACTGCAACACTCTATGCTGATGTTTTGCTAAATACTTTGGGCACTCATGGTTTAATCAAACTAAGGGAAAACAATACAGTCTATGTAAGCAATGCTAACATTTAGAAATTTAAAATATTTCACAAGGTTAAAAAAATGACAAAATGTAGGCATATATGCAAAGAGCATAAAAGAAACAACTTTAAAAGCTATCGGAGGTAATGCAACAACCTACAGACTGTCAGAATCTGAAACCTGCTAGTTTCTGGTGTGTTATTTTTGTGGTTTCTTATTTATTTGAGATGGGGTGTGATGTAGGCGAGGCAAGCCTGGAACTCACACCTTAGAGTTGCAGAAGATGACCTTGAATTCTGACCCACCTGTTTCCACCCGCCAAAAGCTGGGACTAAGGGTGCAGGTGCTCTAGAACACAAGTCTAGCATACCTCCTGAGTCATTGGAACTCTTTGAAGGGAGGTACAATGTTTTGCCCGGTTTCAGAACATCGATAAAGTTCCTTCAAACTTGTGTGATTCCTAAGAGTGGCCTAAGGCTAGGCTTCCAGATTCTATTACCTGCTAGTGAACAGCACTTCCCACCGGTACCATCCAGCTCAAGAAGGAACCGTGGAGAGACAGGGAGCCCAGATGACAATTCAGGTTCGGTAAGCCCAAGAAGGTGGGAAGCACGAAGGTTCCCTAAAGGGTGTTGTGGCTCCCTCAAGCCCATTTCCTTCAATCCGAGCTTGGCTTCCCTACCTGCATCTGACTTGGCATCACTTTAGTGTCCGCCCCTCGGACGCTGGTTGCAAGCTTGGTAACCCACGGTCCCACCTTCGAGTTCAGCAAATCCATGTCCATAACCTCAACCCCGGCTTGGCACTCACTACCTTCACTTACATCAGGAGCCCCGTCCTTTCCTCAGAGTTCCGTGTCCCTACTTCTGCTCACAGCCACTTAACTCCCTCCAATGCCCAAACCAACTGCAACCAACTCCCGCTCTTCTGGGAAATCTGGCTCCGCAGGGCCAGCCTGGCCCACACGACCCCTCCGTCCCTCGGCCCAGCTCACTGCCCCCTCCTCGCTGCCACCCGCGTCCTTCTCAGCAAAGGCCGCCCCTCGGGCCCCGTGCCGCGCGGAGCCCCGTCCTCACCCGGCCATCACAGCACCGATGAGGTACAGCAGCAACAGGCAGAAGGTGCTTAGGTTCTGCGGGGCCATGGTGTCGCCTGGTCCCGCACTCTCGGCCTCCCGTACCGCTGCGTGCGCTGACCAGCCCTTCCGGCCCAGACAGGCCGCCTCACGCCGGGGTCTCTCGCCGGGCCGCCGAGACAGCTAGCGCGCCCCCTCTTCGGCTGCCACTTTCCGGGAGCCCCCAGAGCCGGCGAGCAGCCAGGCGTGGGCCAATCGCCGTCGGGGACATCACACGCGGCCGCCACTCCGCAGCCAATCAGCGCGGTACACTTCACCTCCGAGGCGGCGTGGGCAGCCAGTCAGAAAACGGAACTGTGGCCGCGGCCTCCGGCCAATGGGAAGAGGAGACGTCTGAGGTTCGCGCCGCCCGGAAGCGCCTGCGACTCGGAGAGAATTTCTGGCGGAGAGGGGCGCGCCGCGAGGAAACCCGAGCGTCCACCAATCGCGGGGCTCCTTCTCAGTTCTGACCAATTGCTTGAGAGAGGGCTTAACTTGGTTACCAGTCTAGAAACTACGTCGCGTGCGCCCGGGACGCGCGATCGCCAAGGCGATTGCTCGGTGCCGAAGTACATAAGGCGCCTTGCATAGGGATATGATCGCACAGTACAAACTGATTACAAATAGTCTCGATTTCTTAGAAAAGAGACTTGGTCCCTTATAGAGAAGCTGCCGCGGAGACCGACTTGAGATTCGACTTCCAGCGCTCCGTAGCGGTGAGACGACCCCACCCCCTACCTCACTTCAGAACCCGCTTTCGAGAAAACTCAGGGAAAACGTTCATTGGCGGTGTTGGGATTTTTTAATTGAAATATTTTCTGTAAGTTTCCCAGCAGAGTTGCACATAGTAAGCATGCAATTAATAAAAGCCGTTATTATAGTTCGAAGTAGAGCTTCATCGTTGGTTGTTCTTTCCTCCAGTTTCGTTTATCACAGAAAACTAGTTGTTTAGCAAAGCCTCTTCGCTTAGCTTTGCTTCCTGCATAGGTTATCCAGATCTTTACCGATGAATGGTATCTCGATTATGTCCACTATAGCTCCACCTCTTGCCCAAGTCAGTTATCTCCTGACTTTATATCTCGATATAAAGGTCTCCTAACTTCATATCTCGATACAGTATTTTAAAATAGTCCTGCTCTCCTCCCCATGATTGTGCGCACCCTAGAGATCACAGATTAGCCTAAACTGGTGGACCTGGGAGCCCAAGGTCCTGTATCTGGCTGGCTGGCCAGCCCTGGGATTTCAAACCGTTGTTGCCTCAGTTGCTACTATGGGTGGAATTCAAGGCCTCCTGCTTGTACAGCAAGTAAGTGGCAAGCTTTACAGACTAAATTGTCTCCCCAGCATCCTTGTGACTTTTTAAAACATATATCAAATCATGTCACTCTCCTGCTTAAAAGCCTTAGTGGTTTTTCATTTCACCCAAAGTAAAATGCCAACTCCATGGCAACTTACAAAGCTGTCTAGTTTAATAATTAGTATCCTCCCCTGTTAAATACCTTTAAATGTTCCAGAATAATCAGCTCCCTTCCTCCTTTTTAAACATTTTCATTGTATGTATCCACTGTATACGGTACTTCCTTGCATAGGCAAATTACGCAAGTATATAATGTACACGGAGCATATT
Source organism: Microtus pennsylvanicus (assembly GCF_037038515.1). Taxonomy (NCBI): domain Eukaryota; kingdom Metazoa; phylum Chordata; class Mammalia; order Rodentia; family Cricetidae; genus Microtus; species Microtus pennsylvanicus. The sequence continues at coordinate 71,571,160 of NC_134579.1, forward strand.
CTGCCTCACCATTTGCCCTCTCACCTTTCTTTTTCCTTCTGTCCTGTTATTCCCTTTGTTTCTTTAGAACATTGGCCTCTACTTTCATTCCATGTATACATATGTAATTTTAAGTACCTATATAAAACCTGGTAACCACAAATGAGAGGAGACATGTATTTTTCCCTTTGAGACTGGCTTAATTCCCTTTAGATGAATATCTCAGTTTGTATTCATTTTCCTGTAGACAGCCTAACTGCATTCTTTATAGTTAAACAACAAAAAAAAAAATCATTGTCTATGTAAAACACATTTTCTTTATTCTGCTGCTGTTGAATTCCTACGTTAGCTCTGTATCTTAGCTATTGTGAATTGTGCTGGAACAAACATCGATATTTTGTCAAAACCCTCTTGTGCATTAATAAAAAGGCTTATTCTTATGTGCATGAGTGCTCTGCCTGCATGTAAGCCAGTACATGCCTGTTGCTCAAGAAGGCCAGAAGAGGGTGGAGGATCCCCTGGAACCGGAGTTGCAGATGGATGTGAGCAGCCATGTTGGTGCTAGGAATCAAATCCAGGTCTCCAGAAGAACAGTTAATGTTCTTAACTTCCAAGCCATCTCTGCAGCCTGGCTTGCAAGTGTTGTAGTGAGAATTTTTACATTGGGAGATAGGTCTATAATTTTCTTTGTAGTGTCTTTGTCTGGTGTTACTAGGAGGGTAAATTGGTTTTATTTTTAAACTGTTATTTTATGGACTACTTTGAGAAATGTTGGTGTTTTTCCTAAAGGTTTGGTAGAATCCTGCCGTGAATCTATCTGGGATCTGGGTTTGGGCTTGTTTGCTGTGAAAAGACACTATGACCAAGGCAACACTTACAAAATAAAGCACTTAATTGGGACCTTACTTAGGGTTTCAGAGACTTAGTTCATTACCATAATGGCAGAGAGGATGGTGGCATGCTGGCAGGTGCTCAGTAGCTCAAAGTGCTACATCCTGATTCACAAGGAGAGAGAGACAGAGGCATAGAGAGAGAGTGTGCTCCTAGGCCTGGCATGGGCTTTTGAAACCTCAAAACCCACTCCCTAGTGACATTCTTCTGCCAACAAGACCACACCTACTCCAACAATTACACACTTCATCCTCTTAATCCTTTCAGAGTCCACTCCATGGTGACCAAGCATTCAAATGTATTAACTTATAAGGGCCATTCTTTAAATCGCTACAGGACTCTTTTTAATTGGGAGATTTTTTTTATTGTTTTTTAATTATTTTTACTACTTCAGTATTGATGCTTATTACACAGTTGTTTAAATTACTTATTTCCTCTTCCTGTAACTGACAGGTTTTATACTTCTAGAAATTTGTCCATTTTCTTTTAGATTTTCCTGGTGATGGGAATTTCCTTGTTATCTTGAAATGGTTCTCATTTTATCTCTGTTTTGTTGAATTAGGGCTTCTGTCTGTGTTGGTTAGTTTGGGTGAGATTTGTTGATTCTGTCATTTCATGGATTCTTTATATCTTTTTCCAATTCAGTTTTGTTCATTTCTGTGCCCCTCCCATTTAATATTGTGTTTATTTTGCACGTGTGCACATGCCGGTGCAGTGTGCACATGGAGGCCAGAGGGACCCACTTGTAGTCTGTTCTCCTTCCACCGTGTCAGTCCTAAGTATTGAATTCAGGTGGTCAGTCTTGCTGGCAAGAGCCTTTTCCTGCTGAGCTGTGTCCTAGTTCCATTTCTGTTGCAATGATAAAAATATCCTGAAAAACGATGACAGGGAAGTAATGTCTCTTTGACTTACAATTCCAGGTTACATAAAAAGTCCTGTCATTGCAGAGAAGTCTTAGGGCAGGAGTTTGAAATAGCTGTTCACAGCACATCCACAATCAGGAACAGAAACAAAAAATACTGTGTTATGGCTCGGAAGGGAAAGGTATCCTGGCTGTCAGAAGCCAGGCTATATCTATAGCCCTGTTCTGGGTGGGGATGGTTTCCCCACAGGAATGTAAGCAATCCTGCTCCTCTCAGAGAGAGCCATTATAGCTCGCCTTTGCTCCGCTCTGCTAAGAGTTTCCCCGCAGAGATCGTTGTCTGTTGCTTCTCTGAGTGCTCTGCTCCGCTGAGTTACTTCTCTGCTTCTCTCTGCTAAGGGAGAAACCCCAGCAGAAACATAGCCGTTTGCTCCTGCTCCAGCAAAAGTTGTTACTCCTCTGCCTTGCTCCACTTCCGGGAAAGGTCTTCACCCAAAATTCATTCAAGAGATTTATTGGGAGGTAAGCATCCAGGAGTGTGGCTGCCTTGGCCAGGGTGGAAAAAGGCAGCTCCCAGCTAAACAGGTACAGGGTTTATATATAACCTTCTTAGGGGCAGAGTTTTTCCACAGTGAAGCTTTTCAGTGTGGGAATTGGTTGGATTTCAATCCCTGAGCTTCGAACAAGCTCAGAGATTGGCTGGATTTTGTGCTTAGGAATGGGTTGGTTTCATGCTCAGGTTTTTATGATGAGTTGGTCAGGAGCAGAGTGTGTTTCAGGGTCAAAGTGTGTTTTTTGTCTCTGGTTTCAGGGTCAAGGTATGTTTCTTTCACTGGCTCTGGTTTCAGGGTCAGGGTATGTTTCTTTCACTGTCTCTGGTTTCAGGGTCAGGATGTGTTTCTTTGGCTGGCCCCTTTACCTTACAAGTATCCATGTTGCCTGCCCCCTCACAGGTCTACTAGCCTCTCTACTTGTATATAGGTCAGGGCTCCATCCAGGGAATGGGTCAGTTAATAATCTAAACAGTATTCCCCATTCATGCCCACAGGCCAACCCGATCTACTTAATTCCTCCATTGAAATTTTCTTCTCAGATGATTCTGGATTTTGGTAAATTGACAATTAAAAACTAACCCTTGCAGCCACCTTGCAGTCAATGCCCTAGTCAATCACTTACTTTCCACCCACTGATTGGAGGTTTGTCTTATCCTGTTTTCCCAAGACCCTAAGGTGAATTTTAAAATTATTTTAAAATGTAAGTAGGCACTTCCCTCTTAGAACTAATTTCATGGTTACAGGGAGATGGCTCAGTGAGGAAAAGCACTTACCATGCAAACCTAATGACCTGAGTTCAGTTCTAGAGACCCTCATAGAAAGCTAACTGTAGGCCCCGCCTATAAAAACCCCTAGGCCTGCCCCTTGTGATGTATCCTGAAGGTTCCATAACTTTCCTAGACAGCTCCACCATCTGAAGACCAAGTGTTAAACCCTTGGGTTTATGTAGCCATTCATATTCAAATTATAGCATTCTGTCCTTGGTCCCCATTGGCTCATAGCCATCTCATGATGCAAAATGCATTTAGTCCAACTTCGAGAGTTCTCATAATCTAAGAATACCAATGCTGCTCTAAAAAGTCCAGTCTCTTCTGAGACTCAAGGCAATCTTTGAACTATGTTCAAATCTCTGAACTACAAAAACCAGATTACATACTTCCAACATACAATAGGACTGAGGAAACATTCCTACTCCGAAAGGGAGAAATGGGACATAGTGAAGAATGGTCAGACCAAAACATGACTAAAATCCAACAGAGCAAATAACAAATCCTTTAGCACTACTTCTGGTACCTGGAACTTCAGTTTCCAAGGCCCAACTCTGCCCTTTCAGCTTTGCTGCCTGCAACATACATTTCTCTTGGGCTGAGTCCACTCTGTTGGCAGCCCTCCTTGGCAGATGTCCCTCCATGATGGCATCTCAAACATCTTAAGGGTCTCCCTTGTAACCCAGGCTTTATCTTCACAACTTCAGCACAGTAGCTTTGCAGGGACTCCCAACCTGCCACACATACACACCACACACACACACACACACACACACACACACACACACACACACACAGCTTGGACTCAGGTGCCTTCTGAATCTCATGGGGAAGAATCTATGACCTTCTTGGTATTGCATCTTTCATGCATACAAATCTAGTATGATGTGGACCATATTGCCTATTTCTGCTTCTAGTTCAGGATGGAGCACAAGGCCCTTGGACCACTGTTCAAAACTTCAGTGTGCTGCAGCTGGTGAAAACTTGCTCCGAATGGAGTGGAGACCATACCTGGGCCCTGCTTTCCAGGGTTGGGACCCTCGTGGGTTTGTCCTCAGGACTCCTTTCCTTTTGTTACTGTGCAGAACAAGAGGCTTCTCTTAGCAGTTACCTCTTTTCCAGGACATGCCTTAGAGGCAGGGTTAGCTGCTTACTGCTTTTTTCCTCTTTGGACTGCACCTTTCTTTCATCCTGCCCCACTTGTTTTTTATCGTAGGCCTGCATCAGAGTAGTTAGTAATAACCATGCAGCCGGTTCAGTGTTGTACTGTAGTGAAGCTTCAGTCTGCTTTAGAGTCAGGCTTATTCAAATGCTTAGGAAAGGAGCAGAAAGCAGGCAGGTTCTGAGCCAAAATACCACACTATTGGCCCCTAGTTCATGTCCTAAACTGCACACTGTGCCCTAGTCCAGGTCCTAAACACCACACCGTGCCCTGGTCCAGGTCCTAAACACCACACTGCGCCCTAGTCCAGGTCCTAAACACCACACTGTGCTCTAGTCCAGGTCCTACCACACTGTGCCCTAGTCCAGGTCCTACCACACTGTGCCCTAGTCCAGGTCCTAAACACCACACTGTGCCCTAGTCCAGGTCCTAAACACCACACTGCGCCCTAGTCCAGGTCCTACCACACTGTGCCCTAGTCCAGGTCCTAAACACCACACTGTGCCCTAGTCCAGGTCCTAAACACCACACTGTGCCCTAGTCCAGGTCCTAAACACCACACTGCGCCCTAGTCCAGGTCCTAAACACCACACCGTGCCCTAGTCCAGGTCCTAAACACCACACTGCGCCCTAGTCCAGGTCCTAAACACCACACTGCCCCCTAGTCCAGGTCCTAAACACCACACTGCGCCCTAGTCCAGGTCCTAAACACCACACTGCGCCCTAGTCCAGGTCCTAAACACCACACTGCGCCCTAGTCCAGGTCCTAAACACCACACTGCGCCCTAGTCCAGGTCCTAAACACCACACTGCGCCCTAGTCCAGGTCCTACCACACTGTGCCCTAGTCCAGGTCCTACCACACTGTGCTCTAGTCCAGGTCCTAAACACCACACTGTGCCCTAGTCCAGGTCCTAAACACCACACTGCGCCCTAGTCCAGGTCCTAAACACCACACTGTGCCCTAGTCCAGGTCCTAAACACCACACTGTGCCCTAGTCCAGGTCCTAAATACCACACTGTGCTCTAGTCCAGGTCCTACCACACTGTGCCCTAGTCCAGGTCCTAAACACCACACTGTGCCCTAGTCCAGGTCCTAAACACCACACTGTGCCCTAGTCCAGGTCCTACCACACTGTGCCCTAGTCCAGGTCCTAAACACCACACTGTGCCCTAGTCCAGGTCCTAAACACCACACTGCGCCCTAGTCCAGGTCCTAAACACCACACTGCCCCCTAGTCCAGGTCCTAAACACCACACTGTGCCCTAGTCCAGGTCCTAATAGAGTCCTTGTTTCCTAAGGAGCATCATGCACAAGGCTCCATTGCCTTGATCTCTCAGCATTGCTGTCTTCCGGCCTCCATGAGAATGACTTACTACATTCTGTTTCCAGCAGCATTCAATGCCTTTCCAGCCTAGAGTTCTAAAACTGTAACATTCCACAAAAGTCCAAAGGGCATGTGGTCAGGTTTACTACAGCAATGACTCCACTTGGTACTGTTTCCTGTATTAGTTTCTTTTCTGTTATCATGATAAAAATGCCCTGGCTAAAAACAACTTGGGGGAGAAAGGGTTTATTTTGGCTTTCAGTTCTAAAGGGACAATCCATGCCGGGGAAGGCATGGCAGTAGGAGCATGAAGGTGGCTGACCACATTGTATCTACACTCAGGAAGCAGTATTGGAAACAGCACATGCCACACATGTGCACACACACAATGAAAAAGCCATTCCCAATTCAAACAGTTGACAGACTATTCCCTGATTATCACAGTTTCTTGTTTTGGACCATTACTAAGGTAGTGTACTGTGAATTTTCCTTTCTGTATTAAAGGCTGGACTGGTTGGTTAGATATCTTCTATCACTTCTGCCTCAGTGTTCCAAGTTTTGGGATCCCATGAGGGGCACCAGAAGTTGGCACCAGACAGCTGGGTATTGTGACAGGCCTGGTCATGCTGCATGTTGGCAGATTTGAGCCTTCAGATTAGGAAAGCGGTTGAGTATGTTAAAGGGGGCTTAATGGGTCACCTAGTTGGAGCATGAAAGACAATGCTGAGGGAGATTTGAACTGCAGGGGTCCAACCCAAGAAGTTTCAGAGGGAAAGAAAATGAGGAAGTAGCCAAGAGACCATTCTTGTGATATTTTGGCAGGGATGTGGCTGCTTTTTTGCCCTTGCCCAGAAAATCTACCTGAGACTAAACTGAAGAGCTTTTGGATTAATGGCATTGGCAAAGATTTCAAGACAGCCTAGTATTGACTGTTGTGTGGTTATCAGTGGTCACACCTATGCCATTCTATAATGAAAAAGAACAAGCTGAACAAGGAAAAATAAAAATTGTACAATTTGAGGAGAAAAGGAATACTAGGAAGTATAATGGAGCTAAGTCCAGTGCTCAAGTAGACAAAATGTTTAAAGAAAAACCTGATGTTAAATGGAATAAAGGGAGTGATGGCCTCAGGGCAAGTCCCCACCCAGCTAAACTTCTAACTTCTGGAAAGGAGTTAAAGAAAAGCTTAATAATCAGTGAACATGAGAAAAGGAAAGCCAATGCAGACGCAATTGAAGGAGGGGCCATGGTCCAGCCCTAGAAAGTAACAGAACCTGGCAGCTTCGGCCTCAGGGTTCTGACTTTAAGGTCAAGGATACAAGAAAGGGGTTATGGAATCTCCCCGTGACTGAGAAAACACAGTGAGTGAGGTCAGACGTGTTAGGGTGTCCCTGCATGGAGGCCCAGACTAGCCATTGTGTGAAGCTGTGAAGGTGAAGCCTGGATTGCCATGGAGACCCCAAGATGTTAGAGATGCCAGAGTTGTTGGATACCTGCTGAGGAGAGCTGCTAACAGGGAGTGGAATCAGCCCAAGAAAAAGAAGTGTGCTGCAGTCAACAAAGCTGAATGGAGTTGGAGATCTGAAGAGCTCTTTAACATAAAACACAGAAATGTAGAATTTTGAGTTTTCATTGTTGCTTTTCTGTCTTACTATGGTCCAATATCTCCTCATTTTGCTCCTTTTCCTCCCTTTTGGAATGGTAATTGTTAGGAATTTTTCCTAATGTGAGCTCTCTGCTGATGCAAAAATCCCAATCAAGCCAAATTAAGAAATATCCAGGTTTAATGGGATTCTTGCGCTCTTGGGAGGCCACTAATGTGTTCCTCTTTGGGGAGCTCACTTAAATACCCTGTGGGAGTGGTCCTGACTCCTGGCATGCTGGGATTTGGAGTCCAGACCGATAGAACTCTCAGGCCTGGGGGCTGGGATGGATGCGAGGGGCTGGGGTCTACACCCCCAACTTAACAGTAATGTGTATTCTGTGTTATTGTATGTTGAAAATATGTGATCTGCCTTTTGATTTTGATTTTACAAGGGGTTACAGTTAGGAAATGGCCATGAGTCTATGAACTGCTAACATTATTGAGACTGGCAGACTATGGGGACTTTTGAAGTTGGACTGAGAGCATTTTTCCCATTATGATATATCTAGGAGCCTATGGGAGTCAGGGAGTGGAATGCGGTGGTTTGAATAAGAATGGCCCCCAGAGGCTCCTATTTTTGAATACTTAGTCAACAAGGGAGTGACACCACATGGGAGGGATTAGGAGATATGCCCTTATTGAAGTGAGTGTGGCCTTATTGGAGGAAGTGTGTCCTTGGGATTAGCAGCTCTTCCTGCTGCTTGTGGTTCTGTTGTAGAGCTCTCTGCTTCTTCTCTAGCACCACGTCTGCCTGTGTGGTGCCATTCTCCCAGCCATTGTGACAATGGACTCAACCTCTGAAACTGTAAGCCAGCCCCAATGAAACGCTCTCCTTTATAGGAGTTACCGTAGTCATGGTGTCTCTTCACAGCAATAGAATACTAAGGCGGCTATCTACTACAGATCTAATTTGTACTCTACGCCTTCCCTCTGTCACCATAAGAAATGTCAGATCAGCACCTCCCTCTCATTGTCTCTCACTATCCCCTTTCTCTGGAGGTGAGTGTGGCTGTCATCTACATGCCTTTTTCTTGTAATTCCTCCCATTTGATGGCAATTTTGAACACAGGTTAACCTTAGTTGGTTTTCTGGAAGACCTTAGTTGTATGTCTTATTGTCTAGATAAGGGGCTAGGCTAGTTTGCTTGACGCCTTGTCCCATACATGCTACTTGGGGGGATTGTAGTATTCTCTTGTCCATCCTGTCTCCATACACAAGTGGACCCCATCTGTCAAGGAGGCATGGCACTCCATACCTTGAGGTCCACCCCGCTCCTCCTCAGACCCAGCAGATTCAGTGGTCTATTTTTTACCCCCAGCATGTACACTGGAAGCCATGCCATCCTGTGCCACCTTTGGAAGGGTTGTCTAGGTGGAGTCTCCACATTCAAACAGCAAGCTTCCAAAAGTGTGAGTGCTCATCACAAAGACATCTTTGGTTCCAGGATGCCACAGATGTCTATTAAGCTGGAGAAGGAACCAACAACAACAAAAACAATCATATACTCATCTAGTGTGATAACCAGTGAATTTACTGGGGTCACTTATGGGAACATGAGTGAGGGGTTTCAACAGGAGCATGGGAAATTTACAAAAGACCGCATCTTGAGGAAAATCTCTCTCTCTCAGCAATTGTTCACTGCCTGAGGGGTAGACTTCTTGAGCCTTTCCACCCTAGCAACCGTGAACTGCCTGTGCTCCGGGAGGGGCCGCCAGCAGGAGCATTTGCCCCCTCCATTGTAGAATAACAGTGGACCCAATCTTGTGCAGGTCTTCTGCAGATGATCACAGCTGGTGAGAGTTAGGGACCAGCAGCTACACCATACTTAATGTCCACAACAACCAGGAATTGATTAGTACTGGGCGATTAAAGATAGAGGAGGGAAAATAGAATGAGTGAGCATTGGGAACAAGAGGGGAGAGGATGCTGTTGGGGCTAAAGAAGGCCTGAAAAGAGATGTCATCGTGTAACCTTAAATAGCCTCCGCTCTCAGGAGACTCAGAGACCCCACCAAACAGGCCAGCCTGTGTTCTTTGAGAAAGCCTGTCAAAAGTCAGAAAGGAAGTAAGAGGGGGAAAAAAAAGAATGAGAACAAAAAACACTGGCCTGCAAGTTGATCCTGGGTATTGAATAAAGGGATAAATGTAGGGGAGGGGGCTGGGTGAGGCACCCACTGAATGTAATCTCTTGACTTGCTGTTGTCAGCCTGGATTCTGTGCCCCTTCCTAGGCCCTCTGATGCCAGGCACACCTGTAGACAGTCATCTGCAAGGTTGGGCCACGAAAACTGATCCTGTCAGTTGGCCATCCTTCTGGGAGGAATCACAGGTGTGGGCGAACTTCTGGTCAGTCTTCAGGGGTCAGGTGGTGATTGCTGTCCTTATCACAGTGCTGCCCTGTCCTCATGAGTCAAGTGGCAGGTACTGGCCACTCCTTCCTGATGCTGGGCACTTGGCTTGAAAGCCTGCCAACTCTGGCTTTGACTAGGTTTGTCGCTTGCTGAATAGCCTTTGTTGCCAAGTTCCTTCCAACAGTCTAGAGGAAATCGGCTGTTCAGGTTCCAGCAAAGTCTAGGGCATTTATTCCAGGTTCCCAGAGTGTTTGGGGCAGAGATCTTAAAATGGTTTCTGAGCCTCTCTTGTTGAATACCCAGAATATCAGAAGTTTCTGTTGCTGGAGTAAACACTATGACTTAATGCAACTTGGGGAGGAAAGGGCTTATATGACTTACAGGTAATGGTCCATTTTATGGAGGGAAGGCAAGGGATGACTCAAGCCAGGAACCAAAGCAGAGACCGTGGAGGAATGCTTACAGGCTTGCTCCCAATGGCTTGCCCAACCTGCTTTTTTATACCATACAGATCCACCTGTCTAGGGGTGACACCACCCACATTGGGCTGGACCCTCCTGGATCAATCATTCATCAAGAAAATGCTCCCACGGTCATGACCTGTCTGATGGAGGCACTTCTTCAATTTAAGAGTCTCTCTTCCCAGATGGCTTCAGTTTGTGTCAAGTTGACAGAAATTAATCACCGCACATGGTGTCTCCCTTCCCATTAAAAAAATGTTTGCTTAAGAAGAGTATTGTGTGGTTTTCCGAAGCCCTCTGCTTTAGACTGTTGCTCCTCTCTCCCTGGGAGGAGAGAAATTACCTAAACTGAAACTATTACTCTTTTGAGACAGGGTTTCTCTGAGTAGCCCTAGCTGTCCCAGAACTCACTCCATAGACCTGACTGGGCTCGAACTAGAGATCCTCCTGACTCTGCCTCCTGTGTACTAGGACTAAAGGCATGCACCACCATCACCCGGCAGTAACTTTTTTTTTTTTTTGTTTTTTTGAGACAGGGTTCTTCTGTGTAGCTTTGGTGCCTGTCCTGGAAATAGCTTTTGTAGACCAGGCTGACCTCGAACTCACAGAGATCGAATGCAGGGATTAAAGGTGTGCGCCACCATCTCCCGGCCTAGAAACTATTATTTTTTTAAGGTCTACTATCACATCTAGAGAAGCTGTAAAGAACTAGGAAAGTAGGAATATCGAAAGCCAGTATGAGAAAATTTCTTCCTTTCCCATCTTCTGGGTGGAATCTAAAAAGTTTCCTGAAGTCTGTAGCTTGGCTGGAAGGTTAGCCGAATTCAGGGGTGAAAGCCATGGCTCTTGCTTCATTCCCAAAGGATTCTGACTCTCGCTTAAGCTTCTTGCTGTGTTAAGACTTTGGGTGTGCTGAGTTCGACTCTCCATGCCTCGGTTTAGCACTTGAGACCACACGTACCCGCCCCCGAGTAGCTCTAAACTGCGGTGAGCGTTGTAATTACCCATCACAGCGCGCCAGCCTCGTGGGAGGACCACGGTTCCACGGAGCCCAGGGAGACTTCTCACTCCCGGGGTGAAGGGCGCAGCGCCAGAAAGTTCCCAGCGGCGGGAAGCCGTTTGCCTCGGGGCTGGAAAACCGCGGGTCGCTCTTGGTCGCTCTAGCCCTGGTCCTCCAGGGCTCTGTGGTGGGAGGCCTGGCGCCTGCGCACTGCACGACCTGCGGCGGGGCGGGCGAGAGGGAAGCTCAGGCTGTGGCTTCGGAGAGGGTTGGTGGTGAGTGCTGCGCGGGAACTGTCCAGCCGCCTCCGGGGTGGGGTGGATTGGCTGTCCCAGAACCCAACTCGATCTGTGCCCCTGGCTATTCCGCCTCCACGCGGGACCTCAGCGCGGCCTGACCTCGGGAGTCCCGGGGAGCCCCCGCACACCCGAGCCAGCGCTGTCCAGGTAGCTCGCTGCCCCCTCACCTCCCCACCCCCACCTTCCGGGTTTGTACTTTCTAATTGCTCCTGTTGAGCCAAGTACAGGGGTCCGCAGCATCAGGTGCCTGTTGCCTCGAAGACACCCTGTTTCCGTTTTGGAGAAAACTGAGGGTTTCTCCATAGTGCTGTATGCAGCCATTCCTGGATTGGACCGGACCACCATAGACTTTTTGCCTCCCAACATCTATCGTATGAGTTGACCTTCTGTTTAAAGGCCTCCTGTGTCTAAGGGTTGTCATTCTCTTCTAGACCCACTCAGTTTTAGAATTTCTCCCTGTACGATGTCCCAAAGTTGTAGCCATGAAGTTCTCAAAGCAGACCAGAACCCTAAATCAGAGTGTGCCAACTAAAAATGATTCTAGACAAGTCCCCTAACTTCTCAAGGCTTGTCTGAAGTGAGAGAAATACAGGTGACTGTGTGAATGAAAGGAGCTGAAAGATGCACCCTCCCCTGGGCGCGCCCCCCACGCGGGCACATAAGCGCTCTGTCAGTTATGAGATATATATATATATATTTTTATGTGTATGGCTGTGTGCCTGGCTGTATGACTATGCACCATGTGCGTGCAGTGCCCACAGAGGAGGGTTTTGGATCCTCTAGGACTGGAGTTAACAGATGGCTGTGAGTCACCATGCGGATGCCGGGACTTGAACCCCAGGTCCTTTGGAAGAGCAGTAAACGCTCTTATCCATTGAGATGTCTCTGCCTCCTAATTATTTCTTTTCAGAAAGCAATAACACACCATTCCTAATTGGTCATACAGAAAGTTCTTTCAAATTATGCTAAGAAATGCTCGATGAGATGGATGTTTTGGTTAGATGATGATGTATTTGATGGTTGCTTTGGGGAGGGCAATATGTCAGGAATTCCAGAAATGCCAGTTGTTGGTTGTTTTTTTTAATGCACATCTAAAAGTCCCTGGGAAGCAATTTATAGTGCATAATATGCAGAAAGAGATAATCAGAACATTATATGTAATAGCTGAAAGCTTTAACCTTTTAAAATGGGAACTTTAAAGGAAAAGGAGAGTAAGATGGGTCCCTCTGTCCATCACTATCAACAGGCATCAGTGTTTTGCATATCTTGTTTTATGAAAAATTGGGAACTTTTAAGTGTTGAAAAGTAAACCGGAGTACATTTGGAGTGCTCAGATACCTTGAAAATAATTCAGAATTGTATCTATACACCGCAACCACAAACATTCAAAATCAAAGTAGCATCCAATCTAGAAAACAGACAAGAAAGTGCCATAAGCTGTTAGCTGATTTCCCTTTAGTGGTGGGAATATGAGTAACCCCCCCGCTTGTGTTATAGTCCTGTGTGTAACAGCTCTGGAAGCGCTGTACCTGAACTGAGCATAGCTGCACACCAGGGCCAGTTCACAGTAGCGAGAATTCATCCATTAATGCGTTCACTTTCCTTGACCCACGTTTGCATCCACAATCCTATCTGCCACCTGGAGCTAATGCCTGGTGTTGCACCTCATGGTCAACTCACACATTCAAATCTTTAAGAATAATTTTAATTTTATTTATTTAGTTGGGGTGTGGGGAGCTATGGGGATTAGTAGATAAAGTTCACAAATGGTTTTCCCCCTTTCACTGTCTTGAGTCCTGGGGGTTGAACTCAGGCCATCAGGCTTGGTGGCAAAAGCCTTTATCCCTGAGCCAGCTTGCTGTCCCTGTATATCCAAATCATTATTAGCAACTGTCTTCTAGGTGTAACTGATATTACTGTAAAATTTTATTCCACTCTATTTCTACCAATGTTTCCCAGCAGGATCCAGCATAGAATCTGGGACAGGATGATGCCCCCTGCCGATACCTTTTCTTTGCTCTCTAGGCAGGAATAGAACCTAGACCGTATGCATTTCCATACTTTTCTAAAACAGCCATTTCTAATAACTTAAATAAGGTGATGAACTCATAGTCTTGTTTTTCTCTCAAATAGATTGCAATGGAATTTGACCAGAAGTCCATTTTGCTTTTGGTGAGGGCCAGAGCTGCTGTTAAGTTGAGGCCACAACACGCTTAAAGATAGTTAGGGGGTCACTTCCCAAGAAAAGGGGTGAAGGACATTTGTTTAGTGTTTGTAAAGGAACTTTGTTTCACAGGTATGCAAAGAAGCCTCTTTGTCCTGATGTCTTCAGAGATACTATGGATCAGTCCGGAGTTCTCCTCTGGGTAAAAGCAGAACCTTTTATAGTGGGTGCCTTGCAAGTCCCACCTCCATCCAAATTCAGTCTTCACTACCTCAGGAAGATAGCCACCTATGTGCGGACGCGGGCCACAGAGGGCGCCTACCCACGCCTCTCCTGGTCTACGTGGAGGCACATTGCGTGCGGAAAGCTGCAGCTGGCCAAGGAGCTGGCATGGCTCTACTTTGAGATATTTGATAACCTTTCGGTGAGGACACCCGAGGAGCGCCTGGAATGGTCTGAGATTTTGTCCAGCTGCACTACTGAAGAGGAGGTGGAAAAGCAAAGAAGTCAGGTACGTATGGACCGCTGTGTACGTAGTTACTTTGAACAATAACCCCTCCCTCGTGTGTGTCCTAACAGTGCAGCTCGGGCTTTGGGTTGTTGGCCCTCGTGATTCTAAAGTGCGATCTGAATTGTGGCATTTCCAGCTTGGAAGTGTTTTGACGCATGTGATCAGTGTATTAGTCCTTTTGTGTCGTACGTAGTTCATGTTCCCCCACTCCTGAAGGAGCCATGCGCTGGCAGCTCTTCCACTGACTGTAGAAGTATCCTGGAGCAAGTGTGCGGCTGATGTTACAGGTAGAGGCACCTGAGTCTTTAGCAGTCTGTTGTTTTCCCCTTACTCAGCCCCTTCATTCTATCTTGACTGTCTAAAAGTAACTTCTGCTGTATACTAAAATCAAATATTTTTATGACTGTATTCATTAATTCACCCATTTTCTGTTGCTAATAAGATAATGCCACAGAGGGGGTTATTTTTAAGGTGCCCTGTTGTGGCTCATTGTCCTGGAGATTCAAGGTCAAGAGGTCATGTGATGGCTATAGCAGTGGTTCTCAACCTCTGGGTCTCAACCCTTTGGAGTCGGATAACCCTTTCACAAGGGTCACCTGAGACCATTGGGAACCACAGATGTTTACACTATGATTCATACAGGAGCAACATTACAGTTATGAAGTAGCAACAGAAATAATTTAATGAAGAATTGTTTTAAAGGGACACAGCATTAGGAGAGTTGAGAGCCACTGGGCTATAGCATCCTTTCTGGTAGAGACCTAAAGCAGTACAGGAGGACATCATGGTGAGAGACACTGTTTTCCTGTGTGTGTACAATAGTCTCTCTTCGACTTATAAAGCTACCAGTATGGAATCTCAGGGCTCTGATCTGATATCTTTATTTAATCCTAGCTGCCGCCTAATCCCACCCAACACTAGTTACATCGTTTTTACCCTCTTAGTCCCTTACCATGAGGATTAAATTTCAACATGAATTCTCAGAATGGACAAATCATGTACAAGCCATAGCGTCCTGCTTCTGTCTCTTGCTCCACGTAGCCCATACACTCATAGATGGTGTCATCCTCTATAAATAATCCACAGTCTTAAGTTATTCAAGCCGCATTTAAACTCCAATGTCTCATTTGAGATTCAAGGCAAACTCTTCAGTTGTGAGACTGTAAATTCAAGTTATCTACTCAGAGTATATAGTGGGACAGGCTATGGAGTGGGTAAATATTTCCATCTCAAAGGCAGTAGTTAAACTGAGAGTAGTAACTGGCCAAGCATGGTGGCGCACGCCTTTAATTCCAGCACTTGGGAGGGAGAGACAGGCGGATCTCTGTGAGTTTGAGGCCAGCCTGGTCTACAGAGCGAGTTACAGGGCAGCCAGGGTGGTTACACAGAGAAACCCTATCTTGAAAAGCAAAAGAAAAGAAAGTAATGATTGGCCCAGATCACATCCAGAAGCTGTCAGCAGACACAAGTTGTTAAACCTCCGAATTCTCTCGTCTTGGGAAGGGGTTGTGTCCCTAACGCCTCGAGTAGCGCTTCCTCCGTGTCTTTGCTAGGCTCAGCCCAAACTTAGCTCTCAGCTCAGAGTGTCATAACCACGCCTTTCCCAGGTTGGCATTGTAGACTGGTAGTTCCCAGTTACAGAGTCGTGGGGGTAGTCTCCTTCCTACGATTTCATTAGGCATTGACCCTCTCTAGCAGGACTCCTAAGCCAGGCCTCTATGTCGCCTTCTAAGTTTTCCTTTGAAATCTGGGTGGAAGCTGCCATGCCTCCATAGCTCTTGCATAATGCATGCCTACAGTAATTGTGAAACTGCAAGGTGACACTTGCTTCTTTGATTAGGGTTGTTAGCTGTACCTGGGCTTGCTCACTCCCTCTTTTGATTAGTCTTAGCTGTACCTGGCTTGCCTGAGCATAGCCGAAGTGGCCAGAGTGCTCTTCTGGAAAGAACTTCCAGAGAGAACTCTGAAACAGTTCTTCCTCTAAGCCACTGGGCTGTGGTGAGAAAAGTAGCCCCACAGACTTCTAAGGTGCCCTCGAGGTCTCCCTCCTATTGTCCTGATGCGTCTGGCCTCATTTTATCCATGCCGATCTCTTTGGCAAGGTTACTGGATGCACCCTACATAGTTTTTCTTTGCTCCTTTGCTGGATGACCTGCAAATCTTTCAAATCCTTTTGCTTTGTTTTCTTTTAAATTTTACATTCTATTCTTAGATGGTGCTTTTACACCGTTCTTTGTGAAGTTAAAAGGTAACCCGGGAACAACTCGACCGTTTTGTTGTTTGAGTATTTCTTCTGCCAGGCACTCCAGTTTGTCACTGTAAATTCTGCCTTCTGTAAATCTGTAGGTGGGTGCAGACATAGCCCTCTTGCAAGAGCTAGCTCAAGGGAGTTATATATACACTGGGAGAGTGTATATTCCCTGAGGACAGCACCCTCAGCCAGACCCAGAGACCTCCTACTAGACTCCACCTCATACAGGTCCTACCATCTCCCCACATTGCCACCCTGGGAGTCCAGCATCAACTCAAGACTCACAGGAGGACAAACTCCACCCAAACCATAGCAGACAGCATCTCTGCCCCCATGGACTCCGTAAGCTAGTAGGAACGACTGGTGTGTAAAACGGTCGCACAGTAAAGTTTAGAAATGGACTTGAGACTGATTCATTCTTGTGGTAGGAATAACTTCACAGAGTGTATTAGTTATATACAGTAGTTTAATTATGATGCCTGTCGCTTGGGCCAATAGCAGCTTGTTTATCATTTGTCCAACAGTCCTACACAGCCACACTTGATGGGATGAATCTCAGGGCTCCATGCATTGACTCAAGAAATTATGTTTCTATATTTTGGAGTCACTTAGTGTTAAATGACTTTGCTGAGGGGGGAAAAATGAAATAAGACAAAGAAATGCAATAGGGTCACACTAGCTGATCTTTTGCTCGTATTACACAGAGGCCACACAAGCTGTGGCTGACTTCCAGGTTGTGTTGGCAGTGGGAAGAATTGCTTCCTTGTAGACCATGCCTGTTTTTTTTTTTAATCACAGATGGGAATAGACCAGTGGGAGGACACAGCTGCCTTTCCCCCACAGTGAGCTTGAGAATAGGTCTTGACTGTGAAGCAGTCACCATGGTGAAGGCCACAGAACATATCTGTCACCTTCCTAAATTTGTCGCAATCCGTTATTTTTATTTTACTACTGCATAACTTAAGCACATGTAAGTTCTAACTTTTTAGAAAACTTTATATATGTAATTGCAGTATTGTTAGCTGCATGGTGCTGTATTGCAGACCTGAAGAACTAAATTACCGTGTGTAACTGAGACTTTGTCAGCTTTTGACAATATCCTATTTCCCTTTTGTTCCAGCATTTGACAGTCACTGTTCTTCTGTGCTTCTGTGGACTTGACTCTTTTAGACTTTGGATGTGCTGTGGTTGGAGTGTCTTTCATGGTATCCTGTGTTGGATTTTAATGCTCATCATGAGAGATTAAGAGGGTACAGACTTAGTCTGAGGGACAGGCCCGTATCCCAGCTATTAAACAGACAGGAAGATTACAGGTTCAGGGCAGCCTGGGCTACCCTGGGCAGCGTCATCTCAAAATAAAAAATAAGTAAAATGCATATATATTATGTAAAAAAAATCCTAATGACTTTACCATTTTTAGAAAAGTAGCAAGATATAAGAACAATGTATAAAAATCAGTAGTTTTTCTATATATTGAGAAAGAACTTGCTGAGAAAGAAATAGGGAGAAAAAATGCAAGCAAACAACCTTGGAATAAACTTACCAGAGGAGGTAAAAGACCTCTACAACAAACATTTTTAGCACCGAAGAAGGAAATAGTGGAAGACACAGAAAATAGAAAGGGTGCCAATGCTCACAGATTCGCAGGAGTAATGCCGTAAAAAAAATGACAGTATTACCAAAAGTGATCTACAGGTTCTGTACAACTCAAAGTTTTGATGACATTCTTTACAATACTAGGAAAAACAATCTTGGAATTCGTATAGAAGCACAAAAGACTCTGGACAGCTGAAGCAGTTCTGTGGCCAAAGAGCAAGGCTGGAGATGCCACCATAGCTGATCTCTAATTACAGTAAGGAACCATAGTAACAGAAACAGGCATGAGACTGCCAGATAGACTAGAGGACCACGAGAAAAACAAGCACAGCTACAGCCGCCAAACCTTCAACAGAGGCGTCAGAAACACAGGGAGAAATGGTACCATCTTATAAATAAGTGGTACTGGGAAAACTGGATATTCATGTGTAGGAAAATAAAAATAAACCCTCTGTTCTGAATAAAACCAAAGAAAAATGTATCAAATACCTAAAACTCTAGAACTGTTAGAGGAGAACAGCGTAAGGTACAGACGAGGACTTGCTGAGAAGGACTCCGAGAGCACAGGCTCGAGAGTCGATACTGGGGATTGTGTGCGATTTCAAACTGCACAGTGAGGGAAATACTCGGAGGAGTGCAGAGAATGTCACAGAACAAGAGGAAATGCAAACCATACGTCTAACGGGACTGATATCTAGAATCTATACAGGACTAAGGAAATTAAACAAAACAAACAATGCAACCAATAAATGGGTTAATGAATTGAATAGCAAGTCTCAACAAATATAAGGCAATAAATATGTGAGAAAAATGTTGTGTCTTTAGCCATTAAGGAAATGCAAATTTAAACCGTTTTGAGAATCCAGTTTACCACAGTCAGAATGACTGTTGTAGAAGACAAACACCGAGGAATACAGATGAGGATGTGGGAAAAGAGGAGCCCTCCCATGCTGCTGACGCACAATTCATAAAAACTTAGAGCAAGAAACTGGGGTCCAACCTGAAGGTCAGCAAAGCAAAACATTCCTCCAGGAATCTCAGAATGAGACTGAAAGCTGTCTCCTCCCATTTTATAATCTTTTCTAGTTCTGGGATTAAAGGCGTGCACCACTGAGATTAAAGGCATGCATGAACCTGTTTCTTTGGCAACTAGTTGTGGCTACTGGGAGTAAAGGTGTGTGTTACCACTGCCTGGTTTATAATCCCAGTGGGCTGTTTTACTCTCTGATCTTCAACCTGGTTTTATTTATTAAAATACAAATGAAATGTCACTGCATACTGCTGGTGGGAATGTAAACAGGTGCAGCCACCATGGAAATGAGCGTGACCGTGTGTGCCCAAGGGTGTCCTAAGTGAGCATACCAAGGAGATAGTTGACATCGGTGTTTATTGCTACACTGTGTAGTAGCCAAAATATAGACTCAGTTTAGTTGTCCACCAACAAATAAATGAATACAGAAAATGTGTATATACCTAATGGAACTTTATTCAACTATAAAAGAATGAAAGTCCATAGCTTTTACTAGTATGTATGATTTACATGTAGGATAGTGTCATAACAAAGCCTGTTGCTTCATGTAATGAGGGTGTGCTAATAAAATTTAAAAATCACACTCCAAAACCTAATCTAATTACAGTGGCTAGAGACAGGGCCTTAGGAAAGTGATTAGGATTAGACAAGGTCAATAGAGTAGACTTACTATTGATGGATTTGAAAGAGAGGGGTGGGGAGAGAACAAGAACAGACAGACTACATGCCCATGCCGCTCCCACTCTTGCCATCTGACCCCCAGGCCAACCTTGTGACTCTGACCAAAGAAGGCCACTGCCGAATGGATGCCCTGCACCTCCAGAACTGTGAGCCAAAATAATCGCTCCTATTTACAGAGTAGGCTGCCATGTATGTTTTGTTACACTAACAAAAGTACAACATAGAAAGGATGTCATATTTATCTTTCTATGTCTGTCTGTCTTTACATGGGTTTTGTTCCCGTTCATGGGCTATATAGGTCTCTGGAAAGATGGGAATCAAACAGTTAGAGAAAAGTACAGTTGCCCCAGCCTTGCCAAATAGGACCTGAGTCTTTGGCTTCTGTTTCTTCAGTCTTGTGGGCTAGTCTTGAAGTGGCAAATCTGAATTCATCTGCCTGCCACTGACTGTAGTCATAGTAACGCACAATATTAACTGCAGCAGAGACTGGGGAATGAATGCCACCTGGATGAGTGCCCTGGAAGACGAGAAGGACCTAGCATGGGACTAATAGCTAAAAGAGGTTTTGGAAGCTGAAAAGAAGTTTGTCCTACAACCACTAGGTGGAGGGCACTGCAGTCAGTGTTCAGCCACGTGTTTCTCTCACTGTGGGTTAGATGCTAGATATAGTAGTGCCTGGACATGAAGATGAATACAACGTTAAGAAACACCTATGGGTTTTGGGTGTTTATTGTGTATCATAGTTTTTGCTGGTTACTGTGGATAGTAAAGTAGAAAAAAGAAGACTCTTTACTGTCTCATGGGAAGACTGTCTGAAGCAATGATTGTTAAACTAGATGTATAAAATCAAGGAATGTATGCTGTGAAGAAGCCAATCCATCAAAATAATTGTTAGCTTCGGTGTTTCTTTATCCAAGAATTAAAAATAAGGGCTCACACAGATTTACAAAAGAAGCGCGGTGGGGCTGGAGAGATGGCTCAGAGGTTAAGAGCATTGCCTGCTCTACCAAAGGTCCTGAGTTCAATTCCCAGCAACCACATGGTGGCTCACAACCATCTGTAATGGGGTCTGGTGCCCTCTTCTGGCCAGTAGGCATACACACAGACAGAATATTGTATACATAATAAATAAATAAATATTTTAAAAAAAATTAAAAAAAAAAGCGCGGTGATGTTACTTGGAGAAAGTGGTAGTATGGATTAAGAGGGAAACATTGTCAGGGCTGCCAGCAGGCCACGTGAGAGAAGACACTGAAGGGCCCGGGACTGTAGTCTAGGGTCTTTTTATGGAGTGTGAGAGAAGGAAGGGCTGGCTATTAAGGGGAATAAGGTGGTTCTCTATTTTGATTGAAAGATTGGATCATGTATTCATTTTTCCTACTGCATATGAACCTCCCCACAGTGCATCTGATTTTGGTCATGTGCACACCCAATTATGCATAGACTTAAGATGGCCAATAGAGGATTCTCACTAAAGCATTTCTAGAGAACACAATTTTACTTTATTCTATGTACATTCAAAACCAGCCCAGGCTGGATCGGCCCTTCTGTTCTTCATACCTATGTACCTATAGACATGTCATGACATACCATATCATACCTATAGACATGCTTGACTAGAAACTACAAATGCCATTGTTGCCAGGGGCAGGGAAAGTTCAGGTACTGTTCAGGTATGTATGAGTAACGTGGCACAGGTGGGGAGCTGAGCCCTGAGGTTGCCAGGTGCAGTGTTTGGAGAAGGTTGTGTGTGCATGGTATATCAGGCTGCTAAGTACACGCTTGCATGATGGCGGTGTGCGTAACCCAAAACCTAGTGAAGGTCCCAAGTTGCACTAGCTCCTGTGCTTGCCTGCCTCAGGGTGGTTCCTCTTGTGTAGCCTTCTTAGAACGCTGAGATGAAGAACTGGTGAGTGGATGCCAACAGCCAGGGGAAGGGTAGAGATGGTCGGAGAGACGGGAGCGTTCTCTCTCTGGACTGTCAGTGCCGCAGTGCGGTTCTAGTTTTAAAGATAGGAGCTGGGTGAAGAGTACGTGATCTACTTTATTTTTAACATCTCTGCAAAAAGTTTAAGAAAGTAAAGAAAGGTGTAGTTTAGTGGGTAGAGTTCTGGCTTACGTTGTCAAATCCCTGGGTTCGTTCCCTGACATCGAATAAACTGGATGTGGTAGTACATGCCTGTACCCCAGCTCTAAGGTGGGGGCAGGATGATCAGAAGTTCAAGGTCATCCTCGGCTACCTAGCAAACGGGAGGCAAGCTTGGGCTGCATAAAATCCACTTGACTGACTGCATTTGGGTGATCCTGGGAATCTGTGTTTCAGCATCTCAGGTTTGGTTTGCCCCCCTACTGCTCTGTTAAGACACTGATCAAAATCATCTTGGAGAGGAAAGGGTTTATTTGCTTAGAGGTGCAGTCGATCCAGGGAAGTCAGGGCAGGAACAGAGAGCAGAGAGGAGCCTTGCTTACTGGCTTGCCTCCCCTAGCTTGCTCAGTGTGCTTTCTTACACAACTCAGACCACCTTCCCAGGGCTGGACCCTCTTATGGCAAGCATTAATCAAGATGTCCCACAGACATGGGCACAGGTCACACTGATAGAGACAGCGCCTCTCAGTTCAGGGTCTCTCTTCTCAGGGTTCTCTAGCTTTGTTAAATTGACAAAAACTGACGAGCACACGGGGTTAGAAATTCTTCGCCAGAGATTGTGTGGATCTGAGTGTGGACCCAGATGCATCTCATTGCTGTCTCACTCCTGCATGGGTGCCGGGATGGGAATGTGAAAATCATGAGCTTCAAACCACAGCCTTCTCAGATATGATGATGACAGCAGAACATAGGCATTTTTGGTTTTGGCTGTGTGTGGTTTTATTTATTTTAAACAGTGTCTCACTGTATAGCCCAGGATTCATGGTCTTTCCCCCTTAGCCTGCTGAGTGCCGGGATTATAGATGTGCTACCAGCTCCAAGACAACTCCCCTCCAAATGCGCATGTATAAGAAACTGTAGCTCTGGTTGCCACTCTGATGCCAGCTTCAGTTAGACTGATGCCCTAGATTTTCTTGACCAGCCTGTGGATCTAGGTTAAACCTTTATGCTTGGTTCAACTTCCTTCTTTTTCCTCCTTGCACCTGTTCATTTACATATTTGAGATGCTGAGGCTGCTTTTTCGCCTGCAGTATATTTTTGGAAAGGACATTGGTTTTCAGAAAGACTTCCTATAGTTTTCTATGAAGTGACTACAGTTACATAGTTTAGAAGTTCCTCTGTCTGGGCGTCAAGTGATAGCCATTTCTAAATTTGATGTTTTTAAGATCAGGAAGCTGTGTAACCCTGCTTACTGTATACGCACCTGTAAACTATGGTGGGTGCTGTTTTAAGGTGTGTTCATCTTTTGTTTCCCGGACAGCTTTCAGTGGACACGCTGCAGTTTCTGCTCTTCTTGTACATCCAGCAGTTAAACAAGATCTCCCTGCGGACATCGTTGATTGGGGAAGAGTGGCCCAGTTCCAGAAGCAGACCTCAGTCTCCTAGCCTCACTGAACGGGCCAGCTGTCACAGTAAGGTATTGATCATATCTTTTAAGGGAAATGCTTCCCCTTCCCCAAAAAGTGTGTTGTAATGAAGCCAGGCATTGTAAAGTGTGAAGCAAGAGTAATAAAAACAAATAATGGGGTCTCACCTGAAGATCCGAAAAGCAAAGCAGCCAACCACTAGAGAGACCTTTTACCTCTACCAAGGCTCAGACCAAAGGGGCGATCCAGCAGTGTTCTCCACCAGCTTTAGACTCTACACTCACTTGAGCTCCTGTCTCCACCTTTCTAATGCTGGGGTTAAAGGTGTGTGATCCCAAGTGCTGGGCTCACCTTTGTATGAACTCTGTTTCTCTTTTAGACAGATTCAGTCCAGAGTGGCCTTGAACTAACAGATCCTTCTGCTTCTGCCTCTGTCTCCCTCTCCCACTCCCTGGTCTGTATGGCTGACTAGTATGGCTGTTTTGCCTTCTGATCTTCAGGCAAGTGCTTTATTTATTAAAACACAAGTAATATGCCACTATAAGAGTATACCTGTAACTCTAGTTCCTGGAAGATGGAGCCAGGAGGGTTATGAGTTCAAGACCAACCTGGGCTATTAAGTGAGGCTCAAACAAAACAAAACAACAACAACAACAACAAAAAAATAACTCCCCTCAGTAACCTAGTCCCAGAAAGACAAATATAATATGTACTCACTCATAAGTGGCTTTTAGACATAAAGCAAAGAAAAACCAGTCTACAGTTCACAACCTCAGAGAACCTAGACAACAAAGAGGCAAAGAGGACCCTAAGAAAGACATACATGGATCTACATAGGAAGGAGAAAAGGAAACGATCTTCTGAGTAGATTGGGAGTGTGGGGATACGGGAGAGGGGAGAAGGGCAGAGGAGAGGGAGGGAAGCAGAGAACAATGTATAACACAATAAAAGCAATTAAAAAACTTCCCCTTTCACCTCTTAAATTGCTTAAGTAATTTTATGTATTTTAAATAAGTTGTCTCGCATGATCAACTGCCACACATAATGAGTCTTATGTAAGGTCTTACAGCTTTTCTTTCCTATTATAAAGAAAAACAAACATTTTCATTTTTTTTTGTATGTGAAGTATGTTGAAAGCTCTAAATGTAAACCATAGTGACATATGAAGGCTCTTCTTTAGAGTGGGTGTGCACACTTAGAGTTGTGCCATAGCATGTGTGTGGAGGTCAGAGCACAGCTTGCAAAGACTGCTTTTCTCCTTTCGCCATATGGGTCCCAGGGTCTGAACTCGGGTCACCAGGCTTGGCAGCAAGTGCATTTGTCTTGCTGACCACAGGCACATCTTGCCTGGCTAATCAATATTTCAGTATTGAGAGTTAGGTTCATTGAAGTCTTTTCTTCCAACCAGCTGATGCAACACCTTCTGGTGCTGTTAATCCCAGCCAGCAGGGAAGCGGTTTCCTGGTCAGTTTGAGATTGGTTTGTCACTTAGCCAATGTCTAGTATCTTCAGCAATAGGGTCTTTCCCACGTAGTTGTGACCAAGGGCAATGGCAATTGCTTGCGTTGCTTTGGAGGTTTCTGAGGCCCCCTTGACCTATATCCCACAGCGAGGTATCCTGTGCCCCTTTCTAGTTTCCTGGCTCTCACTGAAGCACCAAGTTACACACAAAGACAAAAGATTTGAAGAAGCTGGGATCCAACTATGATAGAGAACATGTGGTATTTGTCTTTCTGGACCCAGGTTACCTCACTCAGGATAATTTCTTCCAGTTCCATCCATTTATCTGCAGCTTTCATTATTACATGTTTTTACACCTGACTAAAATTCCACTGTGTCTATGTACTACATTTTTCTTACCTGTTCATCTGTTGGTGGGCATCCAGGTTGGTCCCTTCCCCTGGCTATAGTGAGTAGAGCAGCTGAGACCCTGCATGTGCAAGTGTCTCTGCAGTAGGATCGGAAGCCTAGGAGCAGTGTGGCTGGATCATACTGTAGATCCGTTTCAAGTTTGCTTCTTAATTTCTCTTGTTTGTTTGTTTTGAGATAGGGTTTCACCTTGTATCCCCAGCTGGCCTACAACCTGCTTTGCAGACCAGGCTGGCCTGTAACTCAGCAAGATCTACTGGCTCTCCTCAAGTGCTAGGATTAAAAGTGTGACCACCATGCCTGGTTCTCGTTCTAGTGATTTGGAAATTTCCAGTAGTCTGCAGGTCCATGCTCCCACCAACCATGTGTAAGAAAGAGCACTCTCTGCCACACTCAAACCAGCCGTGTATAAAAAAGAGCGCTGTCTACCACACTCACACCAGCTGTGTGTAAGAAAGAGCACTCTGCCACACTCACACCAGCCGTGTGTAAGAAAGAACACTCTGCCACACTCACACCAGCCGTGTGTAAGAAAGAGCGCTGTCTGCCACACTCACACCAGCCGTGTGTAAGAAAGAGCGCTCTGCCACACTCACAACAGCCGTGTGTAAGAAAGAGCGCTGTCTGCCACACTCACACCAGCCGTGTGTAAGAAAGAGCACTCTGCCACACTCACACCAGCCGTGTGTAAGAAAGAGCGCTGTCTGCCACACTCAAACCAGCCGTGTGTAAGAAAGAACACTCTCTGCCACACTCACACCAGCCGTGTGTAAGAAAGAACACTCTCTGCCACACTCACACCAGCCGTGTGTAAGAACGAGCACTCTCTGCCACACTCACAACATCCGTGTGTAAGAAAGAGCGCTCTCTGCCACACTCACACCAGCCGTGTGTAAGAACGAGCACTGTCTGCCACACTCACACCAGCCGTGTGTAAGAAAGAGCGCTGTCTGCCACACTCACACCAGCCGTGTGTAAGAACGAGCGCTGTCTGCCACACTCACACCAGCCGTGTGTAAGAACGAGCGCTGTCTGCCACACTCACACCAGCCGTGTGTAAGAACGAGCGCTGTCTGCCACACTCACACCAGCCGTGTGTAAGAAAGAGCGCTGTCTGCCACACTCACACCAGCCGTGTGTAAGAAAGAGCACTCTCTGCCACACTCACACCAGCATCTGTTCTCATCTGTGCCCTTCTGACTGCTGAGAGAGATCTTAGTGGAGTTCTTGTCTGCCTTTCCCTTAGGACTAAGCGCCTTGAGCATGTTTTGAAGCCTCCTAGCCATTTTCACATCTCCTTGGAACTGTTTTGTCAAATCCCGTTGCCCATTTTAATTGGGTTCTTTATTTTCTTAATATTTATGATTTCTTAGTATATTGTTGACCTTAATCCTTGTCAGATAAGTGGCTGGCAGAGATTTCTTCCTCTCGGAGTTTCCTTTGCTGGGCAGAATCCTTTTAGTTTCCTGGGGTCCCATTTGTTGATTGTTGCTCTTATTTCCTGTGCTATGGGAGTAGTATGCAACTTTGAGTTAATCTTTAATAAACAGTAAAATTACATGTATTCCAAAGGATTGTTTTAAAATTTATTTTTTTATTAGTAAAAGTAAACTCATTTTCCACACACAAAAATATATATATTTGTATAAGCCAAAAAGAAGTTAATTTGTAAGTTTGAAAGTTCCTTAAAAGTGAGGATTTTGTCAGACGTTTCTTCCACTCTTGAAAACGTGATGTGAACAAGGATAGCATCTACCAGTGATGTGAACAAGGATAGCATCTACCAGTGATGTGAACAAGGATAGCATCTACCAGTGATGTGAACAAGGATAGCGTCTACCAGTGATGTGAACAAGGATAGCATCTACCAGTGATGTGAACAAGGATAGCGTCTACCAGTGATGTGAACAAGGATAGCATCTACCAGTGATGTGAACAAGGATAGCATCTACCAGTGATGTGAACAAGGATAGCATCTACCAGTGATGTGAACAAGGATAGCATCTACCAGTGATGTGAACAAGGATAGCATCTACCAGTCACTTCCTCCTGTGTCCTCCAGCATAGCAAGCGCAGACGGGCTGGGCTGGCACAGTATGCAGCCCAGAGAGCTGGAGACTTCACAGGTAGCCTTCAGTAAACTCTACAAGGTATTGTTTAGTAGTTAGTTTTTCAGAGACAAAGCCATTATTATTATTCTCATTCCCCCAAACTCCTGAAAACAGAATCGGAAGAAGGAAAATGTCATGTGGATAGGAAGGAAATCACTTCCTAGCATTTGCCTTCTGAACTTTCTCGTTCCTTTTTTTCTAAACGCCATAGTAATCATGTTTGGAATTCAAATGTCTGTCTCTGTCTGTGTGTGTGTTCAGAGGTGCACCTTCTGCACAGTGTTTCTCATTGAGCCTGGAGCTCACTGCTTTGGGGCCAGACTAGCAGGCAGAAAGGCCTGTGTCCCTCCTGTGTGCCCTGCCAGGGGCTCTACACGTCCACCCAGGTTTCTGTGTGCGTCCTGATGTTCTGAAGCAAGTCTTCTCACACCCCGGGCCATCTCCTCAGCCCTCTCTCTAGTTCTTGTGTGTCTGTGTGGCTCGCTCTATCGGGGTATTGCTGCATCTCCAGCACAAGACACTACTCTCTTCTTTCTCTTTCTTTCTTCAAACTGACTCTGCTTTCAGACCTCCAGTCCCACAGCATGAAGTCCAATGCCATCACCCTTGCTTCCTCTGACTTTTGGTCTTGGTGAAAGAATACTGCGCAAATTTTGATGAAGATTTTTTTCAGTATTAATTTCACAGTTTCCATTTACTCAGCAATTTCATCTTGCTTAAGCAACCCCTCCCTGAAAGTATTTTTCCCTCAAACCTTTAATGTTTTCTCTGTGTTTAAGTTTGGGATTTCTTCATGTAGTTAGGACTTTTCAAGTCATCCTTCAAGGAAGATGTAGCAGCCACTGGAGCATGTGGTGACGCATCTCGATGGGCCACGCCATTGTGTGGTGGACACTTGCTAGTGCAGCGGTGTGTTCTCTGGGAAGTCCATCTGCACAGTACCAGTAGCAGGGCCATACTGTGCCAAATAGAACTGTAAGGTTCTGGGTGCTCAGAACGTGTGAGGCCCTAGTACCCTATGGCACATACTCAACACTTGTGGAGCTATCCCAGGATACCCAGAATTCTTTTTTTTTTTTTTATTGAGAAAAGGAAAAAAAAGTATCCGCCTCCTCCCAGCCTCCCATTTCCCTCCCCCTCCTCCTACCCTTCTTCCCTCCCCCTCCTCCTACCCTTCTCCCCCTCCCCCAAACTCCTCCCCCCCTCCCTCTCCAGTCCATAGAGCAGTCAGGGTTCCCTGCCCTGTGGAAAGTCCAAGGTCCGCCCCCCTCCGTCCATGTCTAGGAAGGTGAACAACCAAACTGGCTAGGCTCCCACAAAGCCAGAACATGAAGTAGGGTCAAAACCCCGTGCCATTGTCCTTGGTTTCTCATCAGCCCTCATTGTTTGCCATGTTCAGAGAGTCCGGTTTTATCCCATGCTTTTTCAGTCACAGTCCAGCTGGCTTTGGTGAGCTCCCACTAGATCAGCCCCCTTGTCTCAGTGGGTGGGTGCGCCCCTCGTGGTCCCGACTTCCTTGCTCATCTTCTCCCTCCTTCCGCTCCTCATTGGAACCTTGGGAGCTCAGACCAGTGCTCCAGTGTATACACATGAGAGTACTACGCTGTGGTAAAAAACAATGACTTCTCGAATTTTGCATGCAAATGGATGGAAATAGAAAACACTATCCTGAGTGAGGTATCCCAGACCCAAAAAGATGAACATGGGATGTACTCACTCATAATTGGTTTCTAGCCATAAATAAGGGTCACGGAGACTACAATTGGTGAACCTAAAGAAGCTAAATAAGAAGGTGAACCCAAAGAAAAACATATAGTTATCCTCTTGGCTATGGGAAGTAGACAAAATTGCCGGGGAGAAAATTGGGATCTTGGGGGTGGGGTGGGATGGGGGTAAGGGGAGATGGGGAGAGAAAAGGTAGAAGGGAAGGAGGGGGGACTTGGGGAAACAGGAGGAATGGGATAAAGAAAGGTTGGACAGGGGAGCACGGAACCACAATTCTTAGTTAAGGGAGCCACTTTAGGGTTGGCAAGAGACTTGAACCTAGAGTGGCTCCCAGGAGCCCATGGTGATGTCCCCAGTTAGTCCCTTGGGCAGCTGAGGATAGGGAACCTGAAATGACCCTATCCTAGAGCAATACTGACGAATATCTTGCATACCACCATAGAACCTTCATCTGGCGATGGATGCAGAATTCTTAGTCTTAATTGAAGGGCGGTTCTGCTTCATATATTTTCTGATCATTTTTTTCCCTAAGCCAGGATTTCTCTGTGTAACAACAGTTCTGAAACTTCCTCTGTAGACCAGGCTGGCCTCAAACTCACAGAGATCTGCCTGCCTCTGCCTCCTAAATGCTGGGACTAAAGGTGTGCACCACCACTCAGCTCTTAAAGGGATCCTTTATTATACTCCTGTAACTTTTCCCAGTTTTAATATAGTCAAACCCTTCAGTACTTAAGACAAAATACTCAACTTTACAGGAACAAATCCATTTCTGCATTTGTTCATTTGAGCAGCTCTCTGGCAGACCATACAGTAGAAGGAAGTCTTGTTCCAGGGTTCCGCTTTACAATACAAGGTGCACCTATTAGTCAGGGTTCTCAAGGAACAGTACTGGTAGTAAAAGGATTTATTAGACTCCTCACTGGATGTGGTCCATGTAGCCAGCAATGGCTGTCTTACAGTAGAAAGTCTGAGAATCTGGTAGTCATGGAGTCCCTGAGACTGCATGTCTCTGCACTCCCAGTCTGGTGCTGTATCCCAGAGGATTCCTGGAGAGCTGCTGGTCTTCAATCTGTGCTGGAATCCTGAAGAAGTTACAAGCAGGCACAAAGCAGAGCTTCCTTCCTCCAGTCCTCTATTGGGACTGCCACCACTGTGGTCCAGGTTTAGGGTAGGTCCTTCTTACTACAATAACCAGATTAAGAAAATCCCTTAGCTGTGGGATGAAATCTTGGGTTTTAGTTGATTCCAGATATAGTCAGGTTGAGTCCAGATGTTGTCACGTGGCTATGATAGTATGTCATTGCCATATGATTTGGAAGAATTTCTTTCAGTAAGATGTCTAGAGCCTTGGCCACCTTGGTCAGTAGGAAACCCTAGTTTCTATTCCATTTTTCGTATTCATTTATTCTCTCTAGCTGCAGATCATTCTTCAAGATGTCTGCTTGCAGAGCTGCCTTTCAGCATGAGGTGCTTTTAGAGAGGTGTTTTTCACCCAAGTGGCTGCTAACCCTCCATCTTCTGCCCAGTGCAAACTCTGCTTTCACCTTGAATAAGTTTCTTACTGCGTATTGTCAGTAAATGTTTGACTGTACGCATAGTGTAGGTATATAAACTGCATCCAACACTCTCCTTTGGCCTTTACCAGTACCAGGCATGCACCTGGTGCACAGACATACATGCAGGCAAAATACCCGTACACATAAAATAATAATTTTTAGAAATTAAAAACAGAAAAGTTCTTTGTTGAATTGTTGGCTTGATGGCTTCTAGCCTACCTGAGAAAATGTGAGCTCCAGGTTCAGGGAGAGACGCAGCCGCAAAGCAATTAGATAGAAAGTGATAGATAGAGGACACTCAGTGTGCTGTTTGTACCACAACGCATGTGCACGTACACTCAGGCACAGAAACACATATACGTGAATGAATAAATAAGTAAATCTTTTTAAAAAGTCCTATGTTGTAGCATGAGTGAGCTTTTTAATTTTAATTATCTTGCTTTTTTTGAGAATTTTATATGAGTACTATATTTATATCATTTTCACTCTCCCTTTTGTCCCCCAACTCTCCTTTAGATTTAGATTTAGACCATTCCCCTTTAGATTCATGGTCTCTCCCTAATTATTATTGCTGTGTGTGTGTGTGCATATATTTGTGTGTGTGTGTGTGTGTGTTTAGGCTGGCCTCTTAGGATTGTATAACCTCTCAGAGGGCTTATTTCTAGAGAAAAGTGATTCTTAGTAGCTGTGATTACCTGTACCTTTTTATCTGGGGGATGAGGTCTTATGAAATCCCTCCCCATCCCCCCCCCCCTCTCTCTCTCTCTCTCTGTGTGTGTGTGTGTGTGTGTGTGTGTGTGTGTGTGTGTGTGTGTGTAACAGCCATGGCTATCCTGGAACTCAATTTGTAGACCAGGCTGGCCTTGAACTCATAGAGAGCTCCCTACCTCTGCTGGGACTAAAGAACCACTTGGACCACTACCCAGCTATAGTTTTTTGTTTTGTTTTGTTTGCTTTTTTTTTTTTTTTTTTGAGACAGGGTTTCACTGTAGCTTTGGAGGCTGGCCTCAAACTCACAGAGAGAGGCCTACCTCTGCCTCCCAAGTGCTGGGATCAAAGGTATGTGTCACCACCACCCATCAGGTCTTTTTTTAATGGAACCATGTTGTTAAGATTTCATAGATACAGCTTCTCTGTCGTAATATCTTATAGCAGATATTTTGGTCCTCTACATTACAGTTGTTCTATCATTTGCCACAATTAAAGCCTACAAACCACAACAGTGACTGGCCTGGCCGGGTATCTCCAACATGCTATAGCAGCACTTAAATCTTGGAGGTAACCAACAACTGTCTAATCAGATCTGAGGGAAAGGATTCTTGCTTAGTGCTGTAAACCCAGCCAAATAACTTCCTATGGCTGGAGAAGGCATGAATGTTAGAGGAGAACCTACTGCTGCCACTATGCTAAATCAGTGTAGTTCCGCTGTGCTCTAAACACGAGTCTTTATGTTCACAGATATGAGTATCTCTCACCCCTCATCAAAGCAGCTTCTTTTGTTCAGCAAATGCAGGCAATGGCAGAGTTTCATTAGTTGTCAAAACACAGGGAATAAGTGGTTGTGGGGTACCCAGCCCCAAATGGTAGGTGCATCGTCCATTTTCCTGCTGCCCAGACCCGAAATAAACATAAAGAAACTATATTAATCGCAATACTGTTTGGCCAGTAGCTTAAGTGTATTTCTAGCTGGCTCTTACTTCTTAAAGTAACACATTTCTATTAATCTGTGTGTTGCCATGTGGTTGTGGCCTACCGGTAAGGTTCAGTCCAGTGTCCAGCATCTGGCTCCTGTGGTGGCTACATGGATTCTCCCTACCTCCACCTTCTTTCCTCCTCTATCTGCTTGAAATTCTGACCTTGCTCTATTCTGCTAAGCCACTGGCCAAAACGACTTTATTCATTAACCAATTAAAGCAACATGTAGACAAAAGGACTTCTCGCCAGTACATCAACAGCGTAGTCCCTACACCTAAGGCTCAAGGAACATGGAGAAATGGACTCTCAGTGGAGTAGCTTGTTCACTGCTACTCCTTTGACTTTGTTGAAACAGAATCTCATTATCTTAAAAAAAAAAAAGTTGACCCCAAACTCCAGGGTATATGTGATCTTCTAGCCTGAGTGTCCTAAGAAATTGAAATGACAGCCTGTGCTTCCATGCCTGACTTTCATTGGTCTGATTTGAAATGAAGACCTACACCCTTTAGATTGAAGAATTGACTAACTAGTGTGAGTTCTTATGTGGCACTGGGGCCTATTAGAGTGACCTGCGGATTAGAAAGTCTTAAAGCAC
This sequence comes from Microtus pennsylvanicus, assembly GCF_037038515.1. Classification (NCBI taxonomy): domain Eukaryota; kingdom Metazoa; phylum Chordata; class Mammalia; order Rodentia; family Cricetidae; genus Microtus; species Microtus pennsylvanicus. The sequence goes on from NC_134579.1 coordinate 71,603,753, forward strand.
AGACCTTATCTGAGGAACAGGTGTGTGGTGAGACCGTGGCCTCTGAAAGAGGAACATATGGCTTTCCAGTTCCTGCGTTGTAATAAGCTCGGGTTCTGCTTTAGCTTGGGAGATGAGTGTGTATCCCTGTATTAAAATCTACACTTGTTATTTCCCATAGCCTGGGGGAAGCTACGCCTGCCCCCATGAACACTCTCTAGTTCTAGCCATACCTCGTAGCTGCCGGCTCTCACTGATTTGGCCCCAGAAGAGCACTTTACATCCTGCTTCCTCTGCTCTTGCCCAGACTTCTTGTTCTTGCTTGACTCCATCATTAGATCGTAGCCGGTCACCCTGCGTTTAGTCTACAGTCAGACCCTACTTTGCTGGGCTGTGTAAACTACAGGTGGGTTTTTTGTTTGTTTGTTTAAACTCTGTCAATGATTCCTTATTATCACGGTCATTTTTATATTGCTTGCCATGGGCATAACAAGAATGAGAAATGTCGATTGAATCTTAAAATTGCTCTTCCTTGATCTGTTTTCACTGCAATCCAAATGAGTGTTTGAGAGTTTATTTAAAAGGAAAAATACATTGAACAGCTGTAGGAGTTCAGCATCCTTAGCCATCAGGGAAATGCAAATCAAAATGACTCCATCTTACACCTGTCAGAATGGCTAAGATGTTAACACTAATGGCAGCTTATACTGGGCAGGATGTGGAGTAAGGGGAACACTCCTCCATTGCTGGTGGGAGTGCAAACTTGTACAACCACTAGGGAATCAACCTACTTCAGACCCATCTATACCAATTTTGGACATATACCCAAAGGATGCTCACTCATAGGACACTTGCTCAACTGTGTACATAGCAGCATTATTCGTAATGGTCAGAAACTGGAAACAACCTAGATGTCAGTCAACCAAAGAATGGATAAAGAAAATGTGGTACATTTACACAATGGAGTACTACTCAGCTGTTAAAAACAGTGACATCAGGAATATTAAAGACAAATGGATGGAACTAGAAAAAAAATCATCCTGAATGAGGTAACCCAGACCCAGAAAGACAAACATGCATAGTGTGTACTCACTCATAAGTGGATATTAACAGTAACTACAATCCATAGTCCCAGAGAGAGCAAGTAACAAGGAGGGCCCACACAGGGATGCATGGATTTCCCTGGGAATAGGAAATAGAAGAGATCTCCTGGGTAAACTAGGGGTGGGTGGAGATGGGAACATGAAGAATTAGATTGGGGGCAGGATAGAGGGGGGAGAGTAATAAAAGAGATGTCTTGATTGGGGGGCACATTTTGCGGTCAGGTGGAAACCCAGTACAAGGGAAACTCCCATGAATCTACAAGGATGGCCCCAGCTAAGACTCCTAGGAAGAATGGATAGATAGCCTGAACTGGTCTTCTCCTGTAATGAGATTGAAACTACCCTAAATGTCATCAGAAAGCCTTCATCCAGTAACTGATGGAAGCAGATGCAGCAATCCATAGCCAAGCACTGGGCTGAGCTCCTGAAGTTCAGTTGAAGAGAGGGAGGAAGGATTTTATGGGCCAGGGGACATCAAGGTCATCATAAGGGAATCCAGAAACAACTAACCTGGGCTCATAGGAGCTCACAGATACTAGACCCACAGCCAGGGAGCCTGCATAGGACCGACCTAGGCCCTCTCCATATGTGTGACAGTTGTATAGCTTGCTCTACTTGTGGGACCCCTAGCTGTGGGAGTGGGGCCTGTCCCTGATGCTCTGGCAGTCTTTTGGGAACCTGTTCCTCATACTGGGTTGTCTTACCAAGCCTTAATATGGGAGAAAGTGCTTGGTCTTTACCGCAACTTGATATACCATGCTTTGTTGTCATCCATGGGAGGCCTGTCCCTTTCTGAACAGAAACAGGAATAGATTAGGGGGGCAGAGAGGAGGTGGGGGGAGGAAATGGAGGGAGAAGAGAGAAGGGAAACTGAGGTCAGAATGTAAAATAAGTGAATAAATTTAATAAAAAAATAATAAAATTTTAAAAAAGAAAAAAAAGAGGAAAAATATATGGATTAAATGTCTCTGACATGGCAGCTATAGTCCGCGTGTTTTAGTAGCTGACGACCGAGGCCTACTGTGATTGGTCCTGCCTGCTGTTTTAGTTTCTGTTCCCAGTATGCTTCCTGTTCCCGACCCAGAACTTATTTTTCTGACAGAGCTGAGGTCTTTGCTGTTTCTGTAACTTGAATGTCTTTTTTCATAGTTGCTCACTTCACCTCCAGCATCCATCAAGAATTTACTCAGATAGCACTCCGCCATGATGTTTTCCCCTCAGATGAGGGGGTTCTCTGAGCTTGTAGAATGCCTTACAGATCTCTGTGCAGCTCTTACGTGGGTGTCTCCTGTATCTCTGTTGTCTTCTCACCATAGGCTCCTGAGTTCCTTGAGGACAGAGCTGTCTTACTCAGTCCAGGCCAGCCAGAGGTTCCAGACAAACATGTTCCACATAGATGAGGCAAATAGCAGGGGCGCTCGCCAGCGCAAGCCTTCTTCCCAAGGTGGCATTTCTGTTAAATCTATGTGCCGTAAAGCTGTGACTGCAAACCAAGAGACCCAGAACTTTATTTATTTATTTGTTTGTTTGTTATGTATACAATATTCTGTCTGCATGTATGCCTGCAAGGCCAGAAGAGGGCATCAGATCTCATTACAGATAGTTGTGAGCCACCATGTGGTTGCCGGGAATTGAACTCAGGACCTTTGGAAGAGCAGGCAGTGCTCTTAACCACTGAGCCATTTCTCCAGCCCGACCCAGAGCTTTTTGGAGTGAGTGACTACCATACTTTCTTTCATGTTTAATCAGATGGCAGCCAAACACATGTACTAAAACTGTTGTATGAAATTACCTTTGGGCTGTGTGTGAGGTGTGATGATTTGGTCTTATCCTCGGATAAAAATGTCAGTTTTACAAAATCTGAAAAAATTCAAAACAGTTCTGTTCTCAACATGTTTGATAAGGGGTGTTGAATCTGTAGTGCTTTTGAGTTAGTTTACAAATACGTTATACACAAGGTCACTTTTACATAGCTACCTACATTCTTTGAGAGAATGAGACGGCATGTAAACACAGTATAATTAAAATATAAAGCTTTATCTTACAGAATATCTTCATTCTGTTGCGCGGGTCTTCTTTGTTTATTTTAGAACTGGAATGACTACAGTCACCAGGCTTTCGTCTGCGACCATCTGTCGGATCTCCTCGAGCTGCTTCTCGACCCAGGACAACTGAGTGCATCCTTCCACTCAACCCACAGTAGTGTGCTCTCTCGAGAAGCCATCCTGGCACTCAGCTTCCTCATCGAAGGCACCGTGAGCAGAACCAGGAAGGTGTACCCCCTTCATGAACTTGCCCTGTGGCAACCGCTGCACGCAGACAGTGGCTTCTCAAAGGTCTCCAAGACGTTCTCTCTCTATAAGCTGGAAGCCTGGTTGAGAGCCTCTTTGACTACAAATCCATTTGGTCCATCTGCTTGCCTCAAATCTGGGAAGAAATTGGCTTGGGCTCACCAAGGTATTTTTTAAAATGTATTTTACCTAATATTAAATTGGCCATCTAGGACACCTACTGTTTTTCTGGTGTATTAATGATCAGATGTCTGCTGGCCTGTGTAGTCGCACATGCCTGTAATCTAGCATTTGGAAGACAGGGCAGAAGAATCACAAACACAAGGCTAGAGTGGGCTCCATGGTGAGACCCTGTCTCTGCACTGCATGCATGTGGTGTACACAGCATGCATGCAGGCCAAATGCCTGCACACATATGATAAAAGTACAGGGAAAAAACCCTAAGTAAGTAAATGAAAAATAGCCCAGTATAAGAGCAGACCCATCTTCTGTATGTAACTTGCATGGTAAACAGGACCCTCAGAGTTGACTTGGGCTTTTCGTTACAGTTCACATGACTATAGTTTGTCCTCCATTGATTCTTTCTTCCCTTTGCTGCCAGGTGCTTATTTGCTTGAGGCTTTTTTGATTTTCTATTTAGCAGCAGAATTTGGCCGACCAGTAGACGTCACTTCAGACTTTAGAGATGAGGGTCTTGTAGCTGCATAGGTACAGGCACAGAATATATTTCTAAAATAGAAATCGTGTGAACAACAGCAAGAGTCTGGCGTTTGCTATGTCATTGTCTATCCCTGGTCATCCCTCATGGCTAACAGATAGGTTCTAATGTTGTGGGCTCTTGAGAAGAACCGGGAAAACATGTCTGCAGATGTCTGGGCTACTGAGCTAGGTGACAGGCCAAGTTGTTGAGGGAAAAAAAATAGTAAGCTATGTTTCCAGTCTCAGAGTTTCGAAGATAGACATACAAATAGCTTCCGTATATATGTTTAAAATACAATAGCCCAACATGATGGCACATGCCTTTAATCCCAGCGCTCAGGAGGCAGAGACAGGTAGATCTCTGTGAGTTCAAGGCCAACAAAGAGTATATTAAAATGCTAACAGAGGTGGTAAGATAAACTTTGTAATGCTATTTTTCTACACAACCATATATCATGTTAAATTAAAAGCTAAGTCTTTTTTAAAAATTAATTTTATCATATTTGTGTATCTTTTCCACACTGGCCCAGTACAGGTTGGCTTCATAGTTTGTGGGAAGTGCAGGCAGAGAAGCAAGTGTCGGACTGATGTGTTAGAAGGGATCCTGTGAGGGGAAGATGTGCACTTGAGTAATAATGAAATTGGGGTAAAGACATGAACTCAGGTAGAATTTATGGAATGATGCTCTTAGTAAGTTGAGAGGGCTGCGGAACTGATGTTATGCGATTTGAGAAGTCCATTACAATTGGGAGGGCACAGTGAGACTTGGAGGGAAGGCTGCTTGGATCTGTCAGTAGTTCAGGACGGTAGGCACATTGCTTAACTTCAAAGGTAAACAAGAGAGTACATCTTAGCTCTATCTGAAATCTTGAATGTATTAGAGTGTGAGGACCTGACTTTGCAAACTCTGTTTCGAAGAAGGGACCATATAGAGCAGGGCCCAATCTCAGCTCCAGAAGTGTTCTGTGATGGCAGAATTTGAATGGATACCGTGAAAATAGCCAATTAAGGAACTAGGGTGCAGGGCCATAAAATTTAACAAGTTCCAGATGTTCTTGGGAGGCATCCTGTCCTTGAAGATACCCTGTCAGTAATTTATGGCTCTTTGTTATGTTTTCACACCCCAAATTGACCAGTGGTTTTAGAAATACCTTTCCCTATGCACTCCTTACCAATCTTAAGACGACAGGACATGAACTCCCCTGATTACAGCGGTTCCCTTTAAAAGTTCTGTCCTCCCAGGGCTCCCTGCCACACTTTCTGCACCCACCATGCTGGAAAGGTGTTGGTCCAAACTTAAGTTTGAATATTAAAAACTCTCTTGTAATTTGCATCAGAAATCTGGCTTCATGAATTCATTTGGGGACCAGAAACTGGGATAACAATAAGTTTATATTTTTCATAATAATTTTGAAAGATTGCATATATACAGAAAAGAACAATCAACAGTAGTTTGTCATTAACTCCTTTTTCCTTTTTTTAAATTATTTATTTATAATGTATTCAGTATTCTGGCTGCATGTTTTGCCTGAACACCAGAAGAGGGCACCAGATCTCACTACAGAGGGTTGTGAGCCACCATGTGGTTGCTGGGGATCAAACTCAGGTCCTCTGGAAGAGCAGTCAATGCTCTTCACCTCTGAGCCATCTCTCCAGCCCAGCCCCTAACTCTTAAATATTATATTTTCTTCACATGTATTTGAGTTTAGGCATGAGTAAGAAAAAATGTTTTTGTTTGTTTGTTTTGCAACTATCTTATTGTTTGTGTGTTTCCTTAAATAGTGGAAGGTACGACCAAAAGAGCAAAGATTGCTTGCAATACTCACATGTCCCCTCCGCTGCACCGCATGGTGGTGATGAGCCAGGTTTACAAGCAGACACTGGCCAAGAGCTCAGACACTCTAGTGGGAGCTCACGTCAGGGTTCATCGCTGCAATGAGTCTTTCATATATCTGCTCTCCCCCTTGCGGTAAGCACTTTGATATTTTCTTTTGGGAAGGGTTCTTTTTTTTTTAAAGTCAGAATTTTATTCTAATTAATTAATTCAGAAGAATTTAACTCATTTAAAAAAATTTCAGGTCTGTGACAATTGAAAAATGCAGAAATAGCACCTTCGTGTTGGGTCCCGTGGAGACAGCTCTTCACCTACATGACTGTGAGAACGTGGAAGTCATTGCTGTTTGCCACCGACTGTCCCTCTCTTCCACAGCAGGCTGCACCTTTCACGTCCTGACGCCTTCACGCCCACTTATTCTCTCTGGGAACCAAAGAGCGACTTTTGCCCCGTTTCATACTCATTACCCAATGCTGGAGGACCACATGGCCAGGACAGGCATCGCTACGGTACCCAACTATTGGGATAACCCAATGGTTGTGTGCAAAGAAAGCAGTGACACGAGCATCTTCCAGCTCCTGCCACCATGTGAGTTCTACGTCTTTATTATTCCCTTTGAGATGGAAGGGGACACAGCAGAGATACCCGGGGGTCTCCCCGCTGCCTACCAGAAAGCACTGGCTCAAAGGGAGGAGAAGATACAGATCTGGCAGAAAACCGTGAAGGAGGCTCGTCTGACGAAGTAAGTATTTTCTAGAGTCAGTGTTGCTGTTCATGGGAAACTTGGTGGGAAAACGAATTAATCTGGATGCTTTATAGTATCTAGCCACACTGATTAAATGGCGTGTGCATCCTTTCTCAGGGCTTGGACTCAGGTTAGTATGCTAGGTGCTGTGTTACAGGAGGACTGGAACGGGCAGGTTAGTATGCTAGGTGCTGTGTTACAGGAGGACTGGAACGGGCGGGTTAGTATGCTAGGTGCTGTGTTACTGAGGATGGGAACAGGCGGGTTAGTATTCTAGGTGCTGTGTTACTGAGGATGGGAACAGGCGGGTTAGTATTCTAGGTGCTGTGTTACTGAGGATGGGAACAGGCGGGTTAGTATTCTAGGTGCTGTGTTACTGAGGATGGGAACAAGCGGGTTAGTATTCTAGGTGCTGTGTTACTGAGGATGGGAACAAGCGGGTTAGTATTCTAGGTGCTGTGTTACTGAGGATGGGAACAGGCGGGTTAGTATTCTAGGTGCTGTGTTACTGAGGATGGGAACAGGCGGGTTAGTATTCTAGGTGCTGTGTTACTGAGGATGGGAACAGGTTGGTTAGTATTCTAGGTGCTGTGTTACTGAGGATGGGAACAGGTTGGTTAGTATTCTAGGTGCTGTGTTACTGAGGATGGGAACAGGCGGGTTAGTATTCTAGGTGCTGTGTTACTGGAGGACGGGAACAAGCGGGTTAGTATGCTAGGTGCTGTGTTACTGGAGGATGGGAACGGGCAGGTTAGTATTCTAGGTGCTGTGTAATTGGAGGACAGGAACAAGCCAGTACTCAGGTATTAGGCTCCCTTTCTTGAAGACGTTGAAATTGCTCTGTGGCACAATCCTGTAATCCCAGCACCTAAAAGGCTTGAGGCAGGAGGATCACACCTTCATAGTTAATGGGAGCTGCAAGATAAGACTTCTCCTCACAATAAAAATAAGCTTACATTTATTTGGCAGAGGTAATGAAGACTTACATGAATTGAAGCAGTCTTGTCTGGAAGATGGGACATGATTCAGCCTTAAATGACTTAGCTATTGGCATACTCTAACACATGGACTATTCTGGTGGCTTCCTGACTGCACTGCACTCGGCACCTGAATCCCCCAAGAACCTTATTTTAAAATAGAGATTTTCATGGTTGCCACCACACCAAAGACTTAAACTCACATTCTTGAATGGTGTCTTTCCAAGGCTGACCATGGATTGTTGCTATTTCTTGTCAGTTTTCCTTAGTCCATGCTAAAGTGGGAGAGTGGTTTTTGTTTTTTTAAGGCTAGATTTGCAGTGTAAAATACTGTCTTTCATCCTACTTAGGGGCACTGAAATAGCTTATTTTTTAATTGCATTCACAGGATAACAGATATAGCTGTAGATACTATGTTATCCCCAATTATTTATTCAAGGGATATTGGTCTTTGAACTCCAGAAGCCAGGGACATGGCATGCAGTTACAGAGTCAGAAGACACCAGTGTGAACAGTTAAGGGAGGCATATCAGGACGTAGAATTTGTAACAGGTCTTAAGAATGATATGTGTGCATGTGGCGAGGGCTAGTCTTGAGTGTCTCTGAAGTACTGGAGGAGCAGATGTCTGAAAGGCAGAAGCGAAAGTGGGATCCTGGGTGCCATACAGTGGCCCTTAAACTTGCTAAGTGAACTGAGTCAGGTTAGGTCACATTTGACAACCAGGCCTGACTGCTGTTCTTGGTGTCCTGTGGAAGCTGTGGATTTGTGTCCTGAAGAAATCCAGCACAGCCAGGCTGATGTGCGAGCTGTCCCAGCTGTGGCTACTCTTCTCTTTCCTACCTACATCAGGCTGTCACATTAGGGCCTTTATTGTTTCTATTTCTGTGTCTGGTAGTCCATTCCACACAGTCATTTTGCGTTCTCCACTGTTTCATGTAGACTTCTGTTCAAGTGTATATTGGAGAAACATCCTCTGTCAACCGTCTTTCTACAATAGCACTCCCAGTAACACTGTATTGTCACCTCATGCTCCACTGTTGTCCAGCAAATCGTTTTCTTTAAGTTCCTAACTTTGTATTATGTATTTATCTTGCTTCTTCCCCATATTTCCTACAAGGGTTTACAGTTGACAGGGACACATACGCAGAGATCACAGTGCCAACCTGGGCAATAGACCAGTCTCTTTTCTTCATGCGTTTATTCCCATCAGTCAGAACACTTCCTCATTGATTCTGTCTTTAGTAAGACTGTGACAGCGAACAAACCTTGAGATGTTGTCTGTCATTGTGCTCCGAACAGTGAGAACTGAGGGGTAACTAGACATAGTCTTTCAGTGGTGTTGCGGGAGTAGATCTGTTGGGGTTTGCCTTCTCAAATGCTTTTGCTCTCAATCCCAACTTCAGGGAACAGAGGAAGCAGTTCCAGGTCCTTGTGGAGAACAAGTTCTATGAATGGTTGATTAATACAGGACATCGGCAGCAGCTGGACAGCCTGGTTCCACACACAGCAGCCTCCAAACAAGTGCCTGGATAGGACCTGCATGGAGCCACTGGTAAGCATGTAGAGCGCGGAGCACTTCAGGAACTCTTGGGAAATCTCCCATCGCATACCAAACAGAAGAGAAGGCGCATTAGATTATGCTCTCCTTGCCAGTGTTCTCTTCTTCCCCACCAGGTCTAGATACGTACCCACATACTTTTTTATGAGAAAGCTAAAATATTCAATAGGAACCTAGAGAAATCTGGGCAAATATCACGGCCAGGTTTTTTCTTTTCTTTTTTTCTTTTTTTTTGAGACAGGGTTTCTCTGTAGCTTTGGAGTCTGTCCTGGAACTAGCTCTTGTAGACCAGGCTGGCCTCAAACTCATAGAGATCCACATACCTCTGCCTCCCAAGTGCTGGGATTAAAGGCATGTGCTACCACCGCCCCCCTTCTTTGTTTTTTTTTTTTTTTTGCAATTTTTGTAGCACCAAAAATATTTTTTCCATTAATGACATTGTTTTTCTTTTTGTTTTTAATTTTTTTTTGTAAGTACAGGTATGTTTTTATCTCTGTGTGTGGTTGAGTGAGGTGCCTAGAGAAGGTTAAAGTGTCAGATCCCATGGGGCTGTGGTCACAAGTAGTTGTGAGCTGACTGACATTGGCTTTGGAGGTTGCACTCAAGTCCTCTGGGAAGCAGTGTATGCTCTTAGCTGTGCCCTCTCACCCTCAGGGCTGTCTCACCCTCTCCCCAGGTGGGGGGTTGGGTCAGGTCCCCCACCTGCTGCAAGTAAAGAGAGTCAAGGGGAAGAGGGCATCTTTCCCTCACCCATGCTACCACATAGCATATGAGAGGGGCAAGACCTGCTTTCCCATTCTCACGCCCTTAGAGCCAGCTCTCCCCTGCCCCTGAGAACAGGGTCAGCTCTATTGTGCTGCCCAGATGATGTACAGGACCCTCTTCTGTTGTGGGAGCTGCGGGTTGCATTCCGCCACCCAGCTCCCGCCACCAGCTAGCTTTACCCGAAATAACAACACACAAACTGTATTCTTTTAAACACTGCTTGGCCCATTATATCTAGCCTCTTCTCAGCTAACTCTCACACCTGGACTAGCCCATTTCTAATAATGTGTGTAGCACCCCAAGGTGCGCTTACCAGGAAGATTCTAGCCCACGTCCATCCTGGGTCGGAGTTCATTGCGTCTGCCTGGGAGAGGGGAGCATGGCCTCTGAGCTCACTTCCTCTTCCTCCCAGCATTCTGTTCTGTTTACTCCTCCCACCTATGTTTTAACCTATGAGGCCAAGCAGTTTCTTTATTACTTAACCGATGACCTTCCTCCATCACTCTTTCTTGCATGCCTTGGTGAGTTCCCCATAGAACATCCCCACTGTCTCAGTGTGTGGGTGCACCCCTCGCGGTCCTGAGTTCCTTGCTCACCTACCACATTTCTTTATTTTGAAGTGAGCATTTCCACTTCTGCCTGTTTTCCTAGGAACTACTAGTCTATAGCCTATGTCGATTTTCTACTTTTAGTCTTTAAAAGCTTGAAAATAGCAAGTTAACTTCTATGTTCAAAATAGTCCATCTGCTGGAGTGCAGCTGAGCAGTTAAGAGCATTTGTTGCTCTTGTAGAGGACCCAGGGGCAATTCCCATCACCCATGTGGTAGCTCACAACTGTTACTCCAGTCCCAGGAGATTGATGCCCTCTTCTGCTATCTGGGTAGACATATGGCCCACAGACACATATGAAGACAAACCACTCACACACATAAAATAATAATTTTTAAAAAAAAAACTCTAAAAAGAACCCTGGCCTACGAGAGACCTCCAACAACAGCTCCACTCTATGCCATGCAGCTGGGGTAGGTGGGACTCAACCAGACACAGCCTGGGCTTCCTACCACAAGAAGACTCCAGCAACGGCTCTGCTGGAACCTGCCCGCTGCCTTTGGGAACTCTCACAATCTGTCTGTGTGAGGAAGCATGGTCCTGCCCAGCACCGTGATGGCCTGAGTGGGACACGGAGACCCACATGTAGGCCTGTGACAGTCACCCTGGCCTCCAAGGAGAAACCATAGTATGGTGAGGGAATGTGTGGTGTGGTATGGGAGAGGGAGACAGAATGGTTCATGTCCTGTGGACAGAGGCATATATATCTAAAGAGGTGAAAGAGATGTGGAGTGGAGTGGGCTAAGGGAAGTGGCTTCATCGCCATCCAGGGCCATGGTGATCCTGGGCCTGGGAAGCCATAGTCTCTGTTGATGTCCACGGCTCCAGATAACACCAAAAGCTGAGAGGACAGGAATGTACAGAGTTGTCCCCGTCCCTCACTTCCTGCAACACTAGGCAGAACTGGTCTTGCCCCTCACCAGCTGAGGCATGCATGCAAGGAAGAGTGATGGAGGAAGGTCATCGGTTAAGTAATAAAGAAACTGCTTGGCCTCATAGGTTAAAACATAGGTGGGAGGAGTAAACAGAACAGAATGCTGGGAGGAAGAGGAAGTGAGCTCAGAGGCCATGCTCCCCTCTCCCAGGCAGACGCAATGAACTCCGACCCAGGATGGACGTGGGCTAGAATCTTCCTGGTAAGCGCACCTTGGGGTGCTACACACATTATTAGAAATGGGCTAGTCCAGGTGTGAGAGTTAGCTGAGAAGAGGCTAGATATAATGGGCCAAGCAGTGTTTAAAAGAATACAGTTTGTGTGTTGTTATTTCGGGTAAAGCTAGCTGGTGGCGGGAGCTGGGTGGCGGAATGCAACCCGCAGCTCCCACAACAGAAGAGGGTCCTGTACATCATCTGGGCAGCACAATAGAGCTGACCCTGTTCTCAGGGGCAGGGGAGAGCTGGCTCTAAGGGCGTGAGAATGGGAAAGCAGGTCTTGCCCCTCTCATATGCTATGTGGTAGCATGGGTGAGGGAAAGATGCCCTCTTCCCCTTGACTCTCTTTACTTGCAGCAGGTGGGGGACCTGACCCAACCCCCCACCTGGGGAGAGGGTGAGACAGCCCTGAGGGTGAGAGGGCACAGCTAAGAGCATACACTGCTTCCCAGAGGACTTGAGTGCAACCTCCAAAGCCAATGTCAGTCAGCTCACAACTACTTGTGACCACAGCCCCATGGGATCTGACACTTTAACCTTCTCTAGGCACCTCACTCAACCACACACAGAGATAAAAACATACCTGTACTTACAAAAAAAAATTAAAAACAAAAAGAAAAACAATGTCATTAATGGAAAAAATATTTTTGGTGCTACAAAAATTGCAAAAAAAAAAAAAAAACAAAGAAGGGGGGCGGTGGTAGCACATGCCTTTAATCCCAGCACTTGGGAGGCAGAGGTATGTGGATCTCTATGAGTTTGAGGCCAGCCTGGTCTACAAGAGCTAGTTCCAGGACAGACTCCAAAGCTACAGAGAAACCCTGTCTCAAAAAAAAAGAAAAAAAGAAAAGAAAAGAAAAAACCTGGCCTGGGTCTGAAAAAGCATGGGATAAATTTGGACTAGCTGAACATAGCAGACAATGAGGAAGAATGGGAACTCAAGAACAATCCCAGTGGGTTTTTGATCCTACTGCACGTACTGGCTTTGTGGGAGCCTAGGCAGTTTGGATGCTCACCTTATGAGACCTGGTTAGAGGTGGGCGGTCCTTGGGCTTCCCACAGGTCAGGGAACCCTGATTGCTCTTTGAGCAGATGAGGGAGGGTGACTTGATCGGGGGAGGGGGAGGGAAATGGGAGGCAGTGGCGGGGAGGAGGCAGAAATCCTTAATAAATAAATAAATTAAAAAAAAAAGAAAAAAAAAGAAATGTGGTAGGGAGGTGGCTCAGTGGGAAAGGGGTGGCTTTGAACTTGTAGCAGTCCTCCTGCCCTGGCATCCCAAGGGCTGGGCTTGTAGGTATGTGCCACCATATCTACCTGTACAACTCTTTTTAAGAAACATGATTTTGTGGACTGGAGAGATGGCTCAGTGGGTAAGAGTACTTGCTGCTCAGGTTCAATACCCAGTACCTTCAGGGCAACCCTTAACTGTCTGTAGCTCCCTCTTCTGGCCTCCAAGGGCACTGCGTGCATATATGTGCACATACATACATGCAGGCAAAATATCCATACACATAAAAGTAAATCTTTAGAAAGGAAACAAGTTCACAATTTGTAGTTAATAAATGCTGGGTTGGGGTTGGAAATGTGGAGATTGTACAAAGAAACAGAAACTGTAAGGGGTAGGGATTGGCCTTCCTGTTAGTCTCCAGGTAGAACTGTAGGCATAGGGATTGAATTTTCTGTTCACTTCCACTCAACCAGATTAGAGTTCATAATAATTTCTTTCTGTTATAAAGGAACTAACACCGTAAAGGAATACAAAGCTTATTTTATCATAATAAATTGTCATGGTCTTCCTAATTTATATGAGTTTATAAATAAAAGTTTTCATAATTGCATGAAACATGAAAATGAATTTATATACATTACATTCTCTTTGCTCATCTGCAGGGCTCTGGAAAAGTGAGGAAGAACGGAGGATGGTGCCCACTGGAGACTGTATTGGAAAGGGAGCCTTGCTGCCTGCGAGACCTCGGCCTTTTCCCTCTATTTAACACCTTTGTTGGTTCCTGTTCTGTACGCACTTAAGTTGGATTTTAGCTTCTGACTTTAATAGAAACATCTTACATGTAGAAGGTTAGAAGACCCATGCATGTTGTGCCAAGTGGAGCACTGGGCAAGGCAGATGTATGTACACGTTAGTGTCTAAGTGGCTGAGCACAGGCTTACAGGCCAGCCTCATGTTTTAGTTTGTATGATGAAAGGATTTGGTCCTAGCAGTAAAGTATTCCAGGTGCGGTGGCACATGCCTGACCCCTAGGATTCAGAGACAGAGTCAGGCGGATCTTGTGAGTTCCAGGCCAGCCTGGTCTACATGGTGAGGACCCTGTGTCTCGAAAAACAAAACAAGTTGTCTGGTTCTTTGTAACTATTTAAAAGGAAATTTCTACTCCTTTTTAAAAAAGAGCGACAGTATGGTCAGCTGATGTATAAATATAGCAGAGATAGTTTTATAAAAATGGTATTTTAGGCCTTAAAGTATAAAATGCATATAAAATTGTGTAAAATTTTTTATTTTTATTTTTTCTTCAAATTTCAATAAACAAACTCTAAAGAGTAATGTTTTCTGTTTGTTAAAAAGATAAGTTTTACTTTTAATTTAATAAAATGTTTTTGTTGTTCTTCTGTTACTGTACCAAAGTTGAGTTTGCCTGGGAAGCCTTGTTCTTTATGACATGAGTGAAATGATTCTAGTCACCGACATGGGTATTTAATTAATAGTTACCACCCCCGAGAGCAACTCCCATGGCCCTCCAGTAAGATTAGCTCTCTTAATGCGTGCTAAGTCTTTGAAGCCTTGATAGTTTTTACTTTAACATGAAATTCAAGTAAACAAAGACTGAGCCAACACCGAGCCATCGGGCGGCACTAGTGGATTCTGCGGGTTATCCCATACTTGGAAGTGCACAGAATTAAGGAGGCAGATACACCCTGTGCTTTGTTATTCGCTTCTCCGTGATCTGCATGTCAAGGCCCATTTGCCACGTCTTTAAAGATGTATTGTTATTAGTATGCATGTGTCTATATGTGTGTGTCTCTGGGTATGCACGTGTGAGTGCAGGGGCCGGAGTCAGGTTCCCTAGAGCTGCAGTGGTGAGCCTCTGTGCCTGCTGGGAACTGAAGTCCAGGCTTCTACAAAAGCAGCAGTGGTCCTGACTGCCAGGCCTCTCCAGCGGGCTCTCTGTGCCTGCTGGGAACTGAAGTCCAGGCTTCTACAAAAGCAGCAGTGGTCCTGACTGCCGGGCCTCTCCAGCCCCACATCTGCCCTGTGAAATGAACCGTTCTCGTGGGTGTCCCATTTATAAAGGAATTTGTTGGACACTTATAGTAGAAAGGCAGAAAGGTGAAATTACTGAAGAAGACTGCTCGGCCAGGGAAACTGAAGGTTGGCTTGTTGTTTCTCTGAGTTTGTACAAAGTATTCATCCCGTTCCTAAAGTTAGAGGCAGATCCTGGTGTAATGGCAGAGAGAGCATGTAGCTTGGAAAGTTCTGGAGTCTCAAGGCAGCTTTCTGTCCCTTTATAACTTGGCAATCTCTTACGAGCCACAGTTCTTTCTAATTTGTGTCTGCAAAAAAAATCTAACTTGAATGACATTTGCAAGAATAGGTATGGCAAGCCAGTAATTCCTGAATTTGGGAATCGGGGATCGCCGCTGTGACCTTGAAACCAGCCTCAACTACACAGCGAATTCCAAGCCTGCCAGAGATACCTAACAAAGTAAGGTTCTTAAAAAACAAACAAGACAGGACGCTGACCCTCGCACGCTCTCTGACTAGAATGCCCAATGGTAATGTTTTCCACATTGACTCTGTCATTAACATCAGAGCTTGTGAGTGGACTGCTGACATCATTTTACCCAAACACGTTAGTATACATTTACCAAAATCAGACATTTTCCTACCTAGATATAGGACTGCCGACATCATTTTACCCAAACACGTTAGCATACATTTACCAAAATCAGACATTTTCCTACCTAGATATAGGACTGCCGACATCATTTTACCCAAACACGTTAGCATACATTTACCAAAATCAGACATTTTCCTACCTAGATATAGGGCAGTAATCAAATTCAAGAGCCGTATCTACATATAGTCCATTTTAGATTGCGTTTTTTTTTTTTTGTAGTGACTCCCAGCCCACCTAAGGCAAGAGCATTCATAACTTGTAGGTGCAAATTTATCTGTCCTTGAAACCTCATTTTCACCCCGAAGTAGAGAGTGGTCTTTGGGTTCTCCCGTGTGCTCTCTGTTGAAGAAGAAAAAGACATTAGGAATGTCCGTCACTGGCTGAAAAAACAAGCTGCACAGGGAAAACTTGTTTTGAATTTTTAAAACTTTGGCTGGGTTTCGGTGCCTTGATTCAGCAGCGTCTAGAATGCAGCAGGGCTGGGTGAGCATTAGACGGGCGACGAAGCCTGCCTTTATTTCCTAATCCCAGTTGTTTTTCCAGCAAGCACCAGTAGGCTGGAAACGACTGACTCAAATTTTGGATCCAGTTCTCACGACTAAGCAGATGTTTGATTTGAGAGCAGCCCGGTATAAATGTCCCTGTGCCGTGGCTCCGGGGCTACCCCTGCATTTCCTTCAGTAGGTGCGGGATCAGCCTCTGTGCCTACAATGTCTAAAACCGGAGCCAAGGTGAGTAAACACCGCGCAGGCTTCTTAGCTCTCGGCTCTTCGTCTCAGGACACGTTGGAAGCAGCGTGCAGAAAGGCTCTTGCTTCTGCCTAGGCGGGAAGAAACTAGTGCTTGAAGGACAAGGATGGGAGGAGGAGATGGAGAATGGCTTGTTTTCCAGTCTAGCGAAATCACCTAACACATTAAAGATTGACCTTTAGCGACAGTGCTGTGCTGAGTACTGTATGGGTAAACAATACCAAAACCATCATAAGGGCTACCTTCCAGCAACGGATGATTTAAATCTCAGGAATAGGCCATGATGAAGACTGTATTAGAATTGTACTCAACATTCTGTAATGTCTAATTTAGCCTCAACTATTGTTCCAAAAGGCCAGTGGGCAGGCCAGTCCCGTGAACTTAATCTGACAGTATTGGTCAATTAATCTTAATCAAGCAGTTATTTTTGTTTCCAGGCAGAGTCCTCACCAACATTTGGCTCAACTGCTTGTCTGGAGGTGACCGCTCAGACAAGGCTTTGGGAAGGAAGGAAGGAAGGAAGGAAGGAAGGAAGGAAGGAAGGAAGGAAGGAAGGAAGGAAGGAAGGAAGGAAAGAAGGAAGGGATTCTCTGTTAACTTTTGTAGTAATCAGTGAGGCTGAAGGGTGGAGTCGGTGTGTGGTGCCTGATACCTCCCTCCTTCAACTTATTGCTTTGAAAACTTTCAGACTTACTAATCTTGAAAGAATAAGGAAAATGTGTGAATACTTGTCTTTCACTGATACTCCGATTGCTAACGTCCGGCTGTATTTGCTTTACCATGCCCTTTGATGAGTACCTAACTTCACTGCGTTGTTGACTGGGGTATTTAGACATGCAGCTCCTAAAAACAAAGTTGGGGTGTTTTTGTTTTGTTTTGTTGGGTTTTTTTCCGCTTTGAATAAACATATCCCCAAGATTTTTCCTAAATCTAACACCCAACATTCTGACCATATTCAGTTTCTCCAGTTGACCCAGACATGTTAGGACGTGTTAATGTCATATGATGCATCTAGTTATTTGATTATTTTTCTATGCTTACTCTCTCTGTGTCCCCCCCTCCCGCCTCTACAGCAGCCCCTTCGGTTTTTGTTTTGGTTTTTTGGGGGGTTTTGGGGGTTTTTTTTGTTTCGTTATTGAGACATGGACAGTTTTCAAAGCTCTGCCCAAGTATAGTGGAGAAACTCCATCTAGATTGATATTACTGTCCTCGTCATCTTTAGACTGAGACTAAGAAGCATGGTTACCATGCATGTTGTCTGTTCCTGTTAACTTGTTCTGTGATTGGCTAGCTAGTGCCAGATGCTCTTTTTCCTCATTGACAAATAGAACTAACAGCCATCCAGATGTTGGGGAGAAGGGCTGTCTAGTATAAAACACACCACTTCCACTTAGGTCCCACTGAAAACTCTGAAGAGCCTTGAGGGAAGCTAGTACATCACCATCGTGTACATAAACACCTGTTCTTTCTCACTTCCCGGCCTTTCTCACCATCTTGTTACTGGTTACCTTGGAGGCACATTGACTCAACAAGAGCAACAGATTTTGCACATGTTTTCGTTAACCTCAGAGAAAATCCAGATTTTTTTCCTGCTTAGATTGGTAGGCTAATTTTCAAAAATAAACTCAAACGTGACAGGAATTTTATAGTAATTTCTAGGAAAACCAGCACGGTTTGACTCTTCTCTACAAGTTTATGTCCAAAGGCCACATCTCTCCATCAGCAATAGAGTGGACAGACTTCACTTTTCCGCCTTCATCCACTGAACAGAGCTGGGGCTGGAGTTCCATGGAAAATGGAAGCACACAGGAGTCAATGTGGGATGACCGGTTGGCCTGGGGGGCCAACAACATGCTGACTCTGCGCATATATGTACTTCTCAGATACTGCTATAAGGCAAACGTGCAGGACTGTCAATGTGAGAGCCAGTGAATTAAAATCCTCAACCTTCTTTGTCATAGCATAGCTCCCACAGAATCATTTCGGTAAGTCGCAGCTCAAAAGTAAATTCAGCATATGAAGGAAGGCAGGTAGAACCCGTCCATTCTTAGAGAAGTCACTCGATTTTCCTGAAGATCTCATCATAGGTCACAATAAAAGACTCCGGGTGCAGGGTCAGTGCTGCTGAGTGGTTGGAGTGTAAATGCTGATGTGTTAACTTACGTGGGATAGGAAGATGGAAGGAAAAGAAAATGGCCCACATAAGCAGCAGCGGGAGGTTTGCACTGCAGCTTATAGCTAGCCTTGAATAGCTAATGCTCTTTGGAAGTCATCTCTTTGTCCATAACAACAAAAACAACTTACTGTCTTTCTAAACATTTATCTTTGGTTGCCTAACCTGCACAAAGATGACAATAATGGGCTTGTTAAGGTTCAAGGGCGAGCAGGGCAGTGGTGGCGCATGCCTTTAATCCCAGCAGAGGCAGAGGAAGGAGAATCGCTGTGAGTCTGAGGCCAGCCTGGTCTACAAGAGCTAGTTCCAGGACAGGCACCAAAGCTACAGAGAAACCTTTCTTGGAAAACCAAAAAAAGAATAGAAAAAAAAGGTGCAAGGGTGAAAGCTCATGAAACTTCAACCTAATACAAAGAACGACAGGAGACTAAGAAATGCCTAAGAGTGGGGGAACACACTGATTGGTTACCAAAGGGCCAGCCCTAAACACACACACACACACACACACACACACACACACGTAACATACAAACTGAGCAGTTGCATTTTAAACAGTTTTTAAAATGTGCTTTATAGTTTTGCACATGTGTATAAGGTCCTTTGCTCATATTCACCCCCATCCTCCCCCCATTTCCCTTCCACTCCCTTCAAACCTCTGTAACCCCCTCGCTAGTTCTGCGTGCGGTGTTGTGGTGTGGGGGGTGTGTGAGCGCGCATGCAGTCCCATTGCATTATTTAGGGTTGCTTGCTTGAGCATGGGTGTGGGCTATTTGAGCAGGACAGCTTAGAGAAGTGGTTCTCAACCTGTGGGTCTGCAACCCCATTGTGGATTGGATATTTACATTACAATTCATAACAGTAGCAAAATTACAGTTATGAAGTAGCAGCAAAAATAATTTTATGGTTGGGGGTCACCTCAGCATGAACTGGATCAAAGTCATAGCATTAGGAAGATTGAGAACGAATGACTTGGAGTGTCTGTACCATCGGGGAATGTGACTCGCTCTCCCAGCAACCTTTGATTGCCTATAGCTTCTCAGGCAGGGGTGGGTTCCCATGAGCCCTTTCCCCCCATTGGCAATTTTGAGTCAAATATTAAACTTTGTACTTGACTACCATTATTTCCATTTTACCCTCAGAGCACCCTTCTGTAGGACACATTTTTACCCTGACCCCCGAAGGAAGTCATGTAGCTAGTAAGCTGTGCTGGAATTTTTCCTCTCATCTGTACACAGGTACCATATATCTATAAATCTGCTATGCTCAAATGAGAGAGGGAGCAGAAAAACAAATTTGAAGAGGAGGAAATGAAACACATGTTTTATTTTGTTTTTAAATGGGAAAGGAAAAAAAATAGGGAACAGGAAATAGAGGCGAGAGACTTGGGACAGGAGGGGGACAGGAAAGATCAAGGCAGAATAGAACAGCTCGGGGCGTGTCACCTCGGGAAGAGTCACAGGACGAAAGAGAAAGGATCCTGTGCCCTTTGCGGACGTCCATTCTCTCCATCTAAGGAGTCGCCAAGATCTGACCCCAGAGTGCTTTGCTGTTGGAGCTACCCGCGTCTCCTAGATCTTGGTCTTTCCGGGCACCAGCTTGGTCTACTACACTCACTATGCACTAGTTCCCATGACGGGCTGTTCTCTTCGCATATTTTCTTTTTTCGAACGGGTCTTGTCCCCTTTCCTTTGCTTTTAGAAAACTACTCGCCCTTTACTAAAAAACGCAAGACGGGGCCCCTGCTCCTTTATTGACAGCGCTTTTCTGTTGTCAATAAATCAAATCAACCACAAGGTGGCGGCACAATGCCAAGAAAGGAACCACCTCAACCGCAACTCTCGTTTCCTTACAACCCAGCAGTTTTTCTGAGCGTGGAATTACTGTGCAACAAGGGCTAGGAGGTGTCTATTTTGGGGGTTTCACGGTGATATTTAGAAACGATTGATGAATCCCCAGAGGGTGTGGTGTCCCCTATTTCAAACATCAAAACTCTAAGGTCCCCGTTGCATCAGCATCACCACTTCGCAGTCTGAATAGAGGGCTGAAGAAATTTAAACCCGCAGCTCAGTCGGCGACTACTGGCTTCTATTAGAACATCCTTTCATTGCGCTCCATTTTAAGAAAGACCTGATCTCATTTGTTGACGAAATTGCCAGAAGCCAAATGTGAGGTAAAGTGGAAGTGTGTGATTTTCTTCACAGTAGAAGGGAATGCCATCCCTATGTGAGCGCGAGCTTTCTTTCACCTGTGCGTGCGCAACGTCGCCCAGTTCCTCAGCTCTCTGCTTGCTCTGTGCTTCAGATCAGTTTCTACGAAGACAAACATTTTCAAGGCCGCCGTTATGACTGCGAGTGTGACTGTGCCGACTTCTACTCCTACCTAAGTCGCTGCAACTCCATCCGAGTGGAAGGAGGCACGTGGGCTGTGTATGAGAGGCCCAACTTCGCTGGGCACGTGTACATCCTACCTCAGGGCGAGTATCCTGAGTACCAGCGTTGGATGGGCCTCAACGACCGCCTGGGCTCTTGCAGAGCTATTCACTTGGTGAGTCAGGGAGCTTGCTGTGTGGCCACAACCCCACATCTTTCCTCTCTTTTTTAAGGTTTTAACACACACACACACACACACACACACACACACACACACACACACACACACACACATTTGCCTGCAGGTGCCTTCAGAGACCAGAAGAGGGTGTTAGGGCCCCTGGAGTCAGAGTTGCAGGTGACCTGGTGTAGATTTGGGGAACTGAACTCAGGTCCTTTGGAAAAGCAGCAAGCACTCTTTAACTGCTGAGCCATCTCTCCAACACACATCTTTTCCTAAGTTGTTTTTTTTTTTTTTTTTTTTTTTTACTTATTCTCGGGTAGTTAGGCTTTGTTGACTGGATGAAAGTCTTAGTTTACTTCATCACTAGACTAAATGACCTCCCTTCCCAACCTTTTTGGCTGAAATCAGATCAGGTGCAGACTAAATACTAATTTTTCTATGACTCTCTTTCTACCTCATATATGTTTATAAAACTTATACTTTTCTTAATAAAATCAGCCTTTTAAAGTAGAAACAGTTCTGATGACCCTGCTTTCAGGGTGATAGGCTGTGAACCATGCTGTTCTCTGAGTTCCCGAAGGGCTAACGATTTCTATAATAATGGCTGTTTATTTCTTTTTGTCGCTGTTTTCCAGGCGAGTGGAGGTCAGTATAAGATTCAGCTCTTTGAAAAGGGCGATTTTAATGGCCAGATGCATGAAACCACAGAAGATTGCCCTTCCACCATGGAGCAGTTTCGGATGCGAGAGGTCCACTCCTGTAAGGTGCTAGAAGGCACCTGGGTTTTCTATGAGCTCCCCAACTACCGTGGCAGACAGTATCTTCTGGACAAGAAGGAATACCGGAAGCCCATCGATTGGGGTGCGACCTCCCCTGCCGTCCAGTCACTCCGCCGCATCACCGAGTGATGGCAAGAGCAGGTCACGGAGTCCTCCCTGGGGGCCGAAGGCTGGCTGGCTCGTGTCCAAATAGGCATCATAAATAAAAGAATTGGAATGCATCCCACTGCTGACTATAGTGCCTTTTAATTTTGTTTCGGGACCAACAATCTAGAACCCCACACAGCGGGCAGTTACACAGAACAGTTCAGCTATCAGATAGCTAGTCTAGACCTTTGTGCAAAACCAGATGAGAGCACACTGAAAGCTGGGAAATCACACTCACAAGGAATGGCTCCTTCTGCTTGTGTTTTGCATTAATTCAAGAAAATATCTGAGCCGCCATGTACAGAGTGCCTATACTAACGATCTGTTTCTTCCCAACCCGCTCTAGAAGCATAGTGCTCTGTCTATACAAGTAAGCGAATCTACATGTCAGAAGAGGTTTCAAATGGAACACGCTCACCATGCAGAGAGTAGCAGAAGTAGAATTTCTTTAGCACGGTTATGCTCTAAAAGCCCTCGGAGCCAGCTCAGTCATTCAACTCATAGCAGCTGGGGATCAGTGTGCAGTGTGAGTACAGGACCCCGAAAGATGTAAAAGGTTGGAGAAGTGGGGCTCCACTGTGAGGGCTCTTGGGAGACAAGAGCCCTATTGAGAGCAAGAACACAACGTAGCCAAGCTACCTGTGGTCCCGTGTCCCTCACTTGGGATCCAGATGTGCCGAGCTTGCAGTGGAAAGGACACGTGGCACTTTGTCCCTACTCTGTGGCCGTATTTGAAAGGGAGTTAAGTGGAGTCTTTACGCTCTGAGTAACCCCTAAGGCTTCATGTAGTTCACCCTGATGAGGACATGGAATCACTAAGAGCATCGGAAGGCATCTGAGAGCTTGGGGAAATGCTGAAAGCAGCTGTCCTTAAAAGAGATGGCATGCTTCAGGAATTCCGTCACTGTCGTGGTTCGTTATCCAGTTGAATTGGGCATTAGGTTCAATGGGCCGAGTTCACATTCAGCTGGCTGGGATGAGTCAAGGCCTTGGAGGGCCCAGGATGAGGGAAAGAGTAACCCCTAGTTGGATAGGCAGGGCCAGAATGTTGCCCGGTCCTTTCTGGGAGCCAGAAGGCAGTGTGGTGGGTGTATCACTACCATGGTAACTGTCTCAGGTTCTTATATGTATTTGCACTCAAGTTTTATAATTAATAAAGGATAAAAGTAATCCCTTCAACAGCAAAGCTCATGTCTTGTATAGTCTTTCACCCACGACGATGCATGAGAACGCTAAATTCCAATGCATACTGCAAACCTAGAATTTATTTTGTTATGTTCCCTTTTCTTTCATTTTGTCATTGAGGACTTTGAGAATGGTTGGAGAGAGTCAGGGAGACACACACCGAGGAGAAAGGGTGGGAAGCTGCACACTGGGCTTCAGAGGGCCGACTGCGCTGCCAATTCTGGACCCTTTCAAGAAGCTAACTTGCCTCACCTCCAACACAAAAGCCCCAAACCCAGTGTTCTCCATTGAACATATTAGAACTTTTCAGGGGCCAGAGAGGACACTGAAAAAGGTGGCCGATACCCAAGGTCACTGACACGGCTTTGAAAAGTGCAATTTCTTGACATTACCTCAGAGATCTTACAGTCATGTTCCACTGGGGAAACTGAGGCAGTGTTCACAGTGAGTTAGCGACGGCCTCTTCTCTCATAGCAGCTACTGTTTTGCTCCTTAGGTGTTCATCACAGAATGTTCAAAGCCACCAGAAGGGCGATTCTTGCAGCAACACAGGCGAGCAGTGTCAGGACAGCTACACAGAGTCTGAGAGACACAAACAATGGCTGCTGAGACATAAAACAATGCCCCTCAACCAACAGGCCTGTCAGCGGCTGCCCTGGTTCAGAAAGGCTGTCCTCACTCTACACACGCATGCTTCTTAACTCTGCTTAAAAGCAGTTTCTCCTGCACTGGATGCTAAAGGTCAGAAGCAATCTGTCCTCTCTTCATAGATTCCAGACCTTTCAGGCGAGAAGATCACTGACTCTGCTGTTAGAGCTGAGGCCTGGCATCCCATCTAGCCGGCACACTCCAAACACCACAGTTACTGCCCGCCTTTACTCCCTCTACTCTCAATCACGTTCTCTGAAACGGTGTCTCAGGAAAGCAAAGGGCAAGGTACATTAAAACCACATTAGCCTTTCTTCTATCCCATGCATTCCTTGGAGACAAGACTGAGTACTTCCCAGATATGGCGTCCACTTGCTCAGCATGCAATGTCCAAGCCCCCGGGATGAAGCTGCCAGATGAAACACAGAGCCGTATTAGTAAACACCAGATGCTGGAATATCAACATAAATGTGACCTGCGTTCTGTGTGGGACACGCTAGAAATCATCGCTTGTCTGAAACCGTGACTTCAGCCTTACCTGCATCTGCTGTACCCATCCTTCTAGTGTAGAGGGAGGCAAACCACACAAACTGTGCTGGGATTAAAGCCCACGGGATGCTGCAGGCTTCGGAACTGGGCGCAGGTCCCACAAGGAACATTTAAATCCACTGTTTTAAGAAAGCATAGTAAACTTGTGTCCCCAGTGGATGGACCCATGGACCACTAGCTTCCCGTCCTGGCTGTCAGAGAGCTCTGAATACCACAAAATCTCCCTCACACAGACTCAGCATGTCCCCCTCCAGCTTCCAGCATTCAGTCTTAGCTCTGAGCCATCCACAGACTCAGAGACACCCCTGTTTCCCTTCACACTATCGTTTTCACGCTCAGCAGCTCCTTTTCTCCCACTCCTCTCTTGGTGTGTGCCAAATGCAGTTTGTCCCCTCCTCATGTCTTCCCTGTGCTCTGACCCATGCAAGCTACATTTGCATGCCTATGTTCTGTATTTTGCTTGTTTCATTTGACTTTGGTGTGTGCGATGGGAGGGGTTGTATATGGTTTGTTGTTGTTGTTGTTGCTTTTTATTTTTTTTAGACAGGGTTTCTCTGTAGCTTCGGAGCCTGTCCTGGGCCTAGCTCTTGTAGACCAGGTTGGTCTCGAACTCACAGAGATCTGCTTGCCTCTGCCTCCCAAGTGCTGGGATTAAAGGTGTGTGCCACCATCACCCAGCTGTGTTTTGTTTTGACTAAGTGTCTTAGTGACTTTTTCTGTTGCTGTGATAAGACACCACGATCAAGACAATTTATAAAAGGAAGGGTTTGTTGGGGCTTATGGTTCCAGAGGGTTAGGGTCCCTGGTGGTAAGGAAGTTGAAAACTCACCTCTTGAACCACAATCGCAAAGCAGAGAGAGACAGCAATTAGTGGCCGCTGATTACAAAGTGACTACGGTTAGGATTCGCAAATGGAGACGGACATGGTGAGGATCCACTGGACCGCGGTGGCTACCAGGTTCCCGCTGTTTTCTAGTAGTAACTACCTGGTTCCAAGTGGTTTGGATTTCTTTTAGTCTTCTACATAGTTAGGCAGCTTGATTCTGTTTTACTTTGTCCCATAATTCTTTCAGAAATGTGCATATGACATGTACACGGTGTGGGGGCATGTACAGATGTGTATTCATACATGGGGGTGCATGTATACATGTATGTGCATGCTTATGGAGGCTCTAGGTTGAGGTCAAGTATCCGCCTCCATTCCCTCCCCACCTTATAGATACTGAAACAGGCTCTTTTGCTCGTCATTTCTCTACCCAGTCAGCTTGCCCCAGAGACTCCCTGTGCCTGCCCCTTGAATGCTGAGATCATAGGTAGGCTGCCCATACCACCTGGCTTTTACATGGGTTCTGGAAGTCCAGACTCTGGTCCCCATGCCTGCACAGCCTCACTTTACACAACGAGCCACCTCCACAGTCAGTAGCTGTAATGTTGGCAGATGCTTCATAGAAATACATCAGAATCATCTAAGCCATTCCATAGCCTTGAAAAAAAAAGCCACACATCGTTATCCCAGCAGCCTGGCCTTCTCTTGGCTGTCCGATTACCCTCTTCCCTGGTTCTGCCTCCCCGAAGTTTCCAACGTTAATAAGGTTGTCTCTAGGTTCACACAGGTTAGAGGTTTTCAAAGCCATACTTTCTCCTCATATTCAACAAGACACAAGCAGTGAGAAGAACCTTGGCTCTTTCTATAACTTAAAGGGGTACATACTGAACAAAGGCAGCTACCTGAAAACCAAAAACCTTCCAAACACGAGGTCCCTGAAGGATCATCATAGGAGGAGTCCTTTGGTAGTGAATGAATGGATTCAGAACCCATGGGCTTCACTAATCTTGGCTCAGCTGTCTACCAGTGAGTTTATGAGATCCTTTCTGGAGTAAAGATGGAGGGGAGGAGACAAGACGGAGAAAGGGGAGGAGCCTGGTAAGCAGTGGGAGCCAGGGGAATGGAGGGGAGTCTGGAGTGCTGTGGGCACGTGGTGGGTGTGGCTACTTGCTCAGAAAGGGGAAGTTAATCTCCCTCATTTTTTTTCCTGCTGGGCTCTGAACACCCCCCCCCCATCAGCTCATCTTAGTTCTTTCTACTCCAGTCCCATCTTCCCAGTACCTGTGATCCCCTTTGTGAGGCAGCAGCCATAACACAGTTGGGTGATTGGGGAATTATTAGCTTTCTGGGGGAACCTTGCCAGCTTTTGCCTCTTGGGAGCAGAGTACACAGCAGGCAGGGATTTGTCCCCATTGGTCAGCTCAGCAAACAGCCGTGTCAGCCTGCTCAGTGAACCGTGCGGCCAGAACAATGGTGGGTCCTGACGGTAATGCTGACCAGGGTGGTTTCCTAATACATGCTGGCTGGATTGCCCAAGCTCACAGTAAGTCTGGTGGCCCTGGCCAGGTTGGTACTACAGTGCCCAGTGCTAAGTACAGAAAGGCAGATAGATCTTCACACTATGTTTCTATGAGCAGGAGTAGAGCTAAAAAAGAGCCAGGAACAAAACTGGATGTCAATCTGTAGAAGAATGAAAATAGATCAATATCTATCACCATGCACAAAACTCAAGTCCAAATGGATTAAAGACCTCAATATCAGTCCGAACACACTGAACCTGATAGAGAAAGTGGGAAGTACTCTACAACACATGGGCACAGGAGACCACTTCCTACGTATAACCCCAGCAGCACAGACACTAAGGGCATCATTGAATAAATGGGACCTCCTGAGACTGAGAAGCTTCTGTAAAGCAAAGGACACTGTCACTAAGACAAAAAGGCAACCCACTGACTGGGAGAAGATCTTCACCAACCCCGCAACTGACAAAGGTCTGATCTCCAAAATATATAAAGAACTCAAGAAACTAGACCGTAAAAGGCTAATCAACCCAATTATAAAATGGGGGCACTGAGCTGAACAGAGAATTCTCAACAGAAGAAGTTCAAATGGCCAAAAGACACTTAAGATCATGCTCAACTTCCTTAGCGATCAGGGAAATGCAAATCAAGACAACTTTAAGATACCATCTTACACCTGTCAGAATGGCTAAAATAAAAAACACCAATGATAGCCTTTGCTGGAGAGGTTGTGGAGAAAGGGGGACACTCACCCATTGCTGGTGGGAATGCAAACTTGTGCAACCACTTTGGAAAGCAGTGTAGCGGTTTCTCAGGAAATTTGGGATCAACCTACCCCTGGACCCAGCAGTACCACTCTTGGGAATATACCCAAGAGATGCCCTAACATACAACAAAAATATTTGCTCAACTATGTTCATAGCAGCATTGTTTGTAATAGCCAGAACCTGGAAACAACCTAGATGCCCTTCAGTGGAAGAATGGATGAAGAAAGTATGGAATATATACCTATTAGAGTACTACTCAGCAGTAAAAAACAAGGACTTCTTGAATTTTGCATACAAATGGACAGAAATAGAAAACAATATCCTGAGTGAGGTAAGCTAGACCCAAAAAGAGGAACATGGGATGTACTCACTCATATTTGGTTTCTAGCCATAAATAAAGGACATTGAGCCTATAATTCGTGATCCTAGAGAAGCTAAATAAGAAGGTGAACCCAAAGAAAAACATATAGGCATCCTCCTGAATATTAACCTTCATCAGGCGATGAAAGGAGACTGAGACAGAGACCCACATTGGAGCACCGGACTGAAATCTCAAGGTACAAATCAGGAGCAGATGGAGAGAGAGCACGAGCAAGGAACTCAGGACCACGAGGGGTGCACCCACACACTGAGACAATGGGGATGTTCTATCGGGAACTCACCAAGGCCAGCTGGCCCGGGTCTGAAAAAGCATGGGATAAAAACCGGACTTGCTGAACATAGCGAACAATGAGGACTACTGAGAACTCAAGAACAATGGCAATGGGTTTTTGATCCTACTGCACATACTGGCTTTGTGGGAGCCTAGGCAGTTTGGATGCTCACCTTACTAGATCTGGATGTAGGTGGGTGGTCCTTGGACTTCCCACAGGGCAGGAAACCCTGATTGCTCTTTGGGCTGACGAGGGAGGGGGACTTGATCGGGGGAGGGGGAGGGAAATGGGAGGCAGTGGCGGTGGCGGGGAGGAGGCAGAAATCTTAAATAAATAAATAAATGAGCCAGGAGGAGAGCTGCCTGTCAGGGGATTATGAACCAGAGTCACTGATGAGTTCCTGAAGACTCTTCTAAAAGCCTGGCGCCCCCACAGCTGTGAGGGAGACCCACATTGCTGCCTACTCAGTGTCCCAGGGCTCCTGCACAGGTACACTTACACTGTACCGGTGATGCTCTTGACACCCAGGACTTTGGCTCTCAGCCTGACTATCGGAAAAGAGGATGCAGCTACGCCTCCCACTTTAGTAGACTGAGGCACAGAAAGACGAAGCGCCTGTAGAGGTGACTTCAGACTTCCCGGGCCCCAGAATCAAGAAGAGCCCTTTGAAACAGTGGCCGTGCCAACTGTTTCCCCGTGTGTGAGAACTTCAAGAAGACTGTCAGCCTCATGTTTCTTATAATCATAACCACGCTTTCAGTGTCGAGGACCCTTAAGGTGTAAGTGAATGTAAGTGGGAGTTAGCATGCTGGCCTGGGAGGGAATTAGGAGAGCAGGCCTGTGCTGGACTGATAGGCTAAGGCATTGCTGGTTGTATTATATCTTCTCCTGCCCCGTGCCCTCCACGTCTCTGGTTTCTAGTCCTGTTCTTCCACAATGGAAAGAAACACAGAAGATCTGGCCAACAAAGAAGGGGCTGGATGGCCTGGCTTTGGGGTGTATCTTCTCAGAAAACCTAAGCTATGAAAATAAATATCAAATTGGTAAACAAGAAAAGTAGGAGAAGATATCCGCTTTGAAATGACTACCTAGGGAGCTCTTCAAAAGGGAACTCTTAAAAACTGGAACAAAGATACAACCTTCCTAAATCTCTCCTTACCTAGGAGCTGTAACAGTGGCAGAACAGGTCCAGGATGGAAGAGCTTAGTGTTCCCTCAGACTCAGATCAGACTGTTAGTCTGTGACCTTCTCACGCTGTTCTCAGGTCCCAGAAAGAAGAGGCCTTTGCTTGAAGAGTCCCATATCATTGTGAGCCACGGCAGGAAGGCACCCTTGCCCTCACCAGGTGCACCCCACCAGTGCATGAGGGAGTAAAGAGGAATGAGGAAATAGAGAGGATTTATCCCACTTTTAAACTTAGCCTTTGCCTCTGGAGAGTGGCAATTTTGGTCTATGAAGTAAATTTAGTGGAGTCCGGTAATAGGCAAAGGTCAGGTGCTTCAAACAGTGCCCGAGGCACAGGAGTAGTTGCCTCAAAGTGATGAATAGGGCTTAATAGGATGCGGTCCACAAGTCAGGGAGGGTGTGCCTGGTATGTGTTGCCTCAGCTACATGAGGTCCCCCAGGCAACAGGGACTCTGCAATCTGTCTACTTGTGTCAGAATGCCTATCTCGTCTTCTGTTCAAAGTTTCTCTCAGTCAGAGAGCAGAGGTAGCAGAAACACCATGGTCGGTCATTAACGCAGCTCTCCCCAAAAGGTATTGATTTCTTTGTTTAAAAAGATGGCCTTCAGAGTCATTCTTAGGTCTACAAAGATTATGGGGTTTCTGAACAGCCAGAGAAACATTTAAGATGGGCTATTCCGCTTTCACACATAGGCAGGAATGGCCCGGGACTCATGGATGTGAGAGGATGGGTCAGGGACAAAGTCACAGGCTTTGCCTAGGAAGTGAGGAAGTTCTGACTAAATGCTTTGGAAGGTAAGTTCATGGAGACATCCTCCAAGCATCATACAATGCACCTTTTAAAGCGTTTGGTATGTTGACTTTTTACAAATATACAGCTGGGTAAACACCAACAAAATCAGGTTTGAGCATTGTCATCCCCGTCAAATTCCTCTGTGTCTTAGGTGCCTCTGCTTGAAGCCTGTCCTGATGCTCCCATCTAGACCAGAGCCACTGTCCTTCCCTTGGTGGCCATTCTCCCAGCGTCCTGAGTGGGATCAGGCAGTGTAGCGGTCTGTGTCCGGTTCTCCCACACAGAGGATGCTTGGTGATGCATCTGTGCTGTACCACACATCAGGAGTTCTTTTCTATTAATGAGTAGGAATTTATGCTATAGATGCACCCTTCTTATCTTCAATAATTCAGGAGCGAAGGGAACTGGCTTGTGTCCAGATACTCTGCTTTGGTTTGCAGTGTCTTTAAAGTCTCCAGAACCGTGTCTAACTGGTCTCACTTCCACAAAATTACCATGCTTTCCTCTTCTCTCTATTAGGGTATTGTGCTTAGAACTGCCTGGGGATCTTGAGGTGGTGAGCTGACGCATCCAAACCTTCCTGCCTTGTTTCATAAAGAGTTGGCTAGCTGTATTCCTGTCCTGGGTTCAGAGAGCAGCAGCTAGGAACCCTAGTCTATGTCTAGCCTCCCTCACCATGTTATCCCAGCAGATCTGAAAAGTCCTAGAGGCACAGGTGGCCAGACTGGAGAGAGAGAGAGAGAGAGAGAGAGAGAGAGAGAGAGAGAGAGAGAGAGAGAGAGAGAGAGAGAGAGAGATCTGAGCTCCTTGAGCCTTGCGTTCCGAGATGATCCTGTGGATAGGACACCAACTGGAATACATACTGGCAGTGCTAGCATTTTAATTTATAGTGCTCAAATGTTCAGACATCTGATGTATGGACCGCCATTTTTTTTTTAAATTTAGATTCACAATTATAAAGAGGCTTGCCCTGGTTTTCACTGAAGACGGCATCCACTTCTCTTTTCACGCTTTTATGAGCAAATCAGCACCAAAGGCCCTGTGATGGTTCACAAGGATAATTCTGTACCTAGCGGTACCTGCTTCACTAATGGGGTACAGTTTCTGTGCTGGGGGAGTCTTACCTCATCTTTCCATCTGGTCCCCTGACTGACGACAGCTGTCAGTGCAGGAGAACACAGTCTGTGCTTGGCAGTCCTCTGTGTCCCCAGTCAACTCCTCATGCACTCCCGCGAGCAACTCTTTCCTCCTCAGAAACCCCATCACAGGATCTGTCTCTACAGATAACCTCCTACTTAACAGAAAAGATAGAGGCCAGTGTCCATGTGCACCGCTTCCTCCCCGTTCCTGTCTCTAAGGCATCAGAGCTCACTGACATTTTACTCTTGGTTCTCTTCATAGTCTGTTCTCTCTGAGCTAACCTCTATGACTCCAGAGTCTCCCTGTCTCCCCAGCTTTCCTCTCCTCTCTCTTCCTTTCCCTCCCCTCCCTTCCCCTCCCCTCCCCTCCTTTCTCCTCTCTTCCCTCTTCCTTCTTCTTCTCCTTCTCCTCATCCTGCTCCAGATGATCTGAGCACAGCCAGGGTATAGGTGACAGGGCTGACCTCACCTCCTCTATCCTCCCTCTCTTTCCCTCTTCCCCTTCCCCTCTCTCCAGCCCTTAGCATGCAGCCATCATGTTGGCATAATTTTTTTCTCCCATTCCACCCTACAAGGATGTCTCAAAGTCACCCTTTGTCCCCGACTTCCCTGACTTGGGCGTCTGCTGAAGACCAGGATGTGGCATCTCTGCCTGCTCTTTCATGGCTCACTAACCTGTCAAGCGCAGGCACTCTTCCTAAAACATGTGGTGTGACATCTCCTTGGTAAACCCTTCGGGTCTTTCGGGTTCATATGTGTGCGGGAAAGAACGCCAACTCTCAGAGTCATGACCCATGCTCTTGATGATGCTGTTGAGGAGTTCAAGACCGGAAAAGATCCCCAGACTCAATTCAGATTATAATTGAGCAAATTTATTAAGGTTGCTATCAGGGCCACAGTCTCTAGCCCAAATCAGAGATGTGTGCCCAGAGGCAAGTGAAGCAAGGGCTTTTAAAGCCAAAAGCCACGAGAGCTTGTTCTGCTCTGCCAAGATCAAATGGACAAGGTGAATGCAACATAGTCCTTGAATGTACGCATAAGCAAGTAAGCCAAAAATCAGCAGAGTCATATCATAACAAGCAGATGGTCATAGCTGCACATTTCTCAGTGGGTGGGTAGGTCAAGGAGTAGGGTTGCTGTGACCTATCTTCCAGGAACTGGACTCAGAGACAAATGGCTATTAGGTACCAAGATGGATGTCTAGCACAAAATGAAGTGTCTTTAACCATCACAGTGGACCAGCGCCACAGTTCACAGCATGAACACAGATTGTTCCAATGGGAGCACTGCTTGAGGAGCCAGCTTCAGAGAACCCAGCTCCAAGTGGGACACCTTCATTCTAGTCGTCCCAGGGACTGATCTCATGCAGCACCCTTGCCCCCCGCCTCCAATTCCTGTGCTCAGGGAATTGTGGGATATTTTTCTAGGGGGTTGTGGCAGGAGCCAGCTTTTTATAGGTGGCAAGGGCAAGGCCCATGGCAAAAAAAATACAGGTGAGCCATGGCAAGAGCCGTGTAACAGACAGCAAGGAGAGAACCAAAGTCAAAGAGCAGCAGTCCAGAGTCACCCGCTAGCTAGTTAATGGCCAGCAGGGGGCCAAGGTCAGCAGTGTCAAAGCAGAAAGCGGAGAACAGAGGCACACTTCAACCACCCTCACCTGGTGAACAGCATCTGACCATCTCTCTGGTTAGGCCAGGAGAGCATGCAGAGCCGGAGACAGTTTGATTAGCTTACCAAGGATGAGTTCAGAGAACTGATTAATCTCATAAAAATGACCTCGGTCTTTGTCTAATTCCTTCCAAAATTCTCGTAAAAATTCTCCACAGGGCTAGCAAGATGGCTTAGCAACTAAAGAGAGCTGCCATCAAGGGTGATAACCAGAGTTTGATTCCCAGAACTCACGTAGTGGAAAAAGATAATCAGTCTTACAGGTTGTCTCCTGGCATGCACTCACGAATAAATGTCATTCTAAAAGTTTTAAAAACACTATACAAGATCCCCCACGGCAACCCTCTTGAGGGTTCGTGCCTTTCCTTCATAGTTCCTCCCGAAAGCCTATTTTAGTCTGTTTACCCCTGTGTGTCCATGTCTTTAATTATCACTGTCATGAGATAACAGGGTCTTAGTTGGGGTTTCTATTGCTGAGATAAAACATCATGACTGAAAGTAACGTGGGTGGGAAAGGGTTGATTTCGTCCTGTAACTCTCAGGTCATGCCCCATCACAGAGAAAGTCAGGGCAGGAACTCAGCAGAAGCCTAGATGCGGGAACTGAAGCAGAGACCATGGGATACTATTGCTCACTGGCTTGCTCCCCATGGCTTGTTCAGTCTGCTTTCAAAGGCACCCAGGGCCACTGGCTTAGGGGTAATAGCACCTCCCACAGGGTGAGCTGGGCTGTCCCTCATCAGTCATCAGTCAAGAAAATGAGTCACAGGCTTGCTTACAGGCCAATCTGGTAGAATGATTTTTTCAGTTGAGGTTCTGTCTGTCAAAAATGACTAGCCTGAGTCAGGCTGACATGAAACTAGCCAGCAAACACGGTCTCAGGCTCGTTTTGATGGCCACTGAGGGTCTGGCATCCTAAGGCCCGGGTCACACACAGCTGGGGTGAGAGAGCTCTTGCTGTTTTCCAGAACTCACAGAGTCACACTGTTTCCTGTGGTGGATACCCTGCCCACCTTTGGGCCTGTGACTCTTCTTGTTCGCAAGCACTCAAATGTTCCCACAGGAGCTCTTGTTCCACAATGTATGCAACTTCTCCTGCACATCTGTCTTCTGTGTCCAGAGTCACAGCTAACCAACTACATCTCTCGTTTCTCCTCAGAATGCGAGCTAGCGGGAGTCAAGGGCTCTGTCATTTCCTAGAGTCCCAGGTCATCTTTAGGGGACAGAAAGACCCCCTCATCCTCCCGGTTCCCCACATCCTCACTGAAAGCAGAACACTCCTGTAGGAAAGAACAAGCAGCAGCCTGTGCTCAGCCACGGGGTCTGGGGAAAAGGCGAGGCCCAGGCACAAATCCTAAGTGAGTAGGGGAACGTGACCAAAGGCTGGCCTGAGAAAGGGAGGTGTTGACCAGAGTCTCCAGATTCATTGGCCAGCTGCCGGGTCGCACATCCTGCAGCTGGGTTGGGACTCTAGCTCATGCCTTCTGAGTCCATGTATCTAGATAGACTTGCCCATTTGGACTTTCTGAGATGAAGACAGGCTTGCCACAACAATGAAAGACAGGCTTCAGGGAATCCGCCACAGAGGAGAGGGTGGTCATCATCATCGGCATCATCCTCCCCTCCTCCCCTCCTCTTCCTCCCCTCTTTATTTTTGTTCAGAAAATCAGCCTAGTATAATTATTATTTAGGCCAGGCAACTCGACTACAAAACCTGGTTTTACCACTTACTAGCTGCATAACCTAAGCAAGTTACTCTTTCTGCACCTTGAAGTGGTAATAGGAAGACCAATTATTCTTTCAGAATCCTTAAACCCATTCAGGTCCTCTAACAAATTCTCAGCCTGTCTTGAGGATGCTCAGCAATGCTAAGCCAGGAACATCCCCTACTAATGATGACGTAAGTTATATATACCCCAGAGCAACAGGACTGGGCTTCCACAGCATGGCATGGGGAGCAGCTGAGTGACAGATTTCTCCTGTCCCACCTCCCTACTCTGTTACCAGGGCTTCCTGGGATCATCTCCCAGATATTTTCCTTACACTCAAATCCTTGTCATCCCTCTTAAGGATGATGAAACAAATGCGAGAGAGAGAGAGAGAGAGAGAGAGAGAGAGAGAGAGAGAGAGAGAGAGAGAGAGAGAGAGAGAGAATATTAGCTCACAGCACCTTTGACAAAGCTCAGATTCAAACTCAGTTTGTCCACCCTGCCTCACAAGGCCTCACTGCTTCCCTCTCTAGTTCTGTGGGCATCTACTCACATCTGTCTGCAGCTGCTGCTTTAATTCACCCGGTGCAGCACAATTAATAAAAACTCAGAGAGAGAAACTGAGGTTCATCCTGAAGATCTGAAAAGCAAAACAGCCAGTCACGGGCTCTTATCTCAACCTCAGTCTGAAATGGCGATTCTGCCTCCAGGAATCTCAGGATGAGACTGTGTCTGAGAGCTGTCTCCCCACGTCTTATATTCCTTTCTAGGGCTGGGATTAAAGGAGTGTACCACTGGGATTAAAGGCATGCACCTCCCGATTTCTATGGCAACTAGTGTGGCTCCTGGTATTAAAGGTTTGTGTCATTGCGGTTACTGGGATTAAAGGTGCGTGTTACCGTAACCTGGTCTGTAAGGCTGGCCAGCAGGACTGTTTTTCTCTCAGATCTTCAGGCAGTCTTTCTTTATTAAAATACAACTGAAATGCCACTACAGCCGGGTGACAACTCCCACTAGCAAACGGAAGCTTCCCAAAGGCAGCTGGGCAGCTCCCAGCCCCTCAGCTGTCCCCTTCATTGTAGTGAATAGGGCACGGTCCCCTTTTCCACCTTTGCATGGGCTCTGGTCTTGAGTTCCCTGGTTTTAAACCCATAGTCGATATTTTAATAAGCACAAACACTAGTTTAAAAACCAATCTCATGAAAGGCAGATGACAGTGTGAGGTGTCACTCCCCTGGGTGCTCTTAGCAGCTTGGCATGTCCTGTCTAATGGGGGAGTTAATGGAACTCTAAACATCTTGCTGGTAGGATTAAGAAACTGTAACTGTGTAGCTGCAGAGACAGAGGTGTGAACTGTAGCACATGAACAGATGGCCCACCAGGTCCTGCTGTGTTACTGTCCCCCTGCAAGGAGCCTCCTGGTCACCTCAGGAGGACCGCAGCAGCCCTCTTGGGATCGGATGGGTATATGACTCCATCTGGTCAGCTACTCTTGCAGACAAGGAAGTCTGAGAGGAGAGGATGTACGCCTGACCATGGAGGGCAGGGCCAGGAATAGGACCCAGGTCTCTTTTCCCGCAGACAAGGGTTTCCTCCTAAACCACAGTGACGCTGTGTTCCCGTCTCCAAGCCTGAGTTTTCATCTCTGCAAAACGGCAACTTAAAGGAATTCGTGGATGTCGAGGTTCTGAGGACTGGATGAGACCATGTGCGGAGTTTGTGGTCCACTGCAAATGAGCAAATGTAAGGAGGCGGAGTTGGAAGGCCTAGAAAGCCTCTAATCCTGTGGCTCTCAACCCTCCTAATGCTGTGACCCTTTAATACAGCTCCTCGTGTTGCGGTGACCGCCAACCTTAAAATTATTTTCCTTGCTACTTCATGACTGTAATTTTGCTGCTGTTATGAATCGTAATGCAAATAGCTGTGTTTTCTGATGGTCTTAGGCCACCCTTGAGAAAGGGTTGTTCAACTCCAAAGGGGTCACCACCCACAGGGTGAGAACCACTGGTCTATACAGACAAATCTAGATCCTGGCTTACTATTTTGCTTAGCTGAGCACCAATTTCTCCTCTCACCTTCCTGCCCAGCCTCTCCATACAGCGTACGTTGGCCTCGATTCTGGACTCCATAGCCTAGCCTCCACCATACTGCAGTGCTGGGTGTGGAACCCAGGGCCCTGTATG
Organism: Microtus pennsylvanicus; assembly: GCF_037038515.1. Lineage (NCBI taxonomy): Eukaryota > Metazoa > Chordata > Mammalia > Rodentia > Cricetidae > Microtus > Microtus pennsylvanicus. The sequence goes on from NC_134579.1 coordinate 71,640,606, forward strand.
CTGTCAGCAGGTGCTAGACCACTGAGCTGCATCCCGAGCTCTCTGTCCCATCCCCACCCCCCACTTTAGAAGGGGGCTTTGAAACCGAATGTTGGAAATAAAAGAATGTTTTCCTAACAGGAATTGGTTCGGATCAAATGCAAAAGGCCTTTCTTTTTCCAAGGGTGTCAGCAACAGTCTAAACTTTAGCACAATGAGCCGGCAGGAATAATTTCCCACGTGGTTGACAAAATGTCAAGAACTGTCAGGGTAAAAACCCTGTTGCTCCAGCGATCAAAGCAAATGGGCTGGGCTGGGCTGTGCATGGGGCCCTGCTTCCTTCTGTAAAGGAAACCCTCCAGGTTTGCCATCTTTTGAACCAGGACCAGAGTAGATTAGCCCTGTAGGGGTTCTGGCCGAAGGCGGTGGCTGCCTATCCTGAGACCCAGGCTCTGCCGAGGCTCCCTCATTCCTTTCGCCTGCTTCTTCTGTCTTATCAAGACACTCTTGCCCTCTAGCTGACCTTCACAGTGGTCCTCCACGGGATGCAGGAGTGGGCTGTGTATCCACAGCCCTGTCCCCCAAGCGCCCTCAAACTGTGGCCCCAGGAGTGCTGAGTGACAGAGAGATCAATTAGTCACTGCCTGGAAAAGGATACAGTGGAACAACCCTGGTCAGGGGCCCCTCCCAGAAGGATGGCAGCTATCTGGTTTTGTTTGTGCTCACGACTTCCACCTCTCCCTATCTCAACCTTCCTATCCCTTACAAAGGCAGCTACATATAACCGGGCTCTGCAAATCTGTAGATTGTCCACGCAATTAGAACCTTTTCTGAGAGGTGGAAAAATAAGGAAGACTGCAAACTTCTGCTTCTTCTTTCCCTGTCCTGAACTGAGGCAAAGGCCTTCTGGACTTTTCCCTCACCAGCAGGGCCTCCCTTCCGGCTGACTAGTCCGAGATGGTCAGATGTGTTCGAAGCCTGTAATAAACATGTTTCAGCTTATATGAAGTTATGGGCCTATTGGAGCCACTTTATCTAAGTTATATAAACCAAAATTAGGGCAAGGGGACCACCCTAAACTACTAAAAATCATTTAAAAGACCCAAGCCCTCCTGGGGGCGGGGGAGTGGGAGGGGGAGGAAGAACTGTCTGTTTCAGAATCTCCTCTCCACTTTGTGGAAAAACCTTTGTAGCATGTGTGTCCACCTTGTTCCCCACCCCTCGTACCCCCTCGTCCTCATCCCCTTCCCATGCTTCTTCATTTAATAGTTTGTTACCTGTTGCTTCCCGCTGAGATTCCCCCCCTCTTTTATTTCATTTTTAAAAAGAAAAAGAAAAGAACGGCTCTCCCGCCTCTCACAGCAACGGTACACCGACTCTGGGTTCCCGAGAAGCTGTTTCTGCGAGCTGCTGAGCAAATGTTACCCAGTGTGTTTCTCTTGATAAGCAATGCTTGGCCCCCTGAGCCTGCTCACCTCACTCAGGAGCAGGCTGCCCCGCAGCTCCGCCTGCGCCTCCACCCACACGGTGCCTTCCAGCTTGCCAACTTCCCTCCGTGTGATCCCTGTCGCCCACTCAACTGCAGGCCTCCTTCCGGACCGCCCCTCATGATGAGTAGTTAGTTACTACACACCAAGCTGCCACTGTCAAACCCCATCTGTTCCCCGGAGCTTTCCAACAAGAGCCTCCACCCACCGCCCACCACCGCCAGCAACAGGCAGACTGTCCACAAGGGTCCTCCCTCCGGGCCCGAGGAAGGCTCAAGACTGAGAGCCCAAGGACGCAGCTTGGGGGACAGGACACAGTGCTACTGACTGGGAGCCATGCTGGAGCCAATGCAGGCTTCTGGCACCTGAAACAGCCCTACCCTGGCAAGATCTGAGTGCTGAGCAACACGGTCCTGGGCAACAGCACAGGGGGTTTAGAAAACATCATTTGGTGTAGATCTGGGGGCTGGAGGAAGCTCCGGGTAGACTGCTTTCTGAGCATGTGTGATGCCGTTGGTTCAAAAAGTGGTATTTTTAGGGGTGGGGGCGGGGCGGGGAAGTGTGTCTCTTTTCTCTAGTTCAGAACCATCCTGTGATTAGTACTGTAGTCTCAGGTTGTGTTCCCCACAACACTGATTGGCAGGTACTGTTATGAGGACCAGGTCTGCAGCTTACATAAGTTAGCCATTTCCCTAATGCCCAGACAAGAGGTGAAACAGTGTGCAGGATTTTGAGTTCCAGCTGCTTTGTAAGAATTCTAAAGCGTGCATGCGTGTGCGCACACACACATGAACACACATGTGCACACACATGGGCATACACACACAATATGATGATACCTCCATTACCCATCCCCCATACTAAATTTCTTCCAAGTAAGTCTTCCTTCTGCTGTCACATATTTTTGTTGTTGTTTGTGTTTTGTCGTGTCATGTTCCCCCCTTCCCCTCCACCCCTTCCTTTGGTGTTTTGGGGTTTTGTTCTGTGTCCCATTGCATTTAATAAGGATTGGTTGCAGGAGTTAGACCTTGGGATAGGGTGGGGCCGGGGTTAATTTGAGCTCTTACCAGTGACTGTATCAATAAGGAATTTGACCCTACCTCTCAAGTCATGGTCAGTCATCAGAGAGGTGCGAGACCTTATGAGCCCCTCCCCATCTGTGATGGAATGGCAGGTGAACACCACAGCTGTGGGTTCCTGGGTGTGACAGCCACAGCCTGCCTAGAAGACATCAGTCACAGCCTGCCTAACACTCTTTCCCCTCCTCCTGCTCTTACACGCTTCCTCTGCTCTCAGAGAGTTTCCCTAACCTTGGGGTGGGATATGAAGGGCTGAGCACTCAACAGTCACTTACTCTTGGCACCTTGACCAGTTTACAAGTCTGCATTAATTGTTGCCATGGCAAACAGAAATTTCTCTAACTAGCCTGAGAGCAGCACTAATCTGTGGGTACAAACAAGTATTTAGGAGAAAGTTTGACATCTTTTCCCATCACCAAACCAATAATGAATGGTAGGTACCCCGATAGGGCCCATGACCTCCCCAGCCAAAGGGCTTTTGACAAGGTTTACGGTGCCTCGGAGGATGAATTTCTTCTTTGAAGTGGGTTCAAACCCAAGCAGAAAGTGATTGGTTATGCTAGACCCAAAGTTAACCTGTAAGCCACACCTGCCAAACACCTGGTGACTTCCTGGGATTCTGGGAGTTGTAGTTCTTGAAAAATAACAACAAAGCTTTATGGGAAAGCACACTGGCCTATGGATTTCGTTCTTATAAGCCCAACACCACATGCTTCAGGGCCATTCTCCTGGAAAGTTTCCATCTTGGTCATTATTTAACATTTTAACAAAAGCTTGCTTTAATTTGGCCAAAAATGGGGGAGCTGCTTTGCCCTAGCGGATTTCAGGATTAGCAGTTACTTCCCTAACACCTGTGCTACTGTCTCAGTCTCAGCGCTAAACTCATCTTTCAGGGCAGCTTTTCTGCTGCAAGCTCACAACATGGAACTGAGGAGCAGAGATCAGTGTTAAAGTCAATCTTCTTATAAATTCAAGTAATTGGGCTTTATTTTGCCTTTTTTTAAAAAGTAAAAAAGCATGATTAACACAAAGAGTTTTAGAACAGGACATCCCATAATACATAGTTGTGGCCACTTCTTGCATCTATTTCTTGTTTTAATAATGTATTGATACTACTGAAATCATGGAGGAGAGACGGCCTGCCTTCTTACTAGCATGACCTTTACTTAGTCACAGTCTTCAGGACCGTCACAACATACTACACCTCACTGTTAGATAGTAAACCAACAGTCACAACTGAACTAATGGAATACGGCCAAGTCAATCTGAGTGTACTCAAGACTCTCTTGGAGATAGCTTCATATTTGTCCAGTCAGGAAAGACTGTAGTTACAAGATAATCTGTGGCCAAAAGGACAGACAGGACAGGGTAGAGCTGGATTTGCCCACTCTTCCAGACAGCAAGAGTGTTGTTCTACCAGAAGAATTGTGAGGCTTTTTTATGATCTACCTTGGTGAGTAACGCAATGCTCAATCCACGGAAATTTCTCCAGATGGAGATGAATTTGAGAGGCCTGATTAGGATGAGCATATGTAGTGATTTCTGTCCCATGGGGCAGTGGCTTCAACCTTGACTGTTGATTGGATTTATATGGCGGTACTTTATACTATCTCCAGACCCAGGCTGTACCCCAGACACTTAAGGTGATAATTTGTGTGATGGATCCCAGATATCAGTAGTTGGTAAAGTGTCCTAGTGATCCCAGGGCTAAAGCAAAATTACTGTATATTTTACCTAATCAGGAGGTCCCCATCACTGGCTACCAATTCTTAGTGATTGTGGTAAGATTAAGCCATGATTTTGGTGGCATCACAGGACTCTCCCTGAGAACCTGCCTATGAATCTGCGAGCTCATTGTTTCATCTGCTCATGATTTTCACTCAAACCAAACAGGGCTACATAAGACAGGCGATTTTCTTTCTAATTCTGAATTGCACTCACATTTGTAGCTACAATCCCTCTATAAAGAAAGAACTCTTATCACCCTAGTCTTTTAAGTTACTCAGCAGTAAAATCTAGGCAAGGCCTGATAGATGCCTAATCTCTCTCCAGGAGTTATTTTACTCAAGAATGACTATTTTTTTCCTGAGACCCCTGAAGCAGATGGCTGCAGAGATAAACATTCTTTGAGGTACGTGAGGAGTTAGGAGTTTATTATATTATGAAGTCAGGTCTCGGAGAGAGCACAGAAGTCTGGAGAATATGCTGTTGGGAATGTGGTGTCAATTATCAAGGAAAGAGGAAGTACTGAGTGGTCAAAGGCTCAGCTCAGATTAAAATGTGACTTTGTCTTGGAGCCAAGGATGACAGATTTTTGCATCAGTATTCGGCAGGAGGATCGGTTTTGCCCAGTCTGGCTGGCAATGGAGTTGGCCTGCTAGGTACTGAAGGACAGGTGGGTAAGGAAACCAAGACCATGATGGCTATAGAACACTGATTTCTTTGCCATGAGCCTGGCTCCTTCACCCCTAGCCAACCCCTCCTTATCATTCAAGTCTTGAGTTAAGCTCCATATCCCGTCAGAGCTGCCCAACTTTCCATGCGTGTATGAGCAGCCCCCTTTTTCAATGCTCACAGGGCCCCTGGGCTTCCCTGCCATCAGAACTTCAACTGTTCCTTAAGTGCTGTCTCCTATTAGATTACAACTTCTAGTTGAAGCCAGCTCGAATCATGAGGGACACAATGAGGGCTGTCTTAGCTACTTTTGTATTGCTGTGATAAGACACCATGGCCAACGTAACTTATTAAAGAAAGCATTTAATTGGGGCTCACCGCTGAGAGTGTTACAGTTCATGATGGCAAAGAGAAACCATGGTGGCAGGAAAAGCTGAAAACTTGCAATTTGTCCCACAAAATGGGGGGGGGGGCTGTAAATAAAGCCCCCCCTCCCCATGACATACTCCTTCAACAAGGCCACACCTTTTAATCTTTACCAACAGTTCCGCAAACTGGGGACCAAGTAGTCATAGACGGAGCCATGCATATTCAAGCCACCACAGGCACTTTGGAGACTCGGCTGATTCTGGGTCATGGCAGAAGCAATAGAAAGGACTGCTTGCTAAGCGTCACTGAAAACACTGTGGTTGAGCTGGGACTCTGAGGAAAATGTCACAGGCTTTCCAACATGGGGCAGATTGTGCTGGGTTTGTGTACAGTCTCTCTGGGGGTGTTCTCAGCACACCCAGATGCTCACCATGACCCACGAAGATCTGTATCACGTTACTAGCGCCGCCCTGGCTTACCCTGCTGCTTATCCCGTGGTCCCTTGCTCTTCATCCTCCACAGAAGCCCACGGTAGAGCCCTAGGATGGCCGACCCCTCTGCCTGGAGCCTTGTTTTCTAGATGGCAGCCCATTTCTCTCTTCCTCCTCATCAGGTCTCCAGAAAGAATCTCCTGGTAACCTCATAACTCCTTGGTTCATCGAGCTGGACTTTGCTGGCATCTTTACTTTGGTCTATCGTCAATGGCTTATCTGGGTTGAGTAGATGTTAGTTCACATCTCTGCAGGGAAAGGATCACACAATGCCTAAATATGGTTGCTGTGGTGATTTGAAACAGAGATGTCCTCCATAGACTCATGCCTTTGAACACGTGGCTCCCAGTTGGTGGTGCTATATGGCGAGTTTACAGAGAAGTTCGGCCTTACTGCAAACAATAGCACCCCAGGGTCAGGCTTTGCGAGTTTAAAGGCTTCCAGCTCACTTTCTCTGCTTTGTGTTTGCAGTTAAGGATGTGCGCTCTCAGCTTCCTGATCCTGCCGCCGCACCTGCCATCTGCTGCCCTGCCTCCCTGTCTTGGTGGATCCATCCCTCAGGAACCATAATCAAGTAAACCTTTGCTTCTGTGAGTTGCCTTGGCCGTGCTGTTTTATCAGAGCAGCAGAACAGTAACTAATGCACTTGCCATGATGTGGAAGACTTGCTTTTGTATTTATTGCTGCTCCCCTGTGCTTTCAGTCCCTGGAGCAGTGCCTAATCCGCTGCCAACACCCAAAATCCTGTGTTGTGTACACACATACCCAGTACCTTTGAATGACGAAGAAAGATTGACTCAGAAATGGGGTGAGTGCCTGTCTCTGCCTATTGCACCCCTCAAGTCTCACAGGATGAAGAACTAAGTTTAAGCACACCATACAGGTGGGGTCACAAACAGGGCTTAGGACATGTTACGAGTCATGAAGATGCATTGGAGCTATGGGAATACTGTATCACACTGTGAGATTGGACCTGGGGATATCCCCAGACTCTGCAGTAGATGGGACACTGGACCAAGCACAGATGCACAGATGCTGGAGGACTAAGACATCATCTCAAGCACCCTGTTGACCAGAGGAAGAGCCCGAGAGTCTGGCACATAAAACTGGGCATGACTTATGGGTGGGATGACGGACGAAGAAACTCAGCTCCTGGGTCTGCCACTAACAAGCCAGGTGATCTTAGAAAGTGATTCCTCGACCTCCCATGTCTTACTCCATCCCTACAAAGTAGAGATGAAACCAATGTCACCTCAGAGGACAGTGAGGACCAGAGAAGTGTGCACATGTGTGCACACACATGCTCAATATTATATGAATAATGACTGGTGTTTATATTGGGAATAATGTACATATGAAGACCGTGAGGCCACAAAACAAGGGGGGACACCATTGCCTGAGATGTGGAGTAGAGGTGCGGGGCCCACAGATCCGAAGAACTTAAGCATGGGAGATGTGTAACGTGGCAATTTGGAGGAAGTGAGGCTGTGTTGAAATGGTAATGGGGCCTCCAGAGTTCATGACCACACATGGACTGTTAGTGTAGAAGAGACAAGGTGAATAAAGGATCACGTGTAGGTCCGGAGGAGAAGAGAGATCTTAGTGAACTCCTTAGCCTTGGGGAGTCTTCTCAGTTTATGGACTGTCCAGAGAAATGGCCACAGGATGGCCCTGTGTCACCAGAAGAAGCCAGAGCCTTCTGCAGGCTGACTATAATTTTTCAAAAGGTAGATATACAATTTTCTGGAGGTTGGAAAGACATGAATTTTGTTTTGTGGACTGCAAAAGTCACCCAGAAGTGAAGCCAGAGATGCCAGTGCCCTCTCCCCAGCCTTCTACGTGTCAATCTGTGCTTATCTGGGGTTGCTTACTACTTTGGGACACCCCTCTGAAACTATTCCACACAGAGTCCCTGTGAGTTGATGGGTCCTAGACCTCCAGGGTCCAGAGCAAAGGGGATTTCGTAAGCCACAAAGGGGACAGAAGGAAAATACCCTCTTCTTCCTGCTTTGGAGCTGGGATTTTAGAGACAGGTAGGTACAGGTTCTTGTCTTTGCTGTGCTTCTTCTGTGACCGTGGGCACTTTCCCTGGCTCCTCAGTCTGTCCAGGCTCTCAGTGGAACATGGGATGCTGGCCCATGTTGTTGGAGTGGTGATGAGGAAGGAGTGGGGCGACCCAATACCTAGATATCGCCATAGTCACGCTCAGCAGATCTGGTCTGGCCCTCCCGGACGCACAATCTCATCTAATGTCTTTTCTCCATGCTCCCAAAGTCACTCCTTCCCTTCTCTGAACCTCTTTGTGGGGTCTGTAAGAAGAGGTACTTGAACTTGGTTGTCTCACAGCACTTGGTCATGGGGAAGATAATCCAAAGCCTCGCAGTGGGAACAAACTTGAGGAAACACAGGGATGAGCTTGTGCTTGGTTTGTTAGAGCTGAATGGGTTCTTAATGGTGCCTCACTGAGCAATGTCCCCTGGCAGGGGCTAAATAAATCTGGGTTGTTGGTTTCAAAGGGTAGGCAATATGATATGGATTGAAAGTAAAGTTATTATTATTACTGTTATTATTATTATTTAGGGTTGGAGCAAAGCTGTAGGTGGGAGAGCAAGTAGCCTAGCTAGCCCTTTCCAGCTTACTGTCAGACGTCACCAGCTCCTTCAGAGAGAGTAGGAAGGACATTAGCCTCATAATGTAGTAGGCAATTTGTAGCTGTCCGGAGCAAGGAGGGAAGCCCTCTGTCTTAGAGATGCTCGACAAGATTCCAGCCTTATTAAGGCCCAAGCAAATTCAGCTTCCTCCAAGAAACAGGAAGCCTGGCTTTCTTGGGGGAAAACCCCCCACAAACACCTTGGTTTTAGACTGGGAATCTTTCCTGATGCTCTCTCTTTCTGTCAATGGAACTTTGGTTGAGTTGTTCATTTCTTCAGAGCCACGGGTTCCTCATCTATAAAGCAGGGGTAATGCTTGGACACCTCCTGGAGTTCTGACGGAGTTAAAGGGCATCTGCAAAAGCTGTTCTAGGCCCTGGCTTGTTGGACTGCCTCTTCTTCGTGTTGCTTTTACAGGCGCCCAGTCTCTAGTGGAGTCAGGGACTGTTCAAGGGTCTCCCGACGCTTGCTGTTGAATTCTGCACGCTTAAGGAACAAGAACGGCTTCAGATTTGGTTGATTCCCCAGTGTGCTTGGCACGGAGTAGGTGTACAATTAAAGCATTCTGAATAAAAAGAAGGATGGACTCCAAGAGAAGAAACAGCATGTTTTCTTGACAGCCTCTCTCACCAGCCTAGCTTCCTGGCTCCTGTCAGTCACCGGGATGCCAGAGAGTGGGTGTGAATGCGCAGGTCTGACCCTGGGGACAAGATATGCCTTGTGGAATCAGGGACAGAGCTGGGCACCAGAGGAAGCCAGCCAGGCATGGTCTGTGCATGGGGCTCATTTTCTGTCCTTTGGTAGTAGCTCTCAAGGTCAAACAATCTAGCCTGCCAGACCCTGCTTAGGCCAAAGTGGCTGTTCTCATCATTTATAATGGAAGCCTCCAGCAGAACATCACAGTTAATTGCAAAGAAGGGTGAGTCACACAACGCATCTAGAAAGGAGCTGGCAGTCATCATGAAAGGACAAAAAGACCAGCCAGAAAGCTGCAAGGCCCAGCTCTGGTATCCAGGGAGCTTCAGGGTACCGAGGGAGGAGGATGGGGACTGATAACACCCACCCTGGCCACTAATGAGCCAGGAAACACGCGTGTAGGCGGTCAGTACAGATGCTGGATGTTACCTTTTGAGATTTCAAAAACATGAAACAGACAAATAATATAGCTGGTCTCTGTGCATGCAATTATTGAATTCTTCGGGAGCAAACTCATCCGAAGACTTGGGGATGTTATGCCTGGCTCAAGGTCATGGTGGTAGCTCTGTGATGTGAAACCAGAGCCCCCTGCACGAGAGCCCACGTCTGATCCCATTTTACAGTGGGTACAGGAATTGCTTGAAGAGTCTCTAACACCTGTCACACATCCCAGGTGCTACCGCTTTCAGTATTAGATGCTTCACTGCCTCACAAACAGAGCCCTAGCTAATATCAGACATCTACACAGCCAGTCTATGTCTCCATCGGACACTGCTCAGTGCCAGTTAAAGTATGAACTCATTAGTCCTTAGGAATCCCTGAAGGTTGGAACTATCATTTCCTTTCCTTTCAAATGAGGACTTAGGCTCTCAGTGTGACAACTGACTCTTGTCCCTTACCCTGTCAGCCTCCTATAAGTAACCTGTAAATAACCTGTTGTAAGTTGGATTTCTCTGTTTAGAAGATTTACCTCATTGTGAGTCAAAACTGCTGTGGTGAAGTTTCTAACCACGGATTTCAGTTGTGTTCAGAAGGCAGGAAGTCCGGGACCCCATCAGATGTGGGTGGCAGGGATTGCTCCCCATTTCCACCTTCTAATCCATAAGATCCTTCTGCTTCTTTCTAAGATCCTGATTTTCCTCACTCTTTTGATGGCGATGTGACTCAGGGAGGGTGTGGCCAGAACAAGCTCCAATATTCTAGACGCTATGGAGACGAATCTCTAGCTTGAATGAGTCACATCGCCTTGTTAGTTCGTAGGTCACTTAAACTCTCAGGTCATCTCCAGATGGACGTTGCAAGTCTGAGTGCCCAGCATGAACTGTGCTTTCAGCTGTAAGCAAGGAGCACATGCTCCTAATGTCTTAGCTCCTCTTCTTCACTGGGCTCAGTGAGTCAGAGCATCGGCCTCTATTCCATTCTTTCTATCCCTTCTGCTGTTTTGGTTTTCTCCTAAGAGTTCCCTTGTGGAGAAGGTTGAATGAGAACAGAGACACAGCTGGGCCAAGAGCTGTGGTTCACTGGTAAATACAATGGCGCTCCCCCTCAACTCGAGGCTGAGCCTGCTACAGTTGGTATGAAGGCGCCACTCATGGGAATGGTGGAGTGGGAGCTGTCTGATTTGCCTTCTTGGCTCTTATGTGACTGTGGTTCATTGGAGCAGCTCTTCTCTTAGCCAGTCACTAAGTAGCAACATCCGGAGGGAAAATAAAGGAGACAGAAAAGTTCTTTGACTTCCCGATACCTTGTCTTCTGGTTTTTTATCTCCTAGTTTCTTTTTAGAGAATCAAAGTGATTCCAGGGAAGGAAATCCTCTTTGGTTTTTGGACAAAGTCTTCAAAGATGATCTAAGGAAAAAGAAAAAAAGGTGGGGGATGTGGTTCATTAGGAAGTCACTAGAGGGTTTATGCAAATAAGAGAAGACTGGATGAGAGCTTGGATGCAGGCCTGAAACCAGGGCAGGAAGTACTCAGGTGGCTGCTTCTGCCATTTTGATATCCCTGTGTTACTCTACTCAACACATAAAATCCTAGAGGAGACTCTGATTGGTTGACATAGGTCACCTGTCCATCTCCCTTGCTATAATTGGATGACAGAGAATCTGGTGAAAGGACTCCCCAGAAACTGTTCAGTTTCCATATTTAGGGTCAAGACATCCCAATTCTGCTACATGCCAGTTTACATACGATGAGAGACTGGCAGATCCCCCAAATGATGTTTTTAGAGAGGAAAATAATGCTGGAGCTCAAATAAGTGGCCACTAAAAATGAGAGTTCGGCATGGTGCATGGTTGTAATCTCATCACTGGGAAGACTGAAAAGAGACTGAGTTCAAGGCCAGATTGGGCTACAAGCAAGATCCTATTTAAGGGAAGAGGGAAGGAAGAGAAGGAAAGGAAAGGAAGAAAGAAGGAAAAAAGGAAAACAAAGAAGGAAGGAAGGAAGGAAGAAAGGAAGGAAGGAAGGAAGGAAGATCATTCTTTGAAGGAAGAGTTGGTATTCAGAGAATAAAACCATCTTACCACCATGCCCTGGGCAGGCAGATGCTTTATTCTTACCTAGGGAAAACTTGATGATACCCTTCCAGCATAGCCAAGAAGGGAGTCAAACAACATTGAGCAAAACAAATTCAAAGTTCACATTCTGTTCCAGCTGATTGATCCAAATTGTCATGGCCATAAAGCCTAGAAAAGTGCTTTGGACAGAAAGATGTGGCATGTTCAGCACAAGAGATGTCTAGTTGTCCCTGTTAGTCGTTGTGTTTCCAACTTAGAGACAGAATGCTCCTCCTGTGTCTGCTCTAAAATGCAGGAGACGTTCTTGTGATAATGGACAGCTATGACAGCACTGGAGGGTTGTGCTTGGGGCCAGGTTTCTAGGGTGTAGGACGGTAAGTCTCCATTAAGAGCCAAGGAAAAGTAAGAATGGCCCACAGAGAGCCTGTAACAGCAGCCACAGGACTCTCATACACAGCTAGGCTTTCCTGCAGTTACCCTATAAATAATGCATACCCAGGCAAGATGAGTGTCAGAGCTCACTGGGTCAGGACCTGATACTAAAAGGATATAATGTAGAATGACTCTCTCACCCGTTCTGGCAGAATAAGCCTGTTTCTACCGTGCAGGCATGGCCGCACTCAGTGTGACCCACCAGCACAGTCCCTGTCCACAGAGAATCCACGGCAAGCCCCTGAGCAGCCGTTGACAGCAAGCAGAAAGGTGGAAGCTGAGGCATGTAGATCCACTCATGACAGTGAAAGTTTAGAGCCGGTCATGTTCCTTCTGGTCGGAAGGCTGCCTGCAGCCACCTCACCTCTGGAGGCATCTCCTGAGGTCATTTATCACTCCCCAACCGGTGTGACGCTCACTGGCATGTCTATCATACATGGTGCACGGCTCTGTAAAATGACAAGCAGTCATTCCTCCGAATCTTCAACAAAGTGGCTCCATGCCCAGAGCTAGCCACTCTGAGCAACAGAGATCCTCTCTGTGCTTTCTGCATTCTGGCTTTAGGTCTTCCCCAAATTAGGACAAATTGCTCACCTGCAGCTGGGCCTGCACATGTACAGTCCAGGTGCTTACAATGCCTCTTTCCCCCCTGCTAACCACCTTCAGCTTCTTAACTCACCGGCGCGGCTAGGAGGGGTGCCACACACCCATAGCCCCAGTATTCAGGCGATAAGAGGGTTCGCACGTTCATTGCCAGCTTGGGACCCTACCCTGGCTCACCTGAAATACTCCCTGGCAGGGTCTCTAGCTCTCTGAGCTGATCTTGGCCTCCTTCATCAGGCTGGAAGCTGTGCTGGCAAAGGTAACCTTCATTTTGATGTTACCTTTGCCTGACTCTCTTGGAAGCTGAGTTGAGAACATTATACTTCCTTCAGTCCTTGAGAGCTGTGGGCTTGAAGCCCTCTATGATTTGTCTGAAATTAGAGCAAGGCCTGTTTTACCCAACTCTACTCTCAAGGTGGCAGCTGTATAAAACCTGTCTTCTGATGTCCCAACCCTGCAGGGCTAAGCATGGGTATTGGTGGTGGTTTGTGGAGTTCCAGGATTCCCGGTGGTATTTTTGTCATCTGCCCTTCAAAAGCCACCCGACCCCCACTCCCACAGCTCAGATGCAGGGAAGGCAGCAGTGGTTACGTTAGCCTCTTCTGTTTGTTCAACATCCACCTTAGTGGAAGTCATCAGTCTCTTGGAGGCCCTGGGGCACATGATGGCATGTACAACCCTCATGGGAAAGTGACTGTACCATGCTTTATGGTAGAGACCACTTACGACTGGCCATGTGGGAAGAAAGGGGTAAGTGGGCATTAGATGGGAGCCCTCAGGCAGTTACAAAGCTGATCGGTGAGTTGAAGGGCTTTGAGCCATCAGCAACTGAGCTTCCACCGTCCTCAGGCTGAGAGAACAGGCTAGAGGCCTGCAGGAGGGGCAGGTCTTCCATCTTCCACCGAGGTCAGCCCCCAGCTCCAGTTGGTACCATTGTCCCTGAAGACTGCAACAGCTAGAAGCTTGTCAAAGGCTCATGCGGGAGCCGTAATCTGCGTTGCGTTTTAAGAATTTATTTCTTTTTCTTTGTTCACGTCCCTTTGTTCCCTCAGAGTTGCTTTTGGTATAAATGCTTCTTTGGAGTGTTTTTCAATAACACTAAAGAGGTTCACTCCTCCACACCTTCTAGTTGGATGATTCCTAAGGCTGGAGAGACTGTAGCTATGCCTTCCCCAAAAGCAGAGCCCCAAAAGAGGTTGCCTTGGCCTTGAGGATCAGAGGATAAGGTTTTCACCTGTTGGCCCAATTGACTGTTGGGTGCTAAGCCTCCAGGGTGCTGTTGTTTAAAGGGCTTCTTACCAGTGACTAGAGGTCCATGTCTCTGTCTCTCTGTCTGTGTGTTTGTGTATTTTAACCTCTAGCCCCTTGCTCGTAGCTCACAAACTGTATGGTAGCACATAGAGTGCAGACAGGCATTGTGTGCTGCTCACCTGGTCTTGATTTAATTTGGGTATTTGGATTTTATCTAAAAACAAGTCCATCTCTTTTACATTTTCCAACTTTGTCACACATAAGCTTTTTAACAAGACCCAATGATTCTCTGAATTTCCTCAGTGTCTGTTGTTATGGCTCCGTTTTCATTTCTGATCTTGTTATTTTGTGTGTTCTCTCTCTTCCTTTTAACTAGTTTGGATAGGGGTTTGTCAATTTTGTTGATTTTACTCAAAGAACTAGCCCTGTTTCCTTCATTGATTCTTTGGATTGTTTTCCTTGTTTCTATTTTGTTGATTTCAACCCTCAACTTGATTTTTCCAGTCTTCTTCTCCTCCTTGGTGAGTCAGCTTCTTCTTCTTCTTCTTCTTCTTCTTCTTCTTCTTCTTCTTCTTCTTCTTCCTCTTCCTCTTCCTCTTCCTCTTCCTCTTCTTCTACTTTAGAGCTTTTACCTGTGCTGTTAAGTTTCTAATGTGAGTTTTCTCTGTCTTTTTTTAATTTGTGAATTTAGCGCTATGAACTTTTTTATTAGCACTGCTTTCATAGTGTCCTATAAGATTGGGTATTTTGTATCTTTATTTTCATTGAATTTAAGGAAGACTTTAATTTCTTTCTTTATTTCTTCCCTGACCCAGGGGTGGTTCAGTAGTTACCTGTTCAGTTTCCATGAGTTTGTAGGTTTTCTGGGGGTTGAATTGTTGTTATATTCTAACTTTATTCCATGGTGATTAGATAAGACACAGGTAGTTACTAAACTTTTTTTTTATATCTGTGGAAGTTTGCTTTGTTACCAAGTATGTGATCAATTTTCCTGGGTCCCTGGGTCCCTGGTCCCAGCCTCCCATCAAGGGGAGGACTGGAGGTGGAGGGAAGGGCGAGAGTTATTACCGCATTCTAAGCGCCTACACTTTCATGCATGTAATCAGCTTTAAACCGCACAGTTTAAAAGAAAATGGGACCCAAAGGGAGTGGCACTATTAGAAGGTGCGACCTCAAAGGGGTAGGTGTGGTCTTGTTGGAGGACGTCAGTGTGGAGGCGGGCTTTAATGTCTCATATATATTCTAGTCATGCTCAGAGAGACAGACCACTTCCTGTTTCCTTCGGACTCTCAGCTCCAGCATTATGTCCGCCTGCATGTTGCCTTGTGTACTGCCATGATGATAATGGACTGAACCTCTGAACTGTAAGCCACCCCTTTAAATGTTTTCCTTTATAAGGAAATTGCTGTGGCCATGGTGTCTCTTCACAGTAGTAGAAATCCTACCTAAGACAGTAGCCCTGCAGGTAAGCTTCATTATTCCTCCTTGTATTTTTTTTTTCAGACTAAGAAACTCTAAGAAATCTCAGAGAAGTTAATTCTACACTTCCCCAGGCTAGTAAATGGAAAACTGAGTCTGGGCCTCAAGTCCAACCCCGACGACTGCGCCCTCTGTGGTGTCCTGGGACTCCAAGAGTGGGTCTGTTTCGTCTCTCCCATTGGAGTTGGTTCCCCCTTCTTTTCTCATCCCTTGAAGGGTCCCATGTTTTATGTCTGTGATGTGATCTTTTCCCTAGTATGTAAACAAACGTCCTGGGAGATCAGACATGGCAACAGGAAGAAGCAGAATTGAGACAGTGGTGATGGGAGTGCGCAGTGCACCTGTGGAGACTCCGGTGGGGCCCAGTTATCAACATTTGCCACTGATGGGAAAGTACAGGCTGACATGACGTGCTCTGACCGGGTCAAGGATTCATCTTTAAAACAGCATTTCCCAAAGAACAACATGCAGGTGGGTGTGTGCGGCCAGAGCCCTGGCCACTCTGTGTCTTTCTGCTCACCCAAGAATTCAAGACATTTGAGTGCACAGCAGTTGTCAAATGACCCAATTCTGGGATGTCAGAACTGGAGGGTCCCCTGGCATTATCCCACACCACTCCCTTAGATTGTATGGGGAAATCAGAGGTCTAGCCAAGAGTCACAGTGGGCTCACCTAGTCCATTCTGAATCCCGACTACTAGGGACCAGCCTGGTGCTCAACTCCTCCACATCCCTTTTCTCTGGATGACAAGTTAGTTACATCAGGCAGCATTTCAGCATCTCCAGAGCAGACCCAGAAATCCATATTTTACTTCCTGGATTTTTTGTTATTTTGTTTTGTTTCTGCTTTTCAAGACAGGGTTTCTCTGTGTCACAATCCTGGCTGTCCTGGAACTTACTCTCTAGACCAGGCTGACAAGTTTACAGAGATCCACCTGCCTCTGTCTTCTGAGACCTAGGATTAATGGCATGTGCCACCACCACCCAGCTTCCCCAGAGAATTCTTATGCCTGCCTAAGTTGAGCCTACTGGTTAAGTCATGTAAATAAAGCTGGACAAGTCTCAAGTGTGTTTAACCACAGAGAGAAGAGGCTGGACTGTATCCCCTTTCTCTGTCTCTATGCTGAGTAGGCTGGATGAAGGGTGAGAGTGGAGACAGAAGGGTCCATATATTCCCAGTCAACACAGTCTCTGCTAACCTCACTGCACGTCTCTATATCACCTGCCTGAGAACCTGAAGTTTATCCCTAAACCCTAAGTCCTCTTCATGATAGAACACTACAAGCACATAGGTGCTGGGCTCTAGGTCTTGGTCTGCCTAACTGCGGAACTCTGGGGCAATAATGAGAGAACAGACTTTGTAGTTTTCCACCCTTACCGGTACACTCATTCTGGACCCATTACTCTTGGACAGTGGACACTGAGTTAATCCGCTGATGTTTTCTTCCGTACAGGACCTAGTTTGTGATAGGTGCTTAATATAGAGATTGATATGGAGGCATAAGCAAGATAGACTTGGGGCATATAGAAGAGAGGAGGCGAGGGAGGGTGGAGATGCTACAAATTTATAGAAAGGAAGCCAAGATGAATTGCCTTCCAGAAGAAACTTTTAGGAAAATTACCACATCACAGACATTATGATGAGGTCCCGCGGGGAGAGATTAAGCCTTCAAGTCCAAAGAAGAGTGATGGAGATCCTGTAGGGCGAAGCAGACCCTTCCATTCCAAAGGACAACGGGATTCTTAACTCATAGTTTTAGGAATGGGGAGGTCCATACCATGTGACCCAGCTTAAGGTGTATACATGCCGAAGCCACAGAGGCAGGACCAGGTAGGATGAAAAAAGGCATCCCTACAGCTGGATGGGGAGTGAGGGGCTGGAATGCCCGGGCTTTGATGACCCTCTGTCCAGAGAGACCTGCAGGTGGGCATGGGCAAGAGGTGTGCTAGCTAGAGAATCTGTGCCTTGGCATTGTTCCCTTGGGAGGACTGTCACTCGTCCTCTGTCACACTGTGGCTTGTTTAGAGTAGTGTGTCCGTAGCTGTTTGGATGTGGAATGTCACGCATAGGCTTATGTGTTTGGATGCTTGGTGCTTAGCTGGTGATTTAAGGGAGGTTTTGGAACCCTTGGGAGGTGGAGCCTTGATGGGAGAAACATGTCCCTGGGGAGAGCTTGACACCACTTCCCATTTTATCTCTACTGGCTCACCAGTCTAAGATGGACTGTCTTCCTGGGGGAGATGTGGGCTAAACTAAACTCTGCCGTAACTTTCTTTTGTCAGGGAATTTTATCACAGCAACAGGAATGGGACTAACTCAGCCTCCTAACATACCTGACCACGTGTAAAGATGGGTCAAATCAGCACCGTGGTTTGGAAATGCTCAGGGAAAGGACAGTGGGAAGTCCCCAGGTGTCCCCAGGAGAGTGTGGGAGGGGACACAAGTGGGCTGGGAGGGAGGAAATGAACAGAATCGGGCTGACTTTAGACACACAATGAGGGCATTCTGGTTTGAAAAGAGTCCTTGAATTTGGGAGTTCTCTTATGCTTGTCCCACTAGCTCTTAAACCATATTTTAACCTGTTTCTCTTCACCTATGTTCTCTTTACCTATGCTTGGCCTCAGGGATTTTTGCCTTTCTTTCACTCTGTATGTCCCATTCCTGTTGCGGCAAAGGCACTCACAGCTGAGCCTGAAACAGCCAGGCAGGTCTGGCAAGAGACAGACAGACTGTCTCTAAGGAGTAAGGCCGGTGTTGGCAGGCTAGCTCGGGAAGCTTTTCTAAGCCACTCCATCCCTGGGAAACATATGTTGGATATATGGCTTTTTACATATTTTTGTTTTTAGTGTGAATAATTATAGCAGACTGAGTTGTAAGTAAGACTTCCCCATTTCTTCTAACAAACCTGCCTCGTTTCAGAAAAGAGATGACGGGCCACCCCGCAGAAAAGGAGATGACCCAGAATGTTGCAGTTGCTTCTTGTTAGCTGTGAGAACTGAGAGCTTAAGACACCCGCAGGGTGGAGACAGAGGTAGCAACAGGGGCTTGTGACTCACGGCTAGCACACAGGTCCAGGTCAGCAACTGACAAAGCTGAAGTCAGAGACAGATGAGATGGGACTTCATCCGTCCCTGGTGCCCAGCTGGGCAACATGTGAACAGAGCACAATCCTCTCTGATTGTGCCCTACACTGGCTGACAGGTAGCAGGAAGAAGAGAACCTACTCAAGGGAGGGACCTGGGACTGCAGGGCTCCTCTCATCTCCTGATGGAGGCTATTTGTTCTAATAACGTGTGTTGGCTTTGTTCTCTATCTTCAGCTGTGGCTGGCACCTCCCTTCTCTTTTCTGCAGCCCTGGGTCTCCACCTGTCCCTTGGGCTTTCTGAGGGCAGTGGTCCTGAGATCTGCAGCCTCGCGAGCTCTTTTGTCGACTTCACTTTCTTGGTGTCTGTGGTTGTTGCTCCTCTTGCATTTTGGTCTTCTGCGGTCCAGTCCTTACTCCACACTCCACACAGTGAACTCAGTCAGTCCCCTTGACAATGACCTCTCACCTCCAAACCCTAGCAGCAGAAAAAAAGAGCTGGGCACCAGGGATGGATGAAGTTCCCATCTCATCTGTCTCTGACTTCAGCTTTGTCAGCAATATGAAGTCTTCCAATTGGCCAAATACTAACATGATCTCAGTCCTTGGTCATCACTCCGTAAAAAGCTCCAGACCATTTTACCCAGCAACCCATTTGAGTCTCCTCTCGTCATTGCTGTCTTTGCCACTGTTCTCTGGCTGTGAAGAGACACTATGGCCATGATAACTCATAAATAAAGCCTTTAACTGTGGCTTGCTTATAGTTTCAGAGATTGAGTCCATTATCATACGGTGAGGATCACGGCAGCACACAGGCAGGCATGGTGCTGGAAAAGTGGCTGAGAGTTCTACATCCAGATATGCAGGTCCCAGAAAGAGAGAGAAACTGGGTCTGGCTTGGACTTTTGAAACCTCAAATCCCATCCCCAGTAACACTTGCTCTAGCAAGGCCTCAATTACTCTGACAAGGACTTGCCTATTAATTCTTCTCAAGCAGTGCAAGTCTCTGATGACTAAACATTCAAATGCATGAGCCTTTGGGGACCATTCTTATTCAAACTACCACATTCCACTCTCTGACCTCTAGAAACTTTTAGCCATATAAAAATAAAAAAAAATACATTCAGTCCTAATGGCAAAAGTCTTTACGGTCTCAAAACTGTGTAAAGTTGGAAGTTCAAAGTTTTTTTCTGAGACTCATAGCAATCTCTGTAAGCCCCAGTAAAATCAAAATCAAAAAGCAGAGCACACCCTTCCAACATCCACTGGCGCAGAATATATATCATTCCAAAGGGGAGGAAAGGGAGCATAGTGAGGAAATACTGGACCAAAGCAAGACAATAAACCAGCGAGGAAAACTGCAAACTCTGCATCTCCATGTCTGATGTCAAAGTGCCCTTCAGATCTCCATCTCCTTCAAGCTTTGTTGTCTGCAACACAGTTCTTTCTCTCTTCTTGACGGGTTCTACTCCCTGTTAGAATCTCTCTTAGCAGGTGCCCCACAGCTCCAGCCTCTCCAATATCTTGGAGTCGACAACGCAATTCAGGCTTCACCTTCAAAGCTTCACACAGTGGCCTCTCTGAGATTCTATTTCAGGGACACCCCTGACAAATGCCTGGCCTTAGTTGCTTTCCTTGGCCATGGAGGGAGATCCCACAAGCTCTTTTTTGTTTTATTGACTCTAAATCAGAATCACACGGCTAAAGCTGCTAAGTTCTCGTGCTTGATGGTGCTGGAGCTTGTCCTCCTTGGTCAATTACATTGGCATCACCTTCCTTTTGTTGATGTTTTCCCTCAGTGCATAAGCTTTTCTTTATTCCTTCTCACAAGTTGGAAGCTTAGCTGGGTGGGCTCTTGCCCTTGTTTTATTTAGCATCAGGCTTCTTTTGAAGCTTTTTTATTTCATTGATCACTGGATTTAGCTCAATTACACACCATTAGCTCCTTTTCTCCTCAAACTGCACATTTTGTGGTTTCCCTTGCTCAGCTTGCTCCTTGTCATTTATCTGTATAAAAGTGACTACTAACAACCATACGGCAGAGTCAATACTAAATTGTCTTAAACTCTCCCTTGCCAATACCATTAATCCAAGATTCTTCAATAGAACCTCAGGCAGTTTTTTGTTTTTGTTTGAACAAGGATAGAAAGCAGCCAGATTCTTTGGCGAACTATCATGAGAACAGTCTCTAGGCCACTTACTAGTATTCTTCCCTTTGAAACTTACTGGGTTAGGCCCTCACAGTTCATTCCTGATACCATATTCTGTATTAGTCAGTGTTCTATTGCTGTGAAAAGGCACCATGACCATAACAACTCTTATAAAGCATTTAACTGGGACTTGTTTACATTTTCAGAGGTTTAGTCCATTATCATCATGGTGGGGAACATAGTGGCACATAGGTAGAAATGGTGTTGGGGAAGTAGCTGAGAGTTCTACATCCAGATACTCAGGCCCCAGGAAGACAGAGACACTGGGCTCCAGTGACACTCTTTCTTTCTTTCTTTCTTTCTTTCTTTCTTTCTTTCTTTCTTTCTTTCTTTCTTTCTTCCTTCCTTCCTTCCTTCCTTTTCTTTTTTCTTTTTCTTTCTTTATTCTTACTTTTTCTTTATTTTTGAGACAGGGTTTCTCTGTATTGCTTTGAAACCTGTCCTGGAACTCTGTAGACCAGGCTGACCTCAAGCTCACAGAGATCTCTGCTGTCCAAGTGCTGGGATTAAAGGCGTGAGCCACCACTTCCCAGCATGGCACACTTTCTTTAATGAGGGCACACTTACTCTCACAAGGACACACCTCCTAGTCCTTCTCAAGTAGGGCCACTCCCTGCTGACTAAGAGTTCAAATATATGAGCCCGTGAGGCCATTCTTCACACGTCTTACAAATGACTGCTCTAGCTGCCTAGGAATTGCAGAAGGTCAAAGTTAAGACTCTATTTGGTTGTGTGATCAGCATTCCTACCATTCTGTTGAACTTTACTTGACTTTCCCAGGTATCAGAATATCAGCTATACCTTGCTCCTATCTAGGTGAATCCCAGGTAGGAACCTAAGGGAATGAATGTGCTATTCACAGAACTCTTGGCTTCTAAACCAGACTGCTGCATCTTGTACCCCACTTCAGGCAGTTAGCTTGATCCTGGCTCTTGGATTTTATAGTTCTGCCTGTCCCAAACACTAGCTATTGCCTACTATATACAGCAGTCTTTTGTACAAACGCAGTCTTCGATAGACTTGGGAGGAGGATAGAGTCTTCCTGTTGCAAGGAACAAAGATCCACTCTAGAGTCCAGAAAGAGGATTTTGTATGGTTCTTTACAAAGATTAAGAAGACCCTTAAGAAAATCTGGGAGCAGGAATCAAGTTAAAGTTGGCATCCACAATGGAATCAAGTTAAAGTATATTCTAGTTTTTGAGGTGCATCAATGCACACCCTCTAGTTCAGTACTGTAGCCCCAATCCTTACATCGACATACACCAGAGCCCACAAATGCTGCCATGTTGCCTAAGTGTGAGATTGAGCCGCTGGGACATAATAGCATTGGAAGGTTTTTCAGAGTGATCGGTTCTTTCATAGTCTCGTTGTACGTAACCCAAGGACTTAAGAAGCTTAACAGAGATTTATTGTGTAAATACTGCTTCCTTCACTTACAAATACACATGCTTACAGAGGCCAAGTTTTTGTCAGGTGCCCACCTTCAGCTCCTGCCATTCACCTTCACCCTCTTGACATTCAGGTCAGATATCTGAATACATCAGACATGACATTGTCAGGTACTCTGCTTTCCAAGAAGGCTGTGCTGGTTAGTTTTTTTTTTTTTTTCAAACTGACATAAGCTAGCACCACTTGGCAAGAAGAAACCTCAACTGAGAAAATGCCTCCATCAGAGTGACCTTGTCGACAAGCCTCTTGGGGGCTATCATCATCATTATCATCATCATCATCATCATCATTACTGAGTGATGTGAGAAGGCCTAGCCTACCATGGGTGGTACCACTCCTGCTATGTAATCCTGGATTATATAAGAAAGAAAGAAAAATGGCCGCTTGGCATTAGATAACCAATTGGGGACTCTTTCCCCAGAAAGACTATTTCTTTTGCTCTTAGCATTTTTTAGTTGCCTATAGGTTTCTGTCTAGGAGTGGTCAGTCTTGAAATCATATACATACAAGTAACATTATATAGAATGAATAGACTATACA
This sequence comes from Microtus pennsylvanicus, assembly GCF_037038515.1. NCBI lineage: Eukaryota > Metazoa > Chordata > Mammalia > Rodentia > Cricetidae > Microtus > Microtus pennsylvanicus. The sequence goes on from NC_134579.1 coordinate 71,663,313, forward strand.
TATATACTTATAAATGTATGTATATATGTACACATATACACACATGATTATATATATATTTACACATATACACATGAATATATATAATGGTAATTAAAGAAAAAAATTGAGAATCCATGAATTTGAGAGAGAGCAAGGCAGAGTACACAGAAAAGTGAACAGGGGAAATTATTACAATTACATTTTAATTTAAAAAAATATTTAAAAAGAAAGTACAATGAGCCGTCGGGAGAAACCCAGTAAGCATCATTCCTCTATGGCCTCTGCTTCAGTTCCTCTCTCCAGGTTACTACCCTGACATCTCCTCAGGATGGACTGGGGTTGGGATTTGTAAGCCAAATAAACCTCTCCGAATTGTTTTCGGTCAATGTTTTATCACAGCAACAGAAAGCAGACTAAGACAAAGGGCTCTGGCCATGTGTTTCAACTTCCTTCTGAAGCAAATGTTTGATTCTGTTTTTTTTTAAAAAATGATTTACCCCTCTGAAAATTGTAGGCAGAAGTTTCTGTCCCACCAGCCACTCCCAAAAAACCACACAGAGACGTAATATTAATTACAAATGTTCAGCCAATAGCTAAGGCTTGTTACCAGCTCACTTTTACATTTTGAAGTAGCCCACATTTCTTATCTACACTTTGCAAGGTGACTTGGTACCTGTTCTCAGTATGGCCTGCCCATCTTGATTCTCTCTGCCACTCCCAGAATCTGCCCTTCTTCTTCCCAGTGTTCTCCTAGTTTGGCTCTCCTGTCTAACTTTTCCCTGCCTAGTTGTTGGCCAATCAGCTCTTTTATTAAACCAATCAGAAGTCACTTTGGCAAAGGCACATGTTTAGTGTATAAAAAGATTATTCAATAACAGAAAGTGGCTGATTCGGACATTTGACTTTCATGGCAGGAGGGTGCAGGAGTTGAAGCTGTGCTTTGGAGCTGGGCTGACACACACCTCACTCATGGACAAGACACCCATTTTGACTTCTGTAAGCCCCAGTTAGCCTGGAAAGGGAGAAGGCAATACTCTTTTATTTATCACCCCCAGGCTCCATAATTTGATGCATTTCTCCAAGTCTCCACGCCAAATGGGTTTTCCTGGTGTTTGCCATGTGTTTCCCTAGCCTACTAGTAAAATGATTGACACTGCATTCTCCCTCTCTTAAAAAACAAGCTCCCCTTGGGTCAGACATGGGAGAAAATGAAAGAAAATAGGCCAGTACTCCTAGCTTTCCAAGCTGCTTTTCTGTGAAGTCGGGGGGAAAGGAGACTCCAGAGACTACTCTGAATTACACCGCGATGTTTTCCCGTGTTCTATTACACGGAATCTGAATTACACCGCGATGTTTCCCTGGGTTCCATCACACGGAATCTGAATTACACCACGATGTTTCTCTGTGTTCCATCACATGGAATCTGAATTACACCACGATGTTTCTCTGTGTTCCATCACACGGAATCTGAATTACACCACGATGTTTCTCTGTGTTCCATCACATGGAATCTGAATTACACCGCGATGTTTCCCTGGGTTCCATCACACGGAATCTGAGTTACACCGCCATGTTTCCCCAGGTTCCATCACACGGAATCTGAATTACACCACGATGTTTCCCTGGGTTCCATCACACGGAATCTGAGTTACACCGCCATGTTTCCCCGGGTTCCATCACAAGGAATCTGAATTACACCATGATGTTTCCTAGGGTTCCATCACACAGAATCTGAATTACATGGAGATGCTTCCATCGGTTCCATCACATGGAATCCCAGAGAGGACTCTTATTTATTTTTGTAGCCAGCTCACTAGAGCCCCTTCAGCAGAAGCTGCGTCCTGAAGTCTAGAGCTCACCTCGACAAGGAGGAGTGTGTGGCTGATGGCTGAGAAGATGCTTGAGAAACATTGGATCCTCTTGTTCCAGTGTTCTTTGTGCAGTTCCTGTAGGTAAGCAGAGGGAACTCCCAGGTGACTTTGGGTGAGACGATGATATATCTTGTTTCATAAAAAAATTCCTTGACCCACACTTCACCAAGGCCTGAAAGAGACTTACCAACATGCTCTGGCAATCTGCCATCTCAGGGCCGAATGGTCTGGTAAAACTTACTCCTCAAAAATACTTTTGAGCTGAGAATGAAAACGCATGCATTGGTCTACAGGGCTGAGCTCCAGGCCTCTATAAAAAGGGACAGTGTGTGTCTTTCTCCTGCCTCCTGCTATCTTTGGCATGGCTCTGAATGCCAACCCTTAACCCGTTGCTTTCTCCCCTGAGGATCTGAATCGTGGGCTTTAGAAAAGGGGCCTCTAAGAGGGCTCACAGTGGCTGGAGGGGCCATGCCAGAGGAGGAGGAGCCATCGGGGATCTAGGCAGTGGGTGAAGACGCATCTTCAAAGACTTCCCCAGAATCCAGCAGGGCTTCTGACAGATTTTCCTTATTTGTCTGTGAAGGGGATTTCAACTCATTCAAGACAGATCAACTGGTTGCTAAGGCAACAACAGTGTTGTAGTCATCACTGCCATGGAAACCCTTTCGGTGGCATAATATAAATATTTTCTTTTAAGAATAAGACGGGGAGTTGAGTGGGCGACAAGTTATTTTCTAATGTTCGTGGGCTGTGGACAGAGCCTACAAATGGGTTGAGAAAGGACAGGACCAAATTAGCTCACATTCTATAGAGTTCACAGAACACGCTGTTTTTATTTATTTGTTTTAGATATAAAAGCCAAAAAAATGTGAGGAGACAAAAATACCAACCAAAATAGTCCATAGTTGTGCAGTGGAGAAAAAGAATGTCCTGCTTTCTCTTGATTCTCTCAGGGATCGCCCGTAAGACTGAGTCCTTCGGACCAGGGCAAAGGCATCTATAGAGTTTCCATCTATAGAGTTCTCTTCCTCTACCTTATCTTCCTCATCTTCCTTCTTCTCTTTATCCTTTACAACCTTCTCAGATGGAGGACGAAGCTTTCAGAGAGTCCAACAATGCTAGAAACTTCCAAAACTAGTAGGGAAAGTCGTGCCCAGGAAGAGGCACTTTCTTGCCTCTTTTCAGGTTTGGAAGTGGAAAGTGCTTCATGCCGTTGCTACACTACCCATCACCAGGGTGGTGTGGGCACGCAGTTGCTGCACTCAGCTTCCCCAGGAGAGATCACCATCACTTAGGGAGACAAAGCTCAGTGATACTCTCTGCAGTAACGACTGACACAGAGACTGTAAGGTCCCGCGGCCCCTGCTCTCTAGTAGAACAGTGGTCTTGAGAGCATAAGAGAGGCGGGAAGACACTGGGTGTGATGGATCTCTTTAAATGCCAACCTCGAATCAGCTGAGAAGAGACTGAGACCTTTATCCACCTCAGGGTGACCTGTGGGCATATCTGGGAGGGGGGTCTTGATTGTTATTCAGCCTTAATTGATATTTAATGTGGGTGACATCATTTCAGGCAAGATCCCGAACAGTGCAGGAGAGGAGGGATCAAGCAAGCAGGGATCCAGGCATCATTCTCTCTCTGCTCTTGACTGTGAATATGGTGCTTGGTTCTGACTACACAACAATGGACTATAACATGGGATTATAAGCTAGCCAGATTCTTTCTCACCTAAGGTGCTCTTATGTCAAGATGTTTGGCACAGCAGCAGAAAAGAGACGAGACTGGGGATAGCAGCAGTGGAAACAGGGGAATGAGGTCTAGCGTTCTGCTAGGAAGTGGTCTGTAGTTAACAAGCATTTACTGTAGGGGGCCAGGCAAGATGGTTCAGTGGGTAAAGTACCTGCTGCCAAGCCTGAGGGCCCGAGTTCAATCTCTAGAACCTGCTTGGTGGAGAAAGAGGACTGACTTGTAAAAGTTGTCCGCTGGCCTTCGCACACACTCTGTGCCACAGGTGTGACAATCCCCCACTCCCAGCCCATGCCCAAGCATTATAAATAAGTATAAAGATTTTAAAGAATTTAGTGTGCATCCTAAAGCAGTTCAAAGAGAGGATTTTGAATGCTATCAATAATACAAGGGGAAGACAAATATTTGATAGCTCTGCCCTCTCTGACTAGATCACCACACGTAGTTCCATGAATCGAAAGGCCAGCCTTACACCACGATTATGTACAGTTACTATGTGCCAAGCTAGAAGCTAAATTTAAGAAAAAGAGTTGGTTCCAAGTCTAATTTTGCTACCTCAAGAGCCCAGTGTGGGGCAGGATGTACCCTGGAGGACAGGGTCACCGTTCTCCAGCCATAATGGCCTCTAGAGCATCTCTGTCAAGACTTCCACTTACTTTTCTGCTGTGGGAATTTTGCTGACCTGGAGCACCTGATGAAATAGTTTTGCACAAGGTGCAGCAGGCTGAGTGATGGCAGGAGGGAACGACAGTGCTCTCCTCATCCAGAGCCCCTTGCTACAGGGCTGGCCCTACCGAGATGCAGACAGGCCTGAAAGATGAAGGGCCCTGCTTGTTCCTGCTTGTCTTCACAGTCTCTGGGCTAGCCTAGGAGATCTGTCAATTATGTGAGGAGGGTTAGGAGCTTCAGCTCTTCTCAGTTCCTGGTCTGCGATGGGGGAACGGCACAAATGACAGACGGACAATAATCGAATTTGGGGAATGAGTTCAGATCCTGAAATGAGGGACGCAGGGCTCATAGTGTAGTTCTATCACCAAGCTGTAGACTTCCAGCCCCACCCCCTCTTACTTTTTACTTTAAGACAGGGTCTCACAAAGCTGCCAAGCTGGACTAAACCCACTCTGTAGTCTACATAGGTCTTTAGCTTGTGAGTCTCCTGCCTCAGCTGCCTGAGTAGCCAGGATGACAAGTCCTGAGTCACCAGACTCAGCTTTGAGAGCTATTTGGGGGGGGGGGCACAGGGGTGGGAGTTTTCATGATAGGGTTTCTCTCTGTAGCCCTGGATGTTTTGGAACTCGCTCTGTAGACCTGGCTAGTCTTGAACTCACAGAGATCTACCTGTCTCTGTCTCCTGAGTGCTGGGATTGAAGGCATGGACAACCACCAGTTATATCTTAAAGGCAGTGGTTGCTGTCTTAGCTCTGTTTCCACTCTCCTTCTGGTTCTGTGTAATCCTGATAACCAATCCCTGATAACCACTGTGCCTCCACCACCTTGTCTAGAAACAAAGGAAGCAGGAAAAGATAGAAATTTTAAAAAACATATTCTCGAAATGTCTTCAAGCTTTTGCTATAAATCTAATTCCTTTTATTAATTTAGTTCCTGTTGATTTGTTACCTTTTGCTTATATTTTATCTCCTTTCCTCAGGTTTTTTAAAGAGGATTTTATGTTTGCTTTTTATTTTATGTGTGCAAGCAGCGTATCTGCATGTATGTGTCCCATGTGCCTACCAGGTGCCTGTGGAGGCCAGAAGGCAGCATCAGATTCCCTGGAGCTGAAGTTACAGACACAATGGTGAGCCATTACATGGGTGCTGGGAATTAAGCCCAGGTCCTCTGCAATGACAGCCAGTGCTCTCAACCACTGAGCCATCTTTCCAGTCCACTTCTCAGATTTTAATTCTATGTGGGGTCACTGAATTGCCATAAGTATCACTGTACATATATCAGCGAAAAAGTTCCCCTGGCTCTTGTATCCGGCAGACAGATTCCAAGGGGAGGGACTTGTGAGTGAGCCAATTTATAGGTTTCACTTATAACTTACAGTTGACAGTCAAAGAGTCACAACATATCTCTTAGTCACTTCGGCCAAGCCACAGTGCCCCGCTTTCAAGCGAAATCTAGAGATTGTAGCTGACACATGAGAAAACTTCATCAGTTATAGACAAAGGCCAATTCTGGACAAGCAGCAATCTTGCAAACTCTGCGGGACTCTCTGCTCACTAGAATAGTAAGATGGCTTTCTGACATGCTTTGAATGCTTACTTGAATGCCACAGGAAGCCTATATTGTCTTTTGTTTCGTTCATGGATTTCCAGCCAGTCAGCCTCAAGCTTCCCATCGCAGTTGTTGTGGTTTTCTTTCTATTACTGTGCTAAAATACTTTGATAAAAGAAATTCAGGTGAGGAATTATTTGGCTTACACTTCCGGGTTTTAAATAATTTTGAGAATTGAGAGAATTCAGGACAACAGCTCAAACAGGAAATTGGAACAGAAGCCATGGAGTAACACTGCTTGCTGGCTCACTCTGAGGCCCAGGCTTAGCTGACTTTCTTATAACCCCCAGGGCCATTTGCCTAGGGAATGCTGCTGCCCACAATGGGCTGGGTCTTTCTACATCAATTAACTATCAAGATAATCCTTCACAGATGTGCCCATAAAGTAATCGGCTCTGTGAAAAACGGCTGGGAAAGAAATGAGAGAAATATCACCCTTCACAATAGCCACAAATAACATAAAATACCTTGGGGTAACTCTAACCAAACAAATGGAAGACCTGTATGACAAGAACTTTAAACCTATGAAGAAAGAAATTGAAGAAGATGCTACAAAATGGAAAAATCTTCCACGCACTTGGGTAGGTAGAATTAACATAGTAAAAATGGCAATCTTACCAAAAGCAATCTACAGATTCAATGCAATGCCCAGCAAAATCCCAGCAAAATTCTTCACAGACCTCAAAAGAACAATACCTCATATAGAAAAACAAAAACTCAGGATAGCTAAAACAATCTTGTATAACAAAAGAACTTCTAGAGACATCACAATCCCAGACTTCAAACTCCATTACAGAGCTACAGTAATGAAAACAGCCTGGTATTGTCATAAAAGCAGACAGAAGAACCAATGGATTCAAATCAAAGACCTGGATATCAACCCATGCACCTACGAACACCCGATTTATGACAAAGAAGCTAAAGATATAAAATGGAAAAAATAAAGCATATTCAACAAATGGTTCTGGAATAACTGAAAATCAATATGTAGAAGAATGAAAATAGATCCATATCAATCACCATGCATAAAACTCAAGTCCAAATGGATCAAAGACCTCAACATAAAACCAACGACACTGAACCTCACAGAAGAGAAAATGGCACTTGAATGCAGTGGCACAGGAGACCACTTCATAAATATAACCCCAGTAGCATAGACACTGAGAGAAACAATAAATGGGACCTCCTGAAACTGAAGAGCTTCTGTAAAGTAAAGGACAAAGTCAATAAGACAAAACGACAGCCTACAGAATGGGAAAAGATCTTCACCAACCCCACATTGGACAGAAGCCTGATCTCCAAAATATTCAAAGAACTCAAACTTGACATCAAAAGAACAAATAATTCAATAAAAAATGGGGTACAGACTTAAACAGAGAACTCTCAATAGAGGATATAAAATGGCTGAAAGACACTTAAGGAAATCTCAACATCCTTAGCCATCAGAGAAATGCAAATCAAAACAACTCTGAGATTCCATCTTACACCTGTCAGAATGGCCAAGATCAAAAACACTGATGATAACTTATGCTGCAAAAGATGTGGGGTAAGGGGAATGATCCTCCATTGCTGGTGGAGTGCAAACTGGTACAGCCCCTTTAGATGTCAGTGTGATGATTTCTCAGAAAATTAGGAAACAATCTACCTCAAGATCCATCAACACCGCTGTTGGGTATATATACAGACACGGAAAATCTGGGCTTGGGTAGTCTGGGTTCTCAGGTGGAGGAGTTGAGTCACCTCAGAAACTCAGTAAGTTTATTATAAATGGCTGAACAGGAGCCTGGGTTATTACATGCAGGGAGGCAGGGCTATCGCATACAGCTGAACGGGAGGGAGGCTTAGGTAATCTTGTTAGAAGCGGCCTCTGTAGGAGCAATCTTCAGGTTGTAAATGTCTGGATAGAGAAAGCTATAAATGTTACAGTTGTGAAGAGAAAGGTATCCTCACCATCAGAAGTCAGGCTATACCTACAGCTGTGAAGTGAAGGTACCCAGGATAGCTACAGTTATGTCGAGAAGGGTTCCTGACTGGCAGAAAGTCAGGCTATACCTATAGCTGTGTTCCAATGGGGAATGGTCTTCCCACAGGATGTGACAAGCCTGCTCCTCTCTGAGAGAGCTGTTACAGCTCAGCTCTGCTTCGCTCTGCTAAGAGAGTGTCCCAACAGAAATGTCCGTTGCTTCTCTGCTCTGGAGGAAGTTGTTTCTTCTTTGCTTTACTCTGCTAAGGGAAAACCCCCATGCAAAAATATAGCAAGCGGATCCTTCTCTGGCAGAAGTTCTTACTTCTCTGCTCAGTTCCACTATGAGAGCTTCCCAGCAGAGGTGTCCATTGCTCCTCTGCTCAGCTCCTGCAAAAGGTCTCACCCAAACTCGAATTCAAGAGACTTATGGGGAGGGAGGAATCTAGAAGAGCGGCTGCCTCTGCCAGGGTGGAAAGGGGAAGCTCCCAACTGAACAGGCACAGGGCTTTTACAGGGCTTCTTAGGGGTAGAGCTTCTCCAGGGAGAAGAGTTTTACAGTGGGAATTGGTTGAATTTCAATCCCTGACTTTGGACAAGTTTAGAGATTGGCTAGATTTTGTACTCAGGGATTGGTTGGTTTTGTATTCAGGGATTGACTGGTTTTCCTGCTCAGGGATTGGTTGGTTTTGTGCTCAGTGGATCAAGGGTAGAGTGTGTTTTTTCATTAATTATTTTTTAACCTTTTGGCTAGATTCAGGGTCAGGGTATGTTTCTTTGGTTCTGGTTTCAGGACCAAAGTGTGTTTCTTTCACTGGCCCTGGTTTCAGGGTCAGGGCATATTTCTTTGGATGACCCTTTCACCCTACAAAAGCTACAGTGGGTGTTTTCTGCACACACTGTCAGCATTTACACTTGGACCTGAGAAAGCCAAAAGGGAAAGCTTTGTTACTCTCATGGGCTGAGGCCTTAGGATCCTTGACATCGCCATGTCCTGGCCAACAATCGCTCAAGCTTTCCTCTGTTCCCCCAATACCATCCATCATCCTAACTTATTCTAATCAATTAGATTTCTCATATGCTTAACCATGTTTATTTTTTCTTGCTAAGTATTTTATTTTTGGTTCATCTCAAAATATCATGCTTTTGTGTTATGAAGCAATATAATTTCTTATGCATCCTATACTGTTTGTTTTCTCTAATCATTTTTTCTTCTGGGTATTTTCTCTCTCTCATATTGGAAGCTGTCCTCCTCTGGCATATTGTTAACTGGTTGCTTAAAAGTGAGACACTGGGGGGTTACTGGGAAGCTCTACACTATATGCATAGAGCTATCAGTTGATTATCTGTTCCTTAGGATTCCCAAACCATAAACCAGTATTTCACAGAAATAGGGCCACTCATTGGTTTCCTGGCTGTGTATGATGGAGAATGTGCCTGGGTTCCAACATATTATATTAGACTTTAAAACAAGGGGAATCCTCCTTCTTAGCAAAGCGTCCCAGTTCAAAGCTCTCAGGTTTCTGTGGTTTGTATTTTATATCATTTTTGTTATTGTTTTTGTTGGTTGCTTTGTTTTGTTTGTTTATTTTTTTTGGTTTTGTTTTTATGATAGCCCCTTAATTGCCTTGGCGTCATTTCACTGTGATTCCAGGTATTGTTTGGCCTATAAAATAGTAGTTCTATTATTTTACTTATGCATTCTCAGATAAACTTCTAAAATATCTAGTCACCTTGCAAAGGACCGAAGGACAAGTTATGGGCATAACCAGAGACCAATATAGTATCTAGTACAGAAAGTATAAATGCTTCATAATCAATGCCTGGATGGCTTTGATAGCCTTTAGAATTTGCCTTCTTCAGGAGAGTGTATTAATGTATACTCAGGAAGCCAAGGCATGGAAATTGCAAGTCCAGACCAGCCCAAGCTACATAGCAAGATTCTGTCTCAAAAACAAACTAAACTCACAACAACAAAACACACTGACACTGACTCTTCACTTAAAATTATACAATAACCTTAGGAGGTGCCAATTCAAATCTCTTTTTTGATGACAACTGCAGGGAGTGCAGAGCGTATCAGAAGTGTCATTTCATAGATACTGTTTCACAGCACTCAATCTCAAACTGTGGCTCTTAGAATCATCCTGTCCTCTCTGCTACAGTACTTCTTGAACTTTGGGGAGGTGGGTAATATAGATGTCCCAATTAGGACCAAGCATTCCACAGTAACTTATTCTTTATCCTTTGATTGATTGTGAGTCTTTATATCAACAATTAGGCTTCAGAAAGTGTCCCTCTGAAGGCTGAGATAGAGATAAGGACACCACTTTAGAAGGAATTTTAATACCATGTTCATTTAGTAAACCCCTAGGGCCCATGGCTTCCCCAGTCATGGGCTATTGACTAGATTACTCTGATATGACTGGGTGCATGCAGAGGTGTAAAAGAGGGAGCAATCAGTGGAGAGCTCTCGAGAACTGGGAAATGTTCTTCTTTTTTTAAAATTTATTTATTTATTATGTATACAATATTCTGTCTGTATGCCTGAAGGCCAGAAGAGGGCGCCAGACCTCTTTACAGATGGTTGTGAGCCACCATGTGGTTGCTGGGAATTGAACTCAGGACCTCTGGAAGAGCAGGAAATGCTCTTAACCACTAAGCCATCTCTCCAGCCCCCGGGAAATGTTCTTAATCAGGGAAACTGCTTGTCTTAGCTCCCCCACCATGGATGTTGCAGTGGCAAGGAGGAAGGCAAACCACCCATGGAGCTTTGTATCCATTCTGAGAGAGCTGGGAATTTTGTGCAGGTCCCATCTTTCTTACTCTGATCACAGAGTGGCCCTATCTATACCTCTATCAGTACCAGGTAAAAATTTCCAAGCTCCATAGAGTCAGCCTTGGTTTCTTAAGTCTATGTGGTCATATCTGATGCTATGCAGCATTGCCAAATGCGAAGTTCCAGTCAATGCCTTGCTCACATGACCAGGACTTCAATTATGTCCTGGTCCAAGGAAGACAGATACTTGTTAAACCTATGCAAATAACTTTAGTCCCTTATAAAGAACTGATGTGGGAGTGTCATATATCAATCTGTTGATTTCATTGGTTAAGCAATAAAGAAACTGCTTGGCCCTCATAGGTTAAAACATAGGTGGGTGGAGTAAACAGAACAGAAGGCTGGGAGAAAGAAGCTGAGTCAGGGAGTCGCCATGATTCTCCCACTCCAGGCAGATGCAGGTTAAGATCATTCCTGGTAAGCCAGCTCGTGGGCTACACAGATTATAAGAAATGGGCTAGTCCAGGTGCGAGAGTTAACCGAGAAAAGGCTAGATATAATGGGCCAAACAGTGTTTAAAAGAATACAGTTTCCATGTAATTATTTTGGATAAAGCTAGCCGTGCAGACGGCCGGGTGCCTGGGACGCAGCTCGCCGCTCTTATTACAACAAAGAACACCCATCTTCAAATATAGTCACTGACCCTTTACACTGAGTAAATATATGTCACTGTGATTGGTTTAAGAAGGAGATAAGGTTAGGTGGGAGAACCAGCCTAAGGACACTGGAAGGAAGAAGAAGAAGAAGAGGAGGAGGAGGAGGAGGAGGAGGAAGAGGAGGAGCCAGCCACAGAGAGGAAGCAGGAGGTTCAAGATAAAAGACAAAAGAGCGCTAACACCACATGCCAGAATGTAGATTAATAGAAATGGGTTAGTTTAAGTTGTAATAACTAGTTAGTAATAAGCCTGATCTGTTGACCGAACATTTATAATTAATATTAAGTCTCTGTGTTGGATATTCAAGAATTGGCAGGCAGGAAAAAAAGTCTACCAACAAGACACAATTGGAAGTCAGGTTTGATATATGAATTGGAGCTGTTATACATGAGCATTCAGCCCACCACTAAGGCCAGTTATTTAATGACTCTATAAGCTCCTCCACTTGAGCTCTGGAAATCCTAGTCCAGTGCTGTGGCCTCTAAGTTATAGAAGCAATGCTTTCAGCTGTGTCCTCTGAGTACCTGGTCCAGTCCATCCCATGCATCCCCAGGAGAGTCCCTTGTTGTTTCTTCTCAGTAGGTGACTACACACACTTTCAGAGAAGATTCAGAAAAACAGAGCAATGTGTGAGTGAACTGCAAAACCTTTAAAATGACTGTGGTTAAAGATCTGATGAGAATTCACCATGAGAGCATAAAATTGTTAAGAAAATTTGTTTGCTTCTGTGTCAAGCCTCACTTTAAATACCAAAATCAGGTAAATATCAGAGTGATAGATTTTATGATTGATAACATTTTAACAGGACATATATCTAGATGGCATGGGAAGTAGGGAATTTCTATATGAAGTCTCCAACCTATGGATATTTATGCTAATGGCACTTACCCATACTAAAGTGACAGGAGCCAGAGCCCATCTGGGACAAGGATCTTGGTATGAACCAGCACACTCAACACACCTAGGCGCTTTTAAAAATCATTTCTCCTTTTACAAGGCAAAAGATCAAATTCTTTTACATGGGTTTGACATGGGTTCTATGAGAAATCTCAGGGTTAGCTCATGGTCAAGATTTTATGTTGAATGTGATTTTGAGAAAGCAATTTTTCAAAAGCATCAGTTGGTTTGAATGTGTGGGGAGCCGTTCCCACATACCCCATTGCAAGATGGCGCTGACCATCAGCACCACCAAGCCAGTGCACATGTGCATGGTAAATGACAGTTTACCTTGTCAAGCCAGTGCGCATGCACATGGTAACTTTCCATCCCTTGCTCTTTGCCTCTCCCGTGGCGTCATAGTGTTTGACAGGCTGCAGCCAGTCAGAGTTTGACACGTCCGAGGCGAGGACTGTTAAGCTATATAAGGGCCGGGTTTTTGACCCTTGAGGTCTTCGCTCTGTAAGCTTATGCTCTCCCTCTCAAGACGCATAAAGCTTTTCTGCAGAAGGATCCTGAGTGTGTTGCGTCGTTCTTGCTGGCAAGACGGTAGCGCGGGACATCTGGTGCCGAAACCCGGGATGTTTGAATAAGTAGCATCCTAGGTCATTGTGAAACAACACTTGGCTAACAACTTAGTGAGAATGACAGCAAATGCATTCAAAGTAAACATAGGAGATGATGTAACTGAAAAGACGGGCATTTTCATGAAAATCCTTTCCCTTTATTATATTTAAATGTTTTGATGTGTGTCTGTGTATGTGTGTTTGTGCTTGTTTCAGTGTGTGTGCGTGTGTGTGTGCTGTGTGTGGTGTGTATATGTGTGTGTTGTGTGTATGTGTGTGGTGTGTTACATATTTGCAGTGCAGAAGCCAGGAGAAGACATTAGATCCTTTGGAACTGGAGTTACAGGCCACTGTAAGCCACCCAGTGTGGATGCTGGGAAGTCAGACGGCATCCTCTGCAAAAGCAGTACACACTCTTAACCACTCAGAATTCTCCAGTTCCTGAAACTCATTTTAAATTACCCTTTGTAATGAATCTATTCAGTCTTAGCCATATTTGGTGGTAGGAGACAAAGTTCCTTTTCCAAAAATTCTTCCGTAGTTTTTTTATGCCAGATTTTGTCTCTATCTTCCTCCTCCTCATTCTGGAGTACCAGCTGTTGCCGTTTAAGACAAAAATCACCGTCTTTCACTGCTAGCAAAAACACAGTCAGGCGGCGGTGGTGCACACCTTTAATCCCAGAACACAGGAGGCTGAGGCAGGCGGACCTCCGAGTGCAAGGCCAGCCTGGTCTTCAGAGTGAGTTCTTGGACAGCTAGGGCTACATCGAAAAAAAAAAACTATCTTGAAGAAAACAAAAATTAACAAACAAACAAAAAGAAACATAATCTTCAGCTTTTGCAGAGTCATTATTTCTAGCATTTTTGTTTGCATATTGAACCATTTTAACCATAGGATCATCTTTTTTGAAAAGCAGCTGACAGGAACTGTTACATACTAGCCCTCTGTGAGAACTGTTACATGCTAGCACTCTACAAGACTAGCAAGTTTTATGAGTATATCATCTCATGATTTTGATGGGTACTTCTTCCTCACAGCATAATTTTTCAACATAGCAAAACAAAAAGTGTTTCTTAATAGGCCAAAATATATCTAGCCTCTCCAAACCATGTAAGGGTAGGTGAGAAGTACCTGCACGAAAACGATGCTTCATAATGAATTTCAGGATTTTTCTTACCTAGAAATAGTCTAGGTGGTTGATGAGTCTCTACTACTTGGTATAATGTTAAGGCTACACACCATCAGAAGATTTAAAACGTATTCGGGACAGATATGGTAAAACATAATGATTGTTGGAAACCCTGTTCACAAAACTTTCACTTCACTTCTGAGCAACACAAATAGAAACTCGGAAGGCAAGCTGTTTTGATAACCCTAGCAGACTAGTGGCATTTGTCAAAATTTCCCAAAGTCACCAACGTGAAGGAACATTTGGGTAGTTCCTCATGCTAATGGGTTTTGTAAGCACCTCATCACCATAAGCGTTTATCTCTAAGTCAGTCGTGGCAGAGCTCCTTCGTGGGATTTTACAAGTTAATTTAGTAGCTCCATCTGGGGTAAGGGACTGTCACATATGCTTAGTGTGTACAGATTAGGGAGGGGGTGGTAAGTGGAGACCCTGTAGTAGCTTCCACTCCAAAATCCTAATGCTAAGCGAGCACGGTCACGTGATAGTCGCTGCTTCACATAAGGTACCAGAGTTGGTTCTCCCCTTTGCTCCCTTTATAGTTGTGTATCTAAACTGAGTTTTCAGAGGGTGTACCAAGTTAAGAACTTGCTTCATAAGGGGACCAATGCTTCTTACCAACAAAGCAATAGAGCCAGCTTAGGTGTTCATCAGTGGATAAACGGAATGAAATGCGGCATTCATGCAGTAGGATCTTCAGCTGCAAAGTGAAACCAGGTACTGCAGGGAGCAAGTGGAGTCCCGAGTGAACATGTACTGTGTGACATACGTCCGGCCATATCAAGGGCCCCAATGCCTTCATCTCACAGGTGACTAGAGTCTTCCCTGGGGAGGGCTCAGAGGGATGACAAAGCCCTTCCTCAGGTTCAAGTGTGACATTGACAGTACTGAAGATGTCCGCTGCAGCTCCCCTACCATGTCTGCAGCCTGAAGGCTGACAAGAGTGACTGAACCTGCCTTCTTGTTCAAATGTGTACAGTAAACCCGCCTCCTTCCCTACCTGTGTCTACTAACCCACCTCTTTGTTCTGTAGGAGCCAGCCATGATGAGCTAAATAGAAACAGACCACCTAAAGGAAGTTATTTACTTCCAACCATTATCACCTGCCAGAGTAGGACTCAGCCATCGATAGGTTTAATGGCAGCCTGAGTCTCAGTAGTTTACCCTGAAGCAATAAGAACCATAAACTAAGATTACCTGAGCACCATCCAAGAACAGACCAGCCAAAAGAAATGCCTAACATTCCAACTGCTGTAGATAGGATCACCTGCCAACACACTCACCAGGGCATCCTTAGACAATTGTCAGCCAATCAGGGGTCCTGAACCTCAGAAACCCCTCAACCCCACCTTTACTACTATAAAAACCCAACTCTAACTGAGTTCAGGGCTCTCCGTTTATTCCAATATGTTGGACATGCAGAGAGACCAAGTTTGCAAATTTGCATAAAATAAAGGCTCTTTGCTTTTACATACGGGATTTGTTGTTGGCTTTTGGGGGACTTCACAGATTTGGGCATAACAGTTCAACTATAGATAATAAACACTGTGAGTACAGGGTGCTGTGGCTTCTCTAACTGAGAGTTCAGACCACCCAATCCCACATTTTCTGTGTCTATGTGTCTGTGTGTCTGTGTGTCTTTCATTATTCCCTCATTGCCCAGTCTGGTCAATCTCTGGAGCCATGCAAGGATGCAGTAGTGAAATGTGTAGGAAAATGGATAGAGCTGGAAAGTATTGTCCTACGCAAGATAACCCAGACTCAGAATGACCAAAATTGCATGTTATCTCTCACATGAAACCCTAGCTTTCAGTGTGTGTATATGTGTGTGCATGTATGTGTGTATGTATGTATGTGTTTATGTATATGTGTATGTGTGTATGTATATATGCATGTATGTATGTGTATATGTATGTGTGTATGTATGTGTGTATATGTATGTATGTGTGTATATGTATGTATGTGTGTGTATGTGTATGTGTGTGTATGTATATGTATGTGTGTGTATGTATATGTATGTGTGTATGTATATGTATGTATGTGTGTATGTATATGTATGTGTGTATGTATGTGTATGTATGTGTGTGTATGTATATGTATGTATGTATGTGTGTGTATGTATATGTATGTGTGTGTGTGGTGTGTTTAAGTACAAGGGTGAATGTGAGTATAGGATAGGCTATGAACCAACCCCTTCAACGATGGGAGCAGAAAGCAGGCTATGGGAGTACAAAGAGGTAAAGTGTCATAATAAACCCCAATATTATGGATGTTAAGTAAAATGTTTGACATTAAGGGGAAAAAGGAGTAAGGCCTCGTAGAAGATTTTAGATCATTAGGTGCTGTGTCTGCTGGCCCCTTCTACTTTCTCTTTACTTCCGGGCCTCCATGGGGTATGCATCTTTGTCTCCAACCACATTTCCATCTTTCTAGACCCCACAAACTCTGCCTGCAATACTTATCACAGTTATTTCTCTTAAACTCCAGAGTTTTAAGTCAGTTCAGCCAGGATGGAATGATGCAGACTAACTTGACATTTGCCTACGGCCCAGATCAATCCACTCACTCTAGAAGAGGCCAGCAACAGGAGTAGCATAGCCAGCCTGAGGACCTGGGTGTTATTAGCCCTGGTCCTCCCTCCTGACTCCACTAAAAAAGCCTCCTCACTCCTGGCCCCAGGATGCATAGGCAAGTTTTAGAATTATTCCTTCCCTGTCTCCACTTCTCCTTCGATCTCTCTTGGGAATAGAATTATGAGAGATTTTCGCTAACAGTCTCACAGTCTTAATTTTATTTATCTGACACATTTGACTCTGGAGACACCAACTGCAAACCTTCTCAGAGTGCTAAGGGCTTTATTGACTTTGCTAGCCTTGGAATTGAAAGGCTCATTGTAACAATTTTCAGGACTTCTAAAACAAAACAAAAATTCCTGAGCCCTACACAAGAAGCAGAGGGAAAGCAGCGAGTTTTAAAAGGTTTTCCCAGTGAGGTTTCCTCCTTTTGCTTTGTACCCTGAGGTAGCAGCCCCATGCTGAGTCAAGTCAGTCTAGGCTTGAACACCCCCCCCCCCCCAAGTGGGGGGACATGGTTGCTTCTACGCATATTGGATTTCCTATTCTCTCCTTTGGTATGTTAGGAGTAAGGACAGGAAATGTAACTGGAGACAAGATTTAAAAAGCAAGGGAAAGGCAAAGAGAGAGTTGGGAAATGGAAATAGGTGGAGGGTCCCACTTCCTGGTCATGTGGCAGCCCCTACATGGAATGATGTGTGAGGGAAGGAGACCCAGGGCGGCGAGCAGGTGGGTGGGTCGGATGGGTCCCCAGAGAAGGACCAGCCAGCAGGGACAGGTGTGTCAGGAGATCTTGTCAGAAATGGTAAGCTCCCAGACAGAGGAAAGGGTAGAGTGGCCCACTAGGCATTCTCAGGGGAGGCAGCAGAGGACAAACAGGTGCAAAGCTGGGGACCAGAGGCTTTCCAGACGAGGAGCGAGATTTGCCGGAGCTGAAGACCAGAAATGAAGTGGTGAATGCCTGACACCATGAAGCCTCTCTACTATCCCTCAAAGCAGCCTTGGGCAAGGTAGGCTGGTCTTCCTACAAACTCCTAATCCACAGGATCTTCTGAGGCCTGGCAGGCCTAGACCTCTGCCAGCCAAAGATGAGTGCTGCTCTAAAACCTCTGCCCTCAACAACTGTGGGAGACCCTGGCGAGAGGCTGTCCAGGCAGCTGGCAAGTGAGTCTCTGTCATTTTTATTATTATTATTAATCCAGGTAAAGTTTATCCTCATCAGCGACACTGATGCTTTTGAAGCCTGGTAGCTTTGCCCATGTAAAACAACAGCCAAGGTTATCGGATTTCTCTCTCATCATGCTACTGTTCATAGTCTGAATATTAATCAATAACATTTTAACAAGCTATCAATACAACTGTGACCGAGTTCTAAACACCATACTATACTGCTACCATCACAGCCACAAGATCAAGATTCCAAATTTCCTTTGGTCGTTTTCTGGCTACAGACTTCAAAGGTACTTTTCATTGTGCTAAAAACATCTGTCCCGGTTTCCAGATGGAAGAGAGGGTGTGAATGCTGTCAACCAAAGTCATTTCTGACATGAGTATGCTGCCATTTCTACAATGAAAATTTCAGTGTAGATCAGAAACTCCGGGAATGCCTAAAACTTATGCTTTCACAAACTCAAAGAATCCTTGTAAGTCCCAGGAAGTTGACGTGGATTCACCTCATACAGGTCAGACGCAACTCCTTCCTCAAGTACCAGAACCTAAGCAAACGCTTTTTTTCTTTCCCTAAACTTAACCTTGTCCTCTGCTCTGCCAGCATCTGCTAGGTCTAAGAGGCACCAGAGTGTTCCATAGAGCCTGGGCAGCAGTGGAACAACCAGCTACCCCAGGACATGGCAGCACCCCAGTTTCTCGGGTCCCCCAAAGATAGTGGACACTCTACATCAGCAGGAAGCAGTCTTGAGAACCTGCACCCCTATCCCACCTGCTAGTCACTTGAATTTTCCCACTTTTTCATAATAAGGAAATGATGGGAATGTTAGGATTTGGGAATTATGCTGTCCCCTGTCATCTGGCAGAATGCACCCAGGCAGTACCCTGGCCAGTCTGTGGTCTTATGGCTGCTAAGTCACTATGACACTATGTAGTCTGTACACAGGTGAAAAAGACAAGCTCTGCCCATCCCTCCCCCCCCCTTCTCTTCCCGTTGCTCTTCTGAAGAGGCAAGCAGGTCTCTGCCTCTCTCTCTCTCTCTCTCTCTCTCTCTCTCTCTCTCTCTCTCTCTCTCTTTCTCTCTCTCTCTCTCTCTGTGTGTGTGTGTGTGTGTGTGCATGGGCATGTGTGTTTCTTCCCTCCCCTTTACCCTTCTCTCAATAAACTCCCCACTCAAGGTCTGTCTGCATGCTTTGGTTTATTTTGCTACTCAGCCATTACTTTAGTGTATAGGACATAGTAACAGCTCAACAAATATTTATTAGATAGATAGATTGAGGAATGAGTGAACACTCAAGTACTAAGTGAATCATTTTTTTCTTGATGTAAGACTTAGACATGGAGTTTGCCTAACAAGAGTCCCCTGCTGGGGCTGAGTCTGCAAAGTGAAGGGCATTTGCATAGAAGGGAAGAGCTGTAGCTGAGAGATAAGGTGCAAGGGCCCAGAGGCAGAGGGACTTGGGCCCCAATCCAGCTTTAGCCTATGCCTGGTGGGGTCTGTAATTTATCCCATCTGTGAGAAAGGGAGGACGCCATCTCACTTGGCTATTGGGCTGTGAAGGGCTTAGCACAGCGCCTTGCACCTTGTAAGAGCTCCTGATCCAATCCAGGATAATCAGATTAATCTCTGAGGTTGGAAGGGACTTTGCTGTCCCATCTGAGCTGTCGTTCTGTCCTTGGGCTGTCAGTGACAGAGGGTTCTCTAGAGGAAGGTGTTTTCTAATGGCTCCGAGCTACGTAATACATTTGTGTTGTCTCAGCAGAGTAAAGGGCATTGAATATTTTCAGACTCTGTCTTTGTCTTCACCAACTGAACAGTCTCCAAAGACAGCAATTTTGGATGAGATCTGACCTCAGAACAGAACCCATGGAGGTGGCAAGGTGTCTTCTGCATCTATATCTTGTTGATATGAAAGGAAACACCTTTTTCCCCTGATAATGACAAGAGCCATGCTAACAAAGGGGCTGCCAGGATGCCCTTGGGTAGACTGGTCTGCTGCTGTAGTAGGAAGTCATTGTTGTCCATGTAAAAGGATAGTGAATCACCTACGAGAGGTGATCAAGCCTTTGGGTGTGACCACGGGCATTTCCAGAGATCATGAGGACGTTTCCAAAATGAATGGTTTAATCTGCCCATTTAGTCACAATAAGATGGGATTTCTGGGAGATGTAAAGTGTAAAAATGGGGCCTGGTGGGAGGAAGTAGGTCACTGGGGGATATGCCCTTGGGGGCTGACATTCTATATGCCCCGTCTTCTGCCCTCTAGCTGCCATGATGCTCTCTGCTCTGCTTCCCCATGTCCTTCCTGCCATGGTGCACTGGTAGCTCCGAAACTGTGCGCTACATCAACAACCTGTAGAGTTTCAAAACTTTCTAGTTTGGCCAAGCAGAATAATAAAAACTGACCAGTTTATCAGGCTCAGAACTGGGGAGACAGCCCAGAGAACTGTCAAGATGAAGAGCAACTTATTCTATTGCATCAGGGCTTTGGTAGTTGATGTTCACATACATTGTGTCTATTATTTAGATCGATTATTGTCCTTCATAGAGAGATGTTTTAGTAGTGTGTGTGTCTCTGAGATGAGAAGCAGCATCGTTGTGTCGAGACAGCACTGAAGTAAGCAGATGAGGTCTTCTGTAGAACTTTATTCTCAGGCCGAACCCAGGCCTTCGCGTTCTATGTGACTGTTCTACCACTGGAAGGGGGCGGGGTTTGAATAGAGTTTCTTTGTGTAGTAGTCTTGGCGGTCCTAGAGATCACTTTGTTTACTAGGCTGGCCTTGAACTCACAGAGATAAACCTGCCTCTGTGTCCCGAGTGCTGGGATTAAAGACGTGCGCCACCACCGCCCGGCTTGGAAGCATCTTAATGGCAGCTGTTGTCTGAGAATGTGGTATCTGGTGCACAGCCTTTGTGCAGGAGCCACATCCCCCACTGAGAGGAAACAAGCACCACAACACTGGGCTATTAATGTGTGGTTTTCATAGATAAAGGCATTGGTGACTTGTTGGGGACCGCAGACCCCCAGACCCTGAATTTGCTGTAAACAATTGTTTTCCTCTGCTCTGAGCAGCCTGCAGCTCTCTGAGAGGACCCTGATGGCAGGGGAGTGGGTTCTGATGGGTCTGCAGCTGAAAGATCCTGAGAGCTGGGGTGTGGCCAGAGCCCTATAGAAGCTGCCCCTGAGCACAACAAAGGGAGCATTCTTGTTTCAGTGCTCCATGTCTCTGGGTTTATGTGTGTCTTTGTGTGTTTAAATCTCCAGGCCCTTGCCTGAGACTCTCGAACCTTCTCGTAGAGCAGGCGCTGCACTGCAGGCATAGTACCATAGTACAGATGGACATACAGTGACTCACTTCTCTCTTGAGTCCATCCCCATCTGGGGTGCCTGCAAGAATCTCTCGGCGGTGATCTGAGAGCACACGGACACTGGCCAGCTGATTGCAATCACAACCTGGAGAACGGATGGCCACAGAGATCTTTCAAATGTATCTAACAACTGCAGTGAGACTCTCACAGTGCTATTTTGCCGAGCTTGAGAAAACTCCACCCAGATGACAAGTTGGCTCTGTGGTTTCATGTGGATCTTTCTATCTGAATTCCAGTTTGTTATAAGTGTGCATGAACACTTGCCTCATAAGTTAAGCTTTAGCATTGACCACCTTTATAAGGTTGATTCGCTAGCTTGGCTCTGTGCTGGTAGTGGGAATTGGGCTATACTATTGCAACAACTATCTCCTCTCAGTGACTGAAGCCCACAGAATTGGGCTATGTAATCAGACTTTCCTTTGGGCCACAAGCGCACAAATAATGACACGGAGACTTGTTATTAATTATAAAAACATCCTTATTTTAGACTTATTCATAATTAGCACTTATAACTTAAATTAATCCATTTATATCCATCTATGTTCTACCATGTGACTTTTATCTCACTTCCATTTTGTCTGTCTGACTCATTCCACATCTGGATGGTATCTTGTACACCTTGATTCATCTCCTACTTCCTTTATCTCTGCCTAGAAATCCTGTCTATACCTCCTGCCTAGCTATTGGCCATTCAGCTCTTTATTAAGCTCATCACAGTAGTACATCTTCACACAGTGTAGAAATATCCCACAACATTTCCCCCTTTTGTTCAAATAAAAAGAAAAGGTTTTAACATTAACATGGTAAAACTATATACAATAAGAACAATTATCAAGTAAGAATTACCTTCACAATGTTTAGTACATATGTGCTTGGTTAATTTGGAGAAAGTATTGTATTATCTATCCTATCTTAGTGAGTCCAAAGTTTTATCCCTAAACCATTTTCTATCATAACTTCTATTACCAGTCTAAAAATATCCTTTTAGTTCTGAAAACATTTTCTTGGATAAATAACTTAAGCTTTCCTGTCTCTCAGCCTTTATAAACTTTACATCTCTTATATGATATTCTTTTACGAGTTTGGTAACAAGGAAAACTGTAACTGTAACTATCTGATCTTCAATCCATCAGAGACCTGAGAATGATATAATATTATCTGATTAAACAGGAAGTGCAGAGCAAGAAACTTCCTAAACTATAAAAATGACAAAGACGTCTGGCTGCCTGGACAATTACCCATTTCCTTTGCAGTGTTGGGGCATCTATCATCAGCCTATGGGCCTCAAAGATCTGATAAACTTTTCTGTAAAACACAAATTTTGAAGGATTGTCCTACCTTGTCTTGGCAAAGTCTGGTAGTTACTTCTTTGTATCTTGCTTGTCCAGTTTGGACGGCATACTGTCAGTAGTTGAGGCAATGGTAGGTTCTTGCCTAGTGGCCAACTTTTGTTACAAAGAAAGCAAACTCCATATGGAGTTTCTTTGATGCCCATCATTCTTTTTTGAAGTACATTGGTGCTTCCAGGAGCAGATGTGTCTCACTGTGATAAAAAGCCTTATGTTATTAAAACATTTTAAATACCATGTTTTGTAGGTCTTCAAACTGTTTGAATATCTTTCTACTTAAAATATATCTCTGTTTGACCTTGAAAACATACTTAACATGATTATAAGCTTGATTATTATAGATGACTAACTACTAACTTCTCTTTATTTTCCTAAATAGTTTTCAAAAACTAAGACTTTACATTTTAATATATAGGTTGGTTTAATTTGGAAGTTTCCATAATCCAATGTCTCTCAGCAGCTATTGTTTTTTGTACATTAGCATTTTAAAAAGTCATAGCCAACAATTTACCATACAGGATCTAGATACCCTGTGTATTTCCCATATTTATGTGGCTTATTCCTTTTTTTTAGGGTTCTCTTTATTTTTATTGACATATTCTTTTTATATTATTTTATTCTTTATTTAAATACTTTATTTTTAAACTATTTTTTCTTTGACGATCTATATCTGTTTTCTTTTATTTCTTTAGCATCTATACACATTTTAAAACATACTGTACATTTTTAGAGGTTTTCTATGTCTGGACCTGGCTTTACTAAGTGCCTGCAGCATTCTCTGACCATGTGAGACAAATCTTAACTGCCATGTCAGCTGCCACATAGGCAATGACACATGCACAGGCTCACTTAGCACATGACTCTGGATCCAGGCTAAGGTATCTGTGCCTCTGTATGTCTCTGAGCATCAGCCTGCCTGAGAGACTGTGGGACTAGGAATCCACATTGGGCTCCTTGTCCAGAACTTTTCTTACCTTTCTCAGGCACTATGTTGGATATTTGAGCATGAGTGTTGGACACCATATGTAGTTATATTTTTCTTTTCTGTTGCCAGTCACAAATAACAACATGGAGACTACTTATTAAGTATGAAAGCTTAGCTTTTAACTTAGGCTTGTCCCAACTAGCTTTTATAACTCAAATTAATTAACTCATATTTTAAAATCTATATTCTGCCATGTGGCATTATCTCTCTTTCATCTTGTACTTCCTGTCCCCTCTCTGTGTCTGGTGACTCCACCTTCTTCTTTCTCTATCTGGAAGCCACACCTATACTTCCTGCCTAGCTATTGGCCATTCAACTCTTTATTAAACCCACCACAGCAATATGTCTTCACACAGGGTACAAATATCCCACAACAGGAATATCCTCTCACAACAATTGTCTGCTCTCATTGGCTGAAACCCACAAAAGCTGCTTGCTGTCTTCTGTGCTAATGTAGCATTTGAGAGAGCTCTGTCTTACCTCCCCCTTCCTCACCTACAGTGGTTAAACCACTGAGTACAAGGAAAATTTCCTTCTTATCAAGAGCTTACAGGGAAGTCTGGGGCCAGCATTCTTGGGAAGCAGATGGTGAGGCACATATTTCTGTTCAGAAAGTCATTGGTGATTACAGTTGGGAAAGAGATTACAGGATTACAGTTCTGGAAGAAAACATACATGAATGATCAGCAAGAGCTCTGCTTCTGTGCAGATCATCAGAAACCTTCTTTAAGAAGCTCTGGTATTGCCACAATCTATCAGCTTTGCCCCAAATTGAGGTAAGGAAGCTCCTGCCTTACAGCACACAGCAGTTAACACTCATGGCTGCTAAGAGAATGGGGACCTTGCTTGAAGGACAAGATCTAGGTGACACATAAGAGCATGTGCATGCCTTTAATCCCAACACTCTAGAGGCAGAGACAGGCAGATCTCTGAGAGTTCGAGGCCAGCCTGGTTTATAAGAACTAGTTCTAGGGCAGGCTTCAAAGCTACAGACAAACCCTGACTCGAAAAAAAAAAGGAGCATGTACTACTATTATCCATAGCTTACATTGATCAAGTCTTCCAATTGGTACAGAAACTTTAAGTCATCTGGGAACAGGTTCCTGGGATTCTTTTTACCACTTACTAAAGGAAGGGTAGAGGTCTAGTCTCTAACCCAAGAGGCAGCAGTTGGCCTCAAAACTACTTACTGTCCTAGTCTGCTTTCTATTGCTGTGAAAAAAGATTCTGACCAAAAGCAACTTAGGGAGAAATGGGTTTATTTGATTTAGAAATCCCGATCACAGTTCATCATTGAGGAAAGTCAGGGTGGGAACTGAAGGCAGGAACTGTAGGCCCATATTTCTATATGGTATGGCAGACAGGCTATCAAGCCATAGTTCCCCGGCTGAGGTGGTCACATAACCTTCCAGACAGACTGTCACTGACCTAACAGAAGGTCAGGATGGTGGTTTGCTTCTTTGTAATTTGGAGGATGCCTGAATAGAGATGCTAATTCAGCCTACGTGACAGAACTAGCATACAGACCAGAAAGACGTGATAGCAAGCACAGGTAGATGTGGGCATGACTAGAAAACCATTCACCTGGTTACCTAGGAAACAAGATGCTAATGTATTTCTTCTCAGTTTATGTTTTGGTATAAAAGCTGTTTGGAGAATAAAGTAAGAGGAACTTCATGATCTGTACTCAGGATTTCATGAGGGATCATGGAGAGTCTCCCTCTGATAAAGCCGTGTGAGTTGTGTCTTTATCCCCACGCCTCCACACTGGTCAAGAGAGAGATAGGTTATGTTGGGATTTGGTGCAGAGAAATAATTTATGGTCCAGGCTAGCACTAGACCCTGAAAAGGAACAGGAGCAGAGACCATGGAGAACCATGCTTACTGGCTTGTTCCCTATGGTTTGCTCAAACTGTTTTCTTTTATAACTCAAAACATTTGCCCAGAGGTGGCATTGTTCACAAGGACCTGAGCCCTGTCATATCAATCATCAATGAACAAAATACTCCACAGACTTGTTGACAGTCCAGTCTAATAGAGACTCTTTTCAATTGAGGATCTCTTGTCCCAGATATTTCTAGGAATTTGTGTCAAGCTGACAAAAACAAACAAACAAACAACATAGTACAATCCTAACCAGACAGTAACAATTATCTACTTTATATGCACTATTGGTTGGCTCATCGATGTTTCTAACCTTGTCAAATAACCTAGGACGTTATCCCTAAACCTCTGGCCACTGTGAAGTTCTTAGACCGTGGACACCACACCTGCCAACTCACTACCAACCATAGACTGGAGAGCACCGAGGAGCTCCTTGTTCTGCCTGATTTCACTGTGTAGCGGCAGCCCTACATTCTCCTGACAGACAATTAGATGGTCACCTTGATGCTCTCTGGTCTTGTGTCAGAGGATGCTCAAGGTAATGAGACAGCAACCAAGGCTTAAAGCTTAATGAGACACTTAGTATGTCCTTTGGGTGCTTCCCTTTGGAATTAGACTCTCTAGATCCACAAAGACTAGAACAGTGATGAGAAGCATCATTTTCAAGTAGGATGGTCACAATTTACTCCCACGTTCCGCTACTTCTACACCATGATTCTAGACTCACTTATTCTACCTATTGGGACTGCCAGCTCCTCTAAAGCTCTTTGATTTTAAGGCATTGATTTAGTCTATTTTGTTGCTATAACCAAACCCGAGTGTGAGGTCCAAGCTCTAAAGCAAGAATAGAGGCAGGTCATGGGAGACCAGGAGGTGAAGAGAATGTAGGCAGATAAGACATACTTTATTCCCAGTACACAGCTGCTGGGCAGTCAGATGTTGGCAGGTTACCCAGGCATCCACTGGCATGCACAGGCCACACATAAGCAAACACAGATACAAACCCAGATCGCCACACAGAGTACACAGAGGTAGGCTTGCAGGTCTATAGGCAGACGCAGACAAACTGAAGGAAGCATTGTCTCATTTATTAAACACATAAAAGTGGTATTTTGCCAGATATAGTTATATAACAGATGATATCACTATTTACTTTTAGGCTCCTGGGACATCTGGTGTCATGATGTCAGTCATTTTGTGCTGCTGACTCATAGCCTCCCAGATGTCCAGGTATCTTGGGCCATGCAGGATATCGGTACCAGCACCATGTGTTCCCTACAGGGAGGCTTGGAATTTCATAAAGAGAAGATGCTTATTTCACTTTCAGTGCTTGAAGCTGGAAAGTCCAAACAGCCTGGCGCTGGCATAGTGCTACATTATATAGTATGTCAGCAGAAAGGGGGCCAGTCATCCACAGAAGTGATGTCATACACAGAAGCGACGTCATACACAGAAGTGACGTCATACAAGAAGTGACGTCATACACAGAAGTGACGTACACAAGAGTGGCAGAAAGATATCCACAAGAGGCCACCAATTCACTCCTACCAACCCGGCCCACTGCTGACAGAGAGTGTGACGACCTTCTACACGACCCTTCTTCAAGGCCCTGTCACCCTAGTGTTGCGGCAGCCAGAGGCAAGCTTCCAAAATGTGGCTGTTTAGAGGATAAACTATGTCAAAAGCCACAGCAGGTGTGACTAGCATCCTGCGAATGAGACGTTTTCACAGAGGTCAGTGTCCCTCCACGGAGGTGTTCTCTTTGGGGCGTTACCGTGAGTCCCACAGGTTTAACCATCAGCCCACTCTGACTGGTCTGCCTCCAGCTGCTGCCTCTAATCCCCAGGCCCCTCATTCTTTCAGGTCTGGGCTTACCAGTCTAGTCACTTTTCATTGTCCCGAGCTATGTATTCCTGCTTAAAGTCTCTTCCCACGCCTGGGTGTTTGTCACTTTCTGTCACCGTGACAAACTACCCGAGAAAAATGAGTTAAAGGAGAACATGTTGATTCAGATTCTCATGGTTTCAGCACAGAGTCACCCGACCCTGTTGCCTTTAGGCCCGATGCAAAGGGGAGCATCGTGGCAGCCGGAGACTTCACTGGTGCAAAGCAGCTCACCTGTGGTGGAGAGGAGGGGAGAGAGACCGGTGCTTAGGACAAGTTTATGCTGCCCCTCCTCCAGCTAGGGCTTCGCCTCCTGACAGCTCAATCAGCTGTGAATTCATCAGTAATAATCAACCACTAGTCTATCGGTAAAGTTCATGACCTAATTATCCAGTCTCTTTATTGCCACCAGATGGGAACTAAGCCTTCAAAACAGGAGCCTTTTAGAGGGGGCAATTCATGTCTGAGTCACACATCACATGACCACATACCCTATCCAAAAGAAGGCTCCCCCCCACATTATGTTTCTAGACCACCCCGAGACTGTGTACTGCCAAAGCAGCCCATCTGGGGGCTAATGCCCCCTAAGCTGAGACAATAGTTTCCTTGAAGCAATCTCAACTTTTTCTTTCTCCCTCCGTTTGGCTATAGAGCATCCATGGTGCCGCCACACGTTTCGTCTAAGGGAGAGATATTAGCACAACGGTAGTGAATGCCAAGGGTAAATCTGTTTATCATTCTTCCACATAGACAGCTTTTGGTATTGCACACTCTCCCTCTGTGACTCAGAGCTGACAGTCCTCAGTGTTTCCTGGAGCAGCGGGCCGTGTGCCTGCCGCCCGGCTCCTGGCCGCCCAGCTCTGCACAGCTAGCTTTACCCGAAATAATTACATGGAAACTGTATTCTTTTAAACACTGCTTGGTTCATTAGTTTTAACCTCTTATTGGCTAGTTCTTACATATTGATCTAACCCATTTCTAATATCCCTGTAACACCACAAAGTGGCTTCCAGGGAAGATCCTAATCTGCATCTGTGTCAGGTAGGAGAATCGTGGCAACTGCCTGACTTGGCTTCTTTCTCCCAGCATTCTGTCTGTCTACTCCGCCTACCTAATTTTCTGTCCTATTAAAGGGCCAAGGCAATCTCTTTATTTAACCAATGAAATTAACACAAAACAGAAGACTCTCCCCCATCACTGGTTGAGTAGTTTGAGTCTTCAGTGTCTCTGAAAAGGCTGTGGCAGAAGGTATGGTCCCTAGCACGTGACTCCATAAAGGCTAGTGCGACCTGTAAGAGGAAGGGCTTACCGCAGGCAGTGGTGGTGCATGCCTTCACTCAGAGGCAGAGGTAGGTGGATCTCGGTGAGTTCGAGGCCAACGTGGTCTACAGAGCAAGTTCCAGAACAGGCTCCAAAGCTACAGAGAAACCCTGTCTTGAAAAACAAAACAGAAACAAGAGGAAAAGCCTTGTGGAGGGAAGGTAAGTCACTAGGAGTGTGTCCTTGAATGGGACGAGTGGGACCCTGACACACTCACCGCACCACCCTCCCTCCCTCTCTCTTCCTCTCCTCCCTTTCATTTTTGGACACCTTGAGGTAAGCAGCCTCTCTGCCACAAGATCCCACCATGACCATCTTGAGCATACACTGGCTCTGTAAGATTTGACATTTCAACCTAGGGGTCAACAAATATCTGATGCACCAAGCACTTTGGTTCTACACAAATGTCCTCTTTGGTATCACACTTTATCCATTGATTTTTAACATCCATTCATGATTTTTACCTATAATAATTATTACTGTAGTGTTTACCAAGTGGCAATTTTTCTTTTTTAATCTTTCTACTATTATTTAGAAATGTTCTAAAAGGAAAAACAATCTCTTCTCCACTTCCTGACTTAATAAATTATTTTAACTATATTATTAGAAGCTTGTGAGTATTTCTGCAGGTTGCAGTCCATTACCACCATTGTTCAGATTATCCCAGGTCCGGCCGTTGAGAACTCTTCAGAGTTATTCAATCTTCCAAGCATTTCTTTAAACACTATTTATTGCAACTGACTTGGGCCATTGTCTCTCTCTATCGCAACCCCTGTGTGCCAAAAAGTGTTGTAGAACATGTGGGCATTTGGGTATGGGGTAAGGGGGAGTTGAGTTGGAGACATCGTAACATATTTATTCAAATGTAATTAATTTTTGTGGCTCAAATAACAATCGCTTCCTTATGCAAGCAAGTTTATGTTTGTGATGTAGAAATGACATCCAGGATACTTCTGCCCAAGTGTTCAGAACCCGAAGGTTCCTTTTGATGTGAACATCCCCAAAGCTCCCAACACTGAAATTATGAGGTCCGAGTTTGCTCCACCACTGTGAATCTGGTCAGGCTGTGACACATGGGTGCCAAATGCATTTTTGAAACTCAGAAAGGAATTTAAGCACAAGAAGTGTCCACCTACAGATTTATGAGCCCAGTGTGTCATTTTAATTGAATCTGTAAGACCTTTTAGGGTCAATGAATAAAAAGCAGAGTATAATGCTCTAGTGGGAAGGACACTTGCTGATACCAGAATTCCTGAATTCTTATGACTTAAATGAACCCATTTCTATTAGTCTATATTTTACTACGAGGCTTGTGACTTGTTACCTCACATCTTGTTTCCCCAGTGGCTGCTCATCTCTCTGACTCCGCCCTTCTTCTCCCTGTATCTCTGCTTGGATTTCCTGCCTGGCTCTATTCTGCCCCACTATTGGCCAAAATAGTTTCTTTATTAACCAATTGTAACAAAACATATTCACAGCATACAGAAGGATGTCCCACAGCAGACTAGAAATACATAGACTCGTGAATTGCTTAATAGCCCAGTTGATGAAAGGAGCCAGTTGTCTGACACACAGGTCAAAGATGGACAGTTCTTACAACTGAATATGGAAACTGATAGCTGCGAGGAGAATCCACAGGGAGGCTTGCTATTACTGCAAAGCCTTGGCGTGCCTAAAGTCTCATCGTAGAGGAAGGAAAATCTGTGAGAAATTACCTTTAGACATTCTATGTGAGCGTGAAGAAGAAATGAATGCCAAAACTGTCAACAAGTGCACAAATAAATTTGACCAAGCATGTTAGCGACATGACTGACCTCCTTGTCTTCTCTCTGAAGATTCATCATGCTTCTGGCTCCATTTGAAGATGTCACCCAGATGATGGGGCCCAGAAAAGTAATGAAAAATACTGTAGTCACTTCATTGGTACCACTGTTTCTCATCGTGATATAATAAATGAGTCTCCCAGGGTCTCTGAGGGCTTGATGGTTTTTCAGTAGGGCTGGGATGTGGGTCTGGGGTAGCATGCTTTCCTGGCATGAAGGAGGCCTGAGTTAAAACCATAGCACTGCCCCCAGACACAGACAAGCCAGGCTCAGGACCACAGTAGACATGGAGATTAGTCTGTGGTTTTAGTCTCCCCGCAGCTGCTCTCCCTTCAGAGAAGCCTTGTTACTCTTGGCTACTCATCCCTGCTGCTCTCTTTCATAGAGAGCCCTCTGCCTTTCTCTCTCTCCATTCGCAGGCAGCTCAGAAGGCTGCTCAGGTACCACCCACGTTCCATTTCCTCTGTGCTGAAGTTATTATTTATCTTTGTGCATTTGGTCTGGCTCACCTACAAACAACAGAATTGTGTATTTTTTTTTCAGTTCTGGAGGCTGGGAGGCAGGGTTTGAAGTGTTTGGAGTTCCAGAGTCCAGTGAGGTCCCCTTCCTGGTTCTCATATGGTAGAAGGTGACCATACTCCTTTGATGGGCTACTAATCTCATTCAGTTGAGATTTGCCTCATGACCTAATCACTTCCACAAAGACCTCCCTCTGAATGCTATCACCTTCAGATGTGGGGTTTCAACATAGGAATTTGGGGAGACCATAACACAATGGAGGAGCATCCATTCCTCTGTTCCATGTACTATTCTATCTATTCCTCGCTGGGAAAGCAATACTTGCTGTGCTCCTCAAGCAGAGCTACTTGTGTACATTTCCTCCAGGGCTGAGAAACCCTTGACGGTAGGACCCAAACCTGACTCTCTGCATCCTCGTGAGGGTCCACAAAGTATCGATGCTGAACAAACACATGCGAAAGAAGAGCTGACATCGGCCATGAGCATTAATTTTTCTAATGCATTTCAAGCGTTCTGACACAAAGCAACTTCCCAAGAAATAAGAAATCCTTTCTACAGCTTTCAATACAGCCCCAGCATGGGCTAGACTCAAGGAGGAAGGCTGCGAGGATTCTGGAGCTAGCTTAGCCTCGGCTCCTGCTCAATTGCTCTGCAGTCTCGAGCGGGTGGTAACCTTCATGCGTAGCGGTTTTCTCATTTGTGGAAAGGGGCAGCAATCGTGAACACATTAACTAGGATGCAGGACACAGCAGAATGTGATGGTCAGTGCTGATTACTGTTGCTGTCATTATCACCTAGTGGTTCAGGACGCCTGCCACTCACTTTCCAAAGCCTCTGAGAATCCAGTGCCCCCAGCACTGTTGCATGAAGGACTATCAGATTGTGATCCAAGACAAAATAAAAGATGTATTCTCCATCTCCTCCTTCCATTTCCTGGCACATGACTCCCAAAGCCCTTGGGGTCTCCAAACAGCTCAGTGGCTTTCGGTTGCTAGTGACCAGGGCTCCTAGGCCACTTCAGGACAGGGACAGGTTGCCAGGTGGACTAACCGTGTGATCTGAGGATTGGAACTTTCATTCTGGGTTCCCAAAAGATGGAGGGAGGGGCACATGGCTGAGAGGGACTTAAGATGTGAAGCCTCCATCTTAACCAGGACAGGTTAGAGAGCCTCGAGGCTGCTGAACGTGGGGACTCACAGCTGTGAGCCTGTTCCACCTTGACCGGAGGTCAGAGAATTTGAGCTTATTTTTGCTCTCTCGAAGTTGTTGACAACAGATGTTGCTACAAGCAGGAGATTCTGACTTAGGGTTGTGTTCATTAGTACTGGGGGTATAAAGGTGGCTCTGCTCCACCTGGACCAAAGGTAGGAGCATTCAAGACGATTCCTTATAACATGTTAATGAAGTCTGTGGCCTTCCCTTTCCCCTTTGGAAGTGAAGTATATAAGTGTGTGGAAAACAAACGAGGCGGATTCGGTATTCACGGAATGCCCCTCCTGATGCCGCTCTGTGTTTCTGACCCTTATTTCTCCTTTATCTCTGTTCCTTTTGCTTATAATTCTAACCCTCATGCTCCTACCCTGCAATGTACAACTTTCCTAGAGGCTGGTCATCAACAGCTTAACATGTTAGAGGTGTGGCGAGAGAGGGGGGCTCCCAGAGAGGGATGGGAGCCCTGTGCCCCTCTGTCATACCTTGCTTTGTGCCTTGCTTCCATTCAACTGATCCCATCCCAAGTAGAACCTTTGTAATAAACATGCAAATGGAAGTCAAGTGTTCTTCTTTGTTGTTGTTTTGGTTTTTCAAAAATAGGATTCCTCTTTGTTAAAAATTCTGGCTGTTCTGGAACTTGCTTTGTAGACCAGGCTGGCCTCAGACTTACAGAGATCCACCTGCCTCCGATTCCTGAGTGCTGGGATTAAAGGTGTGCAGCACCCCTGCCCTCTTCCTGGTTTTAAAAGCAGGCTACTGACAGATGACAGACAGCTGTGAGGACTCTGGTATATGGAAATCAGTGTCCAAAATGGGAGCGACCTCATGATTCAGGCTTTCCCCACACAGCGTCTGCACTAATACACACGCGTGGGTGGCTGTGTGCTGCTGGATTGTAGGGGAGAAGGAAACAGTTGGGGACTTTCCCTGTCATCAGGCTGGCTTTCTCCAGGGCCCTTACAACACACAGCTCCTTCTCGCCCACGTGCTCAATGGACCACAGCATGGGAAGCAGGCAGTGGCTTCACATAGCTCAAGGCAATCTGGGCAAACGGAAGTTAAGGGAAGCCCTATAGCTATGTGAGAGCAATGCTGAGTGACAGAGGGGTCGAGTGGGCATTCACCCTGTGAGGAAGCAGGCTCTGGCAAGCCTGGCATTCCAACTGAGCCTGTGATACCTTTTGTTATGGTTGCTATGGAAACAATTAGCTGTCTATTGCTGTGTAACAAAATGCCACACAACTTTGTGACTTAAATAACCACTTTCTATTATCTCGAAATGTTTGTGGGTCAGGAATTCGGGAGTGACTTGGATGCATGGTTCTGGCTCAGGTCTTCCCTGAGGGTGTCGGTGGCAATTACCTCGGCTGGGGCTCGTGGGTCTGCTTCCAAGGTGACTCACGGGAACACACCTCAGAGCCTCACCAGTGAGCCCCTCCCCAGGGATGTCTAGGTGTTCTCCTGAGGTGGCAGCAGGCTTCCCGAAGAGTACGTGCTCCAGAGGAGAAGAGCAAATGCTTCTAGAGCCAGTCCTTGAAAGCCATATTCCGTCATTTCCAATACATTCTGCTGATTGGCAGTGACTCATCCGGAACAATTCACACTCAAGAGGAGAAAAATTAGTCTGCATGGAAGGAAGGCATTTCAAGAATTTGTGGACTTATTTTAAAACCACCCCAAGGCTCTTCAGTGCTGACCGACTGATTGCCTTGTGCGTTCCAGGCAGCGTGGCTGTGTTTCTAATCATCAGCAAGCCCAAGCTTGAGCATCCTTGCTAAAGTTCCTCAAACCACAGCCCCTGCACTTGTCCACTCCTGGGAGGTAGCTCAGCCCAAGGAAATACAGACTCATTACCCACTGCACCTTGTCAGTGCACGGGCGTCTGCATCCCAAACTACCGCCTTCCTCCACCTCCTGTAACACCGTGAGGAGCTCTCTCTGGAGGCCATAATCTGTCACACTGGATATCAGAGGGAGGGTGGAGAATGGAGCCCTACCATGTGTTCAGGAGGCCTCCTCCCACACCAGCCAGCTCTGCCAGGTCCCATTAGAAAGAGACTGAACGGAAAGGAGCTGAGAGGCAGCTGCCACTCAACAAGCGAGCCATTCCCTAAAGAGGAGAGGGTTCTGGAGAGAACCCTGCTCTTCATCAGCGCCCACATGCACGCAGACTCAGAAGTGACCCTCCTTCATCGCAAGCCACAGGCCTTTACAGTGCCGGCTTGTGTGCGCATTTGCAAGTTGCTGTGGCTGAGTCGCTGTTGCGCAGAACTCTTGGATTCTGAAGTCTTCACGATTAAAGATTAGTTTTGTTTAACAGCTAAATTCCTGTGGCTGAGATGGGGCACAGTTCAGAAAGGTCCTTTGGAACAAGCGTATATGCACACAGTAGACTCCGTTTATCTTCAGGTGTCTCTCTGTCAAGGAGTCAGGAAGGAAGGGAGAGAGAAAGGGTAATAGAATTTCCTTAAGTGACTTCAGGAGGCGTGTATGTGAGTGTGTGTCTGTGCATGTATGTGTGTATGTATGTGTGCATGTGTATGTGTGCATGTAAGTCTGTGTGTATGTATATGCATGTGTCTGTGTGTCTAGGTGTGTGCATGTGTGTGCTTGGACCAGACTATATGGAATCTTTAAAACTAATGCTCAGGGTACAGGTGATCTGATAGAGGAGAATTGAGAAAATGGGGGGAAGGCCTCTAGCTAGAGAGTGGGCGATAGATAAACACAGAAAAAAGGGGGTGTTAAATAACACTAAGGATGCCTGGGAAAGTCAGAAGGAATCATATTATTAATGCCTTTCTTTTCTATTGCTGTGCGAAGACACCTTGGCCAGGACAGCCTATAAAATAAAGCATTTAATTTGGTGCTCACTTTTCCAGAGGGTGAGTCCATGACCATCATGGAGAAGAGCGTGGCAGGAAGGCATGGAGCTGGAGTAGGAACTGAGAGCCTACATCTTTATAAGTAGTAGGCGGAGAGAGCTAACTGGGTATGGCCTGGGTGTTTGAAACCTTAAAACCCACCCACAGGGACACATCCTCCAACCAGCCACACCTCCTAATCCTTCCTAAACAGGTCTACTAACCAGGGACCAAGTACTCAAATGTATGAGCCTAAGGGAAACCATCTCTTTTAAACCACCACAATTGACTATCTATCTAAATATACCTATAACACACATTAAGTTAGTGTATAAATATGCATATATAGTTTAAATGAAAATTTCCCACCTGGACTAACAATGCAATTCCAGAGCCAAAGACCAAACCCCAACACCAGATGTGAGAAGCTCTCTTTTGAGTCGTTGGTTGGGGTTGTCTAAGAGACTCCCGAAACATTACAGTAGTTATTGCCCTTAGTTTCCCCACCCCTTCCAGAGGAGGAAGGTAAGTCCCTATTTCTGAAGACATGATCCACTTCACACACAGGGCTCAGAGGCCTCCGATCTGAAAGGGACCCAAATGGCTCCTCCCTAAGTACTAACTTTCATGATATCAGAAGGCACCGCACAAGTCTCCAAAGAAAGGAAGCAACCAAGGTCCATCCCAGCTATGATGCCTATGAACCACAATAACGACCAGCAAGCATGACGCCATAACTCTATGACTATATTAGTGGGTTGTATACCTTGGTGGCAGCCACAGCTCTCTAATTGAATTTAAGACCCACTCAACAAGAGGGATACTATGCCTGGTACTCAGAATCGAGCCAAGTGCTCAGGGCTAGCAAAATCCTGGGTCTTAGAAGAGAACCTATAACTGCCACTTTACAAAATATATTCTAAATATTTATCCTTATACCCATAGATAAGGGCATTCCTCCTCCCAAATCAAGGAAACTTCTCTTTGCAACAGACAGACACCATTACAAAACAATGAAAACCCCCAAAATCCACAACCCATCAAAATGCAGAGTTGTGGAACTCATCTCAAATGACATGTCTCCAAAACATTCTCTCGCTTAAGACTCAGGAATCATTGTGAAAGGGAGATGGAAAAATTGTAAAAGCCAGGGAGTTTGCTGTGAGATTGTCTCCTAGTAATGTCAGAAACTACACCTATTAAGTCTCACCAACATGGTTGCCTAAACAGGAGCTGAACAGGGACAAGGACCACAGACATGTTAAAGTAGATAATGGAAAGCCAAGGGCTTCAACCTACACAGAGAACTGCAGGGGCCAAAGGAATGTTCAGAGTGGCAGACATAGTCTTCCCCAGGGAATAGCATACCACTTGTTTATCCTTTACCCAATGCCCAGTCCTGAAAACATATATGTGTGTGTGTGTGTGTGTGTGTGTAACATTATACAGACTGAGCAGGTGTGTGTGTGTGTAGTGTGTAACATTATACAGACTGAGCAGGTGTGTGTGTGTGTGTGTGTGTAACATTATACAGACTGAGCAGGTGTGTGTGTGTGTGTAACATTATACAGACTGAGCAGGTGTGTGTGTGTGTGTGTGTGTGTGTTTAGAGATATATACATATGTATAACCATAGACATCTCTGCTTGTTATAACAATGAAGAAAGAGGCCATGAATTTGCAAAAGAGCAAGGAAGAATATATGGGAGGGTGTGGAGGGAGGAATAGGAAGGGAGAAAGGATGTAATCATATTGTCATCTCAAAAAATTACTTCAAATATAAAATAAATGCTATCACAACAGCATGAAGTAGGCATTGCTATCATCAGTTTATGAAGCTTAAAATAAACAAACCAAGTGTCAAATACAGAAGCAGAGATAACCTGGGCCTAACATAAATGTTGTCTACCCTGCAGCTAAATTTCTGGTTCTTACTGCTGTGCAAATAGAAGGGGCCCAAACCTTCAGATCTTTCAAAGAACTAGAGGGTGGTAGCCCCATGCAGCGGAGAAACAGGGGTTCCCGGGACAAGGCATGTCCCAGCGGGCATTTCTGCCTTGCTGGACTCTAGTTCTCCAACTGTAAAAGAAAGAGATGTTGGGGTGTTCGGGAAAGGCACTGGCTGCCTTTGAAACACAGAACACTCTGTCCCTGCCAGTTTGCAGGGCTGCTGGGCGGTTACCATATGGAACCATCTTCCCCAGGGGTTAGGGACATAAAACCCTGAATAAGCTCATCTGGAAACCATAGATCTGAGGGTGTTTGGGGGCCCTCCAAGCTCTAGCTCTGAACCTACTGTGGGAAAGAGAAGGAGTGTAGGAGGCTGAAGCATCTTGAAGAGCTAACAAAGGCCACGTCACTCACATCGCCTGATACACTGAAGTATTTAGAGACATTTTGAATGGAAAATCAACCTCTTTCTAAATCCAAATATCCTAGCCAGGGTTCCTGGGATTCTCAATAGCCAAATATGAACCAATTTGGGCATGGAAAGAATGATACTAATTTACTATAAGCTATTGAGAATACTAACTGACAAGTCTATGTCTATATAAAGAACTAGATAAGCTGAAGACATGAAAAGGCTCTCCAGCAGGACAGCTAATAGATAAAGAACAAAACCAGCAAAGTTAGAAAGCTGCCATTCGGCATACATGGCAGGGTGATTAGCTTATTCAAGGGAAAGTTCGAGAATAAATGGGTGAAAATTTGATAAGCCTAATATTTATCTGGTCTCATAGTGTATTTCTGTACAGCACTAGTAATGATTCAAGAAATACCAGTTTACAAAGAAACACAGGAGAAGCCATAGTAAATGTGCCATAGATGCTAAGACCCCCATTTGCATCTGAGAGATGCAGTAAGAGGCAAATTCAGGACCTGCGGCCTTAGAGGAAACATCAGAGAAGCAATTGGCCCATGTGCATCATAGTCACTGATACTGTGGGAAACTAGCGAAGACTAGGTAGCTGCTACAGCTGAAAAGAGGTCAAAGAAAAGGAACAAATGGACTCAGGGTGGCATCATGCATTGTCTATAAGACCAGAAAGGAAAATAACAAGAAAGAGACCGTTATAGCTTTATTTCTAGAAAGGATCAAGCTCAACAAAAATTGTGTGGGGTCTGTAGGTTAACCAGAGACAGAATCATGCAGAAACAGCCCTTGTTAGGGGAGGGTGCTACAACTCTCTCTCTCTGTCTGTCCCTCTCTTTCTGTGTGTGTGTGTATGTGGAGAAACAGACTTATTAAAACAAATGTACTTCAAAGGATAGTACATAGTAAGTTTTCTTCACTTGGGCTTATTTTTCTATAGGTGTGAAATTATTTTTAATGGTTGGTTAAAAAAATTAAAAATAAAATGCCCTCATGTGGATCATCAATCATTCCCATCATAGTGTGAGTTGATATAATTAGATCTTTATTGAACTTGTCAAGGGGATTTAGCACGATTTTCTGATTTCGGGGGCTGTCACTGTTTCATTTCTGTTGCTGTGACAAAGTGATTCATGGAGTCAGGGTTTATTTGGGACTGATAGCCCATCATGGAGGGTAGGTCAAGGCAGCAGGGGCCAGTCACATGGTCATCACAGTGGCAAGACAGGGTGAGGACTGGAGAGATGGTTCAGCAGTTAAGAGATCCGTCTTTCTTTCAGAGGACCCAGGTTCGAATCTCATCACAAGGCAACCCACAACCATCTGTCACTCCTGTTCCAGGGAATGTGATACCCTCTTCTGGCCTTTTCAGCACTGTGTACACATGGTACATAGATATAGTTGAAGTCAAACACTCATACACATAAACTAGATCTTAAGAAACAAAACCAACCAATCAACAACCAAAACCAAGCAACCGACCAGAGCAAGGAATACTTGCTGGTACTTAGCTGCCTTTTTCCATTCGACACAGTCCTGTCTTCTGCCTAGGAAATGGACCTATTCAATTAAGATGGGTCTTCCCACACAAATTAATGTAATCATGATGATCCCCCTACAGTCATGCACAGAGGGTCATTTCTCAGGTCTTGCTAGATATTGTCAACAACACTAACCACACTGGGGGTAGAACATCAGTGAGATTTGGGTCTCATTTTAAAATGTCAAATCTCAGCATAGAAAATCAGAGTCTAATAAATCATCACAAGTCATGGGAATTTTAAGAAAAGAGGGAAAATGTTCACTTACTTTTAGATCTGAAAAACAACAGCCAACTCTCGGTGACATTTGATGCCAACCAGAGCGGCAGGCTTCTCGGCCCTCTCATCCAGGCAGCTCCAGTCACGCATCCCATGGCCTCTTGACTCTGCAACCTCCCCAAACTGTGTGCTTCCCAAGTGAAAGTGCTAGACATCCTGATTCAGTCCACTGGCATGCCTTTAAGGTGGCCACAGTGACACCTCAGGGATGTATCTCAAAAGCCTA
Organism: Microtus pennsylvanicus; assembly: GCF_037038515.1. Lineage (NCBI taxonomy): Eukaryota > Metazoa > Chordata > Mammalia > Rodentia > Cricetidae > Microtus > Microtus pennsylvanicus. The sequence goes on from NC_134579.1 coordinate 71,702,706, forward strand.
TACTTTGAAGTACCTGGCACCATCCTGTGTGGGGTTGTGACATGGTCTTCTTTTATGGAAAGCAGACTCTGGCTCACAGCTGATCACAGAACCATCAGGAGAGTATCTTCCAGACAAAAGACTATGCTGTTACTGGGGTTGTTAGGGTCAGAGCCTGGGCCCTGGCAGCCCCGATATCTTAGGCTTAACCGTTCAGTCTCAATAGGCCAATTAAACAGCCAAACAAAAAGCGGAGAAAGTGTTGGAAGGCCTCGCTGGTCAGAGTCGCAGTCTATCATGGCCTGGCAGCTTTTTCCAAAACTCAAAGACATGGGAACTCCCTCCCCAGTGAGACTTCCTGCTCTCTACCTTATCTGGAGAATGTCCCTGAGCCTCGAGGACTGTCTAAGTCAGACGTCTGATTTACCTTTAGCTTGACCCTTGGCACAGATCCCTGCTGGAAGCCTCCCCTGTTGTACACATGGTAACTAAACCTTGTGCTAGGAGCTCCGCTCTAGGACCCTGCTATCACGCACAAAGCTTTATGACAGGAGCTAGAGCGTGCCGCTCAATGCAAACCAGGGTTTACCCCCAAACTCCCCAGTCCTAAGTATTTCCCACACTCTGGTGTAAAGCTGAGCGGATCCACTGAAGTCAGTCTCCTGGAGGACTTTCTCACACCCACAGCTGTCTGAACCCCGATCCCCGCTACTGCTCCCTCCATCCCCGTGGCCCGCTGCACCAGTGAGCTGGAGGAAGAAACAGAACTACAGAAAGGGGATTTATTTAATGTGGACATAATGGGAAGAGGAACACATAAAGAGGTCCAGTGTCTTCACTCTGGTCCATTTCCGGGATCCTAACATGAGGCTAAGGTTTCCATAGAGAGCAGGAGGTAGACATAAGGAAGCAGATCCGGTGTGTTCCCGCCCATCCCTGACCCATCAGCCACTCTCCTCCAGTTTCTCTGCAAGGTGGTCTGTGAGGGTGACCCTAGCAAACACTCATAACAATGGGGGATACGGAGCCTGAATCGGCCATGTTCTGTAACCAGGCAAGACGTCAGGTGGAGAGATCGGGACCCTGACCCGGTCACATAACCTTTGACCTACAATTTGCCCTGCCTACGAGATGTGCCGAGGTAAAGCTGGCACAGAAATTATGGGAGTAGCCAACTAATGAACGGCTGGTCCAGCTTGACACCCAGAACACAGAGGAAGCCCACCCCTGACACTGCCTGGAGTGCCAGGACCCAGAGCCCAGGACAGAACCAAACATGACTGGCAGTTAAAGGTCAATGAGATGATTCCTCATGATAGTCTGCTATAGTCATACATTGGTGCTAGTCCAGCTGTCATCAGAGAGGCTTTGTCTAGCAACTGATGGAAACAGATGCAGAGACCCACAGACAAATATTAGGCAGAACTAGGGGAATCTTGTGACAAGGGGGAGGAAGGAACATAGGAGTCAGAGGTATCAAGAACACCACAAGAAAACCCACAGAATCAACTAACTTGACCTCAAAGGGGCTCACAGAGACCGAACCACCAACCCGATAGCTTGCATGGGACTGACCCAGGCCCTCTGCACAAATATTACAGTTGTGTAGCTTAGTCTTGTGGGACTCCTAACAATGGGATCAGGCGCTGTCTCAGTCTCTATTACCTGTTTTGGGGACCCTTCCCTCCTGCTGGGTTGCCTCATGTAGCCTTAAAAGGGGAGGAAGTGTCTAGTCTTACTGTAACTTGATACGCCATAGGTGGTTGATATACGCAAGAAGCCTGCTCTTTTCTGAAGAGAAAGGAGGAGGAGTGGATGTAGAAGGGGTTGAGGAAAGGATGGGAAGGAGAGGAGGGAGGGGAAAGTGTGGACGGTCTGTAAAAATAAATTAATGAATAATTAAAACAAATGCACAAGATGATCAGGTCACTCCAAGGCAAGCGTCAGTGACTGACTTCCTTCAGAAGAGTTGGCCAGTGTCCCCTTTGAGTTTTAAAAATGGATGAGCATAGTTGGATGGAGGAAAAATCTGAGATACAATACAATCATATTCCAAGGCTACACCAAGCACATACCAGGAAAATGCTAAGATCTAAGACATTTCACAAATACCTGTGTTCTTACTTTTCTACACGTGTCTCTGATGTCTGTCCAATTTTAAAAACCAGTGGCCTAAGACAGGCTATATTCAATTAGAGAATGAAGCCCATGTCCAAGCAGATAACTGAAATGATAACTAATGTTGAGTTTGCTGGTTATCATCAGCAAAAGCACCCCCAGAATGCTGACAAAGACTCCACAGAGCTTTGGCAGTTCAGCTTCCTCTGAGGAGTACCAAGGGACCCCCCAGGAAGTTTGTACTTCCCAAGTCTGTATTAAATGTTTTACGCCTCCAAATCTCACTATGTGTTTTTGATTTGACAAGTTTTTCCCATGAAGCTTCATAAGAGCAACAACTCAGAGCCCTGATTATTCCCAGCGCCTCCTGCTTTATAAGGTGAAAGAACAAATCTTCGTGATTTCTTTCAGGGCCCTCTGGGAATCCCAAAATAGATTGATGTAAAAGATATCCCGAAACATCCTCCTTAGAGTTCTATATTTGGACCTGATTTTGAGAAGGTAAAAATAATTAAGGTTGTCAGAGGGGATTGGACATCTGATTTAAAGGGGATTTTGGCTGCTTGGGAATGTTATTTGGTTTTATTTAACTAAAAATAGCAATAATTATTAAACCATAGAAAGTAAAACACGGTAATAAAGCAACGCACATATACTTTAATAATGGCAATCGCTTCCTCTGACTCGCTAAGGATGAAACAGAGTACCAAGCAGATGGCACAGACAGCAGTGAGTGCCATACTCTGTATTGTCAACAAGGGAGACCACCAAGTCACAGAAGCAGTCTCAACAATGTTGGGCAGGCTTTGCCAAAATGACAGCACATCGCGTAGATTCTTTGAAGAACCAGGCGCTATGAACCAAAGCAAGTCAAATTCACTTACCAACGTGCGCCCTTTGTCATACGCCTTCCTTTTCAGAACACTCTTACACTGACACACATTCTCCTCAGGATCCATGAGCAATAGGTCAAAATCGATGTCATGATCATTTGAATTTAGACATGTTTCCTTTCTGTCACATGCAACGCAGTCCTCACTGCTCTCTTCAAATGAAGAGCAGTGTGGCTTAGATTTAATTTTTTAGTACAGTGTCAACAACTATCATCCACGCAGACAAAAGCTCTCTGGGGGGGGGGGGATCCTAGATAATTTTAAGAGTGTACAGAAGTGCCAAGACTAAAAATTTGAAAGCTTCTTCACTAAATGATCTGCCAGCCGATAGTGCTGGGTGCTCAGTCTGTAAAATGTGTGGGTCCAAGTAACCAGAAGCAAGAAGTTGGTGGTGCCCGCTCACTGCGGCTCCTACCACCCACACGTGGAATTTGTTCCCAGCCCAATATCTCTGAGGTTAGAGATTCTAGCTCTCCATCTGGGTCAACTATGCTAACAGGGGACCACTTCTGCCTCCTTCTGTCAATGGTAAGCAAGGAAAGAAGTCACTGTCCTGATTGCTTACAAAGAAGAGATGCCATGAGGGCGGGGAAGAAAATGATTGACAACCAAGTTTGGTCACACATGGGAGGCAGCTGTCATGGCATTAAGACTCCGACCCCTGGGAGTTAGAAGCCTGGATGACACCTGAGGCAAGCCATCTAGCCAAACATGCTTGCCAGCTATGGTTGAGAGCTCTGAATAGTGCTCAAAGAGAGAGTCTATAAACACAACCTCTGTATGATTTGCAACTGTGGGCTGCAGTCGCTCCTATTTCCTTTCTCTTATAAGATGCACCCCCCAAATAAAGAGCAACCAGAGACCCGGAGAATACAATGTACAAAGCAAATGATCAAGCTACATGACTCCTCCTTTGCCCTCTGGGAGGCAACTGTGATGACACCGCCATTATCCTCTTGGATGCTGAAGTACCGGCTCCTGGTTGTTAGCCAGAACTGGAAGAACTAGGGACACCATCAGTTCTCCTAAGAACCACCCCCAACTGAAGAGACGCTGAATGCATTCCAGACTGTAGAGAAGAAAAGTCAGGTGATTGGGACATGCGAATACCTGACCCCCTTGTCTCAATGTAGGCCATTAAGGGACCACGTTGACTGCAGAGGTGTCTACGTCAGACGGCAACACAGTTCAGCCCTAGCCTCTCCCACACCCAGCACAGCTCCTCAATGAGATGAGCTTGAGAATACCACCATGTCTTAGTTAAGGTTCCTGTTGCTGTGAAGAGACACCACGGTCACAGCAACTCTTGTAAAGGAAAACATTTCACTGGGGCTGGATTACAATTCAGAGGTTTAGTCCGTTGTCATCATGGTGGGTGGCAGGCGGGCCAACATGGTGCTGAAGAACGAGCTGAGAGTTCTAAATCTGTATCCACAGGCAGCAGAAGACTGCCACTAAGCATAGCTTGAACTTACATAAGACTTCAAAGCCCTCTTCCACAGTGACACACTTCCTCTAACAAAGCCACACCCACTAATAGTGTTACTCTCTGTGGGTCAAGCATTCAGACACATGAACCTATGGGCCATTCCTATTGAAACCACCATGCACACCCCATGTTTTTTTCTTTTCTCTCAGAATTTGCTTCCTGAAAAGTCCACCCATATGTATGTGTGGTGTACATGTATATGTGTTGTGTATGTGCACACACCCAGGGGGGCATGTGTATTTGTGAGAACATGTGGAGGCCAGGCAGAGGCACTGGGTGAGTTCCTCCACTCTGCACCTTAGTGCTGAGGCAGGGTCTCTCACTAAATGTTTTGCTCATCATTTCAGCTGAACTGACTAGCCAGCCAGTGAGCCCCCTGGGCCCACCTCTCCTCACACCCCCAACACGGGGTTTGCAGCTTCACATCTGCCGTACCTCGCTTTTTCACCAGGACACTGGAGATCCTAACACACCTGCATATCTAGGGCTTGCTTATGAAAGCATCTCCCCGGATCCGGGGAAATACAGGTCAGAAATGAGAAGCTTTGCAATCAGGTAGTTTGGATGAGTAAAAAGCAAGCTTCCTTGTGAGACAACATTTTATACCTCTAAATGACTGCTCTGAGAGTGGGTCTCAAGATTTATTTCAATAGAAAGTTCTTTCATTCCCCCCCTTTTTGGTTGTTATTTGGATGGGTATTTTGTGTTCTGCGTACCATGTGTGAGCAGTGCCTGCAGAGGCCAAAAGAATGGTGTTGGATCCCTTGGGACTAGAGCTACAGATGTTTGTGCAGTTGGCATGGGGGAGTGCTAGGAGTCAAACCCAGGTCTTCTGGGAGGGCAGCCAGTTCTCTTGAGCACTCTCTCCGGCTCAGTAAATACAATTCTTCTTGATGTCACGAATCTACCTTTTTCTTGTGTTTTCTTGTTTCTTATGTTCCTATAGGACTTTAGCTTGACATGACTATAGGCACGCTGGTTGTAACTGCCATTTTTGCTGCCTGATCACCATGGCACACCTTCCAAAACCACTGCAATAAACAAAGTTGTTCAGAAGGCTGAGTGATCCATGCTGGCTACAAGAGCATCTTTGAGGAGGCACAGGCTATAGTCCATCTCTGTCACGGCAGCGTACGAACCCTTCTTTCTACATGTTGGTCTGAAGATCTTCCTTGTCTTGATGTCTGAGGACCGGGACTCACACAGTTATCCGCCTGGCCGCTTCTCTGGCTTCTGCGCCTCCACCTCTGGTTGTCAGTTCTCACGCACTGGGCTCTTCCGAAACGGTTATCTCCTCATATTTTATAGATGTCACTCCCAGTAGAGCCACAGAAATGAAAGTTTACATTTCAAGCCAATTAGCTGGCATTTGTAAAGGATGTATTGTTATTTTTATTTTATGATCCCAGCGTCCTGCCTGTTGCATCCTACGCATGCCTGGTGCCCACAGAGGTCAGAGGAGAACACTGGGTCTCCTGTAACTGTAGTTACAGAGGGTAATAAGCCGTCACGTGGGTGCTGGGGATGGAATCCAGGTCCTCTGCAAGAATGGCGAGAGCTCTTAACTTCCCAGCCGTCTCTCCAGCCCCAGTTAGCAGCCGTTTTGATTGGCATCTTGAAAGTTAAGAGGGTTTTAGGAGATGTTCACTGTGAATGTAAGTCCTTTATAAAAGCTGTTTGAGCGGATGTCTACATTCGCTTTTAATAAATTGCCCAGTAACAGAGATATTGAAAATCAATTCAAAGAACTCCACATGGCCTCAAAATTAAAGTCAACATTTTGAAACATTGGCACACCAGGGCACTGGCTGCAGCAGTTTACTGAAAATGTTTCTGAAGGTTAATTATACTGAACCAGTCGAAGAGGTCATTAATGGATTAGGGGGACTCCCCCCCCCCGGCCCACAAGTACTTCTTAGAGACAGGGACTCTAACGGGCTTCTTTCTGCACCAGTTGCTATAGCCCTTGTCATAGGAACGACAGGCCACAATTCTGACCTCCAATGAAATGAGGGGCCCTCTGACCGACTCAATACAAGGAAGGCTAAAACCCCAAGGAAAGTCGGCATGGATCCCTCCCCGGTGGCGACACTCCATCTGGATGGCGGCCACCTGAACTCCGTCAAATTTTCTATTTTGGGAACTATAAATGTCAGCTCTCCTGCGGTGAAGGCTAAAACCCAAACAACACTGAACTTTTGTTCTCAGCTTTTGTTCTGGTTCTCCGCTAGGTCGGGTGTGTTCAGTTTTAGTATCGCGTGGACTAGAAGTTGCTGGACACCTAAGATGAGGATTCCTTTGGCCAACCCTGGGAATCCTCATAGCTATTCTCCTCACCAAAGGGCATCTGTGGTTACCTAAAACCCTGACTGATGCAGTAATTAGCATCGAGTGACGTGGCCAGAGGGTCTGGTGGAACGGGAACTTGATTAGCATGTCACCAGACTGAAGGGAGCCCGTCCACATCCTTTGTGTCTTCAGTACACTAGGGAAGAGTAATAAAGGCTCCTGTTTTAGTGTCAGAACCCAGAGAAGGACCCAGCAAGACTGTGGCTTTGGAGCCATGACAGATGCCATTCCGTGTGGAGAAGTCACTATCTGAGTATAAATGGGCTACTCCTAGTGACCGAGTGGCCTCTTCTGGGAAAGAAGTCAACTGGCCCTGAGTACACTGCTCCCGATGGGCAAGGAGAGTGGCCATGTAGGAGGTATCGCTCGCTTATGATCTGCTGTCTTACAGGCGGCTACAGAGTAAGGTCAGAAACTGATTAGATTCGAACCTTAGATGGGAGCTGAGTTCTTCGACACCAGCTGATGCCGTGGTCTTGGTTCTCAGAAACAACAACTGTGGAAATGAGAGCGGTTCCTGAAAACCATCAAATGTGCCATGACGAGAAGATCCCGTGGCTCTGGTGTCGATGGACAATGTCTCCCAAAGGCCCATGCGCTGAAAGCTTGACCCTGACCCGGGGTGCTTCTGGGAAGGAGTGGTGTCCTCTAGGAAGTGACCTCTAGTGAGGTTGTATCATTGGGGTTGTGCCTTAAAGGAGTCATTATCACCTAAGCCCCATCCTCTTTTTTACTTCCTGACTGCTGTACTGAGAACAAGTCTCCATAGCAACCTCTGTGTACTTGACAAACCCATTCAGTGTAACGAGATGCCCTGTGCCATCCAGTGTAATGGAATGAGTTGCCCTGGGCTGTCCATTGTAACAAGGCACACAATGCTTCCCAGGGTAATGCGGCCAAGGAACCTTGCTCAAAAGTCTCTCAAACTTGCACCCCAGGACTAAAGTCTCAGCCCTCCACCCATCTCCCTCTGCAGCAGTACACTGCAGGCCTTCTCCCCTCCACGCTGGACATGAGCTGCCTCCCACTTCTCCAAAGTAGTCTTTACTCCTTGGTAGGTGATTATCTCGGTACGCGGTCACGGTAATGGCAGCTGGAATCTTTCCCAAGTGCAGTGGCTTTTGCTTCAGTAGCTCAAGACCGTAAGCATTGTCTTCCCACAGAGGAATTGATTTCCTGGAGATTTATTTAAATAATGATGCCTAAGATTTCCATAAAAATCGTCTTATAGTCTGTCTGTCAGTCAGGTCCTGAACAATTTGCACCCTCTTTCCCAAGTCTGCCAAACCATGCCTATCCTATTTCTTAGGGAAATCTGCTTAGTACTTTCCTTACGTTACTTACTTATGAAATAGCTGACCGGCCGCCCCTGTCATGTGCATAGATACGTTTATACTTTGACCTACAGTAAAATCAGCAGAGCCTCGATGGTTCGCAGGTACCACTGGGAGTAGACAGGGAAAGACACGCACTGACGTCTTCCTCTCCAGTGTTCTGTGTTTACCAGTAGCTCACCTGAAACTCTTAGCATCAACAAACAGGTTGCCAATTCCTTCTCCAGATGGCTGCCACATTTTGAAAACAGTGTTCTTCATGGTGGAATGGGAGGTGGAAAGATTGTAAGAGCCAGAAGATCAGGGAGTTTGCTGTGAGATGCGGTCTCTTAGTACATCAGAAGCTCCACCCATCAAGTCTCACCAACATGACTGCCCAAACAGGAGCTGAACCAGGACAACAATAGATGGACAAAAGTGGATGAGGAAAAGTCCAGGAGGCCTCAACCCTCCATGAAGAACCATACACGGTGAAAGAAGGCTGAGCGCAGGAGAAATAGTCTTCCCAATGGAAGGGCACACTGATTGGTTATTCAGTACCAAATGGTCAACTCTAAAAGCTCATATACACGTAATGACATACAGATTGAGCAGGCTGTATTTAGGAATATAAATGTTTCTACGTATATACATAGGCACTTAACAATTTTTAAAATGAGGGTATGAATTTGAAAGAGAGCAAGGCAAGGTATATGGGAGGGTTTGAAGGGAGGAAAGGGGAGGGGGAAATGATGTAATCATATCATAATATTAAAAAGAAAAGAAAAATGTGTTCTTGTGCTTTCAGTGAAGTGCCAAAAGGGAGATATGAGAGGTTCTGGACTCTGATGTCTGCACTGCTGCACTATCTGCCATGTCATTTGCTGAGAGAAGAGCTGGGCTAAGTTAAGCATCCTTAGACACAGTCCAAGGGAATACAAGCCCAGGAACAAGGCCATGTGAGAGCAGGGCCTCAGTTTACCAGGAGTTTACTCTTAGGGACCAATTCTTTTCTCTTTACAGGAAAGTGGAGAGCCTCACCATAGAACATAGAGAACTTCAAACCAAGCTTACCCGTATTACACCTGAGCCTTCCTTCCAGGCAGCTGTGAGCAGCATAATTCCATTCTTTAACATTTCCTGGGGTCCTCCATGTGTTCTCACTGAGCAAAACCTCGGGGTGATCTCCAAAACTAGCATAAGATGCTCTGCATCCTCAGGGAATCGGAATTCCAGCGCTCAGGTGCTTACGATGGCCAAGTGGGAGACATGAATGAATGAAGACCTCATGTAAGAAAATGGTAACAACCGACATTCTACTCAGAGCCCGAGAGGTACCAGGGAGCTGGGACAGCTGTTGAGACCAGAAGGGCCAGTTACCATTCAGATCCAGCAGGTCACTTCCATGAAGCCCCAGCACTAGATTTTGGTTTTCCAGGAAAACCCAGAAACAAGTTTTTATTCAAAATGTCCCTATTCTTAAATATTGCTAAGTAAAATTCTTACAGTTTTGCCTTCTAGAACACTATAAAAGAAATGCAACATTCTGGGGGCTAGACTCAGTCCTTGGGCCTCAGCATGTGCCTGTGTACGCTAAGCCCCCTGTTACTAGAATAAAATACGTGAAGCAATTAACTCACAAAGAGAAAAGCTTAGTCTGGGTTCATGGTTCTTGAGGTTTCCATCCAAGATTGTACAGGTCATCACTTTGGGCTTTCAGCGATGTGGCGGAGCATATCATGAATTAAGAAGGAAAAGGAGAGGAAGACACTATGATTGTCTAATTGAAGCAAGCTTTATTTAACACTGACCAAGACAGTAAACACTGGCCAGATCCATACCTGGGGTTCCCAAATAGCGCTGAATTAGGTGCTCATAGAGGCAAACCCCACAAGAATATGGTATTATTTCCCACCATCATCCAATCGGGGCAGATATACATCCTGAGGTACTTCCTGCCTGCGTATGATCAAGCACATTCAGTGTAGTTGGGTAACCAGCCTTGTTTACTGAACTGAAAACACGTGACTTCTTATCTCACATGAACAACAGCCCCCAGGATTCTCGGAAATTATCTGTCCTTTGGCAAGTGGGGCTTACAGGTTAACTTTAATAACCTGTTTCAGACATATGCTACACGGCCCTTATGAAAACATCCAGAATGAGCTGGGGTTTCAGAGGTTTCGTTTCCTCATTCATCGGAGCACAGAATGAAGGAAGAAAGCAGCTCCCACCCTGCCCACGGTGAGATGGTGTCACTGTGTGTGGCTGAGAGGATGTGGAAGAGGAGAGGCACAAGGGGCCACCCTCCCTCTGCTTCTCTTCAGTCAAGTTGAGTCCTGGCCTTACAGCGTCTGCACTGGCATTCACTCAAACACTGATGGACAACGTGACTTCTCTGGTTCCTAAGTCACTGCTTTGGACTTGCCCCAAACCCTCCAAACCTTCTCTTGCCCTAGAAATTTGGAGAGTGTAAAGCAAGGGTAAGAGGGAGCCACTTCTGCCACCAGGCCACTCTTGGCATTCATCTCGACTTCTTGTACCTTGGTACCATATATATATGTGTGTGTGTGTGCGTGTGTGTGTGCGTGTGTGTGTGTGTGTATGTATATATACATACACATTTATGTATATAATCTCATTAAGAAGTTCTGAATAGAATATCCCTTAAACAAAACTGGAACAATAACAATAAAAAAGGTGCTGTTGATACAGTGTTCTAATCCTCTGGAGGCTGAGACAGGAAGATTGTGAATTCCAAGTTAGCTATGGCTGTATAATAAAACCCCATCTCACAAAGGAGAGGAAAGGAAATTTGAAACACTGAGGAAAATCTATAGAAACACTGCTATAATCTAACAATATAGACTCAATTTGAAATAGTGTTCATATTTTATGAATATGTAATTATATAAATGTGATTCAATGTTTAGTAAAAACATTTAGTACATATACGACAAACTTTTAAAAAGTTAAGCTGGGGGCTGGAGAGGTGTCTCACTGCTTAAGAACACTGGCTACTCTTCCAGAGGACCAGGATTCAATTCCCAGCACCTACATTGGAGCTTACACCTGTCCATAAGTACAGTTCCAGGGGACCCAACACCCTCACATACACACAGTCAAAAAACACCAGTGCACATAAAATAAAAATAGATAAATAAATTTTTAAAAATTGAGATGGTATCCATAATACTCTAACCACTTTGAGCTTTTCTGTGGATGTTTTTATGTTATATTGACACATATTTCATAGTTTATAATATTCCATAAGCACCATAATTCATTTGTCAGGAAAGGGGGAATCACGCACTGCCAAGCCAGAAAGTTTCTCACAAGATTCACGAATCTTGATTCCATCCTGAAATACAGGGGTGCTTTTGACTCTGCCAAAGCCAAGTAATACAGTCTTTGTGAGATGGGGGGCGATTTAGGTCAAAACACCCTCCTTGGACACCCAGCAAGGAGTTGTTACAATTCGCGTGTCACGTCCTCTTCTCGGGAGAGTCAGCGGGTAGATTGGGACCTCTCTCTGGGACTGTGGCTGGTGTCATACTCCAAAGGATGCTAGCCTCTCGCAGGGATCTAAGATGGCCTTTCTTTTTTTTTTTATTTTTTTATTTTCGAGACAGGGTTTCTCTGTAGCTTTTGGTTCCTGTCCTGGAACTAGCTCTTGTAGTCCAGGCTGTAAGATGGCCTTTCTTATTGAGCTGAAGAGGGTTCCACGGGCCCCAGCCCCGCAGAACCCCGTGACGTTTCTCCTGCTCACATCCGCTGCGGCAATGTTGTACTGACAAGTCCGCCACACAGCCTGTCGTCTGCGCCGGCACACAAGCCTCCTATGTATACTACTGCACCTTTTCATGCAGGCCCAGCCCACCCTCCTGGCTTCTTGATCCAGCAGTGATACAGACTTCCCCGGGGGAAGCTGGGCCGTTCCCATGAAGCGCCCCTGCAGATCCAACACGAAAAGACGACTTCTCATTAAATCAAGAAGCCAGGAAACTTAAGACACCCCCCTCCCCAGATCCTCCCAACACAGAACTCCTCCAAAAGGTCGCTAATCATTGTCTGTTCCTTCCCTGCCCCCACCCCAGCTGCAGGAGCTATTTTTAAATTGCCCTAGCAACCAGAGGACACAAGCTGGGCTTCCCATGATGCCACAGTCACCAGAGACTTGGCAAATGGGACAGGATTGTCCTAGGAGGAAGCACAGTCTGCTTGCCCTCCTAGTCCATGGACATAAGATGCCACCTTCCTGCCCTACCTGTCTTTGTGTCTCACTTGGCTATTGCCGGGTACTTTTTGGAGAAAACTTTTCGTACATTATTAACTCCTAAAGAAAATAATGACAGGTGCCCTGAAAACCTTTTGATGCCGGGCATACTTAGTGGATGCACGGGCGGATTGTGCAGCCTACTCTGATGTAGTAAATAAAGACATATAGAGAATGTAAAACCAGTCACTAAACCCACTTAAAACTGGCCTGATTTGTTAGCATCATGTGTCAGGGAATTCCTATGACTAGGGAAAAATAGTCCTCTCTGCCCCCCGACCCTCCTTGTGCACCTGAGTTCCTGCTCTTGGGTGGTTCCCCTTCTGTTTAACTCACCCGTGTTGCCCTGGCCCCCTAGTGGTGATCCTGAGAAATGAAGGCAGGCTTTGCTCAAATTCTACCATGTCAGTGTGTGTGTGTGTGTGTGTGTGTGTGTGTGTGTGTGTGTGTGTGTGTGTGATGAGACACAGGCAACCCATAATCATGACCTGACACATGGTACCTACTGTCTGGTGAATTTTTTCCAAGCTGGCTAGCTAGTCTGGGTCCTGATGGGATGTGATCTTCCCAGTTCTTCTGACAGGGTACACCCTTCGGCCAAAAAAACTCATCTGCCCAGTCCCTGTGGCAAGAGACAAAGGAAGGTAGGAAAGACATTTGGGAGACATGGCCTCAATAAATCATTTGCTGGAAAGTCTGACCTGGGGCCTCCTTCTGCATCTTTTGGTTCCTGGACCAAATATGTAAGCACGGTAATGATATGCTAAATGAATGAAATCAGAATTGCTGGCCAAACTTCCTGCTATAGCCCAAGGCACATTTTGTAAAGGTAGCAAGCTTTACAGGCAATTGGAGCCTTTGGAGGCATTTACTCTTCTAAGGACCTAAATGTTCTTTCTGTATTGTTATATGACTTCATCTGGGATTCTTCCCTCAACTTTCCTATAAGTCCCTTGCCCCAAGCAAATTCTCTCTTTCTTTGGCAAGAGCACCCCTGATGTGGAGGTGTAGAAGACACAGGGACTCAGGACCTGGGCAGAAAACACACTTTCAATTTAGGTGAATTTTCTCTTTTTCTCTTTTAATCCTTGAGTGTATTTGCTTGGGGCTCTTCTGTGGGACACTATTGTTCCTCAGCTACCATCTGTGCCCTTCCTACCCCTAGAGGTGGGGACAATCATGTTATACCACCCAGAACAGGGTGCTCTGTCTTCAGATGAGATCAGATGCTCAGCACCCAGAGCCCCTCTGTAGTTACCCATCCCAGGTAAGTGTGGTTTACCTCCCTTTATTGTCTAGCTCCATCGTCTTCCTGTGCTATCTTCCCCTGGTGGTCCTCTGGCTTGGCCACCTGCTACTAAATGATCATTGCTCAAAAGCAGACAGGAGAAGCAAAACATTGCAGTCAGTCCATGACCAGTCAGTAGCATCCTTCAAGCTCAGCATTCACCTTGTAGTGAGGGACTTGGCAGAGATCTAAGGAGTCTAGTGGAGATCTGGAGCAGACGTGTGTGTGTTGGGAGTGGGGATAACTGGCACTCAGGTAGTTCCAACAAGTAAATAATATTTCAGTGTTTCCAACAGTTGGGCACCTTTGCCTGTATGTGTTGGTTACGAGCGGTACTCTGCTAAAGAACAGAATTCTTATTTGACATCTCAGCAATGAGAACAAAAGGAATTTGCTCTCTGTGTTTGCTAGATTCATGTAGATTGAGTAAGATCGGTGTCATGTATAAGGTCTACCCTTCAAAAAGCCATTCTCTCTGCTGCTCCTAACATCCATATTACACCACTCACCTTCGGGTCGCCTTTAATTGAGCCCAGGCACTAGCATGTCCCTTTCTGTTTTCCTGTTCTTCTCTGTGCACAGGTAGCACACTGTGGCTTAGAGTTGCCGAGGCCGCAAGAGAAAAGACGTGGGCTTGTTGTATGTGGTCCATCCACTGCAAGGATGAGGACAGATGCCCAAAAATATTCTCTGCTTCCAGAAACGTCACTTTCAGAAAAGTGGCTTTTCTAGAGATGGCTCCCAGGGAAGTGGCATGTTTCGCTCTGACCAAACAGAGCCAGGGAGCGATGAAATTCAATTCTGCCTCTTTTAGTGTTCACTCCTGTCCCCACTGACCAAGTGTTGTCCGTCTGCCTCTTACTGAAGCCCAAGACCATCAGGACTTTCATAAAGGAACTGTTTTAGGAGCTGGAGACACGACTCAGCGGTTAAGAAAACTGTACTGTTCTTCCAGAGAACCTGAACTCGGTTCCCAGCATCTGTATCAGGCAGCTTGCAACCACCTGCAACTCCAGGGGATCCCTCCAAGGGTACCAGCACTTCATGCACACACATATACACACACTTGCGCTCTCTCTCTCTCTCTCTCTCTCTCTCTCTCTCTCTCTCACACACACACACACACACACACACCACTTTAAGAAGAACCTGTTTTAACATTTCATTCTTGACAAGCTGTTCTGTGACTGACATTATACTAAGAACAGCTAACTTGTAATAGCATATTGCCTTGGGTTATCTTCGTTGTAAATTTGAGTATCTATGGTCAAACTGTTTACATCTTGTCTCCGACTTCCCATAGAGCCTCCCTAGAGTGGCAGAACACTTGCTATCCGTGTGTCACACTGTGGGTTTGATCCCCAGCACTGGAAGAAAACAAAAGGCAAAGAATGTCATGCTTGACACATAGAGCGGCGTGGTTCCAATTTTACCTTTGTTACTAATCGCCTGAAGTGTGGCACTGCTTTAGATTCTGGGCGGGACTGTAAGAAGTCCCATAGATAGCAATTCCCTTGTTGCGGTCATCTAAACAATTAGGTAGGTGAAGAGTAGAGGTACTCAGCTAATGAAGAACACACCTACGGTTTCCTTGCTCTAGAGAGACAGCCAACACTATTGCTGCAAGGAGGCCCCTCCCCGAGAGCTGACCATTCATTTTGTTTTGATGTTGGCACAGGGAAAGGAAATCTGTAAAAGCTGTTTCATCCTAACGTAAATTTTAGTCTTAATGGACTGTAGCTGCTTCAGCAGCCTGAGCTTCGTGAGAACTCGGCATTAAAGTCACTACATTTTATGATGTAGTAGAATGGGAGATGAAATCTGTTTAGCCCTTGGCATCTGTGACTAAGATGCCAACTAGCCCTTCCATAGAATTATCCTGTAAACATGCCCTCTCTTCAAGTCCCTGGACGGTTGGGCCTGAGAGCCTAAGAGCTAATTCTTACGCGAAATTGCTTGAGCTCTCATTCTTAGTCTTAATGGAGTAATAATATTTGTGGTTTTCTTCAGAATGTTAATCTGCTCATGTTCTGTGTCAAGGCCTTTGATTTCTAGATCAAGTTCTTTAAAAAAAAAAACATCTGGCCTTATATAATCTCATCTCTACCTTCTGCAAAAGTCCTTTGGCTTGTGTGTGTCTTCCTTAATATTCAGCAGTATGGCTAGATATTAAATCACTTGTATCTAGCTCATGGTTTCCTAGTCTGGAAGCCTCCGTGCTTTTATGGAACATTGTTCTTCTGATCCATAGTCTACTAAGGATTAACCTGCCTCCCATTAGGAGAGTCTTGAGGTCCCCGTCTTTGGCTAGAGCCATGACTCCCAACTCACTACAATCTTGGCCGCCCATCACCTTACTAATAGACTTTGACTTCCCCCACACACCCAGTTTTATGACATTACCAGACTGTTCTCATTGGACTGACATTTACAAACCAGGGATGTTTCATATCTGCTTGATCCTCTTCTATGTGACACAAAAAATGTTAACTGTGGTCAATCTTTTAATTAAATCTCTACTCTGTCGAGTGAGTCATCCTAAGACAGACGTCCTTTATAAAAATACCTTTTCCTTCCTGTTGCTATATGTTCTGGACACAGCATCGCTGATGCAGGGGAATGCCGTGTGAAGTTTGCTCAGATCTTGTTACAGGGTAATACCCAATCTAACCTGATTCCCTTCCTTCTACTCTTTACCCCTCAGATAGTACAGTACACCCTTTGTCTCAGTTTTACCTTATAAGAAATACCCTTGCTGCCCATGATGAAGAATACATTGTATTTGCTGCTGCAGGCTCAACAATCCTGTCCTTCGGTCCAACATCCATCAACTCGCCTATGCAGCTATCATCTCTATTTCTACATTGGGCTGCGAGCTTCCAAATTTTTGCATTATCTCTATCCTGAAAGGAGCATTCAGAGTACCTTGTCCAAGTCTCTCACGTTACATATGAAGACAACAGACCCAGGATGCTAGACCCGATTAAAGCTGCCAGACGAATGTTCTCCACAGTGTGTATTTTCGGGTACCTCCCATTAGAAGGAAGTATGCAAAGCCCCCAACTTGGTATTTCTGCCATGTCCATTCCCAGTCCAGCCATCCCAAGGAGCTCTCTTCACCCTCAGTCTGTGCACTGTTTCTTGATACTCTTAGGCTTGTGACATCATAGGGAAGTGACTCTGGCTTTATGCTTGAGCAGGTGACACACAGGTTTCTTTGCATCACAACACAGCTATGTACTATGAGGATATACCCCCCCTCCATAGGTGGTAATATCTTACAGCATGGTCATTCTGACGAGCGTGTTGGTCAGCTTTACTGTGGATGCTGGCACATAGCAATAGACGTGTCTGTGGGAACAAACAGTCACATCTTTAGAAGAAGCAGGAGAAAGGTGTGCAGGGTCAGACACGTTCCTTCTAGAATTACTCTTTTGCAGGAATTCAAGGTTTATATGTGAGCTCTCTTACATTCCCAAAGACCCAAGAGTTCTAATTAGACCCCTCCTCCCAAATGTCTCACTTTCTCCCAAAAGAGACACCCTGGAGACCAAGGTTTTAATCAGGCTCTTGTGGAATGCTCAAATCATAGCAAACAGAACCTGAGATTATAGAGGATCCTTAAAATGCTGAACATCAGAATGGCCAAGAGAACCACTTAGAGAAAGGGGATATTACCAGGGAATCAAGTGTGGTAGCACTCACCTGTAAAACCAGCCCTCCTGGGGAGATGAGATGAGGGGATTGACTTTGAGGCCAGCCTAGACTCAGAGCAGACACAGGGCTAGTGACAGTCTACAGACTGAGACCCAGTCTCAAAAAAAAAGAAAGAAGAAAGAGAGAGAGAGATACAGAGAGAGAGAGAAAGAAAGAAGAAAGGAAGAGAGGGAGGGAGGGAGGATAAACTATAAGGGACACATGGAAAAATACATGGAAATCAGATAAGTGTGCTTAACTGCAAAGTAAACCAGCCCACAGGCCATCTGAGGTGGTTTTTGGCAATTAGACTTCCAAGTGTGAGGAAGAGAAATTTGATCCATGCCCCGAATTAACTAAAATCAAATAATAGATCTAAATTAAAACCTAAAACAATAAAACTTCTCTGAGCAAATCTTCCTGGCCTTAAGTTGGAGGACTATTTATTTCTTAGATAGCACACAAAAGTATAGTTCATAAAATTATATGTTGGGCCTTTCAAAATTAAATTATCTCTTCTTCAAAAGATATTATTGGGAGAGTTAAAAGACAAGCACAGAGCCTGGAGAGATTGCTTGGTGGTTAGAGCACTGTCAACTCTTGAGTGGACCCCAGGGTTCAGTTCCCAGCACTCAAATGGTGGCTTAAAACTGGTTTTAACTCCAATTCCAGGAGATCTGACACTCTTTTCTGGCCTCTGTGGGTACCAGGCACACTCATATACATAGACACACATGCAGGAAAACCATCCATACACACAAAAATAATTCTTTTAAAAATGTAAATCTATCTGGGCACAGTGGTTCATACTTTGAATACCAGGACTCGGGAGGCAGAGGCAGGCAGACTGCTATGAATTTGAGTTCCAGAAGAGCCAGAGATACTTTGGACCACCTTCTCTCTCAACACAGACAGATAGATAAAATATAAATCTTAAAAACAAAGACATTCACAGGTCTGGCATGGTGGTGCATGCCTTTAATTTCAACAGAGGCAGGTGGGTGTCTGTGAGTTCGAGACCAGACTGCTCTACATTTAAAGTTTCAGGCCAGCCAGGGCTACATAGTGAAATGGTCTCAAAAGCAAAGCAACTGACAAAAAACAAAACAAAACAAAAAAAAAAACCCATGCAATATATGGGCTAGTGATATGGCTCAGCAGGTAAAACACTACCTATAGGGAAGCCTGATGCCCTGCATTCAGTCCCCATGTCCCCACCCCCACCCCCGAGGCTGAAGAAGAAAACTCGCTTCTGCAAATTATCCTCTCACCCCCACAGACATGTCATGGTACTTACACAAATAGTCAAACATGCAACAACAGCCTTTCTTAGAGACAGGTACAGAATGAGGGAAATATTTGCAATATATGTGTCTGATAAAGTCCTTCCCTTTGGAATATATAAAGAACCCTCCAGACAAGCAAGAATGAAGCAAGCCCACATTTTTAAATGATTCGTTTTTATTTTATGTGTCTGAGTAATGAGCGTGATGTCTGCAGGTACACAGTGTACCTTGAGCATGCCTGATTTCTGAAGAGCAAAGAGAGGGTACCAGATGGCTGTGCCAGGTAAGTGATGGCAACCAAACTCAGGTCCTCTGCATGAGACACCAGTGCGCTGAACCATTTCTCCAGCCCCACAAACCCACAACTTTAAAAATCAGCAACCAACAAAGACTGTGGGGATAAGAAGTGTCTAAAAACCCCACCATCACTGAGTAGAAGAAAAACAAAGTAGAATGTTTGAATAACCGGCAGGCGAGTCTATTAGCTAATACTGCAAGACCGGCAAGTGCGGGCAGGGATGTTGAGCATCTTCACCTTCACACATCCAGTGGAAACGTGAGCTGTACAAACTATGCTGGAAACTATTTCAGAATTCTAGAGTTAAATAGTCATCTACTTCAGAGATCAGCAATCTTATACCAAGGTACATAGTAATAAAAAACGTGTACTTATATAACCTGTAATAAAAGTTATAATGATTTTGTGTATAATTTCCAGAAAAAAAACAAGACCCTGTAGTAGAACACAGCATTATCATGCACACGGCGTAGGTCCAACCATTGGCACTGACAAACAGAAGCCACAGTGTCCTCAAACTGGGAGCAATGTCCTTCAACTGTCCTTCACCCAGCGAGTGAAGAAGCCAACATGGCTGCTCATGCCTGTGATCCTGGCACCTGGAAAGCTAAGGCAAGAGATTTGCCACGAGTTCAAGGCCAGCCTGGGCTACAGAGGGAGACTCTGTCTCAAACCAGAGCAGAAAACAATGGAATGTTCTGTATCTCGATGGTAGCCATACAAATGTACACATTAAAAAGATGAATTCTCTCCTTCGTAACCTGGAACGAATAAGCATGACTTGGAAAACACAGCTGCTGGATTTTTTTCCTTCTGTTTTCTGGTTCCCGGATGCTGGTCTCTTTTAGATGCCATAAAACAAGAAATAAGGAGTAGGCAGATACCACACTCGATTGAGCACCTAATCCCAGCCTTTGGTGAGAATTTTCACACTGTGTGCCAGACTTAATGGTTGGTCAAATATTGGCTAAACAATTGTTATTAAGGAACCATTTATGATTTAGATAGGGCCCAGTATCCCTGTCTTCACTAAGAATCTGTGTTTTTAAAAATTTCACAGTGTATATCCATCTTAGCTGGAAAAGATCAACATATTCAACAGCTGGTATTGGTTGTGAAAAAACATGTATACATATGTGTTCATGCATGTGTCCTAGACCTGTGTAGCAAGCTTTTTGAACAGAGTAGAAATTTATGTTCTTACAGGGGTAAGTAAAAAGTATAAGCAACATTAATTATGTTGATGTTTGTGTCAACATACTAAAATTATGGCTTTTTGTTTAAAAAAATTTTTTTTCTGTTTGTTTTCTTTTGAGACAGGGTCTCACTGTGCATAGCCCTAGTTGGTCTGGAACTTGTTATGTAGACCAGACTGGCCTCAAACTAAAACCCATCTACCTGCCCCTGCCTCCTGCATGCTGGGATTAGAGGGTTGAGCTACCATGCCCAGCTAATTTATAAAAATGTAAACACGAACACAAAGTATGTAGTGAACGTAATATTAAGACCACAAAAACACAGTTTTTGTTTGAGCGCCTGGTACTGCTTCTAACTTTTAAGAGCATCAACGTTCTTACCTCTAGAACAAGGCCTACACCCTGGCTCTAGGAAGTACCTGACACACCAAATAACTAGACTTTAACCACTTATGGCATTTGCGGCGCGGGCACCGCTCTTCCCAGAGAAATATTTCCGACATTCTTTTACGGACATGGGCTGGGCTCCTCGCACTTTGCACCAGGCTCTCGCTACTTAATAGTATTTCATTAGCCCAGTCTCCTCTCCATCTGCACCCACGAAACGGGCCTGGCTGCCGCAGACTGATGTAGCCATGCCGCTGATTTAATAAGTGCCCCACACAGTAGGCAGACTGTCTTTTTCTAGCCTACGTTTTCTCGGCTAATGGAAGAAACATGTGTAAGCAAGATAAATGTTGCTCCGTGTTTTCCTGGAGTGTCAGCCGACCTCCTGGAGGCTGGCTGGCACGGAGGGGGTCGGGAGGGAAGGGGCTCTTTCCTTTAGGAGCTCCTGCCTTATGTGTGCCAGCAGATTCGCGTCTTCAAGAGACCCAGGAGGAGGAGGGTCCAGGCATTTGAACCGCCCAGGAAAACCCGGCTCATTAAGTGGGCCCAGAGCTCTTCTCTAGTCCTGTCAGGTACGGCTTCCACCAGGTGTTACAGTGGTTCAGCTGAATTCAGGGCCAAAGGAGACTCTTCAAACTATTCATTTAGACCTTCTGGTCCTCAGAGCTGGCTGGCTATGCTCTCACTGCAGACCCGTGGCCACGCCAGCTGCTCCGCACTTACACACCTGTATCCAGATTCCTTGCCTGCCTCGCCTGGGAAGAGTGTTTGGACTGTGGAGCAGGAAAGTGCTGCTTGGGCAGGATAACACCACGTGAACGGGACAGCACCGCGTGGACGGGACAGCACCGCGTGGATGGGACAGCACCGCATGGACGGGACAGTACCCCGTGAATAGGACAATACTGCTCGGACAGGACAGCACCGCGTGAACGGGACAGCACCGCGTGGACGGGACAGCACCGCATGAACGGGACAGCACCGCGTGGACGGGACAGCACCGCGTGGACGGGACAGCACCGTGTGAACGGGACAGCACCGCGTGGATGGGACAGCACCGCGTGAACGGGACAGCACCGCGTGGACGGGACAGCACCGCGTGGACGGGACAACACCGCGTGAACGGGACAGCACCGCATGAACGGGACAGCACCGCGTGGATGGGACAGCACCGCATGGACGGGACAGTACCGCTCAGATAGGAGAGCACTGCCTGGACGGCCCAATATTGCTCGGGCAGGATTCGGGACAGCAAGGCTTGGATGGAATAGTACTACTTAGACAGCAAGGCTTGGGCAGGACAGTGCTGCTTGGGTTGGGGCTGGTGTAAGCAGGTACACAGGTCACACTGGGTACCAGTGGACTTTGAGAAAGACACTCTGGCAGCCACCAGAATAGCCCAGCTCTAGAATTGCGACAATGGTGGCCGGTAAAGAGGAAAAGGGACTGTTAGGAGCAATTTCCTTTCAGAGGACAGGACAAGATTTAGAAATTACCCTTTAAAAATAAAAGCAGGATATATGGCGCGCACCTGTAATCCCAGCTCTCAGGAGGCTTAGGCAGACGGTCATCCCATGTTCAATGCCAACCTATGCCACAAAGTAAGACCCTACCCGCGCCAAGAAAGAACAAAATATGTCCATGGAAGGAAACCCAAACATAAATAGAGGTGAACGTGGAGAGGAACACTGACTCTTAGCTCCACTATACAGCCAGTGCTTTTACCTCTGCCAAGCTTCTGTCCTGCACAGACTTAGGCACCATTAGTGGGTACATAGTCTCCTGATCTTCCTATGTCCACAGATAAATAGACCCATTGTCTATATCGCACTCCAGCTGTCATTTATCTGGATCTGGAGGGAGGGGCATCATTCTTCGCATCCAACTCTCCTACCCTGCTGAGGATGGACAAAACGGGCATGCATATTGTCCAACCCCTCAATACCACAGCTGTCAGTTTGTTGAGAGCCTAGCACGAAGGTCCTTGTACCCACAGATCTCCAGTGAAAACAGGAACTTTAAGCACACAGGATGTCTTTCCAATGGGAAAGATGCAAAACCTGTTCTTCCATCCAGAAAGCTGGGAATTGGAAATGATTGGCTGTCTGATGATCTGCATTATCTGTTGGGCCACGTCAAGGTCTTACAACTAAGAATGGGAGTAATTTAAACGACTCTAATAGCCAGGGGCTTCCCCAGCCTCCCTCAGCCAGGACCAGAGGTGGCTAATAGCCCAAATGACCCCTTATGCACTATCTGTGTGACTGAGACCAGGCCCTTAAGCTAGTACAGGTAGCCTATCTCTAGAACCCATCTTCTTGGAGGAAATGATGTGGACCCTGAATTGAGTTTCAATGTAATTATGCTTCTTTGTTCAATGGGGATTGTATTACACCAGGAAACATTTCTTTTCCAGATTGTACTGGGCTTAAATACATTGGGAATATACTGCCTGTTATTAGACTCCCAGAAGTCAGATGCAGGTTGATGAGATCAATCTGTACTGTTCTCACAGCCTGCTCGGTGGACTCTGAGGAAGAGTCTGAAGATGGGGGAACACCAGCAATCCAGAGTCCATCCGCACAGCTATCCAGAGTCCATCCGCGTGCTGAGGAACACCAGCAATCCAGAGTCCATCTGCGCACTGAGGAACACCAGCAATCCAGAGTCCATCCGTGCACTGAGGAACACCAGCAATCCAGAGTCCATCCGCGCACTGAGGAACACCAGCAATCCAGAGTCCATCCACACAGCAATCCAGCGTCCATCCGCGCGCTGAGGAACACGGGCAATCCAGAGTCCATTCACACACTAAAATTTGCTGGTTATTGGAGAGCATTGAGGCGGGACCCCTGTAACAGAAACCACATGGGGTTGGAGTCAGGTATCCAAAGGTTAATATGCTGCCTAGCGAGATTTTAGATGCGTGGCCCAAAGCAAGTTACTTTGCCACCATGTGCCCCAGTTTCTTTTTTCTGAAATGAGTTAAGAAGACCTCTAATTGCTGCTGCAGGAATTAAAATGGAAAAAATCTATATGCTTAGCTATCACAGAACACTCAATGAATGGTAAATATTCACTATAAAAGAACCAAAATAACACATAGTATTTTAGAAGGTTTTAGCCAGCAGTGACACGTATAGGCTCATCCAATATCATGTGTATCATTTGGTACATGGGCATCTGAACCAGAATAACAAAGTTTGATTGGTTATAGCATGTGGGACAAGTTGCTTTGCAAAAAGTCAGTTGGTTCACCACTAATGGTTTTATTGGGTGTCTTTTATGAATCAGATACCTTGCTAGACTTTGGGTATAGAGATGCGAGTAAGCCTATGCTCTCAAGGTGTTTATAGTTGGTGGGAAAGATAGATAATTACCTCATTCTTTCAGCCATCCATCCATAGGTATACATAAGTAGGTAAGAGGCATATGCACAGGATTCACAGGTGTTTACCACTGGTGACAAACATGTGCTATGGAGATACAGTACGATACTCTGGTAAAGGATAATTCCAGCTTTACCGTGAATCATAGCCTTATTACTCTTAAGGCTCTTACTAGGTGGGACCTGAGAGATGAGGACGCAGCCACATGTAGATGGAACAGAGACCAAACAATAGTGCAGATTGCAAATGCATGGCCAAGCTTGTTCCAAGGAAGCGGCAGCATATATGAGACAGGGGAGAGCAGGTCACAGCTAGGGAGACAGAGGGGACAGCAGGTCACAGCTAGGGAGACAGAGAGGACAGCAGGTCACAGCTAGGGAGAGGGGACAGTGGGTCACATTTAGGGAGACAGAGGGGACAGCAGGTCACAGCTAGGGAGACAGAGGGGACAGCGGGTCATAGCTAGGGAGAGGGGACAGTGGGTCACAGCTAGGGAGAGGGGACAATGGATCATAGCTAGAGAGGTAGAGGGTACAACGAATCATAAATAGGGAGATAGAGGGGCAGCAAGCAGGAACCAGAAGGTTTAGAGCAGAGGGTGGCAAACACTTTCTCTAAAGGGCCAGATAGAAACAGCTCAGACTTTGTGGGTCACATGGTTTTTGTTGTAACTGCTTAAAACCACCCTGTGGTGCCAAACCAGTCATACACAGTGCATCAATGACTGGAGACATTCTAACACAAGTGTACTGCCAAAACAGGCATAGGAGGGAGGCATATCTAACCCATGGGCTGGAGTGTGTCAGCCCTTGATTTAGTGTCTTTAAGGCCTTTGTGAGGAACCTGGACTATGTTCTCAGTGCAGGTTTGAAGGAGAAGAACAATGGAGCCTGGCCTGCAGCTTAAAAGGACCCATGCGCTCTGCAGAGAATGGACCAATGAGGCAAGAGCAGAAGCGGGGATGAGCAGAAGCCTTCTGGGCTCATCCCTAGGTGACGTAGCAGTGTGAAGTCAGTGCAGCAGAGATGCGGAGAGTGACCGCATCCTCAGTATACATTGGATTAGAACCAGCAAGACATGTCCGAACTAGACGTGAGCGATGAAGGAGAGAAACAGGGCCGTGTCTGGGTCAGTGAGACCACGTGCACCCAGGTGGAGCCCTGTGTCCTGAGGTCATACCAACATCTCATCTTCACTCTGGCTAAAGTTTGAGGTGCCCATCAAGCACAGAGGTGGGAATACCTAGCAGGCAGTAGCATCTCAAGGAGCGCCCCAACCTGAGACAGAGGTTTGGGAGCCATCAGAGCACACGCACAGGTATCCGCCCACCACCAATGAGTTCATGGCAAGAACTAAGGTATTAGGTAAAAAGGACACAGGCGGTCCCTCTGTGGCAACCAGGCTGGAGAGACTGGAAGTGCAGCAACCGAAGCTGGGAAGGCATGTGATCCGGACGACTGAATGGGGCAGAGTCAAGGCTTCAAAGTACCACGAGTTTCAAGAAAGCCTCAGACAACTGCACTGGGTCCGCCATGTCATCCAGGTGGGAAGACCCTGCCCAGGGCTCTATGAGAGCTGTTCAGAACAAAGTGTGGTTTAATTCACAAAAATTCATTTATTCACGCCTCCCTGGCAATGTAAATTCACTAGTTCTAAGTTACTACCACAATTCAGCTTTGAATAGGAACCTTTGGAACAAAGACAAGTTTTAAAATATCCTTGACGGGAAGCCAGACCTTACCTAAGTGTGACCTGCTTCCCTTACCTCCAGACGGTAGCAGTTCTAGGTGGAAGGGGCTGGGTTTTTTGTTTGTTTGTTTGTTTGTTTGTTTGTTCTTTAAATATCCATGTACTGGAACAGACAGGAGATGGTTAATCGAATCATCAACAATTCAAAGTCCACAGGCAATCTGTGTTTTAGGCAGTTGTTTCTCTCCCACCCTTTCTGTTAGCTAGAGATAGTGAAGACAGAGCATCCAGTCTGCGCTCCTCCATCCTTTCCCTCAGTGCTTTTGGGAGTGGTTGATTGTAGGAAATGAACAGGCGGTGGGACACAGGAAAAGGAAGGATGACCAGCGGGCTTCTCCACAGTCCTACCTTGGTTGCCCAGGTGGCGGAGGTTCACCTCCAAATGTCCCTTTGGCTGAGCAGGGCACACACCAGGCCACCACCTGGCCCTCCTGTGCAGTGGATTGTCACTTTCTGACTTTCATTCAAAGGCTGTTCACTCTGACCCAGCTTGGCCACGAGCCCTGGGCCTTCCCTGGGTAATGACTGGTTCCCGTTCTCATTCCAGCCCCCTCCCCCTTGGCCTGACCGCTTCTCCGAGGCCCTTGGAGGTGGATGGCATGTGAGGAGTACCTGCTCTGTGAGAATTCTGCAGCTTCCCCAGCTCTCCTCAGAGTGTGAGCCTGCCAAGGCCCCCCGGGATCAATGAGCTAAAAATAGCCAGCGGCTTATAAATGAACTGGAACGGTTTTCGGCTGCCTCCTTAGTCCTTCACGGTGGCATGAGGACATCAGAGGACAGCAGCTCCTGTCCTGTTTTGTTTCCTCCTACCCCCTCCCCAATAGCACCGCTTGGGGGTTACTGGTGCTGTTTCTATTCCCTTGCTTTCCCATCCCTCTCCCATGCAGGTAAAGATGTCCTGCTTTGGGACACCATTTGGCAGTCCCCTGGGAGGAAGTAGATTCTGAATTGCATTTCTCAAGAAAGGTAATGCCAAGCCAACATGCTGTAGATTAGCACTCCTTCTGCCGCCAGGCCGTCTCCTCCCACAGCTCTAGCCCTAAAGATGGCCTTGACAAGCGTGGTGACAGCACCTCTCTCTGAGCCCCCCCTTGCATCTCTCTATCGGCTAGTGTTTCCCAAATGGCCTTTTGGTACTGTGTACTGTGTAAAATACACCCTGCTAGGTGCTGAGAGTTCACGGATACATAGATGTGGTGTGTTTGTAATCCTTCGTCTTCCCTGAGAAGAGCAGGGGAAGGATGTACCCAGGATCCTTCAGTATGGTCCAAGAACAGACACAGTCAAGAGCCCAGTGGAGGAGAGGCAGCCAAAGCCATCCTCCGGGGCTGCCAGCCTCAGGGATATCTACTTTCCTTGGCTGCTTCTGTGTTATAGTTCGGCACCTCGCAGGCCATTTGGTTGTAGAGCACAGCGGTGAGGAACTCGTGTGTTTGGACAGGTCACTTCCGGGTGACCTCAGTTCTCTAGGCCTAAGTTTCTTCATCTCTAAAAGAGGGATTGACTCTTCATCATAGGGAGGTTGGTTGTGAAGATTAAATGAGATAATCTATCTAAGTCAGTTGTTCCCCCACCTGGCACAGACTGAACAAACAAGATATTGCTTTAAAATATGATGCATAGTAAGGCAAACAGATCGGAAGATAACCATCATTAATAAAAGAGTTGGTTGCTCATAGTTCTCAAGTTGTGTCAGGGCGTGGGTGTGGGCAAGTGAGACAGCAGCGGGTCCTTCAGGAGGAACAAGAGAAACCAGCATGTACTGCAGTCTCTATGGGAAGGGACAAGAGAAGGGAGGAGAGGGAGGCTGGTCAGTGTGAATAAGTGCAGAGAGTCTGCTCTCAACTGTGCAGGGCAGGTGGATAGCGACCAGAGCCTGAACCCTTCTAAAGCAGGAAGCTAAGTGTGTGGGATCTGCATTGGGGGGGGGTTCAGTTTGCAAAGCACAATCCTCCCTAAGTCCTTCGCTGGCTCTAGGATGTGGCTGACTCTTACGAGGTCAGTCTCTTTAGAGCGCGAACCCCAGAAACAAACACACTGGAAGACAGAGAGCAAAAGGCTCGGGGAATGCGGGTCCTCTGTAATTTTCACTATGTGTATCTGGAGTGCGAGGCTTCATGAGAACACTGGGAAGTAGGGTTGCTTCTCTACTGAATTAAGTTGAACCTGGCTTGGAGAGGCGACTCTGAGTGTGGCAGGGGCCCACTCTGTTTAGTGAGGGCCCCCTTCTCTGTGTTCACACCTGACCTCACAGTGCGATTCACCAGCAAAGCAGAGAATTCTGGAAGTCCTCCCTGACAGTCAGACCAGTGTTCCCCTCTGTCCAGATCCTCTGGACACCTTGACTTGGGAAATGCAAAGAGGTTGTCATCATGAGTCACACAGACATGAGACCTCTCAAAGGCATCAGGGGCTTTGGAAGTGCCCCAACTAATTCTTCATCTGAGTCCAGGGAAATGGGGGCAACAGACTGACAAACACTGCCCAGAACACAACACAGATGCGGGTGTCGGCTGACATGCCGAGTCCTTTCCCCACCCTATGCCCAGACCTGCCTTTTCGGCTCTGTTCTCGACAGTTTCCCCAGGCACCCCTCATCATATCTCCTTCGCCTCTCTGGGTGGCCAGTGATACTGTGTAGCTCCTTTAGCGTGTGTCTGTGTCTGTGCCTGCATCTGTGTGTGTAAGCAAGAAGACCATCTCAGGTGTCATTTTCATCACTATTGACCAGGGGCTCACCAGTGAGTCTAGACTGGTTGTCTCTTTCTCTGCCTCCCTGGAAGTGTGATTATGCGTGGATACCACCATGCCCAGCATTTTTACATGACCCTGGTTCTGAGGACCTGGGTGCTCATGCACACAGAGCAAGAATTTTAGCAGCTGAGTCCCTCTCTCTTCTACATCCCGTATTAGCTACTTTCCCCATTGTTGGCAAAACACTCGACAGAGAGACTTAAAGGAGAAGAGCTTCACAATTTCAGAGGGTACAGATCAAGGTGGGGAAGGCATGAAGGCTGGAGTGGATTTGTGTCTGTGGAGGCAGAACCTATGGCAGGGAAGGTGTGGAGGCTGGCGGGAGTTTGTGGAGACAGGAACCTATGGTGGCTTCTC
Source organism: Microtus pennsylvanicus (assembly GCF_037038515.1). Classification (NCBI taxonomy): domain Eukaryota; kingdom Metazoa; phylum Chordata; class Mammalia; order Rodentia; family Cricetidae; genus Microtus; species Microtus pennsylvanicus. The sequence goes on from NC_134579.1 coordinate 71,731,523, forward strand.
ATGTGGCTCCAACCAAAAAGCAGCTATGGGACCAGAAAAGAGGCTGGGTTATAACTTAAGGCCTTTCCCTAGTGGCCTGTGTCTCCACAGCTTCTGAAGCCAGTGCCATCACTTCTGAAACCAAGTGCTCAAGGCATGATCCTGTGGGATATCTCATATTCAAGCCATAACAGCTCAACCGCTATGAGACCCTCCAATGAGCCAGAATGTCCTTTACTGCCTTACAATCTGTTGCTCCTCTCAGCCACCCTATAAGCTAAGAGTTCTTATCGATACACTTTACAGACAAGGAAAACAAGGCTCCACCAGGCAAGGCTCTTTCAAAACAACAAAAACAAAACCAACAACCATGCCTACTGGGGAACTTCATTCTGTGATTGTCCTGTGGCATCTTCTCCCAGGTTCTAACTGATCAGGCTGTACATGAACTCCAGACAGGAACCTCTTACACAAGCCTTCCTCACGTGTCTGAGGCAAGAGGCTCACACTCAGATGAGACACATGGACAAATGCTTCTTTGTCCAGTTCTCCTTATCTGGCCAAGCTACCTTGGTGGCTGTTAGGGCCCACAGGCAGCATTCGCAGACTGAGCTTGGCATTGGACTCGTGGCAGGTACTGTATGCATGTGGCGGGATCCTCTGTGCGGAGCTAAAACCTATGCGACTCTTGGTGTTTCTGTGGAAAATGTGCGCTAGCTACTTTTGGAGAGAAAACCTGTCAGGAGCCAATTTCCTCCTAAAATCATTGCAGGAACCATCACCCTGGGGAGTCTGCAGAGAACCCCACACCCCTAATTGTGTTAGGAACCGTTCTATTGACAGAGCCTACCCCACACCCAAATTGGCTGTTAAGGAGAGCTATCTGTTAGCGGAACCCACCCCACATTCCAAACTGTCTAGAGAACTAGGTGTGTCAACTCGTGATGACCTGACCGAAGGTAACCTCCTGCCGACGTGACCAACGAGGACCATGTGACCAACATGAACCACGCAGCAAGAGCTCAGGCCCCTGTGCCCACCCCCCAACTCTTTACCCTATATAAGCTGTACCCCATCTCTAATAAACGGAGGCTCTGACAAACTTAGCATGGCCTTCTTCCTCTCTCTCAGCTCATATCTTACAGGTAGTGCCTCTCCGGGACCCTGGAATAACTGAACTGCCAGACGGGTTACTAACCCTAGACAAGGTAACCCGCCAAGGCAATCAACAAAAACCCAGTCTTAGGAGAGACAGTCTCCACAGGTAGAGGGGACACCTGGGTACTGTTTACAGTTTCTCTCAAGAGCCTGAAATATGTCCAATAAAAGATTGCTCTGACCAGTCACCCCAAAACTAAGTAGCTTATGCCAGTGATCTGGAGGGTGGCAGGAAGGACAGCCCTGCACTTAAGTCAGGCAGGTTTGGCTGGCACTCAACTGAGCATGCTGATTCACTCTTTCCCGAGTTGATACCCTCATCACACCTTCTCAGTTCTCCGTGTACCTGTGCGCACACACGCATGGACACCTGCGTGTGAATATGATAATTAGTACCGATGGTTAACCCGCTAGGTTCTAGAATGATGGAGGAGGCAATCCTCTAGGTTAAGTTAGTTGGGGCAGAAAGATCCACCTTCACTGTGAGTGGTACCAGCCCATGGGTTAGAGTCTGAACTGGACAGAAATGAACGGTAACCACACTAAGCACTTACCACTCTGCTTGCTGTCTGTGCATGCGATGTGATCAGCTGACCCACGCCCCTGCCACCATGATTTTCTGCTGTGACCCCATAGTTTGAGTCTGGGACCCTGGCTGGGGGCTGTGAGGGAATGAAGAAATGACAAACACTACAGAAACGGTGAGCATGTAGATACAGAAAAGCTGATGTCAGGCGGGCTATGGGCACTGATGAGTCCCCACCTGATACGACTGTCATCCAGAACTTCGGCGTGTGTATCACGTGCAGCACAGAGGGAGGGTGGTGTTAGTTAGTCTCGGTAGTTAGGACGTTTCTATGGGTGAGCAGTCTCAGGCTGTAAACCTCTGAGAGGCGGAAGTTGCAATTGATGGTTTTTGTACACTCTGGTCCATAAGCACTCAGACCACAAAAAAAGAGAAGTTTTTGTGAATTTTGAGCCAGACCCACAGCAGGAAAGACTTTCCCATTTTCCCATGGGTCTGAGGCTTGGTCCTTGTCGTGGCTGTGCCCATGTCAACAGTACGTGTTCATTCAGGACTTCACTCCCTCGGGGTCTTCTCTGCTCCCTGCATGTCCCCTCCATGATGGACCATGCCTTAGAACCATGAGCCAAATTAAACCCTTTCTCCTACGCTGCTTCTGCTGCAGTGTTAGATCACAGCAACAGGAAACATAACTGATACAGAGTTGTGGGTCCATGTTTGAGCGGCTATGTTCATGTGTGCAGGCAGAAGCGTGTGCGTCTCTGCAGAGGTCAGACATGGATGTCAGCCTCTTCCTCAGTTGCTTTCCACCTTGCTTTTTGAAGGCAGGTCTCTCACTAAGGTGGAGGATCATCCATTTGGCTAAATGGGAGAGCCAATGAGCTGCCAGGATCCACCTGTCTCTGGCTCCCCAGCCGTGGGGATTAGAGACACCTGACTTTAATGTGGGTTCTGGGTTATGAAATTGGAGTCTCAGTCTCATGTTTTTTTATCAGTGAGGACAATTCTTTCTAGTCCTACGTGTTCTCAGTTCTTGGCATATCCTCCTACCCTCTCTACCATTGTTTCCCTAATAGTTATAAAATTGACACTTTATAAAGAATATTGGAAAGTAAACTTTTATATAAGGAGAAAATATGTTCATGAAAATCAGGAATGATCCTGGACCCAGAGAGGAGGCGGTGCCCCCAGTGAGATCAGCTGTCACAGGGCCTACAGCAGATGGAAAGACAATAGGTGAAAGACTAGAAGCCTAGCGGGGCCAGCAAGATGGCTCAAAGGGTGGCTGTCACTTGCAGCCACGACTGACAAGCTAGGTGTTATCCCCTGAACCCACATAATGGAAGGAGAGGAATGGACTCCCTCTAGCTGTCCCTGACCCCCACATGCTCACGCCCACACACAAGCGTGCACACGCAAATAAGTAAATGCATTTTTAAAATGTAAAGACCTGGTGGGAAGGCAATGCTTGCTGGGTCTGTCTATACGTCAGGGCAGGGAAGATGGATGGAGGACAAGGCCACACCTAGGGAACGAACTCTGAGGATGAAGAGAAATAGGTGCTCTAGGGACAGGAGCTGGGTCAAAACTGCAGGACAGCCAAGGTCAGAGGAGGCTCAAGCTGGGAACAAATATCCAGGGAGGAGAATAAGGTGGAGGACAGGGGAAGTTGAGGAGTCCTGTAAGGTGCGGGAAGGGTGTTAAAGACTGAAAGAGTGAGGTAGGGGGTGTGGTGAGAAAGCTGGGGAGCCACAGTAGGGCCTTGTGGGCTGCAGATGTGGACGGAAGGACTGTCCTCTAGGACTGGACGAGATCCACGTGGTGCTGGCAGCAGTCAGGGAAAGAGGCGCTGTGTTGGCGGCTGCCTCTAATCCTCAGGGGGATGCCACACTAACATATCCCTGGACATTCTGTCACCAGAAGGGCCACTGGGCAAAGACACGGGTGAATGAGAAAACACAATGGGCAGACACCAGCTACTGCCATTTCCAACACCAGTGAAGAGGAGCAGGGAAACACCAACCATCTGGTCTACCAGGGAGAAGCCTGCCACATGCCCAACTACATAGCAGGTAGCGGGAGCTCAAAAATCATTTGCAGGGTGAGTCAGTACTGGAGTGAATGAGTGGCAGGTGACAGGTATGCAGATGGTGAAGGTGTCTGAGTCAGACCTAGCTCAAATTCATCAATCACCTTTGAATACAGGCAAAGAACCTGGCGCAGATATCAAGCCCATGAGGCCTTTTTGACTTACCCAGCTGTTTAAGGGAAGGGAAATTTTTTTATCAGGCTGCAGATAAATTCCACGAAACTACAATAGTCACATGACACCTTGGAATAGGCATATCCCTCTTCTACCTTTAAATACCAATTTTGAAGTTTAATTTATTTGTGCATTGTTGTAAAATCAACTTTTTGTGTTTTCTAAGTTGATACTTCACTGTTAGGAAGAATAACAGTAATATAAGCTAGTGAGATAGCTCAGGGGACAAGGGTGTTTGAGGCATACATATGGTGACCTTAGTCCAGTCCCTGAAACCCAAATAAAGGTAGATGGAGAGAACTGATGCCACAAAGATGTCCTTTGACCTCTACATGTGTGCCATAGACACACATCGTCATATACACACACAATAATAATACATTCTTAAATTAAATTAAATCGCCGGGCACACGGGAGGCAGAGACAGGTGGACCTCTGTGAGTTTGATACCAGAATGGTCTACAGAGCAAATTCTAGGACAGGCTCCAAAGGTTACAGAGAAACTCTGTCTCAAAAAAAAAAACAAAAAAAATTAAAAATAATAGTAGAAAACATTATGAAAACAATAGTTGATAAAATAGCAAGAATTATAGCATATTTTTCTCTATGTCAGAGACTGTATCTTATATGATTGGGTGTACGACCACATTGTGAGGAAGGTCTGATGAAGACTCCATCAGAGGGGTGAAGTTTTGGCCCACGTTTGTACACTGGTAAAATCAGCACTTAGCAATGGGGCTGTTACAGGCTAAATATGAAATGTCTCCCACAGACATATGTGCCAAATGCTTGGTCCTCAGCTGGTGGTGCTTTTTTTTGGCAGGTTCTAGATACTTCTGAGGAGACAGCTCTTAGCTGGAGGAAGTAGGTCACTGGGAGTGTGCTTTGAAGGTTCTAATCTAGTCCCCGATTCCTTTCTCTGCTTCCTGTCTTCCGTGAGGTGAGTAGCAGCTACCACGTGTTCTAGTTCCATGATTCCCTGGCTCACCATGGCCCAGAGTTAGTGAGACTATGGATATAAGGATTTGAACCTCTGAAGCTGAGAGACAATAAACTCATCCCTTTAAGTTGTTTTAGCGGTTTTTGTTTGTTTGTTTTGTTGTTGTTATTTGTCATGGGAATGACATTATAACAAAAAGCGGTCTTAGCATTCAAGCAATAGCCACACTCCTTCCCATGACCTGTTTTCACCTCCAGGGGACATTCCCGCTGCAGTATGGCCCCACCTGAAGAATTCCAAACAGTAGTGACAGAATACTGAGCCAGGAGTTGAGACCCTAGACTGACTTCTCTAAAATCTGTCACCTGTAGGCCTTTCAGCAACAAGCCCTTGTGAGCCTCAGTATTCGCCACTGCAAAACAGAGCTGACCATACTACACAATGTGCGCCACCACCCCCACTGCAGCTGCTGCTGAAATCAAACCATGCCGACAGCACCACTTTACAAAATAAAGAAACTGTTGGTGCTTATGGAATTATCACTGTCCATGGGCAGGTGGATCCGTGTCCCGGACTCAAGTTGTTGCTACGATGATCTGGTTGTGAAGGAACAACTGGCTCCTTTTCCTTCTGCTGTGAACCCCAGCTCTGGGTTTGTCCTTCAAGTTCCAACAGTGGCCCTGTCTCAGGGAGGAGCACTGGGGAGCTCTGAGTCAAGCTGCCCTGGAGATGTAGGTCCTTCAGGATGTCAGAGATAGAGGCAAGTGGGGAGGAGGGTCCGTCTTTTCCTTTCGGCAAGGACAGAGATGCTGCTGACTCCGAAACCTTGTCCCTCTCCCGACTCCGTCTCTAGGTGAATCCCTCATGGTGGCTTCTTTCTGTTAGCATAATAGGACATCCTGATGCTGACCTGGACATTACTCCCTAAGGCAGCTTCCCCAGATCTCAGTATCCAGAAACTTCGCAGAAACTGGAGGCCATCCACCCATCCATTGCCCAGGGGAGCCTATGCTGGTCCATGAAGACCCACAGGCTTTGGGTCTGTTCTTTGGGGAGGCACACTTCATCTGAGGGTAGACATGGATGTCACCCTCAAGGGACACTTTGGTATGTTTCGTCAGAAACTTGACTTCTTAGATTCTTAACTATACATCTTGACCTCTCTATTTTTTTTTCTACTTACAAGGGGGTAGGGGAGCTGTTTCCAGACTATTTTAGGTGAACTTGCTGAAGAATAAAAAATGAAAAGAAACAAGGAAATGAATGTGGAGACGTCACAGCTATTTTTAGCTGGCTCTCCTCTCCCTCTAGGCCATGGGCTCTATTTGGGAACCTTGTACCTTGGTGGGCAGCCAACCCTGTGCTTTTTCACAGAGCATTCGCTGGCTTAGGGCAAAGGCTTCTGGTCCTCTTCACCGCTTTTATGGTGACAGCCTAACCTCTGTTCTGGCTCAGTGTGCGTGGCCTCCAGCAGCTCAACGGCTTTTCTGCTGTGCCAACATGATACAGTCAGGACCTTGGCTCTGCCCTCAGGCTCAGAAACATCAGAGCATAGCAACTTCTAGCAAATTAATGAATTTGTATTCAGGTCACATGTTACAAAGAATCATTCATTCTTCACTGGCCTGAGACCCCTTGTAAACTGTAATCATGACTTGCTACCTGCTCTGGGATCCTTGCCCCTAAATACAAACCCAGAAAACCATGCATGGTTCATTTAAGCAGAAATTATTTCAGTTTGGAGAAGGCTCATCCTGAAAACTGGGGGAAAGGACATGCATAATCAATGCGGTGGAAATCTACCAGGGACCAAACCCAGTAGATCTGTGATGTGAATCAGGAAGGATCAGGCCTGCTCTGGAAGAGACTTCATGTGGGAGATGTTAGGGATTGACACAGGATGTCACCCACTGCGACAGTGAAGGGACTTGACAGCTTGCTTCCAAAAGGAATTGCCGTGGGTCGTGAAGTCCGGGTTCCAGTTCTAGTCAGAAGCGCATGGGGTTTGAGGCTCACGAGATCATATCTCTCTCATCATAGAGGAAGTATGCACCCGAAACTGTGTCATCAGAGGGATCATGCTAGAGGAAAGTACCTTTTTCTTTCCCTAAATTAAGTAGCTTTTTGTTCTGAGCCTAAAAAACACTCATCTCTGTAAAGGGAGTGACCCCAACTTCACCACCAGCATTTCTTGGGGTGCTGCAGACACACATGTAACCAAGTACACAGAAATATGAACATGAGATTCTCAGGAATGGGTTTTAACCATGGAACATTCTGGTATTTACTTTTGGCTAAGAAAATGACAGGATCCAGGGGACGGGAGGAAGCTCCTTCATGATGCCATCTACCATATCTCAGCTAGAAGAAACCTCCCTTTGGCCTGTAGCCAACTCTTTTCTTCTAGAAATTGCTAATCCCAGTTCACCCACCTTCTCATCCCAGTCTCACCTGAGACCAGCTCTAGACCTGGGTGGCAGGAAACCATTCACTGAGCCTTTCCTTATGGTGACCGACTAGAGCTCCTCCCTGCTCTGTGGCCTGCAATCGACTTAGAGCATTTTTAAAAGACGCTAAGGTCTTCAGAGCCAATGAACTGGTAGAATGGGTGTGGCTATGATTTGAAGGCCCCATTTTAACGCTCACTCCAATAGCCCTTATGGGAAAGGGTGAGTCTCTGATCCTTCAGGATGCTGTGGTCCCTTTCCGTGAGCTACACTGTGATGCTGTGGTCAACAAGAGTAGATACTTAACAATTGGTAACAGTCTACACGTTGAAGTTAGGATCTGCAATGACCCTACATTTTTTTTCTAATTTTTACGACCGCATTTCTCTCTGTAGCCATGGCTGTCCTGGAACTCGTTCTGTAGACCTGGCTGGCCTCATACTCAGAGATCCACCTGCCTCTGCCTCTTGAGTGCTGGGATTAAAGGTGTGCACCACCACCACTGAGCTTTAAATAAAACAAAACAAGAACACCCAAAATATTTACCACTGGGCTTTAATTCAAAAAAAACAAAAAAACCTTTTGTTATTCTCACTTCTCAGCTAAGATGTCTGAGCTCAGACTGGGGAAGATACAACTGTAAAAGTCCACATCCGTTTGACCCCAGGATCCCAGGGCTCAGTCGCTGCCCTTTGACAGCCGCCTTAGCCACAGCAGCAGCAGTCTGGTTGGTGAGGGTGAGACTGGATCAATGTGAGCAGGACAAAAGATGCCTAGGTTCAACATGACTTCTGGGTGCAGCTATGAGATACTAGCTTCTGAGTCTGTGGTCTCACGTGATTACTTAGTGTGGTTAGGCTTCATCCTAAGTGTCTTAGGTCGGGTTTTATTGCTGTGAAGAGACGCCATGACCACAACAACTCTTATAAAGGAAAACATGTAATTGGGTCTGGTTAATAGTTCAGAGGTTTAGTCCATTATCATCATGTTGGGAAGCACAGCGTCATGCAGGTAGACATGGTGCTGGAGAAACAGCCAAGAGTTCTACACCCGGATCCGCAGGCAGCAGGAAGAGACAGTGATCCACTGGGCCTAGGCGGAGCTTCTGAAACCTCAAAGTCCACCCTGCCCATCCCCTCCCCAAGTGGCACACTTCCTCCAGCAAAGCCACATCTACAAGGCCACCCCTCCTAATAGTGCCACTCCCTGTGAGCCTATGGGGGCCATTTTTATTCAAACCACCAACACCAAGTAACTGAAAATCCTACGTGGAACAAAAAGGTGATGGAGGGGTTCACCCTTTACTTTCTGTTGTCTGCTTGAGTAAAACACTGGCCTCCTGCTCTAGGCTGAGATTCATACCACAGGGCCTTAGGCACCAAGCATGTACTGGACTACACAAGGCTCCTCCTTTTGGGTAGACTAGAAAATAAGGGCTTTCACCACATAAAATGCATCGCAAGTTCATATTAAGAATCGAATATGAATTCAAGACTGCTGCTATCTTGATTTGAATACGATGTTGCCACTTTTGTAGGTCACAAAGTATTAAAGAAAGGCATTTTTGATTGACTCAATTGAAAACATTCACACCCTATTTTTAAAATCAATGGTAATACAGGATATATACTTTTTTCTACTTCGTTTTTCTTTCATTTAAGAAAAGACCTTTTGTTAGTTCTTTTTGTTAGACAAACATTATATATATATATGTATATATATACATATATATATATAATGTATGTATATAACAACTTTTTGAAAGCATAGCAAGTCAATAAATGTTGAAGGTTTTTGTCTCAGTGTATTCATGAATCCATAACAAAGGGCCACAGAACAGAACGATTAGAAACAGCAAAATCTGACTTTATTTCTACAGCTTTAGAAGCTGGGATGTTCTGATTAAATGTCGTGTGAGGGCTTCTTCCTGGTTCTCAGAAGGTGCCTTCTGTCTGTGTCCTCTTTTAGGGGTGGGGAGAGGAGCCACCCTCCCATGAGCCCACTCACGTTCTTAAGAGGTCTGCACTCAGGATGAAGGCCCAGCCTTCCATAACTATCACACTGAATGGGGTCTGGGGGTGGGAGGACGGAACAAATGTTTAGCTATTACCAAGTAGTTGACATAAAGATGCATAAGGGAACAGATTCAAAGTAGACTCCGTGTCCTGTTCGCTTCTCTACTGCTGTTATAAACACCATGACTTACAAAAACTGGGAGAGGAAAGAATTTATTTGACTTACAGGTTCTAGCTCCTGAAGAAGGGAATTCAATGCAGGAACCTGAAGGCAGAAATTGACAGAGAAGCCATGAAGGAATGCCGCTTACTGGCTTGCTCTCCATGACCTTCTCAGCTGTTTTGTTGTTTTTGTTGTTGTTTGTTTGTTTGTTTTTTGATTTTCAAGACAAGGTTTCTCCGTAGCTGTTTGGTTCCTGTCCTGGAACTAGCTCTTGTAGACCAGGCTGGCCTCGAACTCACAGAGATCCGCCTGCCTCTGCCTCCCGAGTTGTTTTGTTTTTTTATACAACCCAGGACTACCTGCTTAGAAGTGGCATTGCCCATAGTGGACTGGATCCTCCCACACCAATCATCAATCAAGGAAATGCCTTACAAGCTTGCTTACAGGCCAATATGACTGTGGCTATTCCTCAATTGAGTGTCCCTCCTTCCTGGTAATTCTAGCTGACAAAAACTAACCAGCACCCCGCTTTTCTCCAACAAATAGAAATATAAATGAAAACACCCACACTATGCTAGTTTTCCTATGATCAGTTTGCAGGTAAACTCTGCAGGTAAAACCGCAGGGAGGACTAGCTCACATTGACAGCAGGAATGGAAACGGGGATGAGCCCTGTGGAGCAGAATTTGGCGATGCCTACTGAAGTAGAACAATGAAGTCAGAAACCCCACTATCTTGGAATGGACCTTTTAGGCATATTTACACGAGTGTGAATAACACACTCACAAAGGTGATTTGTGGTGTTTGATTTGTAACAACCGATCTGTGGAAATAAGGTGTGCACCAATAGACTAGGGGCAGTGGCCAGCTAGAGCAGGGGTGAGAACCGTGCAGATGTGGATGAGGGGTTGCAGACAGCGTGCTGCATATAAGTAGATATTTTTTTGGATGGACTACGTAAACTATGAAATATTCACAATTAAACTGAAAAGAGAAATAAAGAAGTTAAAAAAAATAGCAGAAGTTCCAGTCCTACGAGTTTGCAGCGACAACCCTTCCTGTAGTCAGGCAGTGACTGCCCATCTCCCATGGCAACTACAGATCAAAATCACTAACCTCTACAAACTGCAGGCACAGATCCATGTCACACAGTCCTGACAGAAATAAATTAAACTATTTTGTGGGAAATAATAACATAATTACGAAAAAGAGGAAGGTGAGGCAGGTCTTTGCAAGAGAAAAATCATAAGCTCATTAATTTTCACAAGTGAGTAGAATGTTAATTACATATCCTGTGCCTGAAGCAGAGTTTATTGTTTTGGAAAGAAAGTTGCCAAGAGGAATAGGAAATCGTATTAACCCTCTGTGAGGATTTGAATCTGAGAATCCTCTCCCAAAGATCTATATGTGAGTTTGTGGCTTGACTACAGAACCATGGTCCTGGGGTGTTAGTAGCAAAAGACCCTGTCAGCCACATGCCCAGAATCTCAGCACCTGGGACAGGAGAGTCAGAGTTTAATAGTCCTTGGTTAAACAGTAAATTTGAGGCAAGCCCGGGATACATGAAACCCTGTCTCAAATACCGCTCAAAAAAAAATAGCCTGAGGATTTTCAGCATCTGGGCCCCAGGAAGTCCTTCAGGTCCTGGAGGACATCTACAGCATCTGTCTTCTGGTTTGAGATATGACTACTCCATCCGACAAACATCGCTACCATGTTGTGCCCACTTCTCTGGAGGCCTAAATGAGTGCAACTACCTGACCTTGGCTTCTACCCCAGAACCAAGATCCAAAAGGAAACTGTTGACTTCCTAAGTAGCATGTGCCGGGTAATTCGTTACAGGGATGAAAGCTACTACGTCTACCAGTCTTGTGAAATACACAGGACCTTGTTGGAATTTCTACATCATGATGAGCTTCAGTTAGGTCTCTAGCTCTTTCTCCAGGTTTTAGACTCACAGCCATCTACAGACATCCCTAATATCTCACAGAGCCCCAAACACGGCCTGTCTAAAGCTAGCCCCAACATAGCCAAGTCTACAATTTGTGGTCACGCTATCCAGGGTTTCAGTTACCTGTGGTCAACTGGCCCAAAAGTATTAAATACAAAATTCCAGAAAAAGAATTTATAAGTCATAAATTTAGAAACCACAAGAACTACTACAAATTAGAAAATAAAAAAGAGTGGGACATCATAATACCCACCACAGCGTACCCATCACAGTGTACCCATCACAGTGTACCCATCACAGTGTACCCATCACAGCGTACCCATCACAGCGTACCCATCACAGCGTACCCATCACAGCGTACCCATCACAGCGTACCCATCACAGCGTACCCATCACAGCGTACCCATCACAGCGTACCCATCACAGCGTACCCATCACAGCGTACCCATCACAGTGTACCCATCACAGTGTACCCATCACAGCGTACCCATCACAGCGTACCCATCACAGCGTACCCATCACAGTGTACCCATCACAGCGTACCCATCACAGCGTACCCATCACAGCGTACCCATCACAGCGTACCCATCACAGCGTACCCATCACAGCGTACTCATCACAGTGTACCCATCATAGCGTACCCATCACAGCGTACCCATCACAGCGTACCCATCACAGCGTACCCATCACAGCGTACCCATCACAGCGTACTCATCACAGCGTACCCATCATAGTGTACCCATCACAGTGTACCCATCACAGCGTACCCATCACAGCGTACCCATCACAGTGTACCCATCACAGCGTACCCATCACAGCGTACCCATCACAGCGTACCCATCACAGCGTACCCATCACAGCGTACCCATCACAGCGTACCCATCACAGCGTACCCATCATAGTGTACCCATCACAGTGTACCCATCACAGCGTACCCATCACAGCGTACCCATCACAGCGTACCCATCACAGTGTACCCATCACAGTGTACCCATCACAGCGTACCCATCACAGCGTACCCATCACAGTGTACCCATCACAGCATACCCACCATAGTGTACACATCTCAGGGTACCCACCACAGTGTATCCATCACAGAGTACCCATCACAGTGTACCCATCACAGTGTACCCATCACAGTGTACCCATCACAGTGTACCCATCACAGCGTACCCATCACAGTGTACCCATCACAGTGTACCCATCATCACAGTGTACCCATCACAGCGTACCCATCACAGCGTACCCATCACAGTGTACCCATCACAGTGTACCCATCACAGCGTACCCATCACAGCGTACCCATCACAGCGTACCCATCACAGCGTACCCATCACAGCGTACCCATCACAGCGTACCCATCACAGCGTACCCATCATAGTGTACCCATCACAGTGTACCCATCACAGCGTACCCATCACAGCATACCCATCACAGCGTACCCATCACAGTGTACCCATCACAGCGTACCCATCACAGCGTACCCATCACAGCGTACCCATCACAGCGTACCCATCACAGTGTAGTCATCACAGCGTACCCATCACAGTGTACCCATCACAGCATACCCACCATAGTGTACACATCTCAGGGTACCCACCACAGTGTACCCATCACAGAGTACCCACCACAGTGTACCCACCACAGTGTACCCATCACAGTGTACCCATCACAGTGTACCCACCACAGCGTACCCATCGTAGCGTACCCATCATAGTATACCCCTGCAGTGTCAGCATGCAGGAGGCTGAAGCAGAAGGATTTTGAGTTCTAGACTGGCTTGGGCTATAGTGTGAGGCTTTTCTCAAAGAAAAGACAAAAGAAAGGAGAAGGGGAGAGGGAGAAGTGAATTACCGTCTGTGATAGCTCAAGGAAGCCTCAACCACCAGACTCTGCTTGACCCAGGACGTGATCATCTTTGTCCGGCTCGTTCACACTGCATGTGCCAGCAACCTACCAGACACGGCAGTCTCCTCAGCTACCAAAACAACTGCCTGAGCATCACACAGTTTGTATGAGCATAGTTCTTATTTTACTTAAGAGCTTCCCAAAGTACAACAACAATCATGATGGCAATCCGGAAATGTTTCCTAAAGTAAAAAAGGATGGAAGCTCTCTGCTTTATGGGTTTGGTGCTATTTGTGGGTACAGGTATCTGCCTAGGATCTGGGAATATTTCCTGTAGATGGGGAAGGGGGGGGGGAATCACTGAATACATTACAGAAATCTGTGCAAAATAAGCAGGGTCATTTCTTTTCCCCTCTTCCTTTGAGCCTTCAATTATAAAATCTCAGAGATCTCAGCTGCTCTCGTGTCTGACTAAGTACCCTTTTCTGATTTTTACATGTCACCAACACCATGACCATTATCCCTTCCCAGCTGTCCCCTGTGTTGTGGTAAGCATTGCCGATGTTTTTCTGCCTCCAGCCTGTCCAATCCATCCCCCAAACGCATCTTTTAATTAGTGTCCAAATGACTCTTAAAAGTAAATACAGCCAGGCAGTGGTGGTTCACGCTTTTAATCCCAGCACTAGGGAGGCAGAGGCAAGTGGATCTCTGTGAGTTCGAGGCCAGGCTGGTCTACAAGAGCTTGTTCCAGGACAGGCTCCAAAGCTACAGAGAAATCCCCCTCCTCCCCCCCCAAAAAAAAAGAAAAGAGAAGAAAAAGAAATACCGGGTTTAGAGAGATGGCTCAGTGGTTAAATATTTCTTTTGCAGAGAACCCAAGTTTGGATCCTACGGCCCATCAGGTGGGTGATATGGCCCACCTGGTCACAACTGCTTGGTAGTCCAACTCCAGAAACTCCAACACCCCCTTCTGGCCCCCATGGGCACCTGCATTCATATGCACATACTTCCACATAAATACATGCACACACAACTAAAAATAATTATTCACAAATAAATAAATAAACCTAGGTAGCTGGGTTGTGTGTGAGAGCCCCTTAGGGCTGAAGAGACACCAGCTCCCACACCAGCAGGAAGTCAAGGCCACAACCCCGATGGAGGCCCAGGCCCTCTGTACCTCTGTCTGGAAGAGCTGGATGAGACAGAGAGACAATCCTTCCGTACAACTCCAGGACAATCACGAGTTTTGGTTGAACCTTTGAGCACACATCAAGATAGTGAGGATCCAGGCAAAAGCACAGCCATGGAGTTGAAGCAGATTAATAAGGACTTAGCGATTTGGCCATGTCCCTACAAACAATGTACTATAGGCCTGTTTGGGGACAATGGACCCCAATGACAGGCTATATCGAGGTGGTAGACTCTTCTGACAGTTTATTTTCCTACAGAAACCACTAAAGTTTGTGTTCATAACAAGAATTTATCATCCAAATATTAACAGTAATAGCAGCCTTTGTCTTTATATTCTGATCATAGCGGTCTCCTGACTTAACTCTAAAGTTCATTTATTCATTGCGTACTGCTATGTGATCCAAACACATGCCGGAGACTGCACGAATCCCCAAAACAGAGTCAGGGACAACACACTGTCTGGGAAATAGACACAGAAGAATGCCACGTGATGTGACCTTCAAACCAGAAGGGCCTCTGTGTTAGCTGGAATGAACGTCACTGCTTACCCAGCTGCTCCCCCATCAGGCCTCAGCTCTTTAAATTTGGATTTTGTTTACCCCCCTCCATTCACTCATATGCTCACACTCGGGTGCTTCCAGCATTGGAAAATAATCGCTTTTAGAAACAGCAAGAAGGTATAAGAGCGTTGCCTAACAGTCAGAATTCAAAACAAAACAAAACACGAGAGCCTGTGTGTTATTTGGCCAGGATCTTCACTCTGACTAAGGCACCCTTCTCTATTCTACTGCATTTGTAAAGCCATCTGATGGGGAGGGGGAGGGATGCCCGCTGTCATGTCAAAGGAAGCCGAATCACTCTGTCAACATGCGTTCCTGTTGAGCCCTTTTGGGAGGTGAGACGACATGTTTTATGCCCATAAAAAAAAAGCTGAAGTGGTTGGAGAACTGGCATCGGGTGAGCATTGGCAGAACAGAAAGGGTGATGTGTTTCAGGCAAGTCAGTAAAGGAGTGTGCTGCCTGTGGTCTACCGAGAAGAGAAACACCCTTTGCGTTCCAAAGCAGGGCCTCAAAACTATTTTTTTTTCATTTTCATTGACATTGTTGGAGGATCTGGAGCTATTACTCTATCTTCTAATGCACCGTTTAACTGTTTAATGTCACACTGGATAAATTCTGCAGTGTCTACAGACAAGTGATCAATTGATGACTCTGCTAATAACTGATGGAATTTTTTTCAATCAGGTGATATAACAAAGATGCAAATCTAGTTCTGTCACCTTCCTGCTGAAGCTTTGTCATGTGTCCCATTGCGCATATGCCGGGATTCAAACTCCTCACTGTGACCCTTGGTAGAGAGTGAGTAGGCATCCCAGCATCCCAGCATCAGCAGCATCCCAGCATTCCAGCATTCCAGCATCAGCAGTGTTCCAGCATCCCAGCATCAGCAGCATCCCAGCATCAGCAGCATCCCAGCATCAGCAGCATCCCAGCATCAGCAGCATCCCAGCATCAGCAGCATTCCAGCATTCCAGCATCAGCAGTGTTCCAGCATCCCAGCATCAGCAGCATCCCAGCATCAGCAGCATCCCAGCATCAGCAGCACTATTCCAGGCTAGCCCCGCAGTCTTGAGATCTAGCTGGGTACCACCGCCCCCATGCCCAGCATCCTGGTTTGAAAACAAATGATCTGGTCTACCCAACTCTGAGTTTTCTCACAACCTGACTCTACAGCTTCACCTCTGCTACTTAATCATAACACTAACAATATCATGACCGCTTCACAACTGAGAAAACAACCCAGCAGTGCTGAACTCTGGGTCGCTCAGCTGATATGTGCACTGCTTCTCACCGTCAGGCTTGTGTTCCTACTCTCTCCATAGTCATCAACTTTCTGCTACTGTAACAAAAACGAACCAATCAATTGAGGAGAAGGAAAACCTTCCTTTCCTCATGGTTTTGGGAGCTTCAGCTCATGGTTGTTTGGCCTTGTGGAAGAAGCAAAACAAGCAGTCTAAAAACAGACTAGAATCCTTGCATTGCTGCTTTCCGGCTGCGTGACCTCGGCCTTCCTACTGAGTGCCCCCCACTCTCCTATAGCCATTGCTTCTTCTGCCTGGCATTCCCTGTGTGTTTTGAGAAACACCTACTTGAGAGTACTCATGGCAATACACTCCGTAAGCCCATGTGTGGGGACGTGATTACCTGTGTAACATGATTCCCTTCTCCCTAGCCCTGTCAGCCAGTGAAGTAACGTCTCGCTAGCTGCTGCTCTTGTGACTCAAGTTGTCTTCGCACCTGTAAAAGGTTCTCTCAGGATTTCTCATACTCCTAGGGGCATGTGCTGGGCTTCCGTACAGTCTGACTCCACAGGCCCAATTTCACAGCTGTTCTCCCAGGCAAGCCATTTTGTCTTCTTGCTCCTGGGATGTCTCTGTGGCCAAGAGCCAATGCCCAAGAGTCTCTTCAGTGCCAGAGCAGAGCCAGGCTTCTCCCACCCCTCACCCCAGACACCAGATCATACACTGTCCCCTAGGTCTGGACCTCTATCCCACCAGGCCAGGCGGGGGGACAGAAGTCCAATGCCTATTTCCCCAATACCTCTTCACATTCGGAACTTTTGTCGCAAGCCTTCCTTCTCATTCAGTTAAGCCCAGATGGCTGTCCCTGGGGTGGGGACATCATGTCTCCACACCATAGATGTAAGCAGGAGCAGCCCTTTTAGAATCCCCAAAAGAGACCCCAGACCCCTGCTTTGGCAGGTGAGCTATAGCTGGAATGCCGACAGAGAAGAACAGCATGGCTCGAGTTCATGACCAGGTGATTTCAACTGGAAAAGGGCAAGAGAAAAGAACCCATGGAAAGTCGGTTACCATGACACTTTTGTGTGCGTTGCGCTATCTTAAACTGCAGGCTTTGGTTCACTAGAGTTTAATACATTGTCACCAGCATTATCAATGAGCAAACAGAACAGTTTCTCTCAACCTGTAGGTCACGACCCCCATAGGGGTCGCATATCAGATATCCTGCATATCAGATATTTATAGTACGATTCATAACAGTCACAAAATTACAGTTACGAAATAATGTTATGGTTGGGGGGGGGGAGTCCAGAACACGAGGAACTGTATTAAAGGGTCACAGCATTAGGAAGGTTGAGAACACTGGAATCGTTAAAATAAGACTATGTTTTGCTTTATGACATCCTAGTTTCTATTCAGAAGCTATTGACCTGTGTGGAACTGCTTTATGTCAAACAGCTGAACACCTACAGCTTCAACCTCTTCACCTAATAACATATGTGCCTACTTGGTTTGATGGGAAAAAATAGGTTCTATGAATCACAATAAAAAATTGAACAAGACTTTGGGTTGTTTTTTGTTTATTTTTGCTTTTCGAGACAGGGTTTCTCTGTAGTTTTGTTTTTGGTTTTGGTTTTGTTTTTTCATTTATTTATTTATTAAAGATTTCTGCCTCCTCCCCACCACCGCCTCCCATTTCCCTCCCCCAATCAAGTCTTTCTCCCTCGTCAGCCCAAAGAGCAATCAGGGTTCCCTGCCTTGTGGGAAGTCCAAAGACCACCCACCTCCATCCAGGTCTAGTAAGGTGAGCATCCAAACTGCCTAGGCTCCCACAAAGCCAGTACGTGCAGTAGGATTAAAAACCCATTGCCATTGTTCTTGAGTTCTCAGTAGTCCTCACTGTCTGCTATGTTCAGCGAGTCCAGTTTTATCCGATGCTTTTTCAGACCTAGGCCAGCTGGTCTTGGTGAATTCCCGATAGAACATCCCCATTGTCTCAGTGTGTGGGTGCACCCCACATGGTTCTGAGTTCCTTGCTCTTGCTCTCTCTCTCTTTCTGCTCCTGATTTGGACCTTGAGATTTCAGTCCGGTGCTCCAATGTGGGTCTCTGTCTCTGTCTCCTTTCATCGCCTGATGAAGGTTAATATTTAGGAGGATGCCTATATGTTTTTCTTTGGGTTCACCTTCTTATTTAGCTTCTCTAGGATCACGAATTATAGGCCCAATGTCCTTTATTTATGGCTAGAAACCAAATATGAGTGAGTACATCCCATGTTCCTCTTTTTGGGTCTGGCTTACCTCACTCAGAATAGTGTTTTCTATTTCCGTCCATTTGCATGCAAAATTCAAGAAGTCATTGTTTTTTTACTGTTGAGTAGTACTCTAATATGTATATATTCCATACATTCTTCATCCATTCTTCCATTAAAGGGCATGTAGGTTGTTTCCAGGTTCTGGCTATTACAAACAATGCTGCTATGAACATAGTTGAGCATATACTTTTGTTGGATCATCTGGAGGCATTACCATCCCTGACTTCAAAGTCTATTACAGAGCTACAGTATTGACAACAGCTTGGTATTGGCATAAAAACAGAGAAGTCGACCAATGGAATCGAATAGAAGACCCGGACTTTAACCCACAAACCTATGAACACCTGATTTTCGATAAAGGAGCTAAAAGTATACAATGGAAAAAAGAGAGCATCTTCAACAAATTGTGCTAGCAAAACTGGATGTCAATCTGTAGAAGAATGAAAATAGATCAATATCTATCACCATGCACAAAACTCAAGTCCAAATGGATTAAAGACCTCAATATCAGTCCGAACACACTGAACCTGATAGAAGAGAAAGTGGGAAGTACTCTACAACACATGGGCACAGGTGACCACTTCCTACGTATAACCCCAGCAGCACAGACATTAAGGACATCATTGAATAAATGGGACCTCCTGAGACTGAGAAGCTTCTGTAAAGCAAAGGACACTGTCACTAAGACAAAAAGGCAACCCACTGACTGGGAGAAGATCTTCACCAACCCCGCAACTGACAAAGGTCTGATCTCCAAAATATATAAAGAACTCAAGAAACTAGACCGTAAAAGGCTAATCAACCCAATTATAAAATGGGGCACTGAGCTGAACAGAGAATTCTCAACAGAAGAAGTTCAAATGGCCAAAAGACACTTAAAGTCATGCTCAACTTCCTTAGCGATCAGGGAAATGCAAATCAAGACAACTTTAAGATACCATCTTACGCCTGTCAGAATGGCTAAAATAAAAAACACCAATGATAGCCTTTGCTGGAGAGGTTGTGGAGAAAGTGGTACACTCATCCATTGCTGGTGGGAATGCAAACTTGTGCAACCACTTTGGAAAGCAGTGTGGCGGTTTCTCAGGAATTTCGGGATCAACCTACCCCTGGACCCAGCAATACCACTCTTGGGAATATACCCAAGAGATGCCCTCTCATGCAACAAAAGTATATGCTTGTTTTTGGTTTTGGTGCCTCTCTGGAACTAGCTCTTGTAAACCAGGCTGGCCTCGAATTCACAGAGATCTGCCTGACTCTGCCTCCCAGGTGCTGGGATTAAAGGCGTGCAGCACCACTGTCTGGCAACTATGTTTTTTAAAAAAAAAAAAGAAAGAAAAGAAAAGAAAAACAAACATATTCCAGTCCCAGCAGAGCTCTTGTCACTGAGGCTTCTCTGTTCTGTGTATTATAAAGCTGATCAGCCTATTTGATTTAATCCATTTTGAGAATTATGGGGCAGAAGACCTGTGCTGGTATAGGACTAGGTAATCAACTATGTATTATTTAAATCTGGATAAAATGTGTGGGAGCTGCAAACAGCTAGCTCCATTCCAAACAGCTGTCTTGGGGGGGGGGAGCATATTTCTTCACAGCTTCAGAAGTTAAGAAGTACAAAGTCCAGGGTCCATGTGGCGAGGACCTTCTGACTGGACAGTTCAAGGCAAAGGGCAGAATAGCAAGAGATCAAACTAATAGTTTTAAGCCCATTTATAACTGGCATGAACCCATTCATGAGGGCAGAGCCTGCTGACATAAATGCCTCCCATTGGGGTCCATTCTCATACACTGCCAACCCTATGGATTCAATTCCCCACTGAGGCTTTTGAGAGGACACATTCAAACCACAGTAGCCACTCAAGCAAAGGAGGAAGTGGAAGAAGAAGATGGATGGGAGAAGAAACAACGAGAAAAAGATCATTGTCTGGGTGTAGGAGTCGGGGAGGGGAGAAGTGGGTGTGTAGACCCAGATGAACTCTCTGGGTCCCTGTCATTCCCAGCATGCTATTGTTCTACTTTCCTTTCCGAATGGGGTTCTCTCGCTCAGCAAGTAGAGAGAGGGTGTCGTTGGTGCCCACAGACCACTAGAGATCCATGTGTGCTTTTGGATTAAAAGACAAACCCATCTTGCAACACATGCTTTCCCAGGATCAACTAGGCATAAGCACCTTCCCTGTGCCCAGAGGGTGGGATGCTGCTATCGGCTGTTCTAGCACAGATGTGAGGACAGGACCAGAGGCAGTTTCAAGAGTAAGGACTTGTTGTTCGCAGAAGCAAGGATGAAAACGGGGCAGACCAGAGCAGCCTGTGTCCACCGCACAAGAGGGCTAAGAAGAAGGGAGGTGGGAGCCTGAGGCATTCTTTCCTATTATGGCTGTTTAAGATGTCCTTCCACACAATAAACAGAGCAGGGGAGAGCGAAGTCAAGCAGTTACTTGTGAAGCTACGGCTCTTCTAAAAGAAGGAAGGAAAGAAGTCTAGCCACCCTGACCAGCTGAGGCACAACAAATGAAGAGGTATTCTTTTTTTCCCCCCTCAAGACAGGGTTTCTCTGTGTAGCCCTGGCTTTCCTGGAACTCATTGTAGACCAGGCTGGTCTCAAATCCAAGATTCGCTTGACTCTGCCTCCCAAGTGCTACATTGAAAGGCGTGTGCCACCACTGCCTGGCTAAAGAGGCATTCTTTGTGAAAGTGTGGAGAACATACCCATCCTTGAAAGGTCAGAAGAGAAATGGGAGCCAAGAAGATTTGGGGTTCTCTGGAAATTCACCTCACCCCTGAGAGTGGCAGCAGGGGGGGGGACACTGTGGACCCTGACCTTGGGGAGCGGCTAGATGGTGCTAGTCAAGTCATAGAATTGGCCCAGCGAGAACAGGGTGACACAGGGACTCGAGCTAATAGCAGGTCTCCTAGAAAAGCCACTCGACTGATGACTTCCCTCCCAGGCTATCTTAGCACACAGCAAATAACAAAATGGTAAGGTAAACTTTCCAAATTCCAATAAGGAAGCTGAGGTGGGGATGTGGGTGCAGTGAAGGGGAGCTTCAGGGGGACAGGACAAAAGTGGCCCAAAGTCAGTTTCTGATAGCAGGGAAAGACAACGGCTGGACAGAACCAAAGATTCTCCTGGGTGGCAGACAGATGTCAGAGATTTTGCAAAAGCTGGGTGTGGTTTCATGACTAGGGGAGGCTGGAAAAGACCAGCACACTCTTTAAAATATAGCAGTGGTAATATACACCAGTGTAGCAAAAAGATGCTGGTGTTGGAAGCCCAGAATCGGGGGGCCATTCTCAGGACATCCGCTTCATTTTCTGTTCATAGTGGAACTAAAGTTTTTAAAATTGAACTTTTACCTTCTTGTTACTCCATAAGTGTATGTCTACAACCAGTGACAGGAGAGAGATAGAGAGATGGAGATGGATAGATGATAGACAGACAGACAGATCCTCCAGCAACTAGATTCCCTACTTGTCTAACTTGTTTTTCCACTATTGTTGGAGAAGTCAGGCATCCACTAGCTTTGCCACCACCCTTGGGTTACTGCGCTATATTTAGAAGATAATATTAAAAACGTATCTGAAATTCAATTCATTTGGGCACCTGCTTTCTGTTTCAGTTTTTGCTTCTGTTCCTGAACTAAATTTGAAACTGCACCCCTGTCTCCCCTCCCCTCCCTCTGGGAGGTGAGACAATGGCCAAGATTAAGCAGGGGACTCGGCAAGGGGCCCTGTGTATCCGTGGGTGCGGCATCTTCAGATTCAATCAGCCACAGTTGAAAACTATTTTCTTCAATTCCATCTGCACCAACCATGTACAGGCTTTTTTTTTTTCGTGTCATTATTCCCTCAACAATGCAGTTTAGCAGCTGCTATGCAGTGGGTTGTGACCAGCATTTTAAAAGATCAAATGGGATACAGCAGAAATATTAGAATGCATTATCCATAAGGTAAGTATTGTTTCACGACATTTTACATATCAGTGGCCTTGGATTCAGTTTTGTGAGGCATCTCGAGGTGATTTAAAGTACTCAGGAAGATGTGCACAGATTACACACAAATAACACATCTTAGACAATAAGGGTCTTTAGCATCCTCAGCCTGGGACTCCATGGTGGATCCTGGAACTGGTGTCCCACAAACAGCAAGGGACAACTGAGACTCCAGGCTCTGGGAAGTCCCGAGGGGGAGGGCAAGAATGGGGTAGCAACAGTTCTCACCATGAAACTTCTAGAGGTATTTGGAAGTTCCTCTCCTCGTCTAGCCCACCCACTCACTCTGGTTGCTGGGGGCGACGGGGAAGTTCCCAGTGTTCTTTTAGCTGTGCCTCCTGGGCTAACAAGTATAAGCACTGTGGGGAGGCCGAGCCTTTGCCGAGCTCTCAGAGAAGGGGGAGTTGCTTTCATCTCCCACCCCACTGCTTTTCCTCAGGAAGCCCATGCCTCTGCTAAACTGTGCACCCTCAGAAATAACAGCTCGGGCCTTCGTTCCTGTCAGTCAGTGGATGCCACGCTGACTGACCGCTGCTTCCTACTTCCTCCCACGGTTACCTCCCGGCTTCTTTCTGAGCCCTTCAAAGAGTTGTTGTAGCTTCTCTTTGAGCACGCTCCCAAGTTGTGGTTTCTCAGAAATGAGCAGTGTGTAGCTAAACCCAGCATCAGGCAAGACAGCCGAAGAAGAGTCTCCAGACTTCCATCACTGACTAAGGCACAGACGCTCTTCAGGAGCCTTCCAGGTCTGGAGCTCCACTTTAAGCCTGCTGAGGTATCTAGGCTGTGGACTGATTTCTTGTGCACTGCTGTCAGATAGCTCCATTTGATACAGCCACCATGGGACACTCCAATTGCGGAGACACACCGCCTGGAGGACCAAACAAGGCAGGAAGCAGGAAGCGCTCGTGGTCTCTGCTTCAGTGCCTGCCTCTGGGTTCCGGCTGAAGCTTCTGCCCTGGTTGCTCTTGATGATGGACTTCAACCTATAAGATGGAATTAACCCTTTCCTTCCCAACTTTCTTATGGGCATGGTGTTTGTCACACCAACAAAAAGCAAACAAAAATGACTGTCTCGTTTGTGTACCGTCTCCCCCCCCCCCCCGCCGTACCTTATGTTTCTGTGTTGCTCAGAACACCTAATTTATATCACATCTGTTCTTGCCTTAACCAAATACCCACTGATGGGAGCTGATGGGTAGAGACCGTTCCTGGGTACCCACATAGTCACATAAAGAGTTTCTCACATTTGCCAGGACAGTTTCCCATTTCCTTCTTAAGACAAGTCTTTTTCCCATTCAGAGCTAATAAAATAAGAATTGACTCCATGAAAAACAAATCAAGGAGATGCTATTTGTAGCAGTTTAATAAAATGAGCAAAGTCATTTACTTTTGGGAAAGGCTCTTACATGTCGGGAAGAAGCACCTGGTGTAAGTGAGGTCAGTGAGGGTGGGAACTTTCCAAAGGCTAGTTAAGGGTCGAATAATTGTGACTAAATTGTCTTTTAAGTAGAGTCCATAGATCTGATGATCAGAGTCCCTTAGGTTACTTTGGTTTCTAGAGGAGTATAGTGTGTGAGGCCTGGGTGAATTAAAAGTACAAGGGGGAGCAGGAAGATGTCTAGGAAGAAGGAAAGAAAACTCTGGAAAAATAGACATCTCTTCCTGACACTCCAGCTACTCAGAGTTTCAGATTCAGCACAGGTCAGGAGTGGCTGTAACACAAAATAAGTATTCTTGAATCTTCTCTGTGGACTCTAGAAAAATGGCCTATGTTGCTTGCTGACACTTGGTAATGGACACATCCTCTTGCTAAATTCTGCAAATGGAATGTACATGGACTGAAGAAGATAAGACAGGATTAGAGTTCTGATGGATGGCTTATGTGCAGTTTACCCTTGACAGTCACTGGCAATATTATAATGAGAGACGTTGTGAAGCCATGAAACAAATGGTGCTTGGGCATAGCAAGGGTGTTAGCCATTGTCTAGGAGATTGCTGAGTTTGTTCCCTGGCATAAACAAAGAACTGAATGGCAAGGAAAGACAGAAGACCAAGCCTTGAAGAAAAGAAAAGTGATAACTTTATACATTTCTCATGAGGAAAACCCAAGGCTAGAAGTCTACTAAACAGTCACTCATTTTGTGTGAGAGTTGGTCATTCTGTAGGGCTCCTGGGTCCTCCCCTTCCCCTGTTGGTTCTGTCTAGATACTCCCGCATGCCTTCCTGGTGTTTCTCCTTGCACAGTCTTCTGGGAACAGGAAGCCCTTATCTCAGAAAGTGTCCCTTAGCTTTCCTGCCTACTTGTGCTCCTCTGACCCTGCTTCATGGGGAGACGAGGGGAGTCAGTCAAGGGCTTGCTGTGCAAGCATGTGGACCTGAGTTTGTATCCCCAGCACCCATGTAAAAATGCTGGGAGTATTAATCATGGCCGCCCACCAGAACTTGATGGAAGACACCATGTACACTGATCACAGAACGTAGAGTTATCAAACTGGAACTAAGCTGAAGGCTCTGGCCCTGCTGGCTAGCTTTCATGGTGCCAGAAGATGCTATGCTAGCTGCCCGGGAAGGAAAGTCGTCAACACTTACTGTGAAACCTGCAAGCTACAATAATGAACAACCCGGTGGAATGTGCCTGCAGATGTAATAGTGGTATGACTCTAAGGGGATTAACCAACTGCTTTTTGGTCATATTGTCACTCCACAGGAAGGAACTCTTGCTTACTAGATATTCATGTTTCTATTTATAGATTAATGCTGCCCTCAGCCTTCTTCGAGAAGCTTCTCTTTTTGATTTGTTTGTTTGTTTTGTTTTGTTTTTCTGTAGCTTTGGAGCCTGTCCTAGAACTAGCTCTTGTAGACCAGGCTGGCCTCGAACTCACAGAGATCCACCTGCCTCTGCCTCCCGAGCGCTGGAATTAAAGGCGTGCACCACCATTGCCTGACTAGGAAGCTTTTTATTGTAGCAGGTGGCAGTTAACATAGAGAATCACAAAATTTCAAAGTTCCAAGAACAAACAAGGGAGGAATCCTCGACCTTCCATGGGTCATCCATATCACTGCAACACTCAAGGAACATCGAGGAAGAGAGGGTGGAAAGAATGTAAGAACTCAAGGAAGGGAAAGTATGCCACACACACACACACATACACACACACACACACAATGTCTTCAGGGCAATGTTTCATCATGGATGGGAGCTGGGCATCAAAAGGTTCCCTTTCTCACTTAAGGACTATTGGCTGTTAATAGTTATTGAGAGAGGGGGTCAGTTTCTTGAATGCAGCCATTGGTAAGTAAATGACCTAACACCCTTGCTCATGCAAACAACCCTATTAAACCCAGTGTGTCACACCCAGAGGACATAAAAGAGACTTAAAACTATGGGAGGTGCATTATACTAAATGTTCATCTTAGAGAGCCAGGTTTAAGTGTATAACCTACGATCACATTCACAGAAAAATTACGGAAAAATGACCAGAAAATAACATATCAAAATGCTAGTAGATGAGATGGTCGAATTATTAGAATTATGATGTTATTTATATTTTGAAACAGGGTCTCACTATGCCACTTTGACTGGTCTGGAACTCTCTCCGTAGACCAGGCTGGCCTCAAAACTCATGGAGATCTGGCTGCCTCTGCCTCCTGAGTGCTGCACCTGACAATAGTGGCATTTTCTGGCACTCAGTTCCTCTGTACTTCACAACTCTATCAAAACGAGCATATACCACTTAAATAACAATAATAACAGCAAAGAAAGAAAAGCACAGCTTGTCAAATATTCCGTTGCACTACAGAATGTTTTCCTCCTCCCCTGTGCCTCCCAAGAATTGTATCTCCAGTAGAATCGGCAGAGCCCCCACTGGAACCCTATCCTAGTTAGCATAAATGGTTAAGTTGATATAGCCTAGAATGACTTGAGAAGTTAATCTCAATGGAAAGAGTCCCCAGATCATACTGGCCCGTATGCACATCTGTAAAGGATTCCTTTGTTAATTGATGTAGGAAGGTCTAACCCACTCTGGGCAGCGCCATCCCCTGGGCATGGGGTCTTGGACTGTATAAGGAAGTCAGCTAACCATGAGCTTGGGATCAAGCCAGCAAGCTACATCCTTTCATGGTTTCTGCCTTAGATCCTGCCCCAACTTCCCTCCACAATGGGCTGTAACCTGAAAGTATAAGCCAAATATGATTTCTTCTTTCTTAAGTTGCCTTTCTCCATCGCGTTTGCCGCAGTAACCCAATGAAATCCAGGAGAGACTCCACGGGCTGTGAGAAAGGAGAGGTAGGACTTGGTAGACAGGAGTTGGAACGCCCTATTCTTTTAAGCTTCTGGTCCTGAGTACAGATAAAGAGTGCATGGCATGGAGGATGCTGTCTATGTGGACTAGGGCTGGTACTGTGCCTGCAGGCCCGGAGCAGAGAGTGGTTGGAATCCTTACGGATTCAAGCAAAGGCCATAAGGGGTGCACATCAGTATTGGACTTTGCTTTTCGATGAAGACTCCCAAGAATCTGTCTCAGTCAAATGGAGATCCATGGAAATAATGTGACCCAGGGAACACCAATCTTATCCATAGGGAAGGTACTGTAGGTTATTAGAAGGCTGTGATGAGGGCGTTGTGTGTATGTGTGTGTGCAGGGTTCATTCTTTCAGCTTTTTTTCGTTTGCTCATGTATTTGTTTATCCAAAAACTTTGCCTTTAGACATTGGAATGGGAAAGGCAAGCAAACACTGCCTGATGATCAGACATGTCAAGTCCTTTCCCCGTGGTATAGGGACTGTGGCCGGCAGACTTAATAAAAGTAATGAGCTCCTGCCACAGGCACAGAGCTTTAAAAGGGACAAAGTGACTTGAAGTCTATGTAACATGGTGGCAGTGAACTAGTTGGGGGTAATTTCCATTTTACAGATGAGAAAACCAGTTTGGAGGAGTTACATCCTCTGCCCACAGGGAGGTCACAGCCTGGGCCTCTAAGCCATGTCCTTATCCTTTCCCAAATCCTTGTCCTTCCCATTCAAACCCACATAGAAAACTGAGACAGAAAGTTCCCGGTGACTCCAGGGAACCAGCTTCCAAGGCCCACTCAGGATATGTGTGCAGAATGCCTAGGTACTGGGCAGGTTGAGGCTGGGCTGAGAGCTTCCTGTGACTGCTATCACAGACTATCACAAATTTAGTGCCCTAAAGTAATTGAAATTTAGTCTCTCCCAATGGCAGAGGCCAAACGTCCAAAATCAGTACCATAATGCAGAAATCAAGGTGCCTCCAATGCACACTGGCTTCTGCTGGCTGCTGGCACTCCTTGGCTTTGAAATACATCCTTTCCAGCAGTGTTGAAGCCACCATCTGACATGTGACCACAGGCAGGCCCCCTGGATGACCCAGGACCACCTCCTAATTTTTTGCCTTAATTAAGCACATGCACAAAGGCCAGAGAAAGCTGGCACTTTGACGTAGATGACCTTTGCAGGTTCTAGAAATGTGGACGTGAAGTCTTTGAGGTACACCACCAAGCCAAGCTCATCAGGCCAAGCCCCAAATGCTACAGTGACCCCTCGTGTCTCCAGTGACTGCTTAGCTAAAGCAGCATCCACTGTGGAAAAGGAAATATGATATAGTGACCGAAGAATTTGGGGACAAACTATGTGGAGGAGAGGAGGCCCAAAATAGCCTTCTTTAAATAGTGTATTTGGTAATTATAGCCCCAAGATAGTTTGCTGTTTCTTAGAGCCGCTGCTTCGGCCCATGCCTGTAGAGCTGGCTCAAGTTCCCAGGCTCTGAGCCTCTCCTGCCTCCATCAAATACAACCACTCTCTGCTCTGGGCCTACAGGCCCCACAATCCTGGAATGTCCAAGATTAAAAGTCACGCTGGCCTTTCCAAGCTTCCCTCCTTCTCTGATGGAGGGACTGAGGCTTACCGAGCTGGGGTGTACTGGACCCCCATCACCTATGACCCATACTGCCCTTATTTGTATCCCATTTTTAAGAGGGCAGCAGCAGTCACTCCCCATATTGTCTTTAATTCCAGAACAGAGGGCCAAACAAGGGTTAAAATGGGGCTTAACTAAGCATGTGGCAATCATTTGAGAGAGCGGATGGCAGTGTTTCTTTTCTCTGGCCCTTCCCAGCTTAGTTGTAGTGCCTCCTACTCACTTCCTGCCTCTCCAGGATACCTTTGTACACTCCTGAATCTTGTGCTACTTGTTTGAGTGTCTGCTTCCATACCTCACCCGAACTCCTCTCCTTATGCCCTGTAATGCTTACCTTACAGTCCATGCGGGACCTGTTTCTCTCTTTTTCTGCCTCTTCCTCTCTGTTTGTCTCTGTCTGTGTCTGTCTCTGTCTTTCTGTCTCTGTCTCTCTCTGTTTCTGTCTCTCTCTATCCTTCCCTTCTCAGCCTATAATATTCTGGCTTGCATGGCAGTAGACTTTTTGCAATGTAATAAAACAGAGAAGCATAATGGCGCTCTCTCTCTCTCTCTCTCTCTCTCTCTCTCTCTCTCTCTCTCTCATCTCTTCCTCCTCCTCCAAGTCTAGCATCTTCAAAACAGAAAGATAACGAGGAAGCAAGTGTTGGTCTGCAGGAGGAATGAAATTTAGCTTCTGTTGTAGATTTCACCTGCATGAATCTCCGTCATACGCCATCACACACACACACACACACACACACACACACACACACACACACACACAGAGTGTGTGCGCACACATGGATGAGTTAAACAGGCTCTAGAGTCAGCACTTGCACCTCCCGTACTTGGGTGGCAACATAGAGTTACAACTCTGCTCAAGTCCCAGCCTCATTTGTGAGCCATGCGACCTCTTTTGTTTTTTTTCACAACTATACATGTAAATTTATTTATTAATATTTTATCTTCCATCTCATCTCTGCTAAGGATATAAAACTCTTTTTTTAATTGATTTTTATTGAGCTCTACATATTTCTCTGCTCCCTTCCCTGCCTTTCCCCTCCTCTTCAACCCTCTCCCAAGGTCCCAATGCTCCTAATTTACTCAGAAGATCTTGTCTTTTTCTACTTCCCATGCAAATTAGATATATGTATGTCCCTCTTAGGGTCCTCATTGTTGTCTAGGTTTTTTAGGATTCTGATTTGCAGGCTGGTTTTCTTTGCTTTATGTTTAAAAACCACTTGTGAGTGAGTACGTATGATAATTGTCTTTCTGGGTCTGGGTTACATCACTCAAAATAATATTTTCTAGCTCCATCCATTTGTCTGCAAAATTCAAGATGTCATTGTTTTTTCCACTGTGTAGTACTCCATTGTGTAAATGTACTACTTTTTTTTAATTCATTCTTTGGTCGGGGGGCATTTAGGTTGTTTCCAGGTTCTGGCTATGACAAACAATGTTGCTATGAACATAATTGAGCACATGTCCTTGTGGCACGATTGAGCATCCTTTGGGAATATACCCAAAAGTGGTTTTGCTGGGTCTTGAGGAAGGTTGTTTCCTAATTTTCTGAGAAATCGCTACACTGACATCCAAAGGGGCCGTACCAGCTTGCACTCCCCCCAGCAATACAGGAGTGTTCCCTTTACTCCACAACCTCTCCATATGAAGTTGAGTCCATTCTTTCGAGGTCTGTGAAGAATTTTGATGGGCACTGCATTGAATCCGTAGATTGCTTTTGGTAAGATTGCCATTTTTACTATGTTAATTTTACCTACTCAAGACCATGGGAGATCTTTCCATTTTCTAGTGTCTTCTTCAACTTCTTTCTTCAAAGATTTAAAGTTCTTGTCATACATTCTTCTACTTGTTTGGTTAGAGTTATTCCAAGATATTTTATGCTATTTGCGGCAATTGTGAAGGGTGATGTTTCTCTGATTTCTTTCTCAGCCCATTTATCATTTGTGTACAGGAGGGCTACTGATTTTTTTTTTTAGTTAAGCTTGATATCCTGCTACATTACTGAAAGTGTTTCTGAGTTGTAGAGTTCCTTGATAGAATTTTTGGGGTAGCTTATGTAAACTATCAAATCATCAGCAAATAGTAAGAGTTTGACTTCTTCTTTTCCAATTTGTATCCCCTTGATCTCCTTTTGTTGTCTTATTGCTCTAGCTAGGACCTCAAGAACTTTATTGAATAGATATGGAGAGAGTGGACAACATTGTCTTTTTCCTGATTTCAGTGGGATCACTGGCAGTTTCTCTCCATTTAGTTTGATGTTGACTTGCTGTATATTGCCTTTATTATGTTTAGGTATGTTCCTTGTATCCCTGCTCTCTCCAAGACCTTTATCATGAAGGGGTGTTGTATTTTGTCAAAAGCTTTTCCAGCATCTAATGAGATGATCCATGTGACCTCTTAACATCCCTTCCTCATCCTGGGAAGTCACAGTGCTAATAATACCTGCTTCACGGGGACTTTGTGACGCATAAATGAGGTGATGCCTGTGAAATCCTCTAGCATGGAAATTAGTGCCAGTTGACAGCCAATAAATATTAGTGGAATTGATATCTGGGTCATTTCCTCTGTGAAGATTTTATTTTACCTCATTTCCCTGGAGCACTGCTCTGCCCCTTTTGGACCATTTGTACCCTACATATGGTCATCTTAGAAAAGATCCTAAGTAAGCATCCACTCTGCCCGACTGTCCCCATCCTCACCTTTCTCCACAGGCTGTGGGCTTCTCTAGGGCAGAAGTATGCATCCACCACCTCTGTGATCCAAGTAGCTAGTGGCTGGCTCCGAGGAGATGCCTGGAAGTACTGGTTGAACAAACTTGAAATGGTGAGGCTCCCTGAGTACAAGCATCTCAGGATATAATTACTTAGATTTCCTGTACCCATTTCTGCCTTCTAGTTGTTAATACTAAAGGCAAAGCACATTGAGAGGCATATGGCTGCAGAAGCCTCAAGAGATTCTGTGGGCTCTGATTGACCCTAAGGAGATGGGCCCTAACAAGAGAGCGTAAACTGTTAATATCCTGCCAATGCCAAGACTCACCCCACCCCTTGGCATAGTTTCCCATTGGACACACTCGAGTCTTTGGGAAGGCGAGGTCTTCAGAGAGAACCACGGACCTCTCCATTATTCCTAAAAGGACTGCTTCATGGGCTCGTTGCCCTATAGAGCTTTCTCTGCATAACCAGTCTTGTCTATGTGTGATGGGTGTCAATACACTCAGGAGTCATACCTAGGCAGGAGGAGTCTGAGACCTGGAAGTGTCACAAGTCGTGAATGTCTGGAACATGGCAGAATGAAGCCCTACAAGTGCTGAAACTTGGGAGAGAGTAAGTTGGGCACCAAACCTGAGCCGACACAAAGGGCCAGCAGAATTCTGAGCTACAAAGACAGAGCGGAGATTTTCTGAAACAGGTCATAGAAAAAGAAAGAAGTGGGCTCAGTGGTTGTTAGCAACTGAAGCAATGCACTATGCATCATACTCACACTCCTGGCACAAGTGCACACTTTATCTTTTCAGTTACTGTAGGCACTAGATTGGCTTTAAAAGGTATGAAGGCCCAAAGAGCTAAGAAACTTGCTGAAGCAGAGAGCAGAAACAGAATTGCACTCAGACAGCGGGTGTGGTCTGCTCCTACACACACCACTACCAACATGGCAGCGAAGGGCATGCACGGTGTGGTGCCTCTTTGGACTTACGCTTTCCATGCCCAGCTGATTTGGAAGCCCATGCTGGGCAGAGAAGCATGATTCATTACCTGTTCTACAAATAAATAATCCCCATAGCCCAGTTCTGGCTCTGGAACCCACACTGGTGTTCGTTGCATGGAGTGTGGGCCCTTGTTCCATCCTGGCCACCCCACTAGCTTACACCCGAAATAATCACACACAGAAACTGTATTAATTAAATTACCGCTTGTCCCATTAGCTCTAACTTCTTTGTTTGTTTTTTTTGTATGTTTTTTGTTTGCTTTTCAAGGCAGGGTTTCTCTGTATAACAGTACTAGCTGTCCTAGAACTCGTGCTGTAGACCAGGCTGGCCTCAAACTCACAGAGACTGCCTGCCTCTGCCTCTAGCCCTAATTTCTTATTGGCTAACTCTCACCTCTTGATTGAACCCATTTCTATTAATTTGTGTATCACCATGTGGCAGTGGCCTACCAGGAAAGATTCCGCATGTCTGTCTCTTACAGCTTCATGTCAGCTCTCTCACTCTGCCTACCTAAGTTCTGCCCTATCAACTAGGCCAAGGCAATTTCTTTATTCATTATCCAATGAAAGCAACACACAAGCAGAAGGAACTCCTACACCAGGTGTTGTTGCTCTGAACTTCTAATCTTTGTCAGTCAACAAATAATTCCTTCCAACTAGGGTGACCTAAGTAGGGCCTCTTGTTACAGCTGGGAATGTTGCCTCTCTTGAATTGAACATAATAGGAAAGATCTGAGAGATACCCTTGAGAGGGTGAAAGAGGGGACTCTCTCTCTTTCCCTTGCCCTCAGACAGCATGCCAAAGAGCATGGATTTCTAAGGCCTAATTCTTAAAGGTTTGATGGAGCCCCCTAGATAAAGACCAAATGCAAATCACTATCTGAACCCCAGGCTTAGACTGGGCAGTAGGTTATCCAGTTGAAGACTGCACGCCATGCTTGTTTTCCCTTTGCTGTCCAGGAGCAGCGAGTGAAGTCCTGCCTTCTCCTCTACAGGATTGCTCTTGAGAAATGGCTGCCCTCTGATGTCACCAGCATTGATTCCAGGGATCTGCACTCTCCAAGAAGAGCCTTTCTCTTTGGCTACCATACAGCGTCCCTCGCTTAAGATTCTTCTGGCTGCGAGGAGCAGAGCATAGCAAATCAAACTGACTCATCCAAGAAGGAAATGAACATCTCATTCGGCTTAATTGGAGGCCCAGGGTAGGGCAGGATCTGGACAGTGCTTTCTGTATATCAATTGAGTGTTAGAGATACAGGTCCTTCCTTGTGTTTCAGGATCTGGACATTGTGTGTTGTGTACATCAATGGAGTATCAGAGATACAGGTTCTTCCTTGTGTTTCAGTCCTCTACCCCAGCAGCTTTGTCTCCATGCTGGCTCTCCTTTTGACTTTAGATGGCAGCCATAGCAATCAGGTTTTTGGTGTTTTATGCAAATCAAGACGTATGATGCATCCTTGAGTGGACTGTAACTCCTTAGTCTTAGGGAAACACCCTTCACATTCCCACATCTAGACTAGTAACAGACACCAGTGGGGTGCTTGAAGTTGGTAATGGGTGGATGCCCCAATATAAACAGATTCTGCTAGGATTCAACCAAGAGAACCTAAGTACTGTTTTATCTTCATTTAAAAAAAAAAATCTATTTCCCCATAGCTGACAGGTTTGAGGAACCTCCTCTCTCATCAAATCTGGGATTCAGAAGAGTGACAGAGATATCATTGGTAGGGATGTACAGTGCCTAAACTGTATACCTGTAAGACATGGTGTTATAGGGGACTGATTTCTGAGCCACAATCCAAAATTTGAAGATCCTGTAGCTGCCATTGGCAGACCTTGCCTTCATAAAGGGAACTTTTTATTGAGTCTCTGGAGGGTACCAGGTACCAGTATGTCCCATTGTCTGTGACCACTTGGAATCATTTCCTGTAGTCTGACAGCACGGGGGGAGAGGGGTTATATCACAAGAGGCCGGAAAGCCTAAGGCTGGCTCTGCACTGTGGCCTGAATTAAAATGAAACCTTAAGATCTGCCACATCTGTGTCACTGAGGCCACATTCTCTTCATTGAGTGCACATTTGGAAAGCTCTGTCCTCAGACAGGAAATGGGATAACTTGCCCTGGGTGTTATTACTGCCCCCATAGGAGGAATTAAGGACTATTAAGGGCAGGAATGGCAGTGAGTCTATGACTTGGGTGGTACGGCAGGGAGCATTGGGGTGATTATGCATGGAGGAGACACGAAGTCTAAACCACAGGCTTTTGTAGAAAGGGAAATTGTGGGGCACAATAGGCCACAGGTGTCAGGATGAGTCTTGGCTGCTATAAGTCAGTCTTGCATATAACACTTGCCAGGAGAGCCACCAAGTAATAGTAGTTAATACAGACAGCATAGAATAGGATCCTCCTCCATCAACTCACCCCAACATCACTCTTAACAGGTGAGAAGGCACGAGCTGGAACCCACAGCAGGGCATCAACAGCTATACAGAGCCCACACAATGAGACTTTTCATCTGGTGTGCCCTGACTTCAGAGGGGCAAACAACATATTGATTTTCTTCCCGAGAGCTGAGTCAGTGGCAAAGCTGTCGACACCATGCAGCCAACCCTGGCAGGGATGGTGTGTGGACCTGTGGTATTCTAAGCCACTTTTCATCCTCTGCCTACTGGCTTGTGAAGATAAAAGGCATAGGCAGAAATGGGAGGGGAACACATGTACATGAATACGTGTAATGTGCACATGGTGGGAGAGGTGTGTGTGTGTGTGTGTGTAAGCGTGTATGTGTGTGTGTGTGAGCATGTGTGCCTATGAGAGAAATGTATCCTGGTGTATAGACCCTAATGTTCCCATGAGTTTCCATGGGAACTCTGAGCTTTGTAGTCTACTCACATAGGAACGGAAGATACTAGACAGGCCAGGACGATCTGCACTGTTCTTTTTGATCTTCATAGATATGAGCTCTAGGGCCAGCATGAGAAAATGCTTGGTGTTCTGGAAAGAACTTACATGCTGTTAATAAGGAGCCTAGGGCTCTCCCTGTGTGCACTGGCTCCTCCATACTTGGGGAATCCAACTTGCTCTAAGCCTAAGAAGTAAAACGTCTCTCCAATAATAACAATAATAACACCCAGGGCAAGTTATCCCATTTATCTTCTCACCTCATCCCCTAGGGTCATTTCCATCTCTGCTGTTACTATTGCCACCCAACCCTGGAACCTTCGTCTGTACCACCACCGTTACCACCGCCTCCACCATCACATCACCTGACTCTCTTGGGTCCTCACAAACCTACTGCCTCCACTTCCACACCCCAATATTATCATCTCCTTTACCATCCTCAATACCAACATCATTACAGCCACCTATACTGTTAGCGTCCTAGGCATCATCTCCTCTGCTCCCGCTGTCGTTATCACAACCATCATCACTGCCATCCACACCACTCCCATCATGAACCGTGACTGCTGCCTACAGATCCTGTGATTCTGGATGCATGTGGTGCACACCTCACATTGCTGGAATCCCTGTTCATTTTGCCTACTTAGAGCAATGGCTCCTTTGGTAAAAGTATTTACAGTCTGTAGCTCCCCCAAGTCCGTACAGGAGAGCTACTAACTTTAAACACCATTAACCCATGAAAGAGGGGTGACTTAAATGACCCTCAAATCCTCTTCCAGGGTTCTCTGGTGTGTGGTGCGTGTGGCTTGAGAGTATCTGTGAATGAGGTAGGTGATTCATTAGTTCAGTCTAGTATTTGTCTTTCCAGGAGGTTCTGTAGAGGGAACTGAAGCATGACACCGCACATGAACAGCTTTAAG
Source organism: Microtus pennsylvanicus (assembly GCF_037038515.1). Classification (NCBI taxonomy): domain Eukaryota; kingdom Metazoa; phylum Chordata; class Mammalia; order Rodentia; family Cricetidae; genus Microtus; species Microtus pennsylvanicus. Next base: position 71,767,575 of record NC_134579.1, read on the forward strand.
GCTGTGTAAACCAGGGACTATCCCAGGAATTCGGGCTTGTGACATAAAGGAAGCCATTGTGGAGCATGAGAAAAGACTGCTTACAGATGCTGTATGCTACCTATCTACCTGATGGCTGAGGCAAGTCACGTTCATGTTGCTTACAGACTCTGTAAGCTACTTATCCACCCGACGGCTGAGGCAAGTCATGTTCATGTTTCTCTGCCTCTATTTTACCTGTAGATAGGAAACTCGACCAATTCTTGCCTTACTGAGAGGGCTAAGATAAATTAATAAGTGAAAATTTTAGGTGCCAGGATTGGAACACAAGGGTGTTGGCTCCCTCCTTCTGGCCCCCACTGCTTCAAGACCCTGAAATCATCAGCCACTGGGGGAACACAGTTCTTAATGCAATCCTCTGAGACAGTGGGCTTCCTGTTCCCAGTTCTCTCTCAAATGGCTCTGAGGGAAGAACACAGCGATCCTGTAAAATGTCACTGAATCAGAAGCTTGGCAGCTTTGCCGAGAAGCTGGGGGAGAGGACTCCAGCTCAGCGTCAGGGAAGAGTGAGCGGACAGTCCTAAAGTTGAGTTTCTCACGACTGCATCCGTTTCTTCTCTTCTTGAGTATGGGGACGGTACACACACACACACACACACACACACACACACACACACACACACACACACACACGTCAATGCCTTTATTAAGACAAAGGAGAGAATGGAATCAAAGCTCCTCAAAAGCCCCAGGTAGTGTTCATGAGGCTTGACTGACTCTTAGCCCATATCCGAGATGCTGCCTGGACTGTGGCTTCTCCCACAGATGAGCAGCCTGGCAGCCTCTCTGCTGCCTCCTTTCCAGCTCCTTCTTGACTCTGCTACAGTCTCTCCAGCCTGGAACTCATCTATCTCACCCCCTGTCTCTTTGGTCTCAGCAAAATTTGGCAGAGTCTCCTGCTGGGAGCAGGACAATGAAGCTGGGATAATGACCTACCCTCTCTCCTTGTGGCTAGTTAACTTCAAATGCCTCAGGTCAGTTACTGGGATCAGAGCCAAGGAGCCAACAGGGTCTACCTTGTCAGCAGCCACGGTCATTTTGTCAGGTGCCTTCCTACTCCCTTTGAAGTGCGGCAGATTCTATAGACGGAAGGAATCATGACCAGCCCTGAGGTCCATCAGAAGATGGTCAGTGGATGGAGAAGCCTCACAAATACCTTGAGCCCTGGATTCGATCCTCTTCCCCCTCGCTAGCTACATATCTCTGAGCAAGTTAGCCTGTGTGGTGTGCTGTGTGGCTTCTACCTTTCCACGGATGTGAAACCTCAACGACAGCAGTGAGACACTTTTAGTTCCCAGGGGACTGAAAGACAGGAAGAGAATGTTGTGCATCATCCACTCAGCAGCTCTAACTATTTGTGCTTTACTTCATTCCAAGGAAGAGTTGAAGGTTTCTCTGAGGGACCCATGAAAGGCGACCAAGTGCCCAAAAGGCACAAAGCTTCAAAAATGAGGTATCTGGGTCAGGATCATGGTCCCTTCATTTGCTAGTCAAGTAAGTAAAACCCCAGCAAGCGTCAGCTCCTGCCTCCTGTAGATTACCAGCTGAACCAACTGAAAGACTGCTATTATCATTCTGTCTCTGATGAATAAATCTAGATTTGATATGTTGAAATTTTGTCAAGTTTATAAAACTGCCAAGTAAGGAAATAACGGGGCCAGATACTGGCTCGAGTTGATCTGAGCACCAGTGCCCACGCTCTTCTTTTATTCTGAGTTGTCTTCGTAACGTCCTTCCTAGGCGCAGGAGGGCATTCAGCACAGACCGGTGCTTCTCAGCACATCTCAGCACAAAGCTTTGCCGAGGCTTTGGGTGCAAGGAGGGAAAGCAAAACTCTGTTCTTGGCCATCTCAAATGACAAATTCTCTGATATCTTCTTCCAAGAATCATGAAAATAAGTGCAGTGTCAAACGAAGGGAGACGAGGATGAAGATGGAGTAGTAGACACTGAAGCATCCCAAACCCAGCTTGAGCTGCCCTTGCTGTTCCCTCAGCCTCTGTGCTGTGTTCCATTGCTGCTCATCATCTATCCCAGCACCCAATAGGAAATCTCCCAGCATCGTCAGGGAGCTCCTGGTGGTCCTCATCATAGATCCTTAGAACACTTCTGTCGCTCAGCATCAAATTCCCCTGCCAATCTACTGTGTGAATTCCAGCGATTACAGAAGAAATACACCCAGAATGCAAGACAGGGTAGAGACCAGGAAGTACAGACAGCGGTGAGCATCATTGTGACAACATGCGGTCCCCCTTCCATGCTGCCACCTTTTCTGTGAGGTCCTTCTGTCCTCATGGAGTAAGCCACCTGCCTGACAACCATTCTCCTCTCAACATCTGCAGCCCGGAACGTTTTCCTTAACTGAGCCTCAACATGCAGTTACTGTATTGATGGTTGTGATAGTTGATCGTAGGTGTCAGCTTTACTCGAGTTCAAGATGCCCTGACAGCTGGAAAAATGTTGTTTCGGGGTGTGTCTGTAAGGGGTTTCCAGAAGAAACTAGAATTTGGATCAGTACATTGAGTAAAGATCACCCTCACATGTGTGTCACCATCACACACTGACAGCACTCACCAGTGTATGTCACCATCACACACAGCCCTCACTAGTGTGTCTCCATCTCACACACTGACAGCACTCACCAGTGTGGATGTCATCTCACACACTGACAGCACTCACCAGTGTGGATGTCATCTCACACACTGACAGCACTCACCAGTGTGTGTCTCCATCTCACACACTGACAGCACTCACCAGTGTGTGTCTCCATCTCACACACTGACAGCACTCACCAGTGTATGTCACCATCACACACACTGACAGCACTCACCAGTGTATGTCACCATCACACACAGCCCTCACTAGTGTGTCTCCATCTCACACACTGACAGCACACACCAGTGTGTGTCTTCATCTCACACACTGACAGCACTCACCAGTGTATGTCACCATCACACACACTGACAGCACTCACCAGTGTATGTCACCATCACACACAGCCCTCACTAGTGTGTCTCCATCTCACACACTGACAGCACTCACCAGTGTGTGTCACCGTCACTCACTGACAGCCCTCACCAGTGTGGATGTCACCGTCACTCACTGACAGCCCTCACCAGTGTGGATGTCACCATCTCACACACTGTGGGCACTCACCAGTGTGGATGTCATCTCACACACTGACAGCACTCACCAGTGTATGTCACCATCACACACACTGACAGCACTCACCAGTGTGTGTCTCCATCTCACACACTGACAGCACTCACCAGTGTGTCTCCATCTCACGCACTGACAGCACTCACCAGTGTGTCTCCATCTCACGCACTGACAGCCCTCACCAGTGTGGATGTCACCATCTCACACACTGACAGCACTCACCAGTGTGGATGTCATCTCACACACTGACAGCACTCACCAGTGTCACCACTTGTGCCCCTATTGACAACCTAAACAGGGAAAACTGAAGGGAAAAAAAAAGCTTTCATGCTAAGACTAGAATCTAAAAGCTTCAAGGTCAACTGGTAGGAAACAACTCAGGGTTGGTCCTGAAGAATGGTTATGGGAGACAACCAGGGCAGTGGTCAACAAGACTTTACAGGTTCAAACCCTAAGGTCACTACTCACTGGCTGAGTGACCTTTAAGAAACTTCTGTCACAGTCATGCCAAGATCACTCTAAGTGACTTCTGCAAAGGTATGATGAGATGAAGTCTGAAACTATGTTAGATCATTCATAGCCATCCAATGGAGTTCGGGCTGCCATCCAGCTCCCAAAGAAGGACATGGAGAGACTTATTAATTATGAATGCTCAGACTTAGCTTAGCTTGTCCCACTAGCTCTTTTAATTTAACCCGTTTCTATTCATCTACATTTTGGCTCAGGGCTTTTTACCTTTTTTTTTTCATTCTGCGTGCCCTACTTTCCTGCTTCCTTTGTCTGACTGGCCCCTGGTAGCCCTGGCATCTCTTTTTCTTTCTATCTCGACTATAAATTCCTCCTATTTACTTTATCTGTCTGTAAATTCCATCTATACCTCCTCCCTCTCTATTGACCAATTGGGTTTTTATTAGACCAATTGGATGCCCTAGGTAGGCAAGATAAAACAGCAATACATCTTTACGTAGTTAAACAAAGGCAACACATCTTTGCAAAGTTAAACAAATATTCTTTGACAATCCAACTTCATTTAAACTCATGAAGCTTGGATTTTTCCATGGGAAATACCTTCATATAGCAGTCAGCCTCCCTACTGTGTGTTCACTGCTAGCCCCATCATCTTGACCAGCAGGACTTTTTTTTTTTTTGTTTTCTATGTTGAGTCAAAACGTGTCTCCTGCTTTTGGGTTTGCTGTTCCTGGTTCTCCTAGTCCTAGAGCACTTAAGGAAGTTCAGAGGATCTTGTCCTAATGTTCCAACTCTGGAATCTTTGAATGGGAGTGCCCCCACATGGAATCATATATTTGAATACTTGGCCCATATTTGATATAATTGTTTGTGAAGGATAGCGGGTGTGGCTTTGTTGGAAGACGTGTGTCACTGGGGACTTTTTTTGAGGTTTTAGAAGCTCATACCATTCCCAGTTAACTTTCTCTACCTCATGTTTGTGGATCGAGATATAAGCTTTAGCTCCAGACCCAGTGCCATGCCCACCTGCCTGCCTGCTGCCATGCTCCCCACCATGATGGACATAAACTCACCCTCTGAAACTGTAAGCCCCAAATAAACTCTCTCTTCTATAAGCTGCCTTGTTCACAGCAATAAAAATAACTGAGACAGACGCCATGAACCAAGCAGAAGCCAGTGTGTTCAGATATCCACCCAACATCACAGCTGATTGGTTGTTCAGATATCCACTCAATATTACAGCTGATTGGTTGTTCAGATATCCACCCAACACCACAGCTGATTGGTTGTTCAGATACCCACCCAACATCACAGCTGATTGGTTGTTCAGATACTCACCCACTATCACAGCTAATTGGTTCAAAGGTAAGCACTTGGCTCAAGTCAGATCCATCAAAATCCTTCCCTAAGACTTCAAATATGAGAACCAAAGCAAACCACTATCAAATTCTGTAACCTAGAGAAAGTCAGGCTAGAGCATGAGAGAATGAGAGGTCAAAGGTCAAACCAGTTTGAGAGGCAGCAGAGTGGTGGAGGGAGGAGCGATCAAGACCTGACGATAAATCCCTGGTTCTAGCTGTCCACAGGATCCACTCATACCCTTGCTTTTACACAGTTTGCTATTTCTGAGGTTTTGCATGGTTTTCTGCTGGCAGACACTTTTTCCACAGAACCCACAAGCACCCCATGGTTGGAATCATGACTTGGGCCTCTGCCTTGAGCCATTCCTGTCTCCCCATGGTTCACTAACCTCTGTGCAGTGATGGGATTTAGAGGATCCAAAGAGCTTTGCCTGGCATTTACTATCAAGCTATCTCTATATCTCAATCTTAATTAAAGAGTCCACAGCTTTAAAGTATTTGAAAAGCCGCTTTAGATTTCCAGCTCCTTGAGGCAGCACCCATATTGGCTTCACTCTTCCACCCTTAGTGAGTAGATTACATGGAGCCACACAGTGTCACTGATCATGGTTGTGAGAATCAATGCAATTTTGAGTTGTTCCTTCGTCACCTGGCTACTTTCCTATGAAGGCACCGGGCTGGAAGTCACTTGGAGTTGACTTTATCCACACTGTAAACCTCTACTTCTTGGGGACATTTGCCTTCTGCCAGGCCTGGACAGGGTACCACCAAGGCCCACACAGTTCTTGCTCCACGCCCACTAACACGTGTCCTTCTTCCCAAACTGAATTTTCTGCTCTCTTTTCAAATGCTGTTCTTCAGTAATGAAAACAGCAGAAATCATTTTCAAGAGGAAGCCAGCTGGTTCATTAGTCTGATTAAACTCAAGCAACGAGATCTGAGAACCGTCCACATACTGAATATGGTGACTTCTCCCCGGCCTCAGGGAGACTGACAGTCATTATTAATCTGGAGGCTCAGCTGCCAGCACAGCTGTAAACTAATGTGAATACTCGAGAAAGAACTGGATTGCAGAAAGAAAATGCCGGGACGTCTACAGCTATATCACCCTGAACGCACCCGATCTTGTCTGTTCTCGGAAGCTAAGCAGGGTCAGGCCTGAGTAGTACTTGGATGGGAGAAAATGCTGGGCTCTCTGAGTAAACAGGGCTTGGTCTCCCCCTCTCAGGCTCATTGAAGGCCTGGCTGACTCTCCAAAGTATGCCAGCCTCCCCTCCCTGTTGGGAAAACCATGGTCTTCAAAGTCATTAAGGTTTATCTTTAAAACTAGATTTTAGAATTTGCCAGCTACCTGATTTGAGGCTCTGATTCTTTAACTAAAGGGGAGATAAAAATGCCTATTTATAAGGAAGCCACAGGGCCTGATAAACACTTGAAGTCCCGGATGCTGTGGTTTGGAAAGGGTGCAATGGAGGCAGGAGACGGAAGAGGTGACAATCCAGTGGCAACACCTTAAGAGGAGGCAGATTCACAAAAGGGCACACAGTTGGACAAGTAGTTGAGGATTTATATTGAAAGTAACAGGGAGACCGTAAACGGACAAAGTCCTGGAAAGTGGTGGAATCTGCTTATTCGGCTTACAAGGTGGTGGCCTGGTGAGGAGCGCTGATGTCCTAGAGGTAGGGAGAGTGGCCAGAAGGCCAGTGCTACCTCCAGGGTGGGTTCATGAGTAAAAGAAGGACGTGAGGCCAGGAGGGGTCCGTCTTTCTAGCAGAAGCCTGGGAATCAGAAGGAAGCAGAATAAATTGTCATTGCTGAGGGATGGAGGGAGAAGGGATTCGTGACAGAGACAGAGAGCCATTTTCTAAGGGAAAACCAACAAACACTGTGAATACATAAATTTTTGAGGACGTGAGATGGATTTAGTCTCCAAGATAGTGTGAGGTACCGTCTTCAAACTTCCCACTTAATGGCATCAAATTCAATTTGACAGAGACTGCTAGACTGACCTTGTCTGAAGAGAGCCACTCCCCCGGGCCTTATTTCTGGAGAGACTAATAGCCAGGCTGGCCAAGAGCACTCTGTCTACCCAGATTGAAAGTCTCCCTAGGCGAGGGCGGGTGTTCTGGGGCTGGGGTGGGTTTTGAAATGCTACTATGATACTGAGAAGCCACTTCCTGTACAGCTCCAACCAGAAAGAGCCACAGGTTTGTGTCAAGGTTGATGAGGGAGAAAGTCACGAGGCTGGGGGATGTCAGGAAAGGCATACGGATAAATGATAAGCAAAGGCAATAGAAAAGAAAAAGAAAACATGACAACCTGTATACAAAGGAATCCCTGAAGTGGTCTACAAGGGGAGGGAGAAGAAGACTGGGCCGCCAAGAGGCAGGACTCAACAGAGCAGAAGGACCATAGTTATAGAGCACAAAGAATCGCCTTGAACCCCAGGAAAGAAAGCCTGGCCATGTGACCCAGGCAGAGCTAGGTCAGCTCCGTGAGCCGCCATCTTTTTTTTATCTTTAGTAGTTATACGAATACTTTCTTTGTAGGGCCGGGGTGAAATGACACCGTGAGATGATCTGCACAGTGAAGGAAGTGGACGCTTTCAGTAGTGATCGCTCAGGTTTCCCCTGTGCAACCCCAGGCTATTCCTGCACCCAATGGACCAGCTCTGCCTCCACAGCTCAGAAAGGACACTGACTACACAACATCCTCTGCACCGATCCTCCCACCCACGGAGCTCTGAGGAATCCCTCTCGGTTTGTGGACAAAGTGGAGTTCAATATCCAACTTGTCTGGAGAAATTTAAGATGGAAGGAGCCTCGCCTCAGTGCCCAGCAACACAGTGTGTGTCCCTATCACACTGCCCCCCACAGTGTGACTGTAGGCACACCATTTGGCTCAGCTGAGCTCCAAGGTTCCTCTTTTCCATGCCCGGGTAATAGAGAGGATGAAATGGTACATCCCAGGAGACACCGCCTGGCCCGCTGTAGGCAAAGGCTATCTTCTTCCTTTTAATTCCCTCCGTAAGAGCTTTCAGAGTTCAGAAAGGATTAGAAATTCAGTAGAGGCTACATAGTCCTTCAATGGCACGAACCACGCTTTCTTACATTACTAGCAAATCTAATTGTCAGCAGAAAAACAAGCATTCAGAATCCAGCAGAGTAAGTTGACCCTGTCTGAGGAGATGGGTGGCAAATAGGCCATGCTCCCAGCTGTCCCTGTTTTGAAGCTTTAGAACCGAGGTGACATCAGTACCAAGGCTGCAGAAAAGGATGTCTCCCCGCACTGTGCTTTGAGCTTAAACTTTTGCAAGTACGAGAAGCGGTGAGTACAATCTGAGGGGTTCTTCTGCATCTCTGTTCGCCGCCCCTAAAGCAAGATGACAACGCAAACAGCTCGTTCCTGCCGCTCACTTCTAAGCCAGAGAGGCATGGGAAGGTCGTGGAGTTGAAGTTAAATTGTATGCTGACTTTACTAAGCCAATGTGGAGGTAAGAAAAACCTAAAGCACATAGAGATGTGCTTCAGCCTTGGCCTCAGCACCCAAGGAAGAGATGCTTTCACAGTCCACTGACAGCAAAATATCTGGGAAAACCCTTGAGAATGGCCGCATGTGTTCATGTGTCTGTACCCTCTGTTCCCTTGGGAGAGCTAACATCTGAAGCCAGTTCCCTGCCATTCTCACCCCCAGAGCCTCAGAAGGGTTTTGACGGAAGGACCCAGTGAAGGACAAGGCCAGTCTGGGAGTTCCTAGGATTGTCCATCTCGGAGTTTGTAGGGAGTCCTATGGACAGAAGAGCAAGTAGGTAGTCCGCCTATTAGAACCAGGAGCTAGGTTGTACCGCGTCAGCTCAGGGTGAGCATCTAGCATCGCCTGAGGGCAGGCCTAAGCTACAGCATTTGCAGATAGCTGTGGTGTGAGAACTCCCACCACCGCTGGTCTGGAGCTACCAAGAGATGTCATTGGCTCCAGTAGAGATGACTACCATGGCCTCCAAGCACTCCACTTGGGAGGGTGCAGGGACTCCAGTACCCACAGCTATTAGAAGAAAAGGCATGGCTCTGAACCAAAGGGAAGAATGAAGCCTCAGAGAGGGCCGCATCCTCTTCTTCCCTAGGTAGGCTGCTCACATCAGCAGGGAAGACTTTCATGGCCCTCCCTCAAACCCCTGATTCTGCCTGACTCCAGGGAAGGCCAGAGATTTGCTGTTTGAGCTAGAACACCAACCAGCTTAAATGTTTTGAGCACTGCCCTCAACCAGAGGCCACTGTGGAATCCGACATGCTCCGTGCACCTATCTTGTGACATTCAGAGGAAAGCACAGCTTTCTTGCTTCCTCCTGCTGCCCTCTGCCCACGTTCCAGGGTAGAGCTATGCCGCCAATCACCCTTCTGGTCATGGTTTATGAGAAAGTGTATCTGAATTTCCAACAACTGTTTCATAAATAGACTTTCAGAACACAACGTGTTCCTAAGTAGGGAACTGTCTGTGTTTCAAAGCTTTTGTAGCGATTTGCCTCTGAGAAATAAATTTTTACAATTGACCCTAGATGGATGTGGACCAGGGACTCTGAGACTCTTCAAGTGCCTTCTCACAGATAGTTAGCCAGTTTCACAGATTGCGTGTCTGTTGATTGTTTCTAGGTGTTTCCAGGAGGTGAGCCAGTTTGGGGCATTAAAATCAGAGGTGTGGGAAGTGGGCTTTCTCGTTTCCAAGTGTGCTTATGCAACACACAGTTCTCGGGCACAGCCGTATGCCAGATGCTGCATTCAGCACCGGTAGCTCAAACATTGTGAAGATGTGTCTTTGTCAAGGTCTTCTTATTGGTTTAATAAAAAGCTAAATGGTCAAGAGCTAAGCAGGATTTTGGAGACACGGAGAACCCTGCAGAGAAGAAGGCAGAGTTGCCAGCCAGACACAGAGGAAGTGGGACAGCAACATGGACAGAAAAGGGTAATGAAGCCATGAGGCAGAAAGCAAATTCATAGAAATGGGTTTATTTAAGTTATAAGAGCTAGTTAAAAACAAACCTAAGCTATCGGCTGAGCTTTCTGAATTAAGATGTCTCCATGTGGTTATTTGGGAGCTGGCAGGTGGGACAGAAAAATCCACCTAAACTCTACTATATGCAGCACTTGGGGCATGATAGGAAAGTAATTGATAAACAGTCTGGGGAAGCGCTGGATCGCTATCTCTCAGACAGGACAGGGCAGAGGACATGAGGCACACTTGGTGGCCTGGAAGCATTGGAATTAGTGAGAGCGTGGGGAGGGGAGGATGATTGTCTCCCATGGGGTTGATTGAGGAGCAGCACTGCAGGAAGAACTTTGGAGGAGGGGACTGGATTCTATTTCAATTCCAATCACCAGTACCACCTGTGTCAGAGATGGGGAAGTGGGGTAAAGTAAGTTTAGAAGATGAGACTATAGCCTGAGTGAATGGGTAAGCTAAGACTACTTCGTGTATGACCCTCAATGCCCTTCAGGGGAGGCTGGCAGTGGCCACAGCACGCCATTCACCAAGCTACTCTGTGGGTAACACTGTTAGATTTCTCAGACACATTCCCTCTGACCTACGCCATGTCCAATTGGAATGACACCTATTTCAGGCCAGGAATCCAGTCCTTCAAGGACTTTTGAGAAAATGTAGGACTTTCAGAAGCAGCTGTCCTGGTTGTTTTGTTTTCGTTTGTTTGTTTTTTGTTTTTGTTTTGTTTTTCTTTCTTTCCTTCCTTCCTTTCTCTCTCTCTCTCTCTCTCTCTCTCTCTCTCTCTCTCTCTCTCTCTTCTTTCTTTTTTTGTCAAAACTTCAATTACAAAAACCGGGTTGCTCAAGGCAAGAGCATGGGGTTATTGTCTTGATTATTGTGGGAGGGCTCAGCTCAGTGTGAGGGCTGCCACCCCTGGACAGTTAGACCTGGGGTGTATAAAACAGAAAGCTGAGCATGTTGAGAAGGGCAAACCGGTAAGCAGTAAGGGACACTACTCCGCAGCCTCTGCATCAGTTCCTGCCCTGACTTCCCTCAGTGAGGGAGTGTGATCTGGGAGCTGAGGCTGAAATAAACCCTTTCCTCCCCTGGCTGCTTTTGGTCATGGCGTTTCATCACTATCAGCACTACAGTTCTAGGAAGGGCAAATGGAAGAACATGGGAGCAGTGGGCACTTGGTTTCCCGCTTCCTGTGACATTTTGTCCCTTCCCCTGAAATCAGTTCACGAGAAATAAAGAAGTAATTTGTAATTCTAAAAATGTACTGAACCTCTCAAAAAGCCAGGCAGGCTTTGGGGTTTATGGTCATTTCTGGAATTAGAACCTATTCTTCCCCTGGGGAGCTTCCTGGCCTTCCACATGAAAAGCTCCCCCCTGGAGCTAGCTCCACCGAGGAATTCCACAGCAGCAACTCCTGACCAGGCAGTGAAGAAGCCGACCTGGAGTCACGCAGTGAACCAAAATTAGCCTCTTTACAAGCCCAGGGAAACAGGATAATCAGCATCTATCTCCCAAAATACACAGGAAGGTGAAAGCTCTCCCTTCCTTTTTCACAGGCCGCTCTCACACCTCCCTCCCCTTCTTGGCACCATCATCTCCCCGAAGACAATACATAAACCAGGATCTCAGGTGGCTAAGTGTCCCCATCACTTTGCCCAAGAAATCCACTCTGGGCAGCTTCAGGGGCATTGCCAAGGTCCAGGCAGGGGAAGATATTTGTAGTTAGTCCTGAGCTTGGGCTAGCACATTTATTAACTTTCATGCTAAAAATATTGCTATTCGGAGGCTGGAGAGATGGCTCAGAGGGTAAGAGCACTGGCTGCTCTTCCAGAGGTCCCGAGTTCAATTCCCAGCAACCACATGGTGGCTCACAACCATCTGTAATGAGACCTGGTACCTTCCTTGCCAGCAGTACATTGTATGCTTAATAAATAAATAAATCTTGAAAAAAATATTGCTATAAAAAATTTTTTTTCTTAAGTTACTATTGTTGGGAGCACAGAGACAGAGCTCTTAGCTGGAGGTGTATTGACATTTTTAGGAAGCCAACAACCCAGTGAGTATCATAACAACTCAACACTGTTTCCTTCCGACCTTAAGGACTTTAACCACAGTTTTACACAGCACTTCCAAAACTGAGAAAGCCTCAAGCGTGGTGGGAGACACCTAGAGTCCTAGCATTTGGAAGGTGAGGCAGGCAGGCTGGGTGTTTGAGGCTAGCCTGAGCCACAAGCAAGGCCCTGCCTCAAATAACCACAAAGTAAAGGTGATGAAAACAAGCATGTGGCCAGGTAGTGGTGGCGCATGCCTTTAATCCCAGCGTTCAGGAGGCAGAGACAGGCAGATCTCTGTGAGCTCGAGGCCAGCCTGGTCTACAGAGCGAGGTCCAGGACAGTTAGGACTACAGAGAAACTCTGTCTCAAAAACCCGGACAGAAAAACAAACCAACATGCACACGTGCATCTTCATTTAGTTGTGATCCACATTTTAGAGAAGTACATGAGTCTGGATGGCCTGACCGCATCTTTCTGCTCCATTGAATTTGTCTGTGACTCTTCCCTGCTTTCTGTTTCTTAATCTTTAGCTTCATTTTATGCTTTTTTCCTCCTCAAAGTTTATCCATGCTCTCATGAGGATTTCCCCAGGTTGCTGTGTTGGAGCATCCCACCCAAGGGATCAGCAGTATTGCTCGGTGGCAGTTCTGATCACAGAACAGGATCCAGGAACGGTGGTAGAGACCATTTCCAATCTCTTTGTTTTAATCATAAAACAAAGCCCCAAAGGCCACAGAGAGGATGCTATGCCTATATTCTCAAGGCTGGATCCACAAGTCCCATTTCTGACAAAACTGGGATGATTCTATCTCCATCCCAGAGGCTCACTGGGAAGTGAACGAAGTCAAGAAGGAAAGCAAGGTTAGGAGCAGATAAAGGCAGCTCTTGTTCTTCCACTGAGAGTACAGAAAGATCCTGGTGTTTGTGAAGTCTAAAGTGAGCTTGTGGATCTGCTGAAATGCTCAGTTTTCCACATGTGACAAAGGTGAGAAAGGAAGGTGGCCCAAGAACCCTCACCCAGGTCCTCATATTCCCGGTTCACCGAGCTACCTTAACAGTCCTGTTTTTGGTGCTCTGAGAGAAGAGAGAGAGAGAGAGAGAGAGAGAGAGAGAGAGAGAGAGAGAGAGAGAGAGAGAGAGAGAAAGAAAGAGAGACAGCTGGACTTAAATTTTCCAGACACAGGTGGCTGACTCAGCCCTCGCTCTGCTGTGGCAATGGTGATCAGGCATCAGCTGTTGGCTCGGATGATGTGTTCCCAGAGCAACATGGTGTGTGCGAGCTGCCAGCATTGGAGGCTCGGGAAATGCAGTCTGCTGAGCCAGTTAAACACCCAAACTGCCCTGTCTCTCAGAAATAAGGGTGACTCATCAGAGCGCTCTGTGACTGGGAGAGGCACGAGGGAAGCCACTAGGCCTGGAAACCTGCACTTAGAGGGCCCCAGATTTCCTGCCCCTGCCCTGACTCCAACTCACAGCCTCTTCTCTACCTGGAAATGAACATAAGCTCCATTCCTAAACCCTGCCCTCCTCCTCCCGGAAGTGCATCTGGTCTCTTCAAGCCTACAGCTGTTCTTTCTACAGAGGGCCTGCCCTGTACCATGTGGCATTTGGTTCTTTGTTTCATTTCTTCCTTCTTAACCATTCCCACTGTTTGTTTGTCTCTGACACAGGTTGCAGATATTCCAAGGAGAAACACTAAGGCTCCTCCTCTGTATTCACCATGCATCTTAGAGCATCACCTAAGAGTGGCGGTGCACAGGCTCCTCCAGCTCCCCTAGTGTCTGCGTATGCAGCAGGTTCTACATAAGCCCTTAACTATGAACTATGGCTTCAGCCTCTGCAAACAGAGAGCACAGAAGTCAGACCTCCATGCTGATAGGAGAAAAGGTACCCCTCCCTTCCAGGCAGACAGGGTTCATGGCTTGGGTTTTCATCCCCTCGGCTGGATACCCTGTACAGCGAGCACCAGCGGCACCTGGGATGTGGCCCCTCACAAGAGATTATTCTCCTTGTGTCCTTCCCCAATGCTCCGTTCCAATGGAGAGCACCTACTACCTTAGGGACGCTGGCATCAGACAGCTTGCTTCCCTCTTGTCTGAAGGGAAACAGACACACCAAAACAAACAAACAAAAAAAGACAGGAACTCACTCACTGTGTCTCCAGTCCACGCAGGCTATTTGGAGACTTTCTCCCGGCCCTCTCCTTGCAGTCTTGCTTTCTTTTGCTGGGAAGGCCCAGAACACAAATGGTCAAATTCTTGACTTTTGCTTTCTAGAAGTACAGAGCACCCATTTCTTCCTGGTCTTTGAGTCTAACACCTTCCACCCTTTCCGACCCCATCCTAGCACTGCCTCCCATATCTTCCTAAGTAGATTAGCTATTTCTTTTTGCTGCCTCCGTCACCTCATGCAGATGCCTTCCATATTTCTCTGACCTTTCTCTGCATGTTACTAGAATGGACCTCAGGCAGCCGTCTCTTGGCAGGCTCTGTTGGCAGGGCTTCGTGGACTTATCCTGAAATCCCACTCCCCAAGGAATCTATTTACAAACACATTGGTGAACAATTTTCACTTCGTAAATGACATATTTTATAGGAGCAAACACTTTCATGTTTACCAACCTTTACAGGCATCTCTGTTCTCCAAATTCTTGCTTGGCATCCTTTCCAGAGTTTCTTGTTATTATATAATACCTTTCCCAGCTTGCCAAATTGGATCCCCACACTCTACTCCTGCCCGCCTTTCCCATTTGCCCCATCAAGCTTATGTGCACCTTGTTGTAAAAGATAGAACAACCCCATTTTGTCCTGACTCCTACCTGTAATCATGCACTGCCCATCCAGGCTCTCCAAATTGGCCTTCTCTGGAGTGAGTCCAGACTAGGTTGAGGCAAATGTTTTTCTTGTGACGCATATGCAAAACTGTTTGCCTCCTCGAGGATGCAGTTTAGAAGATAAGGATCCCACATTACACAGTAGCTCAGCCCAGCACAGTGAGGATGTATACAGCAAGTCTGTGCTCAGTGAGGATGTATACAGTAAGCCTGTGCTCAGTGAGGATGTATACAGCAAGCATGTATTCAGTGAGAATGTATACAGCAAGTCTATGCTCAGTAAGGATGTATCCAGCAAGCATGTGCTCAGTGATGATGTATACAGCAAGCATGTGCTCAGTGATGATGTATACAGCAAGCATGTGTTCAGTGATGATGTATACAGCAAGCATGTGCTCAGTGAGGATGTATACAGCAATCATGTGCTCAGTGAGAATGTATACAGCAAGCCTGTCTGTGCTCAGTGAGCATGTATACAGCAAACATGTGACAGGGCCTGCCTCTCACAAGGACAGGACACAAGCAGTTCTAAGCTCTTCCTGTCTTGAGGTTCCTCTTTCTTTCCAGGTGAGGCCCGTGACTGGAGTCAGTGGGAGGTGCCAGAAGACACAGCAGAAACTAGTAAACACCCGTGACATGAACAAGTCAGTAAGTGGCAGGGAGACAAGAGATGAAGGAAGATCTCTCTGTCTCTGTCTCTGTCTCTCTCTCTCACACACACACACACACACACACGCACAGAGGCGTGTGTCACAGAACACCTTCACACTAAGTGTATCAGTCTACCCAAGTGTAAGAAGCTACCCAGCGTAGGTGGGATGAAGCGTGGAGAGTAGCTAGCAGGATGAGGCATGAGTGCAGGGTTCCAGCATCAGCTTTGCCCTCAGCGCCATGGGGAAGGAAGTGAAGAGTGCTCTCTGGGCCTCTGGTTCCTTCTTGGTTTCTTCACCCTGCCTGCTGGTGGCCCGGTATGAATTAACCACCAGGGTCCTCTAGTGCTTGTCAACAGTCACACGTTTGCAGCTTCCTCCCCACATGCCTAGACACCCAGGGCCCCCAGCACTTCTGCACTCTGCAGGAAGCTTTTCTTGGCTGCAGTTCTACCCAGGGACCTTCACTGCCCACTGGCAGAAAAGAATTCTTGGCTGTGGAAACTGGTAAACTCCACATATTTTACAGATGAGACTAAACTCCTGGTGACTCTAAATGTGGTGTGAAATGGACAGAAGTCATTCTGCTGATGTGACATGCCTGAAATAACATCGCCGCCGCCACCGCCACCGCCCCCACACAGACACCCACGTCATGGAAAGAGACAGTCCCACAAGTCCTTGGGCCTAGGCCACTGCTGCCTCCTGTTTCTTACCCTCAGTCCCAAGTCATTTTCTTTATTTTTTATTTTTTCTTGTCTCTATTCTTTTATTTTTTTATTTTTAAAACAATTTTATTTTACATACCAATCCCAGTTTCCTCTCACTTCCGTCCTCCCACTCCTCCTACCTTCTTCCCACCCCACCCTGCATCCTCTCCTCAGAGAGGGTAAGGCCTCCCATGGGAAGACAATAAAGTCTGTCACATCACTTGTGAGGCAGGACCAAGGTTCTCCCCCGCTGTATCTAGGCTGAGCAAGGATTCCCTCTATAAGGAATGGGCTTCGAAGAGCCAGTTCATGCACTAGGGATAAATACTGATTCCACTGCCAGAGGCCCCACAAACTGCCCATGTTACACAACTGTCACCCACATTCAGAGGACCTAGTTTGGTCTTATGCTGACATCAGGGAGCTCCCACTAGCTTGAGTCAGCTGTTTCTGTGGGTATCCCCATCATGGTCTTGGCCTCTTTGCTCATAATTTGCTCCTCCCTCTTGATGACTGGACTCCAGGAGTTGGGCCCAGTGCTTGGCTGTGGATCTCTGCATCTGCCTCCATGAGTTACTGCATGAAGGTTCTATGATGGACAATTTAGGTAGTCATCGATCTGATTACAGAGGAAGGGCAGTTCAGGCATCCTCTCCACTATTGCTTAGATTCTTAGCTGGGATCACCGTGTGGTTTCCTGGTAGTTTCCCTAGTGCCTGGTTTCTTGCTAACCCCACAATGGCTCCCTCTTTCAAGGAATCTCTTTCCTTGCGCTCCCTCTCTCTCTCTCTCTCTCTCTCTCTCTCTCTCTCTCTCTCTCTCTCTCTCGCTCATTGTCCTTTACCCAAGTCAATTTTCCTGATCCCTCATGTTCTTCTCCTCACTCCACTTCTCCCCTCTCCATTCCCCTACCTCCCTCACCCCTCACCACCAATTTACTAAGAAGATCTTGTCTACTTCCCCTTCCGGCAGCGAGGAGGGGATCCATGTATATCTCTCAGGTTTTCAATGTTGCCTGTCTTCTCTGGGGTTGTGAACTACAGGCTGGTTATCCTTTGCTTTACCTCTAATACCCACATTTGAGTGAGTACCTACCGTGTTTGTCTTTCTGTGTTTGGGTTACCTCACTCAGGATAGTTTTTTCTAGTTCTATCCATTTGCCTGCAAAGTTCAATATGTCATTGCTTTTTACCACTAAGTAGTACTCCATTGTGTAAATTTACCACATTTTCTTTATCCATTCTTCATCTGAGAGACATCTATGTTGTTTCAATGTTCTGGCTATTACGAATAATGCTGCTATGAACATAGTTGAACACATGACCTTGTGGTATAGGTCTGCATCCTTTGGGTTTATGTAGATTGATGCACAATTTTTTGAGAAACCACCATACCGATTTCCAAAGTGGCTGTGCAAGTTGGCACATTGTTTGATTTTTTTTCTTGTGCGTAGGTGTGTTTTCTTGTGTGGAGGTGTGTTTTGTTTGTTTCAGAAATGCTCTATTTGTCCTGTTGGAAGACAGTCCAAGGTCATGCAAGGGCAAAGGGAAGAACATCACAGTTCTCATTCCTGAGACCGCATCCCTCCATCAGAGCCCGTTTCTGGCAAGCTGCATGAACCCCAACCATTCATACCTGCAGAGGAGAAATGATGATCCATCTACTGCCCCTGTCTCAGGACTGTCAGAAATGTCCTCCTGTACAGGACTGATGCTAATGGACACCAGAGACACCAAGTTCCTAGAAAACAGAGAACTTGTTGATTGATTTTATGTTTAAATTTTTTACCTGCCTTGGTTGAAATAGGTAGGCATCTCAGACCCCTGGCTTTCTACGCTAAGGAAAATAAACAGCCAGGGCATACTGTATTTTTCCAGTAATTGTTCTCTACCTCGAAGTCAGGCAGTTTCTTGCAGCCTCCAGCACTTCATGCATCCTCCCTGACCAAAGCGCTGTCAGTCAGGAGTGCCCTGATCATGCACACACAGGTTCCCACCGAACGATCGGTATCCGTGGGTGTGCGTGTGTGCGCGCACGTGTTTATGTGTGTGCACCCGTGTGTTTGTGGGGGACGCGTGTGTCTGCGCGCGCGGGTGTGTGGCGGGGGCGGGCTCTGCGCCCGGGGGGCAGGGCTCGCCGTCAGAGTGGCAGCTGGACTTGCGATGCTGCGAGGGACAGGGTGCAGAGCCGCAGTGCCGTAGTGGGCAGCAGCGGCAGTCTGCCCTGCTAGCAGTCGAACCCCTAAACAGAGGCGAAAGACCCCGGTGCCGCCAACCCTGGAAGCCGCCTGATGTCCCCGCCCCAGAGAGGCTGCACTGAGAGGACGCCCAGGCGCACGCTTTGGTCCCCTTGTGTCTCTCGGTTTCTCTTTCCTCCCAAGTAAGGGAATACGCAGCTAGGAGGGAGCGCCCCCGGGAAGCGCGCACCCAAGTGTTGCATGGTGAGGTAAGACCGCGGCCACAAAACAGAGGTTACCAGTTTGGGGGGGATGTGGGGGAACGCGGCAGCAACTTGGAAAACCAGGGCAAAGCAAGAGTGGGTCCCGCGGCTGGGAAAGGAGCTGCAAATGAGGCCCCTGCGCCCATCCTGACGGTGCCACCTGCCACACACCCGAGCGGGAGGGGATGCGCCAGTGGACTGTGCAGGGTGGGGCCCCCTCCCTGTACAGTCGGTCGGGACGCGAAGGTGTGCGGGCGACAGGCGGCCTTGCTTCGGGCAGTTTGCTGAAGCAACTGGTCAAATGTCTTCCTTTCTTATGTAGACTCCAGGGTATCCAGATCGCGGCACGCGGAGCCAGTGGGCTACGGGGAGCAGGGGCTGTCTTTCTGTTGCCTGGTGGCCAGAGCCCCTGATAGTCCCGCGGGGTTCTGAGACTTTGGGACACTCCAAGTTCAAAACCTCTTGTGTCGTAGGCTTAGACAGACGCTGAAGAGAATACAGACAGCTTGGCAAATAAAGGAGGGAATATCAAGGGGAACCTAAAGCCGACCTGTTTCTTTTGGGTCACAAGACCTGTCTGTGTGTTTGTATCTTAATGGGGGTGCATTTAGAATCACCTGTGGGGATGTGGGGCATTCAAAAAACTGCACCCGACCACCTCACGCCGTATCTTCTGGTGTCCCTTTTCTCGGGATTAGTGGACTAGAATTTGAGGAGGGGGCTGTGGACTTCTTGAAAGCCCTACAGGTGATTCTGAGGGTCCGCCTCCATCCTCGCCGCCTTTGCAGTGGACAGGGAAGAACCAGGCGCGCGCGAGCCGTTCTGCTGTGCACTTCGGGGTAGTGCATAGACCCCTCCCTCATCTCCAGGGAGGAGGGGGTCAGAGGGGTCTGCTAAGGAACGAGGTGACTTGTGACGTTGCTGTGTGAGTCCCCAGGCTCAGTAGCCCAGGCCGCTAGGTTATCTGCCAGGGCCTCATTAGCATACGATGACCTCCCTGTGGGGAGGAGGAC
Organism: Microtus pennsylvanicus; assembly: GCF_037038515.1. Lineage (NCBI taxonomy): Eukaryota > Metazoa > Chordata > Mammalia > Rodentia > Cricetidae > Microtus > Microtus pennsylvanicus. Next base: position 71,787,288 of record NC_134579.1, read on the forward strand.
TGAGGAGAGCTGTTTGTCAAGCTTTCGCTTCAGGGCCTTCAAGGACCCATCATAGGTTTGGAAGTATACCACGGTCACCTCCAAACATAAGGAGGTACAGTAGTCAGACACAAGACTTCTATGTCTCGGTGCCTGGGGATTCAGCGTTTATACAGCGCAGCTCCCTGAGCCACTTGCTGGAGAATTGGGTACCCTCACGGTATGAAGGACTGAAGGACGTTGGTGCTCAGCACAAACATCAAAAACCAAATACACACACACACCCTTTAAAACTATACCCTTCTCAGTCTAGGGGTGTCCCCTCCATGGAAAGGTGCTTCTTGCTTAAAGGGCTGTATTTGACAGAAACTCCACTTTGAATATAAATTTTACTGATTAAATAAGACAGCTGTAACTAAGCTAATTTCCTGTGGTGTTTCTGGTCTGATCTAAGCCCATCCCCCCACACATACACACATGCACCATCCACTTAACATTTGACTCCATCATTCTAGGCATCATTGTTTCTGGGAGAGGTCTAGGGGTGGGAAGGAAGTAGAAAAATGCTTTCGTGTGTGTGTCCACGTCCCGTGTGTGTACATATCCTGTGTCTCTTTGTGTGCACATGTCCCTGTGTGTATACTTGTGTTCCATGTTTCTGTGTGTGTGTGTATGTACATGTCCCATGTCTGTGTGTGTACATATTCTATGTCTGTGTGTATATTCCCCATATCTCTGTGTGTATATGTTCCATGTCTTTCTGTGTGTCTATGTCCCCCTTCTCTGTGTGTGTATATATGCCGTGTGTGTGTGTGTGTGTGTGTGTGTGTCTGTGTGTGTGTAAGGTCCTCTATCACTTTCTACCTTATTTTTAGGGGTCAGGTATCACTAAACCCAGAGCTCACTGATTCAGCTAGGCTGGCTGACCATCAGGTTTGGGAATCCTCCTATCCTATCTCAGCCTCCTTGGCATTGAACTCCACTGCCTTGCCCAGCTTTTGTATATGGGTGGACACGGATGGGAACTCAGATCTCCATGCTCCTGCAGCGATCATTTTACCAATGAACCACCTCCCTAGCCCCATACACTTTCTATTATTTTATGTAGTCTTTAGTTCGAATCAACCAAACTGTGAGGGAAAATAATAAACATCAGGGCAGCTTGAAAGTAGAGTCTTAGAACTGGAAGAAACTCCTATGACCATCTATTGCAGCTTCTCCATTCCCCACCCACCTCACCTCACAACAACAACAGGTGGCAAGGCTCCCTCAACCCCTGACCCTCCTTGGGGCCCAGCATGAGACTGCGAGTGTTTGCCAAGGCTGGTTCCAGCTCCTCCCCTGGAAGGGAAAGAGGAAGTGCTGTTTCATTGTGGGTAACATTCTTTTTTAAAAATACATATTGAATTCTATTACAACAGTATGATAGTCCCTTAATATAACAGTAGTTCCTGCTCATTGCAGAAAATTTGGGAAGTTGAAAGTGAAAAATTATCGCCCATGGTTTCTTCCACCCAGATCTCACATTTCTTAATACATTGACATATTTCTCGTCTGTCTATTTTTACGCCTTGAGATCCTACACTCCATAGAGGGCTAGCATTTGTAGGTAACCTAATAAGTGTACTTTGCATGGTGTTAATCGTTTTATCTTCATTATGTCACTTAATCCTAGGAAATCCCTCTGAGATAGGTGTTATTATTATCAACCCCATTTCTCTAGGATGGCAGAGTGTACAGGTGACCAACTCCAGTGGCAGAGCCTCAGTGCAAACCCACGCTCCCCGGCTGTGATGTGCGGTCGCTATTGTGCCTCTGGCTTTTTGGTTTTTTTTCCTTACTTGGTCTTGTAGCGAGCATCCCCTCGCCAGCATCACTTCCCAGCTGTGTATTATTATGCTGTTAGCTATTTAACTTGCCTGCTCTCCTCGGCAACTACCAGTAAGTCTGGGCAAACTCTTTACCACGCACATTTCCAGTTCCTTCTTTCGGGTGGATTCCCAGAAGGAGAATTACCAAGGCAAAGGCCAAAACTATTTGGAGGTTCCTTATAGGTACACAAGAAGCCACTGTTCCTTGTAAGAATAGAAGAGCTACACCGAGTTACACTTCCATTTCCCCAGAGGCAGCTCTACCACAGTCTAAGTAGGTAAAGCTTAGCTACACGAGAATTGTGTAGAACTTGACAGGATAAAGCCATGTACATGAGCATCCCCGGCGGGATGGGAGAAGTCACACCTGCAATTTAGTTCATGCACTCAGATAGGGATGTGGAAACTGCTTCATATCAGGCTCTTCTTACTTATTGCTGTTGTTTTCTGATACGAAGTCTTCACTAATGTAGACCAAGCTAGCCTGAAACTCCCAGCAATCCTTCTGCCTCAACCTCCACAGGGATGGGATTCCAAGCTTCTACAAAAGTGCTTAGCTTTAAAACTGTACCTAAAAAAAATAAAAAATAAAACTGTACCTAGTTTTATGTGATTAACTGTGGGCTACACAATTCTTTGGCTGGGCACCACATGTTAACTAGGAACAAATCAACTGTTGCATAAAAATATATAAATGTATATACTATCCCTCATCTTCACCCAGTGATTGCATTAATCTTCACCCTTGTAAACATACACCACCATCACAGCCAGGTTCAATACATTTCCAGCAGCCACAGCTTCTTCACATTCTGGCCAGATTCACAGAGCCATTTGTTTACTTCCAGTATCAGAATCGCACAGCAAAACCGTCTTTACTTATAAGTAGCCAAGTTTGTCTAATCAAGTAGCAGCAACACCGCCCAGAAAAAAAAATCCAATCAAGACAACTCCAGATGAGACCATTTTTAGGAGGTTGTAGGCTGGTGAAGTGGCTCAGCAGTAGAGCCCTTGCCATACCCATTCAATAAGGGAGACCAAGTTTTGATCACACCACCAACATGAAAACAAAAGAGGCATGTGTTGTGTGCCTATAATCCCAGTGCTGGGAGGAATGGAGAGAGGAGGGTCCCTGGGGCTGGTTGGCCAGCCAACCTGGCTACATCAGTGAGCTCTGGGTTCAGTGAGAGATCATGTCACAAACTATAGAGTGGAGAAAGTTTGAAGTAGAGAGATTCCAACCACCTAAGCATGCACAAACACACACACATTCATATACACGCATATGTATTCATACACACATATGCACACATACACACATGCCAAGGGATTATCATCATGAAACTACTGCCAAGTCAAAGAGTATGTGGCTGGCAAAGAAGATAGCCAATAAGACACCACCACCACTACCACCAACCCACAAGAAGGCAATTTAAAAAAAAATGAGTTGGCCCTGGTCATGGGTTTTCTTTAGAGCTGTGTTTGCCTCATACCTGCCACTACTACCAGCAACTGGGGCACTAGCCCTATGTTGTTACACATGGAAAAAACCTTGTCTGAGTCTTATCACTGAAATCAGCTCTGCAGGACTCAGCTCAGGGCCAGACAGATCCTTCTGAAAACCTCTCCCCATTGTGCGTGGAAGATGGATGTCTCAGTAGCATAGAGTATAGACTTGTCTTGCCATGGTGAAGACATTTCTTTCACATGTCCTCACCGCGCTACAGACTCACTCAGGGCAGAGCTGAACCTACGATTTCACTACATCCCCAGCACCTGAGGTTAATACTTGGTGACATTCAGTAGAATCGATTGAATAGATGCATAGACAAGTAAGAGTGTCCGGGGCTCTGTTCTGGGTGCTTTGGGCACAGTTCTCTTACATTGCATCTTCATTCTGCTCAGTCAGTCTTGGAACTATGCCTGAGATATATCTGGAGTGATGTTGTCTATTTTCACGTATCTCTCTCTACCCGTGCTTGTTTAAATCCCCAAAATAAAACACAATTAGAGTTTCAGCTTCACAGTCACACTGGTTGTATTTCTCGTGCTTAGTGAGACAAGCAGCTCTCGGTGGATGCGCTGGAGATTATAAATCTCCTTAATTGCAGAGTCCAGCATCCTAGAGTATGAACGGGATGCCTGTGTCTGTCTTGGTTTCTACCATGTCCTCTGCACAGTGTCTGACCCACAGGAAAGAGAGAAAATAGAGGAAAGGCTCTGCCTGCTCCCTCTCCCCTGTCACTGACGTCACTATAAACCTGGTGTTGATAACCCCATCTCTTGGACAAGGATAGTGAATCTCAGAATGTTTGCGTAGCTTTGCCTGTGGGTGTGCAAAGCTGTCGGGAGACACGGACTTTTCCACGCAGATCTAACGGTTCCGAAGCCCCCAAGGCTCTCTGCTTCGCCTCAGCACCGACGTGCACGGTGATGCTGATGTGACTTGTCACCCTCCTGGCTGCCTGGGAAGCAGATAAAAGGGTGAATTTGTGGGTGTTCAAAGGGAAACCATCCATACAATTTGTAGCTGCAAATGGCATTCAAGAGTGCAAAAACTGTGCTCAGGGTGTGAGGAGGCCTCGCCTCTGGATTTAACTGGCAAAGCACTCCAGCTAGCCGCTACCCTCTGTGAGTCTCCCAAGAGCAGGATTGACTTACCTAGGATCACAGGCCCCTTCTTAAGGGCGGCCTAATTATAATTCAAAGGGAAGTGAGCACCTTCCTCGCTTCTTCAATTCTATTTCTGCTAAAAGCTTCCTGAGGTCTAATGAGATATTTATGCCATTAACACTGGCTGTGATTCCTATCCATGGAAGTAACCCAGCTTGCCTCCTGACTGACCCCTGAACTCCCCTTCTCACCCTGTCACCCCGGTTCCATCGTTGCCATACAGGTGGCAGCTGGAATACAAACGCAGAGACTTTGTGTTTATTCCGTGTTTTGTATCATTTTGTTTGTCTTTCTCGATAGCCTGCTACGATATTTCTGACTCTGTTGTGATCCACTGTTTCTGCTGGCCCTTCCAGCAGGTTCCAGCCATCCCAAATGTGATGTTCGTGACCACATCACCCAAGTTATGAGCATAAACAATGAACATTATAGGAGTCACTTCTCTCTATCCTCTAAGACTAGTTAGGTATGAATTCAATACTTGAACAATGTGTTTTTAGAAAAGTTATTCGTCTTACTGTACCTTCATCTAGCTCATATTTTCTATCTTTTCCAAGACACTGTCAGGTAAAGCTCATCTAACACCTTGGGATGGTCCTGATTCCCTGCCACTGAAATTCCCTTAGTCTGCTGTTCAGTACCCTTGTCAAAGAAGCAACGCCATTAATTTAATAATAAATTGCCTTTGGTGAGCCGACGTTACCTCATAGATTTCACAACTTCAGTGCTAATTCCAAATTCTGTTTCAGAACATTTTCTAGGATTAACATTAACCCCTCAAGATAAGAAACTTTCAGCCAGGCAGTGATAGTGCATGCCTTTAATCCCAGCACTCGGGAGGCAAGGGCAGGTGGATCTCTGTGAGTTTGAGGCCAGCCTGGTCTACAAATCAAGTTCCAGGACAGCCAGGACTGTTACACAGAGAACCCCTGTCTTGAAAAAAAAGAAAAAAAGATGAGAAATTTTCCAAGTTACTTCTCAGTAAAAGAATGGACTTCTATCTGTTCTGAAGATGATGGTGATGGTGGTACTCATAGTGGTGATGGCCCCCTTGCTGCATAACTCTGGATATAATATGTCCAAGTTATATGAACTACATGTTGCGTCAGCACTCTAGAATGCTCTTCAGTCATAGGAGACATGTATTAATCTGTGGCATATCTAAGAGTTCCTAGTATGGTTGGAAATAAGATTGGCGAAGGAGCCAAGAGAGTGTCTAGTCCTTAGTCATCATCTCAATGAGGAGCCCAGGCCAAGAACCGAGGCACGTGCCAGAAGTCCCAACTGCTTGAGAGACTGCAGCCAGGGAATTACAAGTTCAAGGCCCTGTTTAGTGACAAACCGTGCTAAAACAACAAATAAAACAAAAAGGCGGAGCTCTCCACCTACCCAGGATGAGCCTGGCCTGGAGGTCACAGCAGAGAGGAACCACCTTCTTGTTGGTGGTTGTTTTATTCTTTACTCTTTTGGGGAGCCTGCCACCCAGCTCCCAGATAACACTGAGGTTTATTCCTCTTATGAATGCCTGGCCGTAGCTTGGTTTATTTCTAGCCAGCTTTTCTTAACTTAAATTATCCTGCCTGCCTTTTGCCTCTGAGCTTTTAGTGTTCTCTTACTTCTGTATACCTTACTTTTACTCTTACTCCATGGCTGACTGGGTGGCTGGGTGGCTGGGTGGCTGGGTGGCTGTGCGGCTGTGCGGCTGGGTGGCTGGGTGGCTGTGCGGCTGTGCGGCTGTGCGGCTGGGCGGCTGGGTGGCTGGTCCCTGACATCCTCCCCTCCTTGCTCCTCTATCTCTCTTCCCAGATTTTTCCTATCTATTTTCTCTGCCTGTCAGCCCTGCCTGTCCTTTCTCCTGACTCACCATTGGTCATTCAGCTCTTTATTCGACCAAACAGGTGTTTTAGACAATCAAAGTAACACAAATGCAACATAAAAGAACGCAACACATCTTTGCATCATTGAACCAATATTTCACAGCATAAACAAATGTAACACCTTAAGCTAACATTCCACAACACCATCTCTGCTCTAACGAGTGCTTCTCCAGAGTGGTGTTCCTTCTTCTTGCCTTCTCTTCTGAAGGTTTTGATTCATGTAAAAAAAAAATTCACTTCTCCTTTAATAATTGACCTCCTAAGTGATCAATATCCCAATGAAAACAAAAGGTACTTTTTCTTGATCACAGTGTGAAAGAAGAGAGCATTAAAAAAACCTTGAAAGTTCTTTCTCTCCTTCCTTCCTTCCTTCTTTCTTTTTTTCTTTCTTTTTTTCATCCACAAGGATGAAAGCTATGTAACATAGCTCGGGCATGTCTCAAACTCACCATCTCTCTGCCCCAGCCTCTGAAGTACTGAGATTACAAGTATGCTCCAAGGCAAGAAAGAGTATAAGAGAGAAGAGGTTTAAGTAAAATATCATCTTAATAATTAATAATAAACATGCTTTGCATACTTATAAAAGCAGCAATGTGTTTATAGCCATAATCTCTCCTGATTCCAGTCACAGGCCTGTGAGGCAGGCACTGTGGATGTCTCCAGCCTATCTCACCGGTGTGATCACTGAAGCAGGGGCCGTGAGCAAGAAAAGGTTAACAGAGGAAACCCCAATGGCCACCAAACAGCTAATAAAGCCAGATCTGCCCTCCCAGCTGGCCATTCAAGCCTTACCCTCCTTTCCATGTGGTCTGCATGGTGGAGGTGGCTTTGCATACACAGGAATTGGCTTTTCACTTTCTTTATGATCCATCTGGTGTGGAAGCTCTAAGCAGCTAGGGTTCAGCAAACCACTTCGATCTTCAGGGCCTGCAGTGCAGAATATTTTCATTGCCTACTATATTTCTGTACCTCTCCGCTCTGGGACAACAACCACTGTAGACCCACCTTTAATTAACTGAGCTGAAAAAAAATATCTCTGCATCTTCTATGGAGCCAGGTGCTCTTTCCAGGATCTTTGAGGGCCAAGGTGGGTGTTGCTATCCAGACCACTCCATCCTAAAGCTTCATCAGCAAGGATGCCCAGGAGCCTTAAAACCTGCCCCCAGGACATCCCTTGGTAGAAGTGCCTTTTGTTTCCTTTTCTAGTGCCAGCATGCCTGCCTGATTCTAATAGTCTCCAGGTAGTGTTTCTTTACTAGAAAGCCAACAGCCCCGCATCCCTGTATCTGAGAAAGCCCTGCTCTGCCCAAAAACCTTGCTGCACCAAACCCCTAAATCATGCAAGTCACATCGAGTGCATTCCTGTAGAAACTCTCAGTCATGAAACCAAATGTGCACGAAGCACCCACTGTGGGCTCCACACAGGACCGGTTTCTGAAAGAAATGTTTTCCATCAATTGTGTGAACAGAGCCAAAACCAGACAGTGCTGATCTTAGATGAAAGTCAGAGGCAAATCCACAAGCCAAGAAGTTAGTAGATGGAGGGAGCCAGGTAATAACCTGGAGAGCTTGAGCCACGGTTGTCAACAAAGGAGAGGGAACAGAATAAGCAAAGGCTCAGAGGCGACTCCCGCAATGGAGTTCAGAGTTGCTAAAGCAAAAACTGTGGGTCAGGAAGTGAAAAGAGGCAAGACTGGAAATGTGATCTGCCAACCCATAGAGGGTCATGTCTGCCCCAGTAAAGCATACAGTGTTTTATACAGTAGGGAAGGGCAATGAAATTTTTTAAGTGGGGAATGATATGGTCATATTGAAATGTTAAAACTGGGCTGCAGTGTGGCGTGAAGACAAGAGGGAAACAGGGCTTTTCCCAGAAGGCTTTGAAGAGAACTGGGGTACCATGAGGACTGGGAAAATGGTGGCAGGAATGAAGGGAAGGACGGACACGGAAGGGAATGAAAATGTCAGTGAGGGGCGGGGAGCAGGGGAAACAGGGGCAGAGGGTCACCCCCAGGCTTCTGTCTCTGTGCCTTGGAGAATAATGGCTTCGTGGATAAGGGAAGTAGGAAACACTAGCCGAATGTGTGTGGTGGTGCATTCAGCTTGTTAAACTTGAGGTGTCGATGAGGGGTGCAGATGGGAATGGCATTATAGCCATTTGCAAACTGAAGATCCTGCAAAGATCATATCTCAGCCTTTTGGCTGAGCTTTGGGTACCATAGAAGCCCAAATGGGGAACACCACAGAAAGCTTAAACTGAACACAAAGCATACAAGATGCATGGAGGCATAGGAATAGGGGCTGCAGTGAACACACCGAAGTCACAATATAGGCATTCTCAGAACAGGAAAGGAACAGAAGGCAAGATGCAGAAATATGCCAAAGTTAAAACAGTTCATGGCATGTTTAGGGGAAGATGAAGCTTATACTGGTAAAAAAAATTATCATTATAAAAAAGCGGAGATATTGTTACAAAACGAGAAAAGCAATATTTGATTTTCAAAGAGACAAGGGGCAAGTACCAGGCGCTCTACACCATGAACCATCAGAAGGAACCTGAGGTCTCATTATAGAACACTGATGGAAGAATTCCACAAGCAGGAAGTTAGGGAGAGGAGGTGCTCAGAAAGTGGACCGCTGATATTTTGTAGTGATAAAAGTCATTTACTCAAAATGATCTGGCCAATCAAGAACTGAAAACTGAGAATGGAAATGATGCTCTGTGAAAGACACAAAGCCACTGTGGAGTGCACCCTGTGATCTCAGCACCCTACCTCAAAAAATAGTGAAAAAGAAATACGCTGGGTGGCGGTTGTACACACCTTTAATCCCAGCACTCCAGAGGCAGAGGTAGGTGGATCTCTGTGTGTTCAAGGTCAACCTAGTGTACAGAGTTCCAGGACAGCCAGGGCTACACAGGAAAACCCTGTCTTGAAAAATCAATAATAATAATTATAATAATGCCTTAGTAGGTGGCTCAGTCAGTAAAGCTTACTGCAAAAACGTAAGTACCCCAGTTTGATCCCCAGGACTGATGTCAAAAAGCCTGTTCTGAATTGGGGAGATAGCTCTGTGAATGAAGTTTGCTGTCCTGCAAAGGAGGGGGTCAGTGTTTAGACTACTCTCCCTCTATTTCTCTGTTCGTGTTTCCCACCTGGCTTTACTCTGCTAAGTCATTGGCCAAAATAGCTTTATTAACCAATAAAAGCAACACATATACAGAAGGACATCCCACATCATTTCTTTTTTTCTTTCCAAATAAAAAGAGAAGCTTTACCTTTAACATATTAAAATTACATCCACAAAACAGCTATCGAGCAAGAATTATAGTTACAATATTTAATCTTATTTACATTTGGCAAATTAAGGAAAATACACTGTTATCTATTCTATCTTTGTGAGTCTAAAGTTTTATATCTAATTTATCTTTTATTTTAACTAAGGAAAACTATAATTATAACTATCTAATATTCCGCTCCATTAAAGACCACAGAAGGATATAATATTACCTAAGTAAACAGGAAGTGCATTGTAAGCAACTTCCAAAACTCTAGAAATGACAGAGACATCTCGCTGCCTGGACAGTCACCCGAAGTTCTTCTGTAACTTTGAGGCATCCATCTTCAGCCTACAGGCCCATAGTCTCTGGCAGACTTTTTTTAGGAAGCAGGAAATTTGAAAGACTGCTTCACCGATATTGGCAGTTTATCAGTCACTTTCTTCTGAGTCCTTCAGGATGTCTGATAGACTCTTTCATAAAACAGGAGCCCCGAAGGACTGTCTCACCTTCTTTATGTAAGTTCAGCAGTCATTCTTTCTGTGGGTCCTGCATGTCCAGTTCATAAAGCATACCATCAAGCAATCCAGGCATGAGCAATTTCTTGCCCAAATGGCTAGCAAACTCTGTAAAGAGCCTCTTCAGTGCCCATCATCCTCTTGAAGTAGATTGGTGCTGTCAGGAGCAGACGTGTCTCACTGTCAAGAAAAGTCTAAGTTCTTAAAATATTTTAAATGCCATATTCTGTAGGTTTTTAAAGTGTTTGAAGATTAACTATCAATCTGAATTGTATCGCTGCATATCTAGAAAACCTAACATTGACTATTACAGACTACTATCCATAATTTTTAACTACCATAACATTTTTAAATGAGCTGTATAAACGTAATACCTTAAACAAGAGTAGAAATATACATGTAACAAAATTGACCTTAAATTTGTGTCAATAAACCAAAGTCTATGCCAATGTATTCATTTCTATATCATGTCCCCTTTCAAATGAAAACAAACATTTATAAACAATCATTTTGGGAATTTGGGCATTGTTTTCTCTAAACTGCTTCCTGCTGTTTGTTGGGTAAAGTATTTGTAGGGTTCATGGAGACCTTTTGGGGATTCTTGGTCCATCAAACCACATTAGCCTGGAAGGAATTTACACATTCCCATTCTCTGTGGAAACAAAAGCAGAACCTCTTTTTCAAAGTAACAAATCCTTAAACTCAAACTAAAATGTTTGTTTAGCTTAGCAACCTGTACAATGAAATGTCTCTCTGCACTTAGCCCATTCACAGTCAAAAAATTCAAACACAGTAACATACATAATCTGTACTCTTTGTGTATTTTCCATCTTTATGTGGCTTTTTTTACTTTATTGCTTTTTGATATTTATTTTATTATCTTTACTCCTTTAATATTCTTTCTTCTCTCTCTCTAAAGCCCATGTACATTTATCCAATACTGTGACCCATTCAGAGGTCTTTTTCATCTGAATCTGTCTTATTGCATATCTATAATCATTTTCTGACCAGGAGCACTTCTTAAAATGCTAAGTGATTTGGCTAGGACTAGAGCAGCCACTTTGGTTGTTCCTTTCACCCTGCTCGACTTTCCAGCATGACAGACGTCCATTTAATGCCAGCTCTGGGAGCCATGTTTACTACCCCAACTCTGGGAAGCTGTTGGCTCATGTCACCACCAAGTAACTTTTAGCACATTGCCCAAAAACACCATTCAATTACAAAAGAATCAGAGTCATTTGTGCTACCAGAATGAACCAGAAAGACATTTCTTAAAGAAGCTGTGCAGTTTTTGCTGCTAATTCTGAGTCAGGAAGCCTTCTCTTAAAGAAGCCATATCACTGCTTGCTGCCAGAAAACAGCCAATTTGGAAAAAAAAAATGTGGCTACCAAGATGCTCCTATTGACTACCATTTTGTGGGTCCAGAAGCCCTTTTGTAATGCTTTCTTAGGCTTTATGTGATTGTACATTGCCAAACGCTGGGTGCTGTTTTGTAACAAGATGCTGCGCTTACATTTCCCAGCTGCCTGACCTGAATAATCACACAGAAACTATATTATTAATTGCAACATTCTTTGACCAATGTCTCAAGTGTATTTCTAACTAGCTCTTACATCTTAAAAACTCATTTCTATTAACCTGTGTATTGTCACTAGGCTGTGCTTCCCTGTGTCATCATGCTACTCTTTTGACAGCTACATGGTGTCTCCTTGACTCCATCTACTCTCTCTATATATCTCTGTTTAGATTTTCCACCTGCCTTTACTCTGCTAAGCCATTGGCCAAAACAGCTTTACTCATTAGTCAATAAAAGCAACACATATACAGAAGATTATCCCACATCAGATGCTGGTCAGTGGGTACCAAGTCAAAGATAGGAACAAGTTCTGTGATGGCACTCTAGGGGACTGCATACAGGTAACATAGGGACTGCATAGAGGTAAGGTAGAGGACTATATGTAGGCATCATATGAACTATCACAGACATCTTAGGGAACTGTTTACAGTATAGGTACTATAGGGTACTGTATAAGTACTGAAAGAGACTGTGATGGTTGAAGGAGAATGACCCCACAGGTTCATACATTTGCATGCTGGGTCCCCAGTTGAAGAACTGTCTGGAAGGATTAGGGTGTGCAGCCTTGTTGGAGAAGGTGGGTCACTGGAAGTATGCTAACTTTGAAATTGCCAGGCTTGGTGTCTCTCTCTGCCTACTGCCTGAGGATCAGGAAGCAAAGCTCAGCTACTTCAGTATATCTACCTATGTGCTATACCATTTATCCCACCATGATGATATGGGGCTAGCCCTCTGAAACTGTAAGCAAGACCCCAATTAAATGTTTTCTTTTATAAAAGTTACCTTGGTCATGATGTCTCTTCATAGTAGAATAGTGACCAAGACAAAACCTATGTATAGGGACTGCATATAGGGAGTGTAGGGGTCTGTATATAGGGACTGTAAAGGAGTATATATAGGGACTGTATGTGAGCACTATAGGGTACCATTTTTATAGGCATTGTGGGGAATTATATATAATCTTATAGGTTGTATTTTTCAGAAAGTTAAAAGATAGGATTCTGAATGCTTTTGCCATAAAGAAATAATACATTTTTGAGGAGGTAACTGTTTGATTTAAATGTTTAGTTTACAATGCATGCATTACTGAAATACTGCATTCTATCCCTAATATATAAAAACTTTATGGCTTATGTATCAATTAAAACTAATTCTAAAGTCCAGGCTACTTAATATAAGAACTAAAGTTCTCATTTTGTAATGTGGAAAGTCATAATTTTTTATTGTTGACATAGAGATATAGGCATAAATATATTTTAAATAGGAGTAGATCAATATAAAACTAGATATCTTATTTTTTAATCTCAAAATTAGAAGGTAGAGCTGGAATCCTATAGTCAAGATTAAAAACTAAAAAAGAAAATGGAAAGGAGACATAAAAATAGAAGCATAAGATAAGATGATAGAAATGAGGTCAAACACGCACACTATCACATTAAGTGTGACTGGTTTTATTATTTCTCTTAAAAGACAAAGAGCTATACTTTGGGGTATATTCCAGTTCTAAATATATTGTGTTTTACACAAAATGGGACTGAACAGGTAAAGTAGAGAAAAAACACAGGTATACTAAGAAAATACAAAAAAAGAATGTTATTCATATTAAGCAATATAAAATTTATATGGAAAACATGACTAAAATAATTTATTAGAAATATCATATTTGTGAATATTTTTATCCCAAATAGTAAGTATTAAAACATATTAAATAATTTGGCCAAACACAGTTGGAGAGGGACATCATATCCATTGTCAGTCAGACTTCAACAAATCGAGTGATCAAAATAAACGATCCCATAAGGAATTTTAAGGATCTAGGCAACATGATGAGATGGATACACATGGGATTTACATTTAAATGAACATGTGTAGTTATTAAAATGGCTATGGAATGCTAAGATATTTTTACCTCCCCATAGGGAAGATTAAGCATTCTGGAAAGTAGACTCTTTCTGGGACTGAGAGGAAAGTAACACTGAAATGCGATCCTCCAGGGTGACGTGCTCTGGGAAGGCAGCCTGGAGATGGGTCTTGCACACTTCTTGGCCACTCTTAAGTTGGCTGGCAGAGGGAATGAGTCCTGACATTCATCAGAAGCACCTCCTTCAAGAATGAGCGAAAGCAAGACACGGGAGCTAAAGAAAATGCAAAATGGGGTTAGAGAGAGAGAATAACACAGAGAATGCAAATGTGGTAATCCAGCTGGGGCGGCTTTAAAGACTGGAATCCTAATGGGGTGGGGGCGTGGCAAGAAGGCGTGACGTCTGCCAATGGGAAGAGAGGAAGAGCTGAAAAGGCAGCCTGGTGTGCAGAGAAGTGGATGCAGTATGGAAGGACTCCAAGGAAAGCGGAGTCGCTGAAGAGTGAAACCAACAGCCCATTGTGGAAGTATCGTATAAACGGTGGGCAATCACTGCAGAAGCAGCTTAGACTGTGCCCAGACCGTGACTGCATTCGGCTTTAAGACTATGAACTAAAGAAAATGCATGCATTGTAACAAGAAATTCTGAAACAACAAACATGAGAGTATAACTTTTATTTTTATTTTTATTTTTTTGAGACAGGGTTTCTCTGTGTAGCTGTAAAGCCTGCCTTGGAACTCGCTCTGTAGACTAGGCTGGCCTCGAACTCACAGAGATCTGACTGCCTCTGCCTCCCGAGTTCTGGGGTTAAAGGTGTGCACCACCTCCGCCCAGCTGAGAGTAAAACTTTTTAAGGTTTTGCAGTGTTTGTTGCTTCTGCCGTGCTGAGGCTCAAAGCCAGGGCTTTGCACATGCTGCTGTAGATAAGAATTCTACCAGGCTCACCCTCTCATCTGTGCTAAAGTCAGAAGCCTCTGGGTCAGGACGAAAGGTTGGGTCAATGAAAACGAAATGTTCTGAATTCCTGAGTTATGAATCATTTTATTCTTGACACTTAATATAGAAAGTGATAGCTGCAAAACACATTTTAATATTGAAAACCATTTCTTTATGTATTGGGGTAGGGCACATGCCACGATGCACATGGACGTCAGAAGGTGACGTTTGAGAGATTCTCTCCTTCCAGCATGTGGGTCCCAGGGATGGAATTCGGGGTGTCAGATTCAGGAGCAAGAGCCCTTCACCACCTGTGGTAGGACTTTGCCCCACTAATTTATTTTTCAAATCAATGGTCTGAAAAAGCATAATCCATGCTTATAAGGAAAATAAGAGAAATTGAAAGGAGGCACTCAAAATAATAATAGTAATAATAAAAAAAATGAGCTCAATTGTAATAATCTCACTTTATTTGCTAAAAGCAGCATTTTAGTGTGCGCGTGCGTATGTCTGAGACAGGCTCTCTCACCATTTAGGCTAAAATTAACACCGTGTCCATGGTATTTATATATAATTTTGTGGGATTTATCTTCTTCCATGCCAACAATAGAATAAAGATGACATTTTCTCAGCTTTAGTCTTCTGTATTTTTGTTATTGTTTTGCGAAATGGCCTACATTGTTGAGTGGCTCCCACAGGTCATCTTCACCACAAGCAGTAGACTACTGCTAACTTTCCCTCAATTTTCAGTTTGTGGTGGTGTTTTTATTCAGAGTTGTTGGGCCATTTTATGCTATATTTTATGGAATAACTTTCCGATATAAGCTTGTAGCCCCTGCCTACGTAGTCCCTCGTTGTGTGTCTTCATCCTTCCTTTTCAGAATGAAGCCACAGCCTACTCCCATGATTTTTTTTTTCAAGAAGAACTATTTCTTAACCCTCGGCATGGGGAAGGGTTTAATGCGTCCCCATTTTGGAGAACTTCAATCTGATTTACTTCCAGGATCTTACAGTCAATCCATCTTTGTATCAATAACAAGAAGCCCCCTGGATCTAGAGTTCTGCTGTCTATTAGAACCCGGTTTCTTCTCCGGGTCATCGTGGTATGAGCGGAGTGGGTCCTTTCTCCCCATCTGTTTACACTGTTTTCTAGTGCTGATTCACCCTGCTGGTCCCAAGGCAGGAGGAGTTCATCCTCTTAGACTTCTGTTGTCCACATCTACGAGGCAAGGAAGTATGTAAGAGATGCCTGCCTTCTGGCAGAATAAAAGGTCTGTTGATGTTGACATCACTACCCTAACTTCCATGTCCCAGAAGAGGCGTGGTGAGAAAAGCACCCTGCAGTTCCTCCTTGTGGCAATGTGGGCTGTAGAAAATGCCCAAGGTGGTGTCACTCATGTTCCTCAGCTCATTCTGCTCACTCACGAGATGTCCTCAGGAGTTCCAGCCCTGGGTCCACAAATTCCAACCACAGTATAATCTGGGTCCAAAACTGTGTTGCCATGTAGACAAATGAATAGTCCCTAGAGCTCTTTGTAATTAGGCAAACTCTGTGTGTGTGTGTGTGTGTGTGTGTGTGTGTGTGTGAGAGAGAGAGAGAGAGAGAGAGAGAGAGAGAGAGAGAGAGAGAGAGAGAGAGAGAGCAGGCATCACCCATCTCACTTGTTCACCCTGTAGTTCTCGACAATGGGCAGATTTACTATGCCCCCTCTCTCTGACGTCTTCCTCTGTATTAGCCTACATTAGCCTCTAGGCAAATATACAGCCCATGCCTATGCAAGTCCTTTCTGAGATTCCAGTTCAACTCACACTTCCAGCAAGTGGTAAGACAGCCAAGGACCACCAGCCCATTAGCAGGGTAACTTGCCACCTTGCCCCAGAACCCCAAACATCTTCAGAACGAATGGATGAAAACTCCATCCTATCTTCACACCCTCCACTGTCTGTGGATGGTGAAGGCCTCAGACGCTTGAAAAGGGAACCAGATACAAACTGACAGTCAACTTGCTTCCTGAGTTAGAAGATAATTGAAACTAACGGCTTCTTTGAAGGGCTCATCTGCAGAACAGTTTTGAGGACTGGAAGCTAATACTAGGAAGGTGGTCTCATAGGAACAGAACAGAGAGAAGGAAGGAAGCTGGGAGGCCTGGTTTCTGATTCTCCATTGAGATTTTGGAAGAGGGGCTTCACCAAACCTCGTGGATATGGAGAGTGATGTTTCCATGGAAAAAGTCCTTTCATTGTGGAGGAAAATGTGGAAGGAGGTATAGTGTGGGAGGTCCTTCTGTCTATGTGTTGCTTTTATTATTTAACTGGACGTGCAGGACCCACAGAGAAATGACTCCTGGACTTGCCTAAAGGTGAGACAATCCTTTGGGGTTCCTGCTTCATGAAAGAGTCTGCTAGACATTCTACAGGACACAGAAGAAAGTGACTGACAAACTGCCAATATAGGCAGAACTGTCTTTGAAATTTCCTGCTTGTGGAAAAGTCTGCTGGATACTATGGGCCTATAGGCTGAAGATGGATGCTCCAATGATACAGAAGATCTTTGAGTGACTGTCCAGGTAGCGAGATGTCTCTGTCAGTTCTAGAGTTTTGGAAGTTGCTTACAATGCACTTCCTATTTACTTTGGTAAATATATATATATATATATATATATATATATATATATATATATATCCATATATATATATCCATTCGTTTGGAGTCTTTGATGGAGTTGAAGAATAGATAGTTATAGTTTTCCTAGTTATAATAAGAGATGAAGTAGATATAAATATTGTAGCTATAATACTTTCTTTATAACTATTTTGCTATATGCAATTTTACTATGTTAAAGTTAAAACCTTCCTTTTTTATTGAAACAGAAAAGGGGAAATGGTGTGGGAAATCCTTCTGTAAATGTGTTGCTTTTATTGATTAACGAATAAAGAAACTGCTTTGGCCTATAGCAAGGCAGAACTCAGCTAGGCAGGGAAAACTAAGCTGAGTGCTGGGAGAAAAAAGGTAGAGTCAAGAGAAGCCATGTAGCCCCACTGAAGACAGACACTGGAACTTTACCCAGTAAGCCACAGCCTCCAGGCGATACCCAGATTAATGGAGATGGGTTAATTTAAGATATGAGTGAGCCAGAAATACTCTTAAGCTATTGGCCAAACAGTATTGCAAATAATATGGTTTCTGTAGGGCTGAGCAGCCAGGAACAAAGCAGCCTCGTACAACAGAGGTAGGTCTGAGGATGGATTGACACAGGTTTAAAAGTCACCCCTGGTAAATAGCGGGAGGAATGAATAAACGCACAGGATTCCATCAGCCACAGGGTGTCTTTCTGACCAACTCAAGTCAGCATGTGATTTCACATTCTGATCAAAACAATGTCGATCAACCAAATAAGATGACTCCCCCCCCCTTCTTCTTTTCGTGTGGGGCTGGTTTCTGTTGGCTATTTTTACCTAGTTCAAAGTGATTTGCCCACAAAGGCCAGTCCCTGCAGGTGGGTGGCTGTTCATTAAATGCTTTCAGCCAGATGACTCACTCTGTTCATCTCTCAAGCCTCCCCTGCATCCCCCAGGCCCCAGCCCTAACCTATGAGAGGTGCTGCCGCTAAGCCCACCATCCTCTACCGTATGCGTCAGTTATTCGTATGCATGAAGGGACAATTTTATACTTTTCCAGCTTTCCCTCTCACATCTTCTAATTACAAGCACTCTCTTTCTCATTCTTTTCCTTATGCTGGAATCTACTGTTGCTTACCTCTAAGACCATCTTTTTATTTCAAAGCTTTTTTACATTTATGAGGGCACTCACGGCATCAGGGAATCTAGGCTATTTCCCTGTGTCTGATAATGAAGGGAAGACAGTTGCCATCCACTGACCCCATGGGCCAGGCAAGTGCTAGGAAATCTCTGTTGTGAATTATTAGCTGATGTTACATTTGTTTGTGCCGTGGAATGTTTGTTTAATGTTTGTTTAATGATGCAAAGATTGTTGCATTAACAAATGCAACATAACTCCTTGAAGCTGTGTTTCTTTCCATGTCTAAAACATCTGATTGATCTAATAAAGAGATGAATGACCAATAGGTAGGCAGGACAAGGATAGGTGGGGATACCAAGCAGAGAAAATAAATAGAAGGAGAAAAAGAGAAGAGGAAGGAGCTGGGAGAGAGGAGCGAGAAAAGGAGAAGGGGAGGACGGTGCCAGGGACCCAGCCACACAGCCATCCATGAAGTAAAAAGGAAAAGAAAAATATAGAATTGAAAAGGTAAAATCCCAGAAGCAAAAGGTAGAGGGGATAATTAAGAAAATCGGACTAGAAAGAAGCCAAACAAAGGCCAATCTCCATGTATTTGTTTGGGAGCTGGTGGCAGGCCCAAAGAGGAAAAGAAAGAAAGAAATTCAACTACAAACCTCTGTTACCCTTTTTTATGTGCATGTGTGTGAGCACAGCTGTACACACACCACGGTGTGATGCTCAAAGGGCAGCCCGCGGGTGTGTCTTTCCTTTCCATGTTGTTTGAGGCAGGCTCTCTTGTTCATGATTGTATCTTCACTCCCGTCCTCTTGACCAAGGAGCTTTCAAGGTTCTCCTGTCTCTGCTCCCATCTCTCCATAAGAGCCCTGGAATTCTACCTGTGTGCTATGGGGTTTACATGGCTTCTGGGGCTTGAACTCATGTCTACATGCTTACGGAGCAAGTTTTACTCACTGAGCCTTCACTTACCTGCCTTTGTTTTCCTAAGCCCTCTACAGGGTAAAGTAGTAGATACTCTCTCCACACTTCCTGATGAGGAAACATGGGTTTAAGAGATTGAAACACTGACTCATCCTTGTTGGCCTCAGGACTGAGCTCTTTCCTGTTTCCTGACAGATACTGACTTTCAATTGTAGCACAATGTTGGAACATCGATCGCCACAGCAGAACCAGTACAAGAAAGCAGCTGAGTAGAGCCTTTTGTATCTCAGGTTCCAGTGTGTACACCATCCACTCTGAACCGCCCCCTCACCCCACCCCATCCCCATCCCTGTACCCAAAAATGCAGACTCACACTTCAATAAACAAGGCTCATTCATGTGAAACATTTGAGAGAGATGATGCATTGTATTACTGATTAGTTTGAACTGGGGACTCCATTAGTTTTATTTTAACTGAAGTTGAAAGTATAAGAAAAGCATTAAGGACCTCTTCTTCAATTAATTTCAACTGAGTAGTTTTACAGGGTTTTTCTTTTCTCTTTTTTGCTTTTAATTTTAAATTTGTCTTGTTTTTAATTTTATTTTTTTAATTTTAAAGAAATTCTTAAGAGACATTTGTGCCTTGAATGAATTTCTTTAAAAAAAAAACATGGAGGTCAAAACTTGCCATCTACTTGTATATTTGGTGTTCTATTATTTACTTTTATTTTATATGCTTTTATTAAAATACAATCACATCACTTTCCCCCTTCCTGTTCCTCCCTCCATCCTCTCCCCTCCCTTGAAAGTGAATTATTGAAAATAATTCTCACCAGGGCCCACCCCTTGACAAAGAACTACAGGCTCCCTTCCCTTGAAAGTGAATCATTGAAAATAATTCTTACCAGGGCCCACCCCTTGACAAAGAACTACAGGCAACAAATGACTGCTAAGTGAGGAAGAATGAGCCTCTCCCAAGGCAAGCCCTAATTCGTTTTTCAATACATTAAATACTAACAACAAAAATGAACTGGGCAGGCTGTAGTTTTGAAGCTAACTTTAGCATTTATGACAGTAACCAGGTCTTGTCCTTTCTTCTCAATCAAGCTTATCTGTGTCTCTGCACACCCCACTCTCCTTTCTCTGCGCCCTTTGCTCACACTGTTCAAATCCTGTGGCTCCTGTGGAGCCACTGTGGCATCCTCAGCTGACCCTGCATCCACTGACAACAGGTCCTTCATAACTCATCCTTGCAGCCCACGGCTCTGCTAAGAGCTCGGTAAATGTGCAAGCGCAGCTGCTTTTATACACTATTAACCAAACTTTATAGGAAAGAAAAGGAAAAAAGAAGACAGACTAGGATCTCAAGTGGGGAGAAAAAGCTCTCTGCGGTGCACAGATAAAATTCTAGTGTAAAAAACCTGAAGGAGAAAACAATCCATTTATTTAGCTGGAGTGTGCATTCTTGCATGGTCCAAAGTCAGTATACACAATATACACCTTCACAAATAATACTCATCGATTACAAAAGTCATAATACACATTGTTCACATGTAACTGCACACATAATACATATGCTTACATCAGTATTCCTAATTACACACAATAATTGTTTAACCTGTGAATGAATATTCTACATTTTCTCGAGAATTTTCCATTTCATCTATTTTTCCAACACTACTCCTATAAAATGGCACAGAGAATTCTCTCACAGTTTATCAGACCTCCTGTGTTTCTCTTTATGTCTCTTGCTTCACTGCTGACCTTGCTGGCAGTGAGGCCTTGTCCATGTCATTGCTCTCCCCTTGTTTTTCTCTCCCAAACTCAGCTTGACCTGTGGGTTTTGTTGATGACACCATTTTTTTAATTGAATAACACCAACAGCAACAACAAAAAAGAGGCTTTGGGGGTTTTATTTACTTCCCAATTATTTTGTTTTCTTTTACTTTGTTTTTAAAAATTTGTTTATTTTTATTTTATGAGCATTGGTGTTTTGCCTGCATGTATATTTATGTAAAGATACCAGATCCCTTGGAACTGGAGTTACAGACATTTGCAAGCTGCCATGTGGGTGCTGGTCATCGAATATGGATCCTCTGGAAGAGTATGACTCAATGCTCTTAACCACTGAGTCATCTCTTCAGTCCCTTGTTTTTATTTTATCCCTAATTCATTTATTTCTGAGTTCATAACAGTCCTTTTTAGTTTATTTAGATGATTTTTGCATTTCTTTTCCTATCATATGAGTTGGAAACTTGATTTATTTGTGTCTGTGGATATTGTCATTTCAGTGATGGGTGGGTGGGCAGATAGTGGATAGTTCTCAAGTGGTTGGGTGGATGGGTGAATGATTGGATAGGTGAGTGGGTGAGTGGGTGGTTGATTGGTTTTGACCTATAGTGTTTTCTAAGAAATGTGTTCAAGGCTTCAAGTATCCTTTAAGCATTGCTGTAAATAAAATTTACACCTTATAAAGCAGTATACAATGCTCCCATGTTTTTATTTTCTTTTTAAGCAACAATTTCCTTAGGAATGTGTGGAGGTTTTTCTTAGTTTCCATGTTGTTTTGATGAGATTGATACTTAAATCCTCA
This sequence comes from Microtus pennsylvanicus, assembly GCF_037038515.1. Classification (NCBI taxonomy): domain Eukaryota; kingdom Metazoa; phylum Chordata; class Mammalia; order Rodentia; family Cricetidae; genus Microtus; species Microtus pennsylvanicus. The sequence goes on from NC_134579.1 coordinate 71,809,128, forward strand.
GATAGAGGTTGCCAGACAAAACAACACTAATCTCACTGAGGGATGCTCTTGGGTGGGCCGGGAAGGTGGTTATCATTAAAATGCTTACTGTATAAGAATGTGGACATGAGTTTGGACTCCATCAGTCACATGAAAACAAAACAAACTCTATAATCCCAGCTCCAAGGAAGTGGAGACAGAAAAATCTATGGGCTTGCTAGTCAAACCATCTGAATTGTTGAGCTCCAGATTTGATGTAGGAGTGTCTTCTATCTATCTGTTGTTTCATTGGTTAATTAATAAAGAAAACTGCTTGGCCTGATAGGTCAGAACATAGGTAGGCGGGGAAGACAGAACAGAATGCTGGGAGGAAGAAGGCAGTGAGGCAGATGCCATAGCTCTCCTCTCCGAGATGGACACAGGTTAGAATCTTCTTGGTAAGCCACCACCTCATGGTGCTACACACCTTAATAGAAATGGGTTAATCAAGATATAAGAGTTAGTCAAGAAGAGGCTAGATATAATGGGCCAGGCAGTGTTTAAATGAATACAGTTTGTGTCTTGTAAGCTAGCCAAGCAGGAGCCAGGCGGTACAAAAAGCAGGCCTGCTGGCCTTATCACTATACAGATTCAATGAGACAATTGAGGAATCATGTGGTGTTGGCCTATAGTTTTTGTAAAAGTGTACACACACACACACACACACACACACACACACACACACACACACAGTATTACCACACACACACACACCCCAGGAAAGAGAAAGGGCAGAGGATTTGGCTAGGGGAGAAGCTGGGTGATCCTGTGGTGTTATTGCCAGTGAGAAGAGGAAACCAGACCTACATACCACACAGCTTTGTATCAGTCAGCAACTGATTCAAGCATACTGGAGGGAGCATGGTCTTAGACATGAAAGCCTGTAGCCAGAGACTTTCTCTGTTTCTCCCAGTTCCATTGGACCAGCTTCTCTCCTGCCCACTGTTCCCTGCAGCTATTTTATAAATTATTTTATAAATGATAAAATAATCATTTGGAGGCTTAATATTAATCATAATTGCTTGACCAATAACTTAGGCTTGTTACTGGCTAGCTCTTACATTTAAATTAACCCATTTCTAGTAATCTGAGTATCACCAGGTGCCCTGTGGCTTACCAGTGAAACTCTGGCATCTTTCTTCTCTGACAGCTGCTGGATTCTCCCTGACTCCAACTTCTTTCTCCCTATCTCTCTGCCTAGATTTTCCTACTAGCTATAGTCTTCCCTGTCATTGGCCAAAGCAGCTTTATTTATCAACCAATAAAAGCAACACATATTTACAGCATGCAAAAGGATATCTCACATCATTTACCCTTTTTTGTCTAATTAAAAAGGAAGGTTTTAACATTGTGAAATTACATATAACAAAACAGGAGGTATCAGGCAAGATCACACTTATAATAATATTTAGTCTGTTTTTATTTGTCAAATTAAAGAAAAGCTCTATTATCTGTCTTATCTTTATGAGTCTAAAATTTCATATTTAATTTATCTTTTTTCATAACTAAGGAAAGCTATAATTACAATGATCTAGTCTTCAATTCCATCAAAGACTTCAGAAGGATATACTATTACCTGAGTAACCAGGAAGTGCATTGTAAATAACTTTCAAAACTCTAAAAATGACAATATCTGACTGCCTGGAAAGTCACCCAAAGTTCTTATGTAACATTGGGACATCCATCTTCAGCCAACAAGCCTAGATCTGGCAGATCTTTCAGTGAAGCAGGAAATTTGAAGGACTGTCCCACCTATTTTGCCAAAATTGTCAGTTGATTTCTTCTGTGTCCTGCAGAATGTCTGGTAGACTCTTTCATGAAGCAGGAACCCTGAATCATTGTCCCACCTTGTTTTGGCAAGTTTAGCAGTCATTTTTCTGTGGGTCCTGCATGTCCAGTTTATATAGCATATTGTCAAGCAGTCTAGCCAAGAGCAGTTTTTTGCCCAAATGTCTAGCCTTGCCGCATTGAACTCAAGCTCCATTATGAACTTCTTCCATACCCATATCCTCTTGAAGTAGTTAGTGATACCAGGAGCAGACATGCCTCACTGTCGAGAAAAGTCTAAGTTCTTAAAACATTTTAAATGACATATTCTGTTGGTCTTTGAAGACTAACTATTGCAAATAGTTAATAGTTAAATAGTTATATGCAAATATATCTTGCATATCTAGAAAACCTAAATAACATGACTATAAGTTTGTTATAGATAATTATTAACTTGTATGTCTGTGCATTACATTTTTAAATGATCTGCATAAACATAATACCTTAAACAAGAGTAGAAATATACATATAGTATAACAAAATTGACTCTAAATTTGAATCAGTAAATCAAAATCCATACCAATGTAAAGTATTTTGAGATTAACAGTTGTTTTTGGATTAAAATATATTTAATGATCTACCTTTTTATAATTTCTATATCATGTCTCCCTTTTTTCTTTAGAAGGAGATTGCCTGTGACCATTAATTATTTATAACCAACCCCCTTTACATGAAAATAAGCATTCATAAATAATATTTTGGAAATTCGGGCATAGTTGTTTAATACTACTTCCTGCTGATTAGGGATACTCATTATTTTATGGGGATCTTGAGAAAATTTAAAATTATGGTCAGGTCCTACCTGGGGTATTTTGTGTGGTTGGTCCATCTCAGCCAGTAGCCTTGAAGCTGTTCTGAGTGTTGGATAACCTGGGCCATCATTCCCATCAGAGACCTTTCAGGGGGTCTTGCTCAATCAAAACACATTAACCCGGAAGGAATTTACAGCCTCTTGTCTTCTGTGGAAACAAAAGCAGAACTTCTTTTCTTTTTTCTTCTCTCTCTCTCTCTCTCTCTCTCTCTCTCTCTCTCTCACAGGGTTTCTCTCTGTAGCTTTGGTGCCTGTTCTGGAAATAGCTTTTATAGACCTGGCTGACCTTGAACTCACAGAGATCTTCCTGCCTCTGCTTCCCAAATTCTGAGATTAAAGGTGTATGCCACCACTGCCTGGCACAGAACCTCTTTTCCATATTCTTAGGCACAAATTTTGAAGTCAAGATACCTTTATGATGGCTTATCTTAGCAGTTCCTACAATCAAAAGTCTCTCTGTTGTTATCTCAACAGTCAAAAAATTCAAAGAAAACACAATAGTATACACAATCCAGACTCCCTGTATATTATCCAACTTTATGTGGCCTATTATAATATTTTATTATTCTAGTACTTTTCCAAGGACCTTATTTTATTTTATTTTTTTAAATATTTATTTATTTATTATGTATACAATATTCTGTCTGTATGCCTGAAGGCCAGAAGAGGGCGCCAGACCTCTTTACAGATGGTTGTGAGCCACCATGTGGTTGCTGGGAATTGAACTCAGGACCTTTGGAAGAGCAGGCAATGCTCTTAACCACTGAGCCATCTCTCCAGCCCCAGGACCTTATTTTATTATGTTTAGATTATTCTTTTAATCTATGACTGTCTCTATTCTTTTCTCTCTCTCTCTCTCTCTCTCTCTCTCTCTCTCTCTCTCTCTTTCTCTCTCAAGCCTATGTACATTTCTAAACATACGATAACTGACTTAGAGGTTTCTTTTTGTCTGAATTTGATTTATTGTATATCTGTAATCAAGGGTGTGACTAGGACCAAAGTGGCAGCTTTGGCTGTTGGCTCTGCCCTGTTTGGCTTTCCAATATGGTGGGGGTATGTTTACCACCAGCTCTAGGAGCCATGTTCACTGACCCAACTCCGGGAACCAGTGACTCCATGCTGCCACCAAGCAGCTTGTAGCAAGCTGCCCATAAACTTTTTTTGTCTGCATGAGTAAAAGCTAAATTTGCCGTGTAGCACACTGTATGTCTTGGAGATGCTTCTGTGTACCACAGCAGGAATTTGTCATGCTGTGCTCAAGCCCAAATATTGCTTCATCTCTGCTTCATGGCCTGCATTAGAGACACAGCCAGGAGGCTCTCTTCAGCTTCATGTAAGCATTCCAGAATCCCCCTCCTCTTTAAAGCTTTTTCAGGCGCTAGATGGAAACTCAAAAGTCCCACATTGTGTGCTGAATGTAGCTGGAAGTCTTTTCTCTGTCCCATCTGGTTCAACTGGACTAGTTTATCTCCTGCCCACCAGTCCCAACAGTCATTTACAAAATAACCATTTAGAGGCTCAATATTAATTATAATTGCTTGACTGATGGCTTAGGCTTATTACTGGATAGCTTTTGCATTTAAATTAACCCATTTCTAATCATCTGTGTATCGCCTTGTGTCCCATGGCTTACTGGTATAATGCTCCGGCATCTTACTCCTTTGGCAGCTGCTGGAGTCTCCCTGACTCTACCTTCTTTTTCTCTGTCTCTCTGTTTGAATTTTTTGCCTAGCTATATTTTACTCTGTCATAGGCCAAAACAGCTTTATTCCTCAACTAATAAAAGCAACACATATTTGCAGCATACAGAAGGACATCCCACATCAGGATTCCCGTCTCAGCTGAAGCAATTGCTGAAAAGAGTAGGTAGAAAACTGGCTACTAGAAGCTCCCTACAGCAAAGTTGGGGAAAGATCCTTCTGGTCAGAACAGTTCATCACCTACTCAGACTATTTATAGTTTAACATTTTAATTAACTTTCACTTGCTGACTTGTAACTGATATAAGGCTTTTCCCCCATGTATCTTATGAAACTTTAAAGCATGATTTTCAGCCATGTCAGGGCATTTAATTTTCATATGTTAACAAACTGTACATAGCACACTGAGATGGTACTTTCAGCTGCTGGGATTTTTGCTACTGTAAACAATGCTGCTGCAATATCCTTAGCTTGAAACCTTGCAGTAGTTATGCTGTGATTCTCACCTGTGCGCTTTATAAGCCGACAGGCCTTTCTGTCTCTCCCGTGAAGAGGCAGCTTCTGCCTCTCTCCCTTCTCCCCACTTCTCCCCTTCTCCCCTCTCTGCCTCTCTCTGTATCTATCAGCAGCAGTAGAGCTGTGGTTTCTAACTTTTTTTGCCAACAAAGTATTATCTATTTTTTAATTGTTAACAATTGGATAGGTGGCAGTAGAATCTTGTCATGTCTTTGTTCAATGAAGTGGAGTATAAATGAATATAAAGTATAAAAACGAGTGGCATTCCCTACATGGTGGCATCAACACCATGTCTAACATGGAGAGTGAAATTACTATTGAAAGGTATTTTAAATATTCTTTATCTCACTCTTTGCCATTTTCACATGAGGAACTTGAGAGAATGGAAGTAACTGCTAAACTCCACTCTAGATACTGAAACTCGGAACTTAAAATTAAACCCAAAGGCTGCAGGACAAAATAGCATCCTCTCTAGTTTGCTGGAAGGTAAATGCGTTCTTCCTTCGCACTTGAATCTGTGGTTTTGAGTGAAGGATTCACAAGTCTCCTGAGAAACATTTTTTATTTTGTACTTTATTCTCATGGTAATATTTTAAATTCTATTAATATGTTTGTATTTTCTTGATGGCTGTCTCCTGTCGAGCACTGCCATGTGACATCAGTGACCCTATTATATTTTCTTATGACATAGTGGCAAAGAGCATCTTCCAGGGTCAGAGCACATGGACTTTTGAGTCTTGGATCCATTGATTAACAGTTGCATGACCTAAAGTGGTAATTATTTTTGCCTTCTTCTTATTTGTTTATTTTTTTGGTTTTGTTTTTAGAGATAAGGTCTTAATGTTTAACCCAAGTTAGCCTGGAGATCATTACAAAGCCTGAGCTAGACTTGAACATGATTTTCCTGAGTCAACTTTTCAAATTCTGGGACTATAAGATGACACCAGTATGATGGGCTTCAACTTTCCCATGTTTAAAATGAGCAACTCGTGTCTCTTTCAGAGACACTCAACCAAACTGGCTAGGACAGTCTGTTTGCTCATACTGGATTCTAAGTACCTAGACCACTGGTTCTCAACCTTTCTAATGCTTCAACCCTTTTTAATACAGTTCCTCATGTTGTGCTGACCCCAACCATAAAATTATTTTGTTGTGGGCTAGAAAGATTGTTCAGAGTTTAAGAGCACTGGCTGCTCTTCCAGAGGACCTGGATTTGATTCCTAGCACACGCATGGCAACTCACAACTGTCTGTAACTCCAGTTCCGTGAGATCCAGCACCCTCACATAGACATACATGTAGGCAAAAACACAAATGCACATAAAAAGTAAAAATAAATAAACTTAATATTTATTTCATTGCTACTTCGTAGCTATAATTTTGTTACTGTTATGAATTGTAGTATAAATATCTGATATGCAGGCTATCTGAAATGCAACTCTGAAAGGGTCATGACTCGCGGGTTGAGAACTACTGGTCTAGACTGGGCCACACAAGAACATAACATCTGAGGTAGGAGTCAGGTGGATGCGCCCCTGTGTGTTCTTGTCCATGGTGCTGAATCATCACTGCATGCATGCCCATTACAACGTTGTTGGTTCTACCATGTTGCTGGCCGAAGAAACACCTCTCCTTTTGTAAACTAAACCTTGGGCTTCTATAACATGCCAGAAGATCCATCCCCAGGCAGTGTACAGTCTAAGGAAGCTGCTCATAACTTTTCTAGATCTGAGAAACAGTACGGGTGCTGGAGGACGCAAGCTGCTTCATGTCCAGGCAGAAGTGGGTTTGATCGATGGTGTGGCTGCCTACAAGGTGCTTTGATAATACCTGAGAAGATTGCCCTGGTGATCACATTAATGTAGATCTGGTAGGCTGGATACATGGTTGTTGCTTGTATTGATGTGAGGAATTGAAACTAGAGGAGAAAAGGAAGAGGAATGTAGACAACAGAAGGTCAAGAAGAAAGAGGGGAAATAGAGGAACACAAGGGGTCCCCAAAAGTGGAGAGTGGCGATGGAGCCGCTGTAACTCCCCCTGAGCTGTGGTGCTCATGTAGCCTTGAAGATTGTACCAGAGGTGACGGCTGCTGTTCTGGTGTGATCGCCGCTAAGACCCAGCTACCCCATTGCCTTGCTGCTACAACCACCATGCTACCAGCTGCTTTTACAACCCCATCTCCTTTTCTACTGACTCAAGCCTCAGGCTTTAGGGCCAGAGATTTTCTGGTGTTTCTTCCTGAACAGTTCTATTTCTTGTGTGTGAATGAGCTGCCAGCATTGATAGAGCTGTCGTTATTCGGGCCTTCTAGGGACTTTCTATTTGTTTCTTGTCCATTTACTTTGTAGTAAGAAACTGATGCCATCTATTCTGTGCCCTCCCTAGATGACATATTTGTCACAAAGTGTCACAGAGGGGTATTAAAAACAAGGGTAGAATAGGAGATAAAGGAAATTTCTGTAGGGAACACAAGTCATAGTGAGAATTTTAAAAGCATGGCACAAGGACAGGTTTCTGGGTGTCTAGAAACCCTGAATTCCAGTAATGTTTTCCTCTGTCGAGAAAACATGATCGACGTGAGCAACCCAGACTCTGTCTGCCCAGAGGCCTTGTGAGAAGCACTAGCCCCAGACATTCCAGCTTTTCCCTCTTAGCCATGTCCCCTGCACCGGTAGAAAGCAGTGTTTCTAGATGGCATGTTGCTGAGACATGCTGAACTTCTCAAGGCCTTTAAGCTCCAATAATTCTCTTTTCCAATGTGTTTCCAGGCAGTGCTGTTGTTGTGGGTGTGGGGACCACACTTTAGGAACCACTAATGCAAAGCTTGCTTTGACAAGCAGAAGCTCTGTGAGAACGATGCTCAGAGCAGCTATGTAAAGCACACATCAATATTATTGCTGCGCCTATCTTCAAATTATGAATAACTAGTTTCAGATCACACAGTTGTGAGCCAACTGATGTCTGGTGTCTCTAGCTCCAAGGTCAGACTTGTGCTTCATGGTTTGGACACAAGCCTCCTAGACACCAGATATGACTCTAGAGAAGAACCTTCCTGACATAGCAACTTTCTGAAGGAGGCTTCTATTCATGATCCTTTCCCAGGAGCCCCTTGGCCCTAGAGTCTGGAATTGGGCCTTCCCACTGCTCTACACAGCCATTCCTCATCATTTCTCTGTAGGGACCTGTACCACGCTTTTTCTCTGGAGTCACCAGCTCCCAAATCACAGCACAGAGAGTTATTACTAGTTTCGAATGTTCGGCCTAGCTTAGGCTCATTCTGGCTAGCTCTTTCAACTTAAACAAACCTATTTCTCTTTATCTACGGTTTGCCTTGGGGCTTTTTACTTTTCTTTCTTTCTGTATATCTTACTTTTGCTGCTTCTCGTGTCTGGCTGGTGGCGCCTGCCTGGCTTCTCGTCCTGGGCATTCCCTTCATTTTTTCCTCTTCTCCTCTCGAGCCTAGATTTCTCCTCCTATTCATTCGCTCTCCCTGCCAACCCTACCTATCCTTTCTCCTGCCTAACTATTGGCCATTCAGCTCTTTATTAGACTAATCAGGTGCCTTAGATAGGCAAGGGGAAACAAAGGCAACACATCTTTACATAATCAAACAGATGCATCATAAACAAAAGTAACACAGCTTTACACGGTTAAAGTAATGGTCCACAGCATAAACAAAGGTAACACATCTTTGCCCAGTTAAAATAATATCCCACAACAGGGTCCCATATCGAAATCAGGTGAATTTCCCTCTAGGGTTCCCCACCAGGAAAAGAACAAAAGGTTGTTGGTAGCTCGTGTTTTGCCCACCAACCTCCTGCGTGTTTTGCATTCTACTCCACTTTTGTGTTCATGTGTGATATCGTTTTTCTCCTTTACTAATCGACTTCTGGGAACATGCTGTGGTTTGGCCTCTGGTCTGACTTACCATTTGGGGATGACATTGCTGTATCTCTGAACACGGCTTTGTGGATGGCCTCCGCACCCTGCACAGGGCCAGTTGCCTAGGTACTCAAAACGTGTTCGCCCAGAGGCGTAAAGGAGAGATGGTGAGCTTTGAAACTAAACAGACTGAGCTTAAAAACCAGTTGTGCCACTTACTCTGGGCCTGTCTCTACAGCTTGCAAAACAGGCATAAAAATAGCTTCCTTGCAGGGCTTGGTGACCATTACAGCCGGTGAGGAAGACGGATGTGCCATGTGCTGGTAATGGGGCTGCTGTTACCATTCATTGTTCAAATGATTTATTAGACAGGTGCACAAATAAATGAATGGCAAGCCCTTAAACTGTGATGCCTCGGGGCTATCCACTTTCCCAATGGCAGCCCCTGGAATAGCAGTCTCAACTCAGGCCCGACAAAAAAACCAAAACTGTCCTGGGTACCAGCCCATCCCTACAATCCCCATCCTGCACCTGGGCAGTTTGGCTCATGCTCCCCTCGACTGGAGTCCACTCTAGATTTTTGTGAGTAGCACATAATTCCAAACTTTTAATGTGTGTATGTGGGGGGGGGCTCCATGCTGGTGCTCTACTAAATAAGTTCTTAGATATTACTCATATTTGTTATTCATGAACTCAAATTAGCTCATTACTTAGTTCCCTGGTGGCTCTAATTCAATTATCCCTGAAGTCAAGCTGCCTCTGAAGGCTCCAGAGCTTCTGCTCCCACACTGACAGATGCCTAGAACCCCGTGACCTGGGGGAGACGGTGTTGGTATCATTTCAGTGTCTGTTCTGTTTTGAGTTGTTTGTGGTTTTCAGATATTCTTGTGGCTGCTTTTAAATTCGGAATTTTATAGTTCATTGGACTTCATAACTATCATTTAGTCAGTGACGCCTATTCCGTTAACCCTATTGAAAGTAGTGATATTTGCATCCAGGCTATTTTTAGCCTGTAATTTCCCAGCTACTAGGTTTTAAGACACAAACAAGTTGCAGTTGGAGAGCAACAATGCAAATCCACGCCAAGCAGATACATGTGAAAGTTGCACCCGGAAGTGCTTATAGAACTACTTAACATGGTGGCTCAACAATCACTTTATTATTAATCTGCATAATCATATGCACTGGGAATGCAGACGAGGTTTGGCAGGAACCAGCTGTCTTTTTTTCCGTGATGTTTTTATTAAGGCTGTAAAATTTAAGGGGACTTCTTGTCTGGCACACTCAGCTCATGGCTAAGATGGCTGTTGTGACTCGGTGAACTCTTTGACTGGGGTCTTTGGATTTCATCATCATCTGGGGTTCTTGGCTCACTGTGTGATGGTAAGGCTCACTCTGTCCCTGTCTTCGCTCGTGGTCTCTATGAAGTATCTCCAGCCCTTTGTGGCTGAGCTTCTACAAGGGCAGTTTGGTCATTTCAATAAGACATTTCAACGGAAGCCACTGGCTCTGGTCAAAGTTTCAATCTGATAGTCACAGTGTTCTTTCTACTGCATTCTTGTGGTTAAAGTGGGTCACAGGCACAGTCTAAACTTCAGTGAAATGAACTGAAAAGACCCTAAGATATCGGGAAACGTGGTTAGTGGGAGATACCACTATAACAGATTATTACATAGTGGCAACTCATTGTTGAATCAAGCAACTTAACTACTTAGCACATACTATCAAGTAAGCATAACAAATAACTCAGTTATGTTTGCAAGTTGTAGCTTAAAGTCCTGATGTCCTATAAGTTTATAGGTCATTACTTTAGTATAAAACTGTGTGTCAGTGCATATTTTTATTATGAGATCAGCAACTCCTAATGAAATTATTAAGCAATTTTACTCCAACTTGTGTCTTCTGTTTTTCCTCAATTCCTTATCATTCTATTTTCTCTATGGAGAGATGCAAATAGATACAAGTAGATACGGTAAGAGCTCTTGTTCCATGCAAATCATCACATTTCAAAGAAGTTGAGGACCATTTTTTAAATGATCAGGATCTGAACCTCCTGAAATCAGAGCTAGAAGTAAACTGAAGATTTCTTTTTTTTTTTCTTCCCTGCAGGAATTCAGATTCCTGAAGGAGAGATATTTGGTCAAGTTCATCCAGTGTGATAAGCAATGCAATGGAGAAAAGCTCCAGGTGCTATTGAAGGACAAAGATGTTATTCCTAGCCTGGACCAAGCATTTTAAGGGCCCTTCTTAGCATAGTACTTGAACTGAATACCTAATATGCTAGCTAGTTTTCATGTCAATTTGACTCAAGCTATAGTCATTTTGGAAGAAGGAGTCTCAATTGAGATTAGTCTGTAGGCAAGCCTGTGGGGCATTTTCTTGATTGATGTCCAGTGTGGGAGGGCCCAGCTCACTGTGGGTGGAGACTCCTCTGTGCTGGTGATCCTGGGTACTGTAAGAAAACAGGCTGAGCAAACTTGGGGAACAGGTCAGTAAGCAGCACTCCTCCATGGCCTCTACATCAAAACCTGCTTCCAGGTTCCAGTCTTGAATTCCTTCCCTGACTTTCCTAGATTACAAACTGTAAAATGGAACAAACCCTTTCTTCCCCAAATTTATTTTGGTCATGGTATTTTATTACAACAATAGAAAATCTAACTAAGACAGCCAGGTAGGAGTCAAGGTTGATAAAGAAATAGCAGGAATAGAGGTGGAGAGATGGCTCAGCAGTTAAGAGCACTGGCTGTTCTTCCAGAGGTCCTGAGTTCAATTCCCAGCAACCACATGGAGATTCACAGTGATCGGTAATGAGATCTGGTGCCCTCTTCTGGTGTACAAGCACACATGCAAGCAGAGCACTATATACCTAATGAATCTTCTAAAAGGAAAGGAAGGAAGGGAGGGAGGAAGGGAGGAAGGGCAGGAATAAAAGTGAAAATGGAGGTGGCCATCAAAATGCGGCCTTGTCCCAAGTCTGAGAGAAAAATGTTTATCTCTCTAATCATTTTTTCCTTATAAAAATGGGCTCATTGTGGCTTCATTTTAAGTCATCAGATGCACATAAGTGAACTCCCCCGAAGCGATGTCATCTTCATGCAGTGATGTTTTTAGGAGAGTGAAAGAGAGATGAGGAGGTGTTTGTTCCTGAGTAACTGGGTATGGCTGATTCATTCGAATGAATAGAAAGACCTGAGGTACAATTCAACACACACTGAATTGCCGTCTCCTTTTGACTTATAAATCCCATGCTGACATCTGTACAGAACAAATAGAGTTTGAACCAGTTACAAAATTGCAGAGCTGGAATATGAGTTAGAAACCATTATTTCCACCCCCTCGTTTTATAGACAAGGAAACCGAGGCCTAGGGAGCTGAAACAATTGCTCAAAGCGGTATAGCTTCAATGACATAAAATATTACTCCCTTCCAAGTCAGACAGTATCCAATCTGAGTTTTATTTAGAAAATGCTACTAAATTTTATTCTGTCAGGGAAGACTGCTTACAGAGAAAACAGCCTCGATGAAAAATTATTGGGTTGGTGCTGACAGAGGAATGTGAACTGATGGAGAAAAAGTTGCCCATTATGAACTAGTGATCGCCTATCACAGGGCAGAAGGCAGGGGGTGCCATCCTGTGGGACCCATCCGAGAGTCAAGCCGTGTCTCTGGGCCGAACTTTCCCCAATAGAAATGAAGAACAAACAGGGATGCACCTCTCACTGCGCAGCACGGTTCTGAGCTGTAATGGAGCAATAAGAGCAAGAACATGAACACTTGTTATTACAACAAGCTTGTCTTCACCTCACACAGGGCATTGGCTCCTTCAGGACTCATCCAAACCTGTGAGCCTCCTTCTGTAGTATAATGTTTCTGTCCCACCCAGTCCTGTAATAAAGTTTTTGTAGGAAGCCGCTTGTTAGTTTTCCCGTTTGCCCAGACTCCCTGAAATAATCACACAGAAACTATATTATTTAAATCACTGCTTGGCCAATCACTTGCTAGCTAGCTCTTATATATAGCTAGCTCTTATATATAGTGTTGACCCATTTCCAGTATTTTATGTTTTACCACGAGGCTCACTCCAGCCTGTCTGTCTCTGAAAGTGGCTGCATGGCTTCTCCTTGACTCCACCCCTTTCGCACAGCATTTGGTTTAGTTTTCCCTGTCTAGCTCTGTTCTACCCTATCACAGTCCCCATACAGCTTCTTTATTAACCAATGGTATTCACAGCATACAGAGAATACAGTCCTGTAATTCTCTGCGCATGTCTGCACTGCTCTGTATGCAGCCTGGCTGATAACTAGCTGTTTGGCTATGTGTCTCCATACAAACCCTTGAGCCTCCGAAATATAGAAACACAGTGGTCCATGGAACACAGCTGGGAGAGCAGGCAAATTAGATGAAAAGGCTTTTTAAAGAAACTCTAGAGATTAAGTGGCCTTTTAATCTGGGACTGATTGGGCAGGTGGGTACTGATCTGCTGTGGGAAAAATGTAATTAAAAGGTGTTTCAAGAATAGCAAAGAAAGTCCTGACTGGTCTGTCAGTCACTAACACTTGTTAGGGGATACAATTGCATGATTGGTATTTCGCTAGGGCAGGGAGTAACAGAAAGTGAATTTGCCTGGAACATACAGATGAAAGGATCAAGGAGCTTCTCTCATAGGTGAAGAAACTTCTGGAACTCCAAAGCTGGTTCTTTGTCCTGAAGTTAAAGACCCTCTAAAGAGTTTTAGGCAAGACTATGCTAGAGTATTGCAGTCATACAGGTCCTAAAAGAGGAGGCTCTTTGTGAAGAGATCTCGGGCCATTCATGGAATACACTCTTATGTAAAAACAACATGCAAATGATTTATAATGTGGGATATAAGGCACCTTGCAATTGTTCTCTTGTGCAAAATAAAACCTACAAAAGATGTTGATCATTTTCTGGAGTGTCTTTCAGCCATTTGAAATGCATCTATTGAGAGTTCCCTGTTTAGATCTATACCCCCTTTTTAAATCGGATTATTTGGTATTTTGGTGTCTAGCTTCTTGAGTTCTTTGTATATTTTGGAAATCAATCCTGTGTCAGATGTGGGGTTGGTGAAGATTTTTTTCCCATTCTGTAGGCTGCCATTTTGTCTTGACCATGTCCTTTGCTTTACAGAAGTTTCTCAGTTTCAGGAGGTCCCATTTACTAATCGTTGCTCTCAGTGATTGTACTACTGGGGTTATATTTAGAAAATGGTCTCCTGTGCCAATGCGTTCAAGGCTGCTTTTCACTTTCTCTTCTATGAGGTTCAGTGTGGTTGGTTTTATGTTGAGATCTTTGATTTGGACTTGAGTTTTGTGCATGGCAATAGATAAGGATCTATTTTCATTCTTCTACAGGTCGACATCCAGTTATGCCAGCAACATTTGTTGAAGATGCTTTCTTTTTTTCCATGTATAATTTTAGTTTCTTTGTCAAAAATCAGGTATTCATAGCTGTGTGGATTGATAGCCAAGTCTTTGATTCCATTCAATTGTTCCTCTTGTCTGTTTTTATGCCAATACCAAGCTGTTTTTCATTATTCTGTAGTAGAGTTTGAAGTCAGGGATAGTGATGCCCCCAGAAGTTCCTTTATTTACAGGATTGTTTTGGCTATCCTAGGTTTTTTGGTTTTCCATATGAAGCTGGGTACTTTCGAGATCTGTGAAGAATTTTGCTGGGCTTTTGATGTCTATTGCATTGAATCTGTAGATTGTTTTTGGTAAGATTGCCATTTTTTACTATATTAATCCTACCTATCCAAATACATGGGAGGTCATTTTTCTGATGTCTTCTTCACTTTCTTTTTTCAAAGATTTAAGGTTCTTGTCATACAGGTCTTTTACTTGTTTGGTTAAAGTTACCCCAAGATATTTTATATTATTTGTGGCTATTATAAAGGGTGATGTTTCTCTGATTTCTTTCTCGGCCTATTTATCATCTGTATATAGGGGATGATATACAGATGGTTTCTTTTTAGTTATTCTTGTGTCCTGCTACATTACTGAAGGTTTTTTATCAGTTGTAGGAGTTCCCTGGTAGAATTTTTGGGGTCGCTTATGTATGCTATCATATCATCAGCCAATAGTGAAAGTTTAACTTCTTCCTTTCCGATTTGTATCCCCTTGATCTCCTTTTGTTGTCTTATTGCTCTAGCTAGAACTTCAAATACTATGTTGAGTAGTTATGGAGAGAGTGGACAATCTTGTCTTGTTCCTGATTTCAGTGGGATCACTTTGAGTTTCTCTCCATTTAGTTTGATGCTGGCTGTTGGCCTTCTGTAAATTGCCTTTAATATGTTTATGTATGTTCCTTGTTCTCTCCAAGACCTTTATTATATAGGGGTGTTGAATTTTGTCAAAGGTTCTTTTAGCATCTAATGAGATGGTCATGTAGTTTTTTCTTTCAGTTTGCTTATATGGTGGATTGCATTAATAGATTTTCGTATGTTGAACCATCCCTGCTTCTCTGGGATGAAGCCTACTTGGTCATGGTGGATGATTTTTCTGATGCGTTCTTGGATTTTATTTGCCAGTATTTTACTGAGTATTTTTGCATCAATGTTCATGAAGGAGATTGGTCTGTAATTCTTTTTCTTAGTTGTGTCTTGTGTGGCTTGGGTATCAGGGTAATTGTAGTTTTGTAAAAAGAGTTTGGCAATGTTCCTTCTGTTTCAGTTTTATGGAACAACTTGAGGAGTATTGGTATTAGTTCTTCACTGTAGTTCTTGTAGAATTTTGCACTGAAACCATCTGGCCCTGGACTTTTGTTAGAAGATTTTTGATGACTGTTTCTATTTCCTTGGAGTTTATAAGCCTATTTAATTTGCTTATCTGGTCTTAATTTAATTTTGGTATTTGGTACCTAATAAGAAAATACTAGAAAAAAAACCATACCAAGTGAGGTAACCCAGACCCAGAAAGACGAATATAGTACATACTCACTTATTAGCAGATATTAGACATGAAGCAAAGGATAACCCTCCTACAGTCCACAACCCCAGAGAACCTAGACAACAAAGAGGACCCTAAGGATCCACTTATGAAGAAGAAAAAGACAAGATCTATTGAGTAAATTGGGAGCGTGGTGGGCAGGAGAGAGGTTAGAAGGGGAGACGGAAGGAAGGAGGGGGAGTGGGGGAAAATGTATAGCTCAATAAAACATAGCTTTTCTCAGGCTCAAATCTGTTCCACTCCATAGCTGATGCCATCCTTGGCAGTCATTCTACAGAACTAGCATCTCCAGTAGTCTGGGATTTCCACTGCATTTGAGGCTACACCTTCACCAATGGTCTCTCTTGGCCTCTCTTGAGGGACTCCAGCCCTACCACACAGCACCAAGCCTCAGCTGCTCCGTGACCTGTCTCATTCTAACACATTGCCAAGTTTGGCTGCCAGGATGAGATACAGCCATGGCTACCTTGTGCCACAGTGTCTGTGTGCTGTTCCTGGGGAAATATTCCCAGAAGATTCCTCCTTAATGATACTGATCTCTTCTTAACCACAGCTGATTTCTCAGCCCCAGCTAGCGAGTTATCAATTCTTCCACTGAAGCAAAGATTTTACTTCAGTCGTGCTGGCTTCTTGTCCATCACAGCTGATTCTTCAACTCTGACTGAGCAAAACCACACATTCTTACTTCAAAATATCTCACAAGGGACTGGAGAGATGGCTCAGCAGTTCAGAGCATTGGTTTCTCTTCCAGAAGACCCAGCACCCATATGGCAGCTCATAACACCATTACAGTTACATCCAATGGCCTCTCCTGGCCTCCCTGGGCACTGAATGTACAGGGTGCACAGACATACATGCAGGCAAAACACATAAACACATAAGACAAAATTAAGATTTTTTTTAAAGCACATGAATGACTTTGATAGAGTCTTGCTTCCCTCTGGATCTTCACAAGCCTTGCCTAAATCATCTTCATCTCTTTCCACATTCCTATCTTCCACGTTCCCGCAATAACTCATTAAGCCCTGGACACTCCTCAGTGACTTTTCCATGTCAAAGTTCCAAATCCCAAAAACACCAAGGTCAGATACCCCATAAATCCAGTCCCAATTTCTGTCTTAGTCGGGGTTTCTGTTGCTATGATGAAACACCATGACCAAAAGCATCCTGGGAAGGAAAGGGTTATTTCATCTTACAACTTTTGGGTCCCTCTTCATCACTTGAGGAAGTCAGGCAAGGAACTCAAAGCAGGAACCTGGAGTCAGGAACTGAAGCAGAGGTTATGGAGGAGAGCTGATTACTGGCTTGCTTCCCACGGTTTGGGCTTTCCTATAAAACCTAGGACCTTCAGCCCAGGGGCAATACAGCCTACAATGAGCTAAGCCCTCCCTCATCAATTATTAATCAAGAAAATGCCCCCACAGGCCTGTCTGCTGGCCAATCTGGTGGGGAATGGAGATTACCTTTCCGGATAACTTATAACTTGTCTCAAGATGATTAAAAAACAAAATACCCAAGACAGACAGACAAATAGGCAGACCTGCAAGTATTTACTAGCTCTGCCTTTGATACAACCAAGAAACTATGACACACCTCAGTGAACATACTTACTGTCCAAACCTCCCCTTCAAATGTCCTTCATGTAAAGGAGTCAGGCTCCATGGAGAAGTAGGACTGATGAAATCAAGATGAACTAGAAAAGTTTAATAGCACCAGAAACTAAAAGTGTACCCAAATAATGCAGATATATGTTTACAAAACAGAAACCACTTGGAATGAGCTTCTACTGTTCAGATCTGGGACAATCTGAGAATCCAAACAAAAGAACCCAAGGAGTGAAATAAGAACCTATGACTATAACTAAAATTATTATATTCTAATTCATTGTGCATTTTGACTTAATATATAATCATTTACTACTTAGAGAAATGTATTTATATAGTAATTTATTCATAAGAATATATACTGGGGTATATATTACTATATAGTATATGTAAACACTGTGTGCACTGATATAAATAAATTCCTACATCTGCTGCTATAGATGATGACAAATAATTGGGGAAGGCTCTTCCTACTCTTGATTAATATAAAATGAATGATTAAATTATAAAACCATTATCCTCATAATCATCTAGTCAAGAGTCACTGCCGGGCACTGAAACCAATGAATAAAATTTTGATGAGTAGTTACCAGATTACAGTAACCTGGAGCAGGATGAGATCAAGTTCAGAAACCTGAGGCACACGTGGAACCTTCTCCCAGCTGCTGTCAGCTGACCCTTAGGCCATCTTGCTAAGCGCTGTGTCTGAAACAGAGTGAAAACCTTTCATTCATATATATTTTTTTCACTGACAATTTCACACCTTTACACAATGCAGTTTGATCAGATTACCCTGTAGTATCTCTCCTTATGTCCTTTGATGCCCTGCGTGCCAACAAGTCTCCCTCTTACTTTCATGACTACTTTCTGTGACTTGCTTGAATGACAAAGGTGAAGGGTTAGTTCCTGGAGCATGGGCAACGTGCCAGGAAAGACACCAATGAAGAAAACGGCTCTTGCTCCCCCAGCAGACATTAACTGCCAATAGTCCCTTCACCTAGCACTGACTTATGGCTATAAACATAAATATTTAGAAGGTAGTTGGACAACATGGTAATTCAACAAAACCACAGAGAGAGGTTCCCAACTAGAAAATGGGATCTTCCCAGCATGGGCTTTTGACCAGGTTTATAATCCTGGGCATGAATTTTCTCTTGTGGAGCAGTCCTAAAATCCATTCAGGACGTGTTACTTCTGTCCATACTAATTGTGCCACTCTTGTATCGTTGGGCACATCTTGCCCACCATGGTGTTTGTGTAGTCCACAAGAAGGTAGAACATTTGGTGACAATTCTCCCATAGAGGCTTGCATAGCACCTACTGGCACTATGGACGCTCTCCAACAGAGAAGATGCTCCTGGCTTGTAGTCAGAGGCTGCTTGTTTATTTCCCGGATGTCCAGACTTCCAAAATAATCACACAAAAACTATATTATTTGCAATACTGTTTGACCAATAGCTTAGGTGTATTTCTAGCTAGCTCTTATATCTTAAATTAACCCATCTCTATTAATCTGTGGATCACCACGAGGTCATGGCCTACTGGCAAAGTTTGGGCTCTGGCAGAGCGTCTGTCTCCTGTGTTGGCTACACGGCTTCCCTCTACTCCCCCTACTCTCTCCTCCTCTCTCTGCTTGGAACTCCCACCTTGCCCTATTCTGCTAAGTCACTGACCGAAAGAGCTTTATTTATTAACCAACAAAAGCAATGCACAGACAGACTGACTGACACACACCACTGACTCAATTCTAGATTGCTTTCTTTATGTCCTGCAACCAAAGTACGTGGTGACTTCAGAAATGGGACGTTACTATCTAGTTTTGGCAGGCAACCGAGAGGGACAACAATGACCTAAATTGTCTTGGGGGCTCCTGTGGCCTCCCTGACCAGTAATGCATAATGAAGTGGCATCCTACACCTGGCACTGGCTACTCCCTAATAACCGGTGACTTCTGGGAACAGTATTATTCGCTATGAAAGATACCTCCATTCAAACTTCCTTTTATTATTTTTTTTGTTGTTGATTATGTGTATTGCGTGGGTGGAAGCCATGAGGGCAGCTGAGTGTTGGTTCTCTCCTTCCAGTTCATCCTCAGGACTCGCAGCAAATGCTGTCTCCTGCTGAGCCCTCCCCAGTTAACCCTTCCCTCCCCCAGCATTCACCCCACCTTTCATATCAGATGTTGAGAACAGTCGTTTTTGTTGAATATGGCTGCATTGCAGGAATTGTATTGGAGGAAGAGGACTTATATGTATATTGACCCAATCATAACATCTGATACATTTTCCCAGTTGTATCCTTTTCAAACAGGAAAAAAATTCCAGAATTGAGAAAATCATCTAGAAAATTGTCAAATAATCAATAAGAGGCAGAACCCAGAACTCAAGAGCCTTGCCTTCTGTTTTTTTGTCTGTTTGTTTTTGGTTTTGGTTTTTGGATTTTCAGGGTACCTTTTCTCTGTAGCTTTGGAGACTATCCTGGAAGCAGCTCTTGCAGATCACGCTGGCCTCAAACTCACAGAGATGTGCCTGAGTGCTGGGACTAAAGGCATGGCACCACCATCACCTGGTCACTGCCTTCTGATCTTGCAGTCAGCATCGTTCTAAGTTGCTGTGTGGCTCTGAGTCCTCTTAGCATGCTGGGCTTCGGAGGCGTGCAGAGTAACGAAGTCACAGGGCATTGGTCCGTTTTCTGTTTTGTGTTGTTTGAGGCAGGTTTTAACCTCACACTCCTGCCTTAGCCTCTGGATCCTGGGATCGTAGGCAGGGCCTACCACATAAGGCTTCCAGAAGCATTCTTCAGCAAACGCGTTGGTGGTTCCTGCTTTTTGTTTGGTTTGTTTTCACCCGATTTACTAAGCACTTAGCTTCCTTTTCCTCATCTATTAAATAGAGACAGCAACACAGTCATGTGTTATGGGGACCAGTTCTGAGAACTCAGATCTTAGATGATCCCATCACTGTGCAGACCCAGAGCTGGATGGCACGGGTCGGTTTCTTAAGTGCCCGCCCTAGAACACAGCCATTCTCGTTTCTGTTCACAGAGTGTTATGTGCATGCCTGTGTGGGCTGTGCTTGCCTATGACTGACACGTGGTAGATTATTTCTTTACAGTCTTCACTACAGATAAGTGTGTGGTGAGTTGAGCTAATGCAATATGAAAGCTAGACTGTTTGAGTTCCACTGTAATCTCTCGGGACCACCACTGGATATTCAGTCTATGTAGCATGAACATAACTGTCCTTAACATACATGCAATATGAGTACTAGATTAGGTCACGTGTTAAAGCACATGACACAGTATCAAATGAGCCTGTTTTAAAGGAAGTGGTGGTAATTGTTCAGCTCACTAGCAGGATTTTAAAAGCCATTGCTTGCTTTTGACTGTCCATCGGGGACTAGAGCCTCCAGAGGTCCCAGGAAAGATTCGTGTGTAGGCAATTGAACACCCTGAAGGATTTTATTAGCCGGAGAGCTGTGATCTGGCCGGCCATGGGCAAGAGCAAAGCAGAGGAAAGAGAGCAATCATTGGCTAGGGGAGGAGCAGCAGGAAGAAATGACAGGCCCTGGGTTCCGGAGAAGACTGTGGTAGGGAGGAGGGAGCATAGGACAGACAGCACAGCCCAGACTGCTGGCTGGATTGAACAGGAGGGAAGGTGGAGAGTTGAGACTGGGCCTCAGCCTGTGGCCTGCTCCCTGACTCTTCGGAGTGATGGCAGTATGGCTGAGAAGCAGGAGGAAGGCACTGGCAGGTGCTGGCTGGAGGGAATTCGGAATATCTAAGAGATGGTTGAGGAGTCATAGCCCAGTACAGGATCTGAACATCTCTGGACATTGAGATCTAGACCGCGGATGGGCTCAGTGCTAGGGAGTCCCTGAAGCCATGCAGGAATAGAGTTCCGTAGGGAATGGAGGCAGGCTGAGGAGAGACAACAGTGCTCCGAGCTGGCAAAGGGAGATGAAGGAGTCTAAAGGCAGCAGCTCTCAGGAAGACGTGAGATTCGAGATGAGGGTTTGCTGCCAGGAAACAGGATGTACCCCAAGAGAACAGAGCTCAGAGGGATTGGGAAAGACCTGTGAGTTTTGAATTTGTGACCTTCAGAGGAGCAGATGTTGAAAATGAATCCAGACTGCCTTATTAGAAAAGAGGGATCACTGTGAATGAGTCCAGAGATGCAGGCAGCTCAGCCCCTGGCCACCTCACACCACCGTTCTTTCTTATGGTGGTAGACTGTCAGTCTGGTGGGATAGTTCGGCCCTCCAGAGCAGGCCTGCACCAGCCATGCCTACACATTACAGTAGGGAATCTTACATGTGTATCCCTTTTGGGACCTCCTTCCTGTATTGCTAACACACTTGGGCCTCCTCAGACTGGCCTTGAAGTTAGCCCCGGAGTAGACCATACAGCATTAGCCCTCAGCTTTATCCTTTCGTAATATCAGAACCAGTTTCTTTCCATACCCTTCCATCACACCGAAGGTTTTCCAACTTGTTTCTATCCTTGACCCAGAATAAAATAGTCCGATATGTGCAGTGTGCACATGTGGGTATAACTTAAAGAAACGTCTCATGAGATGTAACTTTCTGCCGTGAGAACACTTGTGTTTCCGACATTCTCCCTTTACACCCTAATCTGTCTCATTCTTTAGATGCTGCTCCCGGCCCACCGTGTTGATTTTGTCACTCATAAACTGACTTAGTGAAACCTACTGGGCTGCAAAAGGTTCAAAGGAAAAGGCCTCAGTGTCCTTGTCCCCCATCTCCCTTTGCTCCAGAACCCGTACCTCGAGGCTGACAGGACCTCCCCTAAAAGCCTCTTAGTGCCACTGAGAGCTGCTCCTGTACAACAAGCGGCTAGCCTGGGGCTGATTTGAATTTCCACAGTGGCCACCGGTGTGC
The DNA here is from genome assembly GCF_037038515.1 of Microtus pennsylvanicus. Taxonomy (NCBI): domain Eukaryota; kingdom Metazoa; phylum Chordata; class Mammalia; order Rodentia; family Cricetidae; genus Microtus; species Microtus pennsylvanicus. Next base: position 71,831,347 of record NC_134579.1, read on the forward strand.
AGTTAGAAGCTGTATACTGGACATCAACGAAGGTGGAAGGCTCCCCTTTCAAGCCAGCTGCAGGAGGATTCTGGGGGCATCTAACAGCTGGAAGCATTTTCATTTTGTGCCTCTTGGACCTAATAGCCCCAGTATGAGAAGTATGGCCAGCCTATCACATGGGCCAGGTTCCCCTCGCCATTCAATGGGACAGTGGAGCGGGGCTGCCATGTGCTGTCTTTTGTTTCCTTCTCGGCCCTCCCTGAAGGTAGACTACACTCTCAAGAAACAGTGAATCATTGCCTACTTCAACAGAGACTACATTGGGATCCACCCCCTCCCTCCCCCCCTGCCACCCCCAGCATCTTATTCACAATGGCTTGTCTACTTTCATTCAGGAATTGCCAGGATTCGGGATTGGCCTGGGCTACAGCATGACGATGTTGCCCGAGGAGTAGCAGAAGTCTCTGTCAGCTGCCAAGAGCAATCCACCACTGTCATCAACACTTGAGTGCCCAGACGTCTTCGGAAGGCCTGATCCACCGCCTATCTGCAATGAGCCAGGCCCTGAGCTGGGCCTCGGCTTCTCCCTGGTGAACAGAGCTCCACCCGTGGCCTCGGGCAATCACACTCAGCTGAAAGATGAGTGAAGGACGATGGGTCTCTCTCTCCTCAGAAGAATTTGACCAACTCCAGAAATATGCTGAATGTAAGTGCTGCCATTCACAGACGCGCGCGCGGGGTGAGGCTTTTCCTCTTCTGGGAGATGAGTTCCTGGGGGCGGAGTTATTGCGGAGCCCTGGAGAAGAGGCTCAGCAGCTACAGTCACTTGATAAACACAGAATTAGGGCTTTCAGTATAAAAACACAATCCCTCCTAAGCTCTTGTGAATAATCCACACTCACTACAGAATTTGGAGTGCACACTGGGGAAAAGAAGGCCGGCTTTAAAGCCCCCAGTGCGCTCAGCCAGCCCTTCACAACCCATAGCTGTGATTGGCTGAGTCCTGCACCTTCCTTCCCAGCCTGTGTGGTCCTCTTAACAAGATCCTAGTGTTTTCTTGGGCCAATTACCCCTAAACTACAGTTCTAAAGGACAACAGGTGCATGGTAAGGGTGCCCCACGGTCACTCACGTCAATCCATTCATGTGTTTTGAAATCAGAGACTGAGTTCTAACATGTAATTCCCTCGATTTTGTTCTGGAAAGGCCCAGGATTTCACCTGATGTCACAGCTTACCACCCCTGAGCCTCCACATCCTTCCCTGTGACGTCACAGCCTATCACCCCTGAGCCTCCAATCCTCCCCTGTGATGTCACAGCTTACCACCCCTGAGACTCCACATTCTCCCCTATGACGTCACAGCTTACCACCCCGGAGCCTCTACATCCTCCCCTGTGACGTCACAGTTTACCACCCTTGAACCTCGCATCCTCCCCTGTGATGTCACAGCTTATGACCCCTTAGCCTCCACATCCTCCCCTATGATGTCACAGCCTACGACCCCGTAGGCTCCACATTCTCCCCTGTGATGTCACAGCTTACCACTCCTGAGCCTCCACATCCTCCTCTCACCCCTGTGACATCACATCTTACCACCCTTGAGCCTCTACATCCTCCCCTGTGATGTCACATCTTACCACCCCTAAGCCTCCACATCCTTCTTGGTATAATGAGAGGAATGGACCAGGACCTGGGGGATGACTTGGTGGGTAAGGTACCTGCAGCTGGTACGAGGACCTGAGTTTAGATCCCCAGCATCTGTGTGAAAAAGGCAAGAAGGGAAACTCAGGTGCTGTGGCAGACACCTGTAATCCTAGCTCTGGGAAGAGAGAGAGGGCGATCTCTGCAACCCATTGGCCAGCCAGTCTGGATGAACCAGAAAGCACCAGGTTCAGGGACAGACTCAAATTAAAAAAAAAAGGGAGGAATGTGGAGAGTGACTGGGGAAGATACCTGATATTGACTTCAGGCCTCCATGTGCACACATATATGTATGCATATACAGCTGCATACATGTGTGTGCGTGCACACACACACACACACGAGTGGACATACCCTGAGTTCTTATTCCGGTCTAATGATGTGTGGCTTCATCCATCCCCAAGACCGATGGGAGCCCATGGTGTACTGGCCAGTCTTGCTGCTGGTGTTCTGGAACCCCTTCTAACCTCACTGGGTTTACAGAAATTATGCAGTGTTGACAGAGAACAAGGGTAAATTCAATCTATCTCAGCCTGCACTAGAGATGAAAAGCAGCACAAAAACAGGGCCTGTCCTGTGGGGTGCAGAGTCCTGTTAAGCAGTCTGATCTGTGCTCGAGACACAAGTAGAGTACAGCTCAAAGACTCAGAAACACAACGCGCCCTCGAACCTCTGGCTAACAAGGCACATAAAGGCCCCAGGAGCTGAAAGAGAGGAAAGAAGTATGGTAGCCATCTGGAACACAGTGTAACACAGTGTGGGTGATTAGATAACAGAAATCGGTTGGCTCACAGCTGTGGAGGCCCCAAGTCCAAAACCAAGACTTTGGCAAGTTGGCTTTTCTGTGGGCTAGAAAGAATGGCCTCTCCTGGGCTTGTGCCCACAGCTTGTTGCTAGCTGGGTTCTCCCCCAGGCTCCTCCCATGGCATGTGTATGTATGAGCGTGTGTGTGTCCAAATTTCTCGCTTTTATAAGGATACAGTGTTAATGAACTGGATCCATCCCACTCCAGCATGACCTCATCTTAACTGCTTAGATCTACAATAGCCCTCTAAGGTCACATGTTGAGAGTCTAAGGCTCTCAACGCATAAGTAGGGAACCACACTGAAGCCACAGGAGAAGATCTAGTGGAGTGAACTCTAAGCCAAGTCAGAGGGTCCAGAGGGACAAGGTGAGCAGAGAGTTAGGCAGAGATCTGGACTGGATCAGGAGAAAGAGCAGAAGGATAAGGAGGGGCAGAACTCACATCAAGCCGGCTGTCAACGTGTGGGCCTTAGGCCAAGTTGGTGAGCTACAGAGCTGTGAATCTGGAGGCTGTCTATAGAGCAGCTCACATCAGGAAGCTGCCAGGCCATGAGTCAGGGTCTTGGTTGGGATAAAATCTAGTCTGAATCAAGGAATAAGATTAAAGGGAGGAATTCAAGCCAGTTTGGGGGAAGTATGATGAAAATGTTATCCACATACATAGAGCAAAAGGAAGTAAATAGAGGTCCCTCAACACTGAGCTCTGAATGTAGCAAATGGGGCACCTCAGGGTTGGTGGAGACAGTTTGGGATGGTGAGGGTCAAGGTAACAATGGCACACTCGCTTACCCATCTGTGTGTGCCAGGCTCTTAGGAACCAACGAAGAGGGGGATGCACTTCCTGTCTTCACCAGGGAAGAGATGGGACTCAAACAATGACATCTCCATGTGACAGGTGTTACGAAGGCTGAGTTGGTCTTGCGAGGTTCAGTCCTACCCAGGTGGGATGTCCTTGTACAATCTCACACTTAGGCACAGGCTGAGAGTCTTATGGAGTATGGGAGGAGTTGGAGAAAGAACCAGAATCCCTTGCCAGAATTCTCCTGGGAGAGATTCCAGCACATAGAGGTCTGAGTAGAACTCAGGGTTAGGTTACGGTCTGACCTGAGAGTCCTATAGAAACAACAACGGGGGGGGGGGGGATGAAAGAATAAAGACACATTAAAGATTAGAGTGGTAGGAGGTAGAAGGGGGTAGAGAGAAGTTTAGGGCATGTCCTCCTTCAAGGAGGACAAAGGGTCAGAAGACAGGAGAACTAGAAGAATAACCAGCTTAAAAAGAGCCCAGGGCGGGTGGGGAATGTTGATGCACACCTGTGGATCCGAGCACAGAATGCCGGACTGAGTGCTCCAGTAATGCTGTGCAAACAGGAAAGGGGGAAAAAAAGATTAAATTCTCGGAAAATGATTAATCCTTAGAGGAAACCTTGAGAAAGTCGCTTCCACCAATTTTAGGTGCATTCTGGTGTTCAGTAAGATCGCATTGCCATAGCAACCAACTCTTCCAAAACCACATAAACAGGAGCCTTACAATAGCAAAATGATGAAGGACACAGCCCAAGAACTGGGATCTTTGGGGGCTAGGGAGGAGGTGTGCTCCACTCGTCTTACATAAATGTGCACCTTCTCTGGAGGCCTTTGATAGGAGAAGCTCTCTTAAAGCTGCTCCTAGGACAGTGATTCAAGTCTATGCCATAATCAGTCACACATGAACGTATGTCTATACTTGACGGTAAGGCAACAGAAAAGGATGTTTATCGAGAAGCTAATGTGGTGGTAAGAAATTTTTATTATAAAATAAAAGCAAACTGTAGTCCTAGCTCTCAGGAAATAGCAGCAGAAAGATGGCAAGATGGAAGCCACTTTGGGCTACGGAGTTGATTTCAGGCCAGAATGGAATATCACCTGCCGTGGTGTAATGAAGAAGCAAATGAAATGCCGGTTTCATTTGTTTCAGTTAAGCTTCAAGAAATTAAATAAAAATGTCTTTTAGAGGTATTCAATCCAATATAGGATAGATAGGTGATAGATAGATTAGATAGAGAGAAGAGAGAGAGAGAGAGAGAGAGAGAGAGAGAGAGAGAGAGAGAGAGAGAGAGAGAGAGAGATTGGTATCAATTTAATCAGAACAAAAAAGTTGAGTACATTTGAAGACAGTGAACCCATCCACTGTGCTCTTAGAAAGTGTGTTTTGTTAGAGTTAGATCACAACAAAGTGTGTGACTCCAAGCTGCAGGTACAGTTCCAAACTTTTCCGTGTTTCTCGTGGCGTCAGAGAACATGTGCAGGCTAGAGTTGTAGGACAGCGTAAGGCCTCAATAGGCATCAGCAGTAACCTGCTGTCTGTATTGCTAGCCAGCAGGGCATGGCTGCAAATGCTTATGCAGTCCCGCCCTGCAGAAAGCCTATTTAGTCCCTTCCAGCTTAGAAGGGAGATGCCCGCTGGATATCTTTCCACCTACATCTCATTAAGCTCAGCCTCTTCTCCCTCCGTGAGAATTAGGAATCTGCCTACACAGCCTCACAGAGTGTGTGACTAGGGAGAAATCTCTTTGGAACAATGCCACTTGGAGTTTTAGTAACCTTAAATCTTCTACACAGCTGTTCAAATGTAGATGAACTTTTTCATCAGGACCACCAGCTCCCAAATAATAACATGGAGACTTCTTATTAATTATGGAAGATTGAACTTAGGTTAGGCTTGTTCCATTAGCTCTTATAATTTAAATTAACCCATATCTTTTAATCTACATTCTTTTAGGTGGCTCTTTATACTGCCCATCCTGCTTCCTCAACATCTGTCTAGCAACTTCCCCTGTCTTCTTCCCAGAGCTCTCTCTGTCTGGAAGTCCCGCCTATACTTCCTGCCTAGCTATTGGCCATCTAGCTTTTTATTAAACCAATTACAGTGACACATCTTCACACAGTATAAAAAAATAATCTGCAATGTTTCCTGCCAAGGCCGAGGGCCACTTGATCATAATCTGTAGGTGTGGGACCCACTCATCAGTATTTCCTAAACACTCCATATGATTCCAACATGCAACCCAAGTTGAACCACTGACCCATCACTTCCCCCCCAGAATATAGGACACAAGGGACAGGCATGACCATCCCAACTGATCCCTTTTCTAGTCTTCATTCCTTCAATAAGCTTTTATTAAACATCTTGTCTATGGGCTGCATGCTGGGAACAAGCTGTGAGCAGGTAAGGAGGTACAGTTGGGAGAATGTGTGTATACAAGTAAATCGGTGACTACCCCTGGGCTTCTCTACGCATCTCCCATCCTACTCCATGGTCTGATTCTTCCTCACTGAAGAGACTGTGTGGGCTCCTGGCCCTGGGATTTCTATGGTAACATCATCCTCTCTCCTCCAGCCCCTGCAGAAAGTACTGCTCTGGTTGTTTGGCTTATTCATGCATCTTTGGTGCCTGGGAAGAGTTACATGGTTTATCTGTACATCCCAGCCACCTTCTGGTGCCCCTTGACTCTACCAATCCTCCATTGGGAATCATCTACAGTCATTTCAGTGTATAAAATACACCTGCCTGGCCTCCACCTCATGGTCTCTTTTGATTTATGAGAGGTGACCCTGAGCTGTTAGCCCATCAACAGGAGTATTGCTTGAGGCTTGTTTACCCAAAGCGACATCATCCAACATGACTGTAATTGGTGTCATCATGGGCCTTGGTCCAAATCTACAGAATGAAAATCCAAATTTACCCCAGATCCCAGGCAATTCCTGTGCTCAGTGCAATTCAAAAAACTTCTAGGGATCTCCGAGGAATGGGAAGTTTGGCACCTTCAAATTTCATTTCTGTATATGAGTTTTCAGATTGACTTTTGAAGTGTTCATTCATGGTCACTCCCAAGTTTAACAATTGTGTTCACAACTAGAAGATAGCCTATAAACTTCGCAGTTCTGATTTAAATAGTGGGGCTGATGTTCTGCTGTCAACACAAGTCTCTGATTGATCAGCTTGCTCTCACAGAGAGCATCCCTGCCCCACACCCATGTGGCAAATGCTCTGTGAACAAAACCAATTCCCTTTTTTTTTATAAGTAGGCTTTAATTTTTTTTAAGTGCTAGGAACAGATGTTTAGTTTGGGTTCCTGGCTCACAAAACATAAGGGATAATCATGGATTAAGAGTTTTTCTAGAGCAGTTGTAACAGCTAGTGTCCTCACACCGAGGGGAGCTGATGTGGGAGTCCCCTCTGTATGCTATGAATACCATTGGTTAAATAAAGAAGCTGGATTGGCCTGATAGGGTATATAGGTAGAGAAAACTAAACTGAATGCTGGGAGAAGGAAGGCTGAGTTTAGGAAAGAAGCCATGTAGTCCCACCAGAGACAGACACCAGAATTTTAGCCTGTAAGCCACAGTCATGTGGCGATACACAGATTAATATAAATGGGTTAAATTAATATGTAAGAGTTAGTCAATAAGAAGCTAGAGCTAATGGACCAAGCAGTGATTTAATTAATACAGTTTCTGTGTGGTTATTTCGGGGCTGAGCATTCGAGAACAAACAAGCGACCTCCTTCCAACAGGGAACCTTCCTCACACCTGACTCGGAGAGGATCGGTCTGCTTGTGGTCCAGCCAATCTGCATTTATACAATATATATTGTATAATATATATATTATATTGGCCCAGCTTTGCCAAACAGCTGAATAATTTGACCTGTTGCATGGAGTTCTTTGGTACTGGTCACTTAAACAATGGAAATTACCTGGCATACTAACTTCAGACTCGTCACAGTTGTGAGCTTTTTTAAAAAAATTTTAAATAATTATCGAACAAGAGCAACTACTTCTTAAGGTAGTCTTTGCTTGGAAGAATATTACCAGATGGCAGAGCAGTGATCCTCAGCACAGCTCACATTTTAATCCACCAGAAAGCTTTCCATTGTCTTATTTGCTGAGATTCCCAATAGATGTTGCCTTAATAGAGTTTGAGAGCGGATTTTAGCCCGGATGGGAGTCGCCCAGTTGACACTAACATGCAGCCAGACTTCAGAACCACAGTTCTAGAGTTTCAAAGGTTCAGTCTTCTGACTTAGTGTTCATCTACTGGGTAAAGCTGACAGCCATGATGTAATTACTCAGATATATCAAAAAAGGAAAAGGCATGGTAACACACACCCTTAATCCCAGCACTCGAGAGGTAGAGGCAGGTGGATCTCTGTGAGTTCAAGGTCAACCTGGTTGAGAGAGTGAGTTCCAGGACAACTAGGGCTACACAGAGAAACCCTGTCTTAAAAAAGAAACAAACAAACCAAACAAACAAGAAGGAAAGGAAAAGTATATGGAAAAAAGAGTATGGACCCACTTGTGTCCTCTTCTCTAACATCAGGATAAGTATTTCATCAGACACTAGTTCTGAGCATTTGGACGAGATGTTGTAGCAATCGAGACAGCGCACATCATTTGACCAACTCACAATGAATGAAAAGTGTTGCCAGACTGATAGACGTGACACTATTCTCTACACTGAGAAACGCAACTTCACGTCCTCGGGATCTGCAGTGGCACCATGACACAGGGTGTGACAAGGGAGTTCTCTGCTGAGCTTACACTCTTGAGCCCCCAATAATGACTGAAATAAAGTGAGGGTTGTCCCATAGGAGCCTCTCATTGTAACCCCTCCTTCCTCGCAGAAGAAGACATCCCCTGAGAGGAAGCAGCCAGAACGTGTCAGAGGATGTCAAGAGAAAATAATGTTCCCCCACAATTGAGAATTGCGTTGTTTCTGTTTTTAAGAAGTGTTGTTGCCCTCAGTTTATAAAATCCCTGTCCTGGCTAATTTTATATCAACCTGATACAAGCTAGGATTATCTACCAGAGAGGGAACCTCAACTGAGAAAAAAATGTCTCTATTAGATTGGCCCATAGACAAGTGTGTGGGGCACACTTGATTAATAATTGATGTGGGAGGGCCCAGCCTACTGTGGGTGGTGCCATCCCTGGGCTGGCGGTTCTGGGTGTTAGAAGAAAGCAAACTGAGTAAGCAGAATTCCTTCATGGTCTCTGCATCAGTTTCTGCCTCCAGATTCCTGCCTTGAGATCTGACCCTGACTTCCTTTAGTGGCAAAGTGTGACTGATCTGGCAGTGTAAGCCAAATAATAAACCCTTTCCTCTCCAAGCTGCTGATGGTCATGGTCTTTATCACAGCACTAGGAAGCTAACTAAACAAGCCCCCATGAGGCAAATTGAATTCATTGGTGAGGAGGAATACTCTGACGGGAAATTAGTCAGAAATACTTTGGGTTGTAGGAGAAGTTTATTTTCCTTTTATTTTAGGTTATTTATTAAGAATATTAGGTAGTTTTCTCATTTTTCTCTCAAGTTTCATATCTCATTAAGTGTGAAATTTGGTACGTAAGCATGTATGGATTACTACATTCAAGTATACAAAAGGAATTGGAAATAGAGCCGTAACACTGGAGATCAAAGGATTTCTGCTAAGGTGAACTTGGAAGTTTGTAAACTGTGGGAATACTATCAAAGTGTATGGATCCCATTGAAATTAATCTTTGATTCCCAATCAAAATTCCACCTTTATATTGCCCTTGCAGAAGGCACACTAGGCTACCCACTTTTCAGACTTGCATTGTTTAGGTCTGGGCACTTTAGTTGAGCTAAAAAGCATGCCAGTGAAACATATCATAAAATATAGGATCTCCCCAGGTGATACAACTGCTTGTAGGAAAATTAAAATATGCATATGAGAATGACTGAGCTCTGGCCTACTTCTCAGACCCCAGTGAGGCCCAGAAGCAGCCGTCACCTGGACCTCAGTGTCATGCTGACGTTATCCCTTGCTCACAGCAATCACACTTTACCGTGTGCTCACAACTGTTTGCTCAGCAATAGTGAAAAATGATGAGGGAAAGAACTCAGACTTTTGACCCGGTCTATACCTTAAAGCTCTTGCTCTTGGGAAAGTCATTTCATTTTTATGAATTTTAACTTCGTCATTTGTAGACTGAAAGAATTATCCCCTTATTTGTACAGAATTACTAGAATAAGGTTAATGAGAATCCACAGGTAAGTATCCCCACTAAGGGGCCGTTGGCATCACCAGCCACTCAACCCTCTCCCCGACCAGGGCTTCCTGCTATGCCTTGCAACATCGTACTAGCCACACCATGCTCTCTGAATTGAAGGGAAGCAACCCAAATTGTTGGCATCTGCTGCCTTGCGCTTACTGAGCTATTAGCCTTGCAGCATCTGCTTTGAGTTTCAGAAAGAAATTGCCATTTTTAGACAAGAGCAGCATTTTCATATAGCATTTCAAAACGCTTCAATCCTGCAATGATTATAACTTCTGCTTGATAGACTCTAGTCAGCAAAACCACAGAGAACAGCCCAGCCCGTGAAGGATCCTTCACTCAGATGTTTAAATAGAAGCAATAATGAAGCTTGAAGAAGCTTTTAATTACCCAAAATTCCTGGAGGCAGGGGAAGCACTGGTCATAGAAATACTAGTTTCCTTCGTGGTCTACTGTGCTGATCATACATGCACACTTGCCGCATTTCTGTTACAATTGCTAAGTCTTTTTGTTCTCAGTTCTTACAAAGTTCCCACGAAGCAGCAAGCCGTGTTTTCCCTGTGTTTCTGGATATTTTTTTAAAGACTGATTTTTGTTTCATGTGCGTGAGCGTTTTGCCTGCATGTGGCCTGTGTCCTTAAGTGTTGAGCCATTTCTCCAGCCACTTCTGAACAATTTTCTATAGGTAGCACGATTTTTAAGTCATCATGCCCCCCTGAGTCCCCTAAATATCTATTTCCCATTTGGTGCAAATGTCTCCTGAGGGGAGCATTGAGGAAGAAGTGCAGAGGTCAGAGAGATGCAATTTCCAGGGAAAGATCCCAATGTCAGAATACAGTAGAGCAGCCTTGAACTATTAAACCAGCCAGGTTAATTGTAGGACATAATTGAGGTTAATTGTTTGTGTCAGGATGAATAACTTAATTTTTTCAATCAAGATGGAAAATAAAGACAAGGGGACACAGCTGTCAGGATCCCAGAGCCGGAAGACACCACCTCTCACAGTACTGTTTCAGCACCAAGGGCAGAACCTTGCCTGCTCTTCCTCCTGGATGTGACTAATGAAGCTGCCTTCTGGCTGGCTTTTTATTTGCTTTGTTGTTGATTTAAAGGGGATCTGTTTGTTTGCATTTGTTTGTTTGACATAGAGTTGGGGAGGTGGCTCTAAGGGTAAAGGCTAAAAACCTGAATTCGTCCCCAGCACCCACATCAAGTAGCTCACAACCACCTGTAACTGTAGCTCCAGGGGATCTCTCTCTCTCTCTCTCTCTCTCTCTCTCTCTCTCTGTCTCTCTCTCTCTCTCTCTCTCTCTCTCTCTCTCTCTCACACACACACACACACACACACAGTTAAAATAAAAATAAAATCTTTTTTAAAATAAAGATAGTTCTGACAACAAAGGAGAGAGAAGGCTGGGAAATGTGGAAGGTTGTGAGGGGAGACAGGACGCGTCTCCACGTGGCCCTGAAAGGCTGCTCCATCTTACCTTGGTTAGGTAGAATTTGTCTAGCCTGGGCTTCATTAGCCACCTACCCGTGTTTTACATTTGAACTGTGTCTCTCCAGATTCCTCCAAGAAAATAAAAGATGTGCTGACTGAATTTAATGAAGGTGGAAGCCTCAAGCAATGCGACACACACAAGGTAAGACTATTTCCATTTCAAGTCTCTTTTTTAAAAAAAGATTCTGTGTCCTAGCCGTTCTCACTGGCATCTCAACTTGCCTTGAAGACCTTGCTCTGAGACCTGTGTCGCCCCAGGTCTCAAGCGAGCCATCCATGCCATCTGTGTGTCGTCCTCCCCCCCCCCGTGTTCTTTCACACGCCTATGCTGTCCTACAAGACCCCATCACACCCCTTTCGCTCCCACTCCTCCCCAGCTCCTCATTCTCAGTGAACACTGAGAAGACAGAAGCTCCGAGGCAGGGTCCCTCACCCCGTGCCCCTTCCCCGGCCACTGTGGGTGAGCCCGGCTGTGCTCCGAGTCTGCCTCTCTTCCTCCTGTGTGTGGACTACTGGTAGGCTCTGCTGAATCAAGACCCCTCCCCAGCCTCCCCCCATTCTCCCTCTTCCTGTCTTCCACATCAGTCTGCCTATACACATTAGATTTTCCCCAGCAACACAATGGTGCTGGTTCTCTGCTATTAAACTTTGTCTGTATACAAAACCTCCATGTTCTCTTCTGCTTTTTCCAGAACCCTTCCAGCAGTGTGTAACTCCCGTTCCTTCACTGATACCACTAGTGAAGACACCATGTGCCTGAACCCCATAGTGATGTTATTCAATGGTGCTGGAGGCAACTTGTCAAATCTCCTTCATCTTCCTCATTTGGCTTCAGGACACCGCACCCGGAGATTTTTTTTTCTTTCCCCTGAACTTGACATTTTTAGCCTTGAAGATTAGATATCTCAGACTTCTGAGCTAAACTGATGTCCCTCATCTTCCCCCGTAAAACATGTTTCTCTATCAGTCCATCCCTGACAACTTGATGAGCGACAGGTTACGAACTTGGGTGATTAACCGATGAGTAGGTAATTGTCGCTGACTTATCTCTTGTTCTCGCTGCCCCACGCAGTTCAGCAGGAAACCCCACCACTTCTACCGTTCAGATAGATCCTCATGGTGCTTCCCACCTGGCTCCATGACCTGACTCATCACCCCTGCACCCTGCTCAGACCACTGTAGTCTCCTCACTGGACTCTCTGCCCATTCATTCTCTTGTCCTTAGGAGCTCACTCTTCACACGGATCCTGGGCAGTTTGTTAGAACATATGCTTACGCTGTCACTCTCCCATGCCCCCACCCCATCTCTACTCAGGACAATCTAACTTCCTCTGTTCTCTAGCTTTAGTTTTGCGGACTTCCCCTTCTCTGGTCCTTCCTGTCATAGTAGCCTCCTGCTCTGAGACAAGCTGGTGCCCTGCGACCTCTCCCGGTACCACTCGGCTTGCTCTTCTTTTTTTCCTGGGACATCCTCCAGCACATCCATGTCCTTTGTTTCCTCACTGTGGTGGTCTGAAGGAAAATGCCCCCCCAAAGGGAGTGGTATTATTAGGAGGTGTGGCCTTGTTGAAGTAGGCAGAGCCTTGTTGGAGGAGGTGTGTCACTGGGGGGGGGAGCTTTGAGTCTCTTTTGCTTAAGCTTCACTCAGGGAGACCCTCAGACTACTTCCTGTTGCCTGTATGCGAGATGTAGGACTCTCAGCTCCTTCTCCAGCACTGTGTCTGCCTGCGTGTCACCATGTCCCACTATGATGACAATTAACCGAGCCTCTGCACTGTATGCCAGCCACCACAATGAACTGTTTCTCTTTGGAAGAGTTGTCATGATCATGGCGTCCCTTCACAGCAATAGAAACCTGCCTGTGACATTCACCTCCTTCAGGTCGATGCTCAAACCGCCACCCCGGTGATTGTCACCTTCTTCCTTCACACTTCCCCTTCTAGGGCCCTGCTCTATTTTTCTCAGCACTTCCCACCATCTATCTGGCTAACTAATTTACTTCATTAATTCTCTGCCTCTCTCACTAGAATAGATTTGCTCAGTGCTGTGTCTCCAGTGCCCAGGAGAGTATTTGGCTCATTGCAAGTAAATGTTCTTTGCATGGGTAAATGAATGCAAGGCCTCTGCCTGTTTTCAAGTTCACAGCACGTAATGTTTCTTGGGTATGCAGGTAGTGTGCTGGGCTCTGCAGAGGAGGCAAAGATCATGGAGCATAATGTCTGCCTTCAGGAATCGAGGGTCGAGCATGAGTCTCAGACCTTGAGTCACGTGGTTTTGGGCTAGCCTTTAACCTCCGCCATCACTGCACAGTATGAGCTTGTACAATATTTCCTTGAGGCTTAGTCCCCTCATCTGTGGACGGAAGCTAGTAAGACTATTAAAAGTTTGAAGTGAATGAATTAAAAGAAAAATGCAAAATATCGAATACGTTATAGGACATGTGATTATTTCCTTTCTATGCACCTTCCCACAATGCCATATCCCTTGCTCCCTTTCCCCTGCTCCTGGGTCATTTTACAAAGACTTACTAGAGAAAGCCTAGCAAAGCTAAGTTAGGAAAAGGCTACCATTCACTTGCCAAGGCCTTCTCCACTGGCTCCCAGGAAGAATCAACAGAGACTGTGTTCTCTAGGTCCACCTGAGAAGGGCTGGGGATAAAACACCAATCACTGGGAGGAAGAACGGGAGAGGGGTTGGCAGAAGGGAAGGGAGCACACCACTTCAAAGGGCATTCCTGAGGAGAAGCCGTGCAGAGCAGCAAAGAACACACTGCCCCACACCTCCCACCTCCAACTCCAAAAACAGGGAACGAAGGGCTGGCGAGGACTGGTAATCAGCTTGTCTGCCTGGGGCCTGATGTGTGGGAGGGGAACAGTTTGGTCAGGGCCACCACTGCTGTGAAGGCCGAGAGGAGCTTTCAGAAGCAGGGAGCCTGTCTATCCTAAGTGTGCAACCGCCCTCACACCCCTCAGGGTTGATCCCCCTCTCTTTGTATGCCTGGCCCTGCTGCATCCTGGGGGAGCTCTGCCTCTCTCTCACACAGCTCGCCTCATTTCTGGTAGGTGTAATGTCATGGCACGGGGTTGGGGAAACAAGAAGGGTTTTGTTTCTCTTGAGCTTGACGGCTTCCTGTCACCAAAATGTCTTAGCGAAGAGTTAGCTGCCAGCAGGGGCAGGTTCCTAGAGAACCTAGAAGCTAGAGTAGGAAGGGGAATTTGCAGAGGGTCAGCTCTGGCCGTGATGAATACGATGGACCAAACATGCCCTTGCTTTTATCTCTAAGTGATCCTCTGGAGAAAAGAACGGTGGTGACAGCTAGGGAGTGAGGAAAGCCCAGCAGAACAGAAAAGGTGGCTGGGTGGCACTGAGATACACTGAGCGCAAGTTCTAGCTTAGCAGTATGCATGGTGACCAGGAGCAGGCTTTTAAGACGCGAGCCCTACTCTCCACCATTGCCTCCTGCCTGGGGCACAGCAGTTTCTCCAGCTTCTCTTCACCCTTCCAGACCTGGAGCAGAATTAGCCAGCCCTCCTAAAACAGGTTACAGCAATAGCGATTACCTGACAGGTTGCTTCATGGGTTTGCAGCTCCAGAGAGAGCATGGATGATGAAGGTGCCTGAGGAAGGTGATGGTTTCTTCCCAGTGTGCCTCCTACTGGCTGGCGTCTAGTTGGGTATAATCCTCCAATACTCCTTACCTAGTCATGCACTAAACATCTGGTAAGCAGTCACTGTTCTCGGCCAGGGCTTGTACAGAACTGTCTAACTTATATATCCCTTTCAGAGGAGCACACAATCAGTCTCTCTTGACCCCTGAACTTGTGGTGCTCGGAGGGAGCGACTGGGAACACTGTACCAGCCCAGGGATCTGTGACAGAAACAGTCACAGATGAGTATGCCAAAGATCCGGCTTCTGGTTCGTCCCACCCCTAGTGGGCAGGGGCAAGTCATGGAATGTCCTGAGCACCGGTAGCATAAGCAGGCCCAGGTCCTCTGAGGATTTTCTGATTTGAGTGTTCTGTGTTGATTCTAGGCCATTCCATCTTCCAGAGGATGCGGGAGGGAGATCATGAATGGGTAGGCATGAATTCAGTCATCATTTCTTCCTAAAGTCTCACATTCTGTCCTCATCCTGTGGCACTCAGCACTGCTGACCACATATTACAGTCATTCCAGCACCTGTGCCTGTATAGACTGAATACTGAGCCTCTGCCTGACTCAGAGTGAATGATCCATTGGTGACCAGCACCGCAGCAGGCCATCCCTTTGATGGACCGGCGGGGAAGTCAGCATCTATTCGAATATCTATCAGGAATGGTTCAGGAGACGGAAATGAAATGAACCATTCTCATTCTCACCCAGAAGCTCTGAAGGGAGTCCGAGAATGTGTAGTGACTTACTGTATTTATCCAGAACGGCATCCATGGGTTTCACAAGGCAGGAACCGAGTCAAATTAAAGAGATCCAGGAGCAGGAAATTCCAAGGGGTTTCAGGCAGAAAAGCAGAGCTAGGATTTTAACAGTTGAAGAAAGCAGTGGCCTGTGGAGCTTGCTCAGGAAAAAAAAGGGGGTCTATGGGGACAGGATGCATAGTTGCACCTTAACAGATAACAAGAAAAAATGGCAGATGGACTGAGGGTTTGAAGTGGCTCCACGTCTAGGCTGTAGTGGTTTACAGAGAAGATTCTGAGTCCCAAAGGTCCCAGAAAGCACATAAGACTGACTAACTGGACTGTAGCAACATTGTTTCTGTATTAATTATATATATTTAAGCTTCTATCTATATTCCCTGGGGTTCACTAGAGTTTCTTTTCTGTATGTGTGTTATCTTGTATAATACAGGAGATCAGTCACGCACAAGCGGCTCTCAACTCTCCCATGGGCAATTAGACACCAAGGAAAATTTTTAAGTAGGAAATCAGTCTTCTCAGGGTTGTGCTTCAGGAAAATCAGCCTGACGGGGCTGGGTACAACAGATGGGAGGAGTGACCGAAGGAAGCGGGAGCAAGGATGCCTTCAAGAGGCGTTGTATGGGCTGGAGGGATGGCTCAGCAGTTTAGAGACTTGTTGCTGTTACAGAAGACCCAGGTTTTATTCCCAGTTTCCGCATGGCGATTCATAACCATCTGTGGCTCATAGCTCTAGTTCCAGGAGTTCCGATGCCTTCTTATTACCTCCCTAAGTACCAGGCATGCATGCAATGAACATGTGTACACGCAGACAAAACACTCGTGCACAGAAAATAAAATATTTTTTTATAAATTACAAAAGAGAGGCATTGCAATGGTCTAGCTAAAAATCACATGAAACTGAAGTCAGACTCTGGTGATGATGGAACGAGAGGGAATGGAACTGGAAAGGAGGTGTGTTAGGTGCTGTAAAGAGAGAAGAACCAGTTCCAGGTTACTGAGGGGTCAAAGCTGACTTTGGAATATTGACATTGGCTTTAGCAGAAATGGCAATCAGGAATAGGATCCTAACTAAAGAGGGTGCCAGAGAGGTTTCAAGAGCTTCTGGCTGAAGGTAACACTGAAGCTGGACGAGCGTCCCACGCCTGAGACCAAGGGTGGGGATTTGACTGAGTGGCATGGTCACGCCCACTCCCGTATGTATCCCCAGCAGACTCCATATCTAACACAAAGGGACTCCCACAGCCAGGCTTGTTGATACACTATTTATAACAGTCAGAGACTAGGACTAGCCTAGATGTCCATCAACAGAAGAACGGTAATAAAAATGTTGCATATGCGTACAATAGAATCTTACTCAGCTATAAAGAAAAATGATGTTATGAAATCTGTAGGAAAATGGATGGACCTAGAAAACATTACGTTATGTGAAGCAACACAAACTCACAAAGACAAATTCCACGGTCCCTCTGATATGCAAATCCAAACTTTAGTGTTTGTTTGTTTGTATAGAAATAAGGGATTTTAGATTGGTTTAGACTATGAAACATGATCGCAGACCATAAGAGAGGAAAAAGAGCTGATGAGAAAGACAGTAGAGAAAAGCAAAAGGAGTCACGTGACATGAGAGGAGGGGGTGGAAGTACACACAGGAAGAATGGGGGACGATGGGAGAACAAAGAAGAAAGAAAAACAAAAACAATTTTATTTGAAAAATGCTAGGTGTGATGGTTCACACCTTTAATCCTAGCACTCAGGAGGCAGAGGCAGGTGGATCTCTGAGTTCGAGGCCAGCCTGGTCTACAGAGTGAGTTCCAGGACAGTCAGGGCTACACAGAGAAACTGTGTCTCAAAAAAAAAAAAAAGAAAGAAAGAAAGAAAGATTTTTACATGCTAGTAACCAAATAAAAAATAAGTTTAAGCAGACATATCAGCCCCCTGCTTTTCTAGACACTAGACATCTCTCTGGTGGCTGGTTTTGAGGACTTCATACTGGTGGCTTGGCACTTCTCAAACTGATCTTTTCCAGTCACCTTTAAGCTTTGTTGTTTTGTCTGTTTGTTCCCCACTGCTAATTTGTTTAGTTAAACTTTTTGTTTGGTTTGGTGACAGAGTCTCTCTATGTAGCCCTGGCTGTCTTGGAACTCACTATGTAGACCAGGCTGGCCTTGAGCTCAGCTGTGTCTGCCTCCCAAGGGCTGGGATTAAAGGTGTGAACCCCCACAGCCTGCCATTAAACTTTCTTTTTAAGACCTTCTTTTTCAGAAACACTTCATTCTGATCGTTTCCATCTGGTGCTAGCTTAAAACTGTCACACTGTCATTTAAATCAGTACTTGTCAGTTATGCAAAGGATAAGGCAAAGGAACTTTCGACATCAAAGAAAGAATTGCAACGTCATTAGCAAAGATTCAGTTGAACCAAAATAGGGAATAAGAAGCATCAAAATAAAATCTCAGCGTGCAAAGTAGCTTCAAGAAGAGAAGGGAAAATTCTCCAGGGAGCTGAGATGAGAACCTTACCAAAGAGACAAATACACTTAAGACCTCCAGGGAAGCAGGCTCCCCGGCAAGAGGTAGGAACCCCAACAGACTTGAGGGCAAGGGGAAAGGAAGGCCAGTGTGGTCTCTTTGGAGAAATTAAAGGGGAAGGAGAAGATTCCCTTGGAATGTGTTCACAGGTAGCAGACAGTGAGGGCAGGAGCACAAAGGGCGGCACATGGGTAACGCTGGAAAGGGAATGAAATCACTCTGTCGCTGGGTCCAGGAAAAGAGCAGAAGAGACAATCTGAAGTAATGATACTGCAGAGACAGAGAGAGGCAGAAAGAGAATCAGAGACTTGGGACAGAAAAGGGACACAGAGAGCAGGATAGCGGGCACAAAAAAAAATGTCAATCAACCGTGGGCTGGGTTCTTTTAAGCTGAAAATTAAATAAATGAGGAAGTAAGTGGTCTGTGTCCAACCGCATCAGGCTTCTTCCACAGTGCAAAAGAGATCTCTAGGACCGCCCTGGACTTAGCAGAGATTTGGTTGCGAGTTCCCAGCGGAGCCCACACCTGACTCTACACATTCAAGTCAGCTCCTGCTTCCAGGAAGGCTTGCTGAATCCCCAGAACGTGAAAGGGGTTACATGCTTATCAGCATTTTTCAGAGAGCACCAAGGAGGTTTCCAGAAAGGGATGCTATTCTCCTGCCTGTTATTATTCAAAGGCCAGCACAGCAGCAGTTGGGGCAGCGCTTCTTCTGCAAATGGTTTCCAGGAGCATCTGTGACTTGATGAAGCTCCAGCGCCAGGGATGAGAGCTCAAGCCAGGGATGACTCACGGCAAACTGTCGTTGTTGTTAGTGAGTGCTTGCTGAGGGCTGTGGCTCTCTCTGGCATGGCTACTCGAAGCCTGGGACCAGATGCCAGGCAGTATCGAGATGGTCGCAACAGGGACAGGGTCTTCTGTCCTTAGCTTCCTGTTTTTCTGGATGTCTAAAGCCTTCACAATAGCATGTTTTGGGACACAGCTGAGCCCAAACACACACAATTCCGTCTCATCTTGGGATCTGTGTAGAGAAGGTGAACATTATGAAAACACTGTGGGGTGATGGAACCTGTCCTTCCTTCCCCAACCTCTTCCCCAACTTTCCAAGGCCTGAACTCAAGAATCACAGAGGTGGTTATAATCACCAGAGAACCTTTCTTTCCATGCTATTTTCTTCTGCATTCTTCTTCATCGTCACCAGAATTTCAAAGCAGTGACAGAGTCTTTGCTCCATAGACCCATGACCTTCACATGAGCCTAGGCAAAGGCAGATAGATCCCCGGAGCTCTCCATTTGTGAACCCCACTTTTTAGACATGCTGTTGGGAATCCTTTGAGAAAGCCATACTTACATACAATGCGCCTTCAACGTATTCAGCACCTGCCCCTCTCACCCCTTTCCGGCCTCAGTATCCTCTTCTCATTGATGACCCACCAAGCCCAGCTTTGCTGCCCACATACGCATGTGTGTAGGACCATCCACTGAAGCATGGTAGACCTACCAGGGACCACACCCTTGATGAGACTTGACTCTTTCCCACAAGTCGATAACTCTCCATCGCTCCTCCGTTAGCTGGGAGGATGCCTAAGTCCACCTCCTCTCGATGGTGGAGCGCTAACTGGCTTGATCCACTCTGGGGCTTGTGCAGGTGACTCCAGCTGCTGAGAGAATGAGGGTAGCAGTCCTGAAACATCTGAAAAGCATTGTTGCACTGGGGTCCACCCTTACCATCTGTTTACCCCTTCGTTCATAGCAGTCTCTGAGCCTGGGGAGTATATCACCCCTCCTTTTAATCCCAATTGAGACCAAACCAGGCCTTCTTTGTGCCTAATGGTCAGCCACCATGTTACCTCTGTCTGTGTCCCATCCCTTCCCCCGTCCCTCTGTCTCCCGGAGTTTTCATTCCTGCTCCCCACCTACCCCTTCACTTCCGTGCCTTTCACTTCACCTGCCTCACCTGCCATCGCCATCGCCCTCGTCCCTTTCCTCCTCCATTCCTGTCCCCTTCCCTCCCTCTATTGACTTCTCTCTTCTTGCCCTTCTCAGCCCATTAGCTATGATGTCTTCAAGCTGTTCATGAGGGCATACCTGGAGGTGGACCTTCCTCTGCCACTGAGCACACACCTCTTCCTGGCCTTCAGCCAGAAGCCCAGACAGGAGACACCTGACCACCCAAAGGAGGGGGCCAGCAGTAGTGAGCCCAATGTCTCAGGTACAAGGACCAGCTTTCCCCAAGATGGGAGGATGCTGAGCATCTGTAACCCCTGGCCACAGGCATAGGCAGCACACTAGCGGGGAACCTGAGCCTAGGAAGCGGGAGGGAGACCAAGGGTCAGGGGCTCCTCTCTTTTAGACCCTCAGAGCCTCTGTCTGGTTAGTCCTTCAGCAAGTGGAATAAAAAGGGGATGAATTTATCACTCAGAGTCAGAGGATAGGATGGGTCAAGAGGGGAACACAAACTAACACATGGTAGAAAAATAAGAGCCTCCCAAGAAGGCTTTCGTCCATGGTTAGAGACATTCAGCGCATGTCCCAGCTAGAACTAACCAGGGACTGTCAGAGGAGGGGAAGTCATGGCCACTGTCTTAATGGAGTTTCAGAGAGCATGAGCCAAGCTGAGAATTATTGTAGGACACAAACACAACCTCCATGAACCAGAGCCCCTGGGATGGTCCCCTACGTGCCCCCCTAAGGGTCTGGAAAGCGTGAACTGGTCTTTACGTCTTCTTCTTGTTCCCTAGATTGTAATGCGGATAACGCTGCCAAAGCAGATGAGGCCTGCGCTCCCGACACTGGTAAGACATTGGGACGTGAGGTTTGGGGGGGTGTCTTAGTTAGGGTCCTTATTTCTGTGTAGAGACACCATGGCGGCGGCAGCTCTTATAAAGGAAAACATTTCATTGGGGCTGGCTTATATAGTCCACGATCATCATAGTGAGAAGCAAGGCAGCATGCAGGCAGAAGGTACGGAACAAGTGAAGCATGGTTAATAAAAACTCAGGGTCAGTAACGGGGTTCAACCTGAAGATCTAAAAAGCAAAACAGCCAGCCACTGGCTCTGACCTTAACCTCAGTCTGAAATGGCGATCCTGCCTCCAGGAATCTCAGAATGAGACTGTGTGTTGAGAGCTGTCTCCTCCCATTTTATAATCCTCTCTAGGGCTGGGATTAAAGGCATGCCCCACCGTGATTAAAGGCATGCACCACCTGGTTTCTATGGCAACTAGTGTGGCTCCTGGGATTACAGGTGCATGTCATTGTGCCTACTGGGATTAAAGGTGTGTGTTACCATAACCTGGTCTGTAAGGCTGACCAATGGGGCTGTTTTACTCTCAGATCTTCAGGCAGCCTTTATTTATGAAAAGACAATTGAAATGCCACTATAAAGAAGGAACTGGGAGTTCTACATCTTGATCCGCAGGCAGCAGGAGACTGCGTCCCACATTGAGCGTAGCTTGAGCGTATGAAACCTCAGAGCCCACCCCCACAGCGATACACTTCCTCCAACAAGACCACACCTCCTCATAGTGCCACTCCTGTGATTCTATGGAGCCACCACAGAGGAGGAGGAACAAGATGGCCAGCTGGCTTTTTACCCACACAGTGGAGGGATTCTAAGGCTCACTGAAGGTTCTTACCTCCCTGGTCCCGGAACAGAACAGGTCAAGGCTTGGGGCAGGTTGCCAGATGTTTACTTCTGACAAGTTGCTTGCTAGAGATGAGGAGGAGCCTTCACAGGAAGCATGGGAGTGGGTGGGAGTCTGAGTGCCAAGACCTGGCCCTCAGGCAGAAGTATAACTTATTCTACTCTCTACCAATGGGCGGCTGGAGTGGGTAGGGCAAGTATGTAAGAGTATGTCCTGCTGGGCCAACAAACAATGTTCATGAGGGCCTGGAGCGATGCCCCAGCAGTCAAGAGCACTGGCCACTCTTGCAAAGGACTCAGGTGGGAATCTCAGGGCCCAGGTAGCAGCTCACAATGGTCTGCGACACTCGGATGCCCTCTTCTTGCCTCCATAGGCACCAGGCATGCAAGTGGTACACAGACATACATGCATTAAAAATGTCCATACATATAAAATTAAATTAAATTTTAATTTTAAAACAGAAATATCTGTGTCGTTTTTTGAACAAGTTGGAGAGTTTCTAATAATTACCAAAAGATGCCGGAAGAAATTGGTTTTGAAGATCTGGTTTCTAGGTACCTGCTTACTTCATTTTCCTCTGACCTTCAGATTTATACTGCTTCACACAAAGGAGCCAAGGAAACCGTTGTGGGGCTAGGGATTCAATCCAGACCTGTGCAACCTCAATTCCCTGCTCTCTTTCTGTACAGAACGAGGTAGCCAAGCTGCCGGGTAGGTCGCTCCTTGCAAAAGTGCCATTTTAGTTAGTTCCTGGTGGAGCTGCTGTAGCACCTATGGTCTGTTGACCACCTCTGGTACAGCAGATCTGGAATCTTCCCTGACACGTTTATCAGTGAGAAGCCTTTCTCTATGTGCTTGACAAACCCAGGTACTGGAAGAGGTAACACTCACCATCCGTGACATTTACTTTCATGTCCAATAAAAATGTCCTGGTCACTCCCCATCTTAACTAGATCAAGCGATAGAACATGTTGGCTAAAAATCTGGACCGCATTCCCAGCTCAGACACTATCTAGCAGAGAGCTGTGGGCGTGTTTGAGCAATATCTGTGTTGCTGGCCCCTCTGTAAAACGGGAGGATAGTGAGTATTGTTATGCAGGTTGAACGAGTTAGCAGCTGTTCAAAGGCTCAGAACAGTTCCTGACCCACAGTAAATCTTCAATAATATCAGGAGTAAACCCCACCCTAGATGAACGTTCTCTACTTAGATCATTACAATCAGCCAGACTATCCTGGAGGCCACAGCTTCTGTCTCCTGGCAAGCCAGCTTGGCATGCTGTTCGGATGGGAAGTCATTTGGGGACCATGCACTGTGATCCTAAGGTTTCAAATGCAAAGGCTCGGAGAGGCAGACCCTGCTGTACGGGATCGTACTGTTGAGACAGTTTATACATACACAAGCATGAAGTCCAGCTCTTGGGAGGAACACTGAGGAGAAAGACTGCGGTTCCATCGTATTTTTAAATGTGTGTCAGATGAAATGGCTACAAGGTAGGACAGCTGAAAGAGACCAGAGACAGTTTCAGCACAGCCTGGGAGGAAAGCCTCTTCAAGTGAATATTAGCTATAATCCTGATCTTTCTCTTTTCCTGTACCAAGAGAGAAGCCAGAACCATTATAGGGCTTTCAGTGTTTGGTAGAAGCATTGGTAAGTCAGTTAGTTGGGGTTTGTCATGTTGTTTTGAAATTCACTATGGAGCTGGATGTTGTGATGTTTATATATGCTGGTAGTCCCAACTTCTCAGGAAGCGGAGGTGAGAGGATCACTTGAGCCCATGAGTTCAAGGCCAGCCTAGGCCACTCGGAGACTCCACCTCAAAAGAAAAGCGAGGGGCCACAGAGGTTAAGAGCACTTGCTGATCTTCTAGGGAACATGAGTTCACTTCCACCCCCCTCCTCAGGTGGCTGTAACCTGGCTTTAGGGGATCAGAGGCCAGAACAGGAACACACACTCATGAGCACATAGCCACACACACACACACACACACACACACTATACATAATTGAAAATAATAAAAGTCAATCTTTTTTTAAGAGGCAGGGGAAAAGAGAGTGAGACCAGAGGGAGAAGAGAAAAGTAACCCTACACACAGAACTCAGAACATACTCTGGAAAGAGAAAGCTACGGAGGCAGCTCATGGCACTCCAGAGAGCAAGCATGAAGGGAACCGGGCCTTCCTGGTGCCTTCGACGATAGCCATAGGGAAAGACAGCTCAAAGTTGTCTCATTCACTCCTGCCGGCCCCCATCAGCTATGCTAGTCCAGGGCCCGGCGGGGCGATGAACTGAATGCACAAGTGAGTCTTACATCTTACACAGAGTGACAGATGATCAAATCCTGGCACAAAGCATCCGCCCAGCAAGAAGGAAGGAGAACGTTTTTAAACTTGCAACAAGGAGGCATGCTGCCCCAACTTCTTTTACCCAGGCACTGGGCACGTCCAGAGAAATCTTCAGGTTGCATTTCATGACCTAAGGCCCAAAACAATCTAACAGGGTTTGCTTCAGTGGATGAGGAGACAGTATCCAAGAACACACAGAGGGGAGGTCATGTGATCCGAGGGCAGCTGGTCAGTGACGTAGTGGAGATGGACATTCCCAGCTCACTCACAGTAGCTCTGTCATTCTGAGTCTCGGGGACTTGCCATGCGCCGTTCATCTGCTTATGGTAAAGGAAAACATCAAGCCCTGTGGGCTAAACCATGAAAAGGCAATTATCTGAAGTGCGATTCAGTGAGGTTTTTTTTTCAACTGGAGATTTAAAAAGTAATCCATTTGCTGCTAGGTTCCCTTCAATAGATGGCTTAATTAATGCCCCTGTTTACAAAATAATAATAAATAAAATAATAAATAAAAATAAGAATTAGAACCAGGCAGAAGCTTCACAGAGAACCCCTTCCTTCAGTAGGCAAGCCCTGGGCTCACTTGCAATCTGGCCATCTCTGGAAAACCCTAGACTTTTCTTGTCCAAGTAGACACCATAAAATGCTAGATCCTGACTGACATAGCCTCCACCAATCACACCCTTCTGTTCTCAGATGTAACACAGCCCATCTCAAGTCATTCCTTCCCAGAGCAGGGCAGAAGAAAGAGTCTTGCGCAGAGTGCAGGCATTGACTCCAAGTCCTCCAGAGTTCCTGTCATGGTGCCGGTTCACAATATGAAAAGGAAGAGTTCTGGTCCTTGGGGTTTTATTTGGTTTCCCAATCTGTTGAGATTTTTCAGGAACCCACAATGTTGACTCTCTAAAGGAAATACCCTGCTTTTTCCGTCTTTCCAGTTATAAAAGTAGTATACTCATACTGGAGACAATATGAAGAATAATCCTCAAGCCCCCCCCAAAAAAGAAACAGCAACAATAAGATATTAAAGATTGGCGGTTGTCAGAGTAAACGGCAAAGAGTTGACTCGCCAAGCACAGAAGAGCTGCAGGGTGGTGAGATCCCTCCTCACAACATCACAGCGATGGACATGTGTCCAAATCCTTTGTTCAGATGGTGGAATACACCATTCCAAGAGTGAGCGCTACCATGGGCTGTGGGTGATAATGACAGGCTGAGGCAGGACCACAGTTATGACAAACACAGCACTCTTTGTGGCATGTTGATCATGGAGGTACCTACATACCAAATTGTCTACAGGGTATGTGAACTAAATCTCTGTACCTTCTCCTAGTTTTGCTATAAATCTAAACTACTCTTTAACAAGTTTCATCTTTAAAAAGGAAAATTGAGCTCAACTATATTTGCAGTTAAATGTCTATGATTTCATAGTTTTTCTCCAATAGGTTTCTTACATGATTGCGATTAGGCTATATATAATTTTAAAGTTAGGATCGCTTTCCACTCAACATTATAGTCACAAACATCCCTGTCACTCAAGACTTGGGGTGAACCTCAGTTTTGATGCAATGGTCTCTTTTGAGAGGTTCAAACAAGAACAGGTTGAATCCAGCGCAAGCCCAGTCAGTGCTAGAGTCCCCAGAGTCTCCCTTCTGCAGCACTGCCCAGCTGGACGTCAACAGGTACTGCAGAGACAGTGGGCGAAGGCAGGGTGGGCAGGTGCAGCCTGCCCTCGGTGAAGGTGCTTACACCAGGGCGGGCGCTGGATGAGAGCGGATGACTGGAGGTTTGGGGATTTCCTGTGTGGGAGCATGAGAAGGAAGGATGCTAACGGGATCATCGGTGTCTAGAACCTCCCTGCAGGAGTAAACTAAACCTGGTTATGAACCAGAACTGTGACTCATGATCTGCCCAGAACTCTAATGACTGGACCATCTTCAGGAAGAAGTACTACTCTTACATAGCTCAGCTGAACCGTAGCTGGCATAAATGACACACGTTTGAAATATAAAATCGAAAACTTCTGAAATATGCGTGCATCTATAGAAGCCAGTAGGACACCAAGAGAATGAGTGCATCCACCATCCAGCATGAAGTCCTTTCTCCAGCCCTGCCCCACCCCAAGCAGCCTGTGATCTGCCTTCTGTCGCTATGACTGTCGCTGCCCCATCTGCACTCTGTGTGAACAGAACCGTGCACTGTTTCCTTTCTTAGCTCTTATATCTGTTTTTTCCAGCATGATCAGTTTGATATTTAACTGTGTATATTGTCAACATATTTTGTTTGTTAATTAATATTCTAACATATAGAGTTTCTATAATTAGTTCACTTGTTGGAACAGGGACGTTTGGTTAGTTTCCAGTTTGGGATTATTGCAAACAAACTTGTAAATATTCTTTTATAAGTCTTGGTAGGGAGAACTTCCATTCCCCCTCAGCAAAGACCTTGGAATGGAATACCAGGTATCACGTAGCAGGCACCGTGCACGTCAGTTCAAAGGAAATTGCCGAGCTCGTACCAAGACCATTGGGCTATTTACATACCTGGCTGCACATAGGCCCCTGCCGCTCAGTCCTTCATCGACATCGTCATTTCTCCTTGCTCTAACACACAAAGAGCGGCGTCTCACTGTGGTCTGGGATTGCATTTTCCTGGTGACTTCCTGTCATCTGCTCAGTAGACTAAGGGTCATCTATGAATCATCCTTAAAAAACATTCAAAGTTTTTGTTTTACCCACTGATCCTCTCCCTGGCGCTAACAGTGTCTTCCATAGAACAAAATTTTTTAGTATTTTGAAAGAATTATTGACTCCGTGAGTTCGAGACCAGCCTGATCTAAAAAATGAGTTCCAGAAACCAAAAGCAACACAGAGAAATCCTGTCTCAAAAAACCAAAATAATAATAATAATAATAATTTATTTTACTTTATGTGAACTGTGCCTGTATGGATGTTTTGCCTGCATATATGTATTGTACCATTCTCATGTCTGGTGCCTATGGAGGTCAGAAGAGGGCATCACACCTATAGCTTGGGTAATCATGGTTGTGAATCACCACGTGGATGCTGGAAACCAAACCTGAATCCTCTGGAGGAGTAAGAAACGCTTTTAGCCCCTATATCCAAATTTTTTTATTTTTTATGAAACGCAGTTCAGTGCGGTTTGTCTTGTGGCTGATCTTTGCTCTTGTGTCTTAGCAATCTGCTGAACTCAAAATCAGAAAGAACGGTATTTTAACACCATCTAATCTTGAAGGGTCTAATCCTTTAACATGGTATCTATTTTATTTACGTCTCTGCTAACTTCTATCTGATATATTAACATTGTGCAACCTTTGCATCTGTGTTCATAAAGAATGTTGACATGCACCCTCTTGTGATGTCTCTGATTTGGGCAGTGCAGCAATGTTGCTCTTCTTCCGTGGGTTGGGTAGGATTCTTGTCCTTTAAATCTTTCTTGGAGAATTTGTATAACATCCTTAGCAATGCTGCTCTTCTTCCGTGGGTTGGGTAGAATTCTTGTCCTTTAAATTTTTCTTGGAGAATTTGTATAACATCCTTAGCAGTTCTTCTTCAATGCCGAGTACAGTATAGACAGTTTTTGTATTTCACCGAATATCTTTATGCTTGTTTGGGGCGAAGTAAGAGTCTCTGGAAATAGTCACAAGTGTTTCCATACCATTAAACCTCTAGAGCTGCTGCTACCTCGCTGTTGAGGCAGTTTTTGGGGGTCCTCAATGGTAACGTGGATTCTAGGGCCTTCTACCCCATTGCTGAGAATGACCATTCATTCTGACTTTTCTTTTTGATCCAGAGTTTGTCCCTCGTGTCCTGCTTCTTCCCCTACTCCCATCCCAACCCTAACCATCCCATTCCCCAGCCTCTGGCAGTTTCCTCGCCAGGGAGGAACAAGTCCCACTCGGTTATAGAACTGAAGGTGACCTGTACATATCTGTGGGTGGCTGTCCGTCTGTCTAGGCTCTACTCTGGGCTCCGACCTCTTCCTCAACTCACAGAGAATGCCAGGATCTGCCAGAGTGCCCCCTCCCCCACCCTGGTACAACATGGAAACTTCTTCCAAATGCTAAGACGCTAACCGGCATCTCGTCTCTCATTTGCCTCCCATTTCCTCAGGGGCCCTACTTGAAATATAACATCCCATAAGCATTTGCTACTGCGCAGGTACCAGCTGAGCCAGGTGGGACAATACATCTGGTCTGGTGTTACTCTGAGGTATAGACAAAGTGGAAGCCATTGATGGTGTTCCAATGGATGAATAGCCTAAGCACACAGATGTAACTTGGGGCATTAGGGACTCCCCAGTACAAAGGACTATGTTCTCATTTGTTTTCCACATTTCTGGATGAATTCCCGTGCCATTTCTTCCAGGGATAATTTTAGTAGTTTGGTTGCAGAAGTAATTTCATCTCAATCTCTCCCACCTCACTATTTCTCTTGTTATCTCATTCAAATTCTTTTTACCACTTCCGGGTCACCTTAGAAGCTTTCCGGCCTTACTTAATAGAGGTTATGTCTTCCCGCAGCTCCAGTGTCTTGTCCAATAGAACATTACCTTCAGACCTCTGGCCCTCTGAGACTTCTGGGTGAAGCTTTCTCTTCCCCTGTCTTCTGTCTTCCATTCTGGGTTTTGTCGGCTCTGCCGTGGTCTCTGCATGGTCCCTCTGTAATGCAGAGACCTCGCATCTCCTCTACAGTCAGTCTGAATGACAGCTAACTCCTTTCTAACTCACAGCCCATGCTGCGGGACAGGGCGGACCTTCTCTCTCAGCTCTGCTGTCCCAGGGTGGAATGTTCCCTCCCATCGTGTGGCTCTGTGCTTCTCTGAATAGTGTGAGGTGCCAGAAGGCACTGCCATCGAGGCTGCCTCCACCTTTGTTCATGCTGACAGCGCTCACTGCTTGTTGGCATCATGGTGCCTCCATGGCCTTGCCCACTGGCAAGGGTTCTGTTCAGCCCCTAGTCAGTTGTGTCCTGTGGGTTGTGCATACGCCTATGAAAAGAGTTCTCATGGGTATGAAAGTAGCCAAGCCGCGGAGAGAAAGAACAAAGTACCTGAGGAAATCGTCTTCGCATAGTGAAATGAAACCCCTCTTGTTCTCACTGATAACGAATTTTGTACTTCTGAAGCTTTTCCTCGTGGAGCATTTCGGCATTTCCTTGGCAAATAGTTAAGGTTTCCTGGTTTCTGAAAATGGGATTGTCAGGGTTTTCCTTTTGGATATCAGTCTCTTCATTTGTCCTTAACTATATTTTCAGAAATGAATTATGAGATACCACATCCTCGCATGGCTCCAGGGACTGACCTACTTGGGGCAGTGAGGGAATGAAGAAAAGACAGATGCAGAGGTGCAGAGAAGCTAGGATTAGGCTGTCTAGGCTCTGATGGGGAAGCCACAGCAACCCAGAAGCTTTGCCAAGTGTTTGTCATCTACAGTTAAACAAGGAAGCGGGGTTATTGCACAGCAGCTGATCAAGGGGGTGGGGTCATTACCTCAGATAAACAAGGAGACAGGACTATTACATACAGCTGAACAAGGAGACAGGCTTCACTAACTCAGTAGATGCGCTCTCTGTAGGGTAGCAATCTCCAAGAGGTGAACACAGTGGATGGACGACAGGGAACATCTTCTGCACGCACTATGAACATCCATGTATGAACTAGTTCTGCATGCACTGTGAGCATCAACACATGAACTAGTTCTGCACACACTATGAGCATCCACATATAAACTAGTTCTGCATGCACTATGAGCATCCACGTATGAACTAGTTCTGCACGCACTATGAGCATCCACGTATGAACTAGTTCTGCACGCACTATGAGCATCCACGTATAAACTAGTTCTGCACGCACTATGAGCATCCACGTATGAACTAGTTCTGCACGCACTATGAGCATCCACATATGAACTAGTTCTGCACACGCTATGAGCATCCACGTATGAACTAGTTCTGCACACGCTATGAGCATCCACGTATGAACTAGTTCTGCACGCACTGTGAGCATCCACGTATGAACTAGTTCTGCACGCACTGTGAGCATCCACGTATGAACTAGTTCTGCACACACTGTGAGCATCCACAGCTAGAGAAAGGCTCTGCACTGCCATGGGTCTGAGGCACTGGTCCTTGACACTGTTGCCTCAAGTCAACAGCGCACATCTATTATCTGGGGACGCCACATTGACTAAAGGCCTCTTCAGGTCCCCTGCTAAGGAAGGGTAGGAATGTGGTGAAAGCCCACCCAGAATTACTTCTGCAAATGAAGTATTGAGCGCAATATGGTGAGTGACATTTATCTGTCCACTGTGTTATCACCAGGACACACTGTCGTCTTTCCTGGAAACTCAGAGAATGGCTAAACTTTCTGCAAGGACATGCAGTCCCAAATGGATCAAAAAATGAAGCCATTCATAGAAAACAGTTACAGCCTGGATTTCTGTGACCATGCCATATCATATGCATTAATTATATTTTTCTAACACCCCTAGAACATTCTCTCCTCAACCATGGAGAAGCTGGGACCATAAGGAGGGTTAAAGTTTACTGACGTGAAGGTCCTTAGATGCTCTCCTTTTGTCTTTCAGAATCAAAGATGGAAAAGACACAAGCACCGCCTAAAGACCTAGAGACCGTGACCCCATGGGAGGATCCTGATGCTCTGTCTTCAAGCCCAGATGCTCCCGTGGTGTACCTGAAGGATGTCGTGTGTTACTTGTCCCTGCTGGAGACGGGGAGACCTCAGGATAAGCTAGAATGTAAGCGCTCACCTGCCTAGGGCCTCAGCTTCTTCCCCGAGGAAGACCAAGGTTCCTGCCCATCATTTCTCACACGCTGGAGATGCACCTGGGCCCCGGGGAGGTTTCTCTGACTCTTTACTAGCGGTGACAACAACATGTCCTAGAATCTACCCAGGACACAGCGCCAGCCTTGAAGTTGGGAAGGGCATCTGAGACCTTGGCCATTTGAAAGAGAGAGAGATTGCTAGCAAGGTCTCAAGACTGCTTTGTCTGGCAGGGCCTTCTGGATGCCTCTAAGTAGAAAGCTGCTGCTTCACCCTGATAATATTTTTTTTTAAGAAAAGATACTCAACATCTGCTCTTCCCCTATGTGAGCCCAGAACTCCGTAACTATAGGATGTCCTCCTCCTTTCCCTCTCTCCCTGTTCTTTACCATTACTTTATTGTATTTTATGTCATTTATTTTAGGACAGGCTTTCTCTATGTAACCCTTGCTATCCTGGAACTCACTATGCAGACCAGGATGCCTTGAATTCCCAGAGAATGGCTGGCCTCTGCCTCCCAAGTACTGGTATTAAAGGCCTATGCCTGCATACCAGGACAGCCCTCCCTGCTCTGCCTTCCTCCCTTCCTGTCTTCCTCCCTTCCTTCCCTTCCCACTTCCTTCTTACCTTCTTCCTCTCTTCCTCCTTCCATCCCTCCTTCCCTCCCTCCCTTCACCATCTTTCTTTCCCTGATCTCTAATAAGCCTCAATCTTGGTAGAGTTTATTTCCATCTCTCCATTCATCCCTATGCTCGAGCTCTTTGCTCAGCAGGAGAGTTAGGTTTGGTTTCGTGGTGCTTCAAAGTCAGTTTCAAACATACCTTCAGATGCTGGGGATGGTGGCACATGCCTGTGGTGAATCTCTGAATTCAAGGAAAGCCTGCTCGACATAGTGAGTTCAAGGCCAGCCAAGGCTGTGTAGTGAGACCCTGTCTCAAATATAATATTATTGAATTATTGAATATATATTATTCAATATATATTATTGAATATGTATATATATTAAATATAAAACCAAACATGCCTTCAGGAGCACAGTATGAGCTAGGCAGATAGAGCCTGTGGCCTTGAAGAACTGTTCCAGATTGCTCTCCTGACCTCTAGAGTCATCGGCATGCTTTTCTGAGCGGGTAAAAGGACCCTGTTACAGAACTCATCTTATATCTGCCTCTCTTGGGAACTCAAGTAGCAGAAAAATAATAAATTTTGTAGTAAAAGTCAAAATTCAGTTAATAAGACTAGTCAACAAAGATTATTACCAAGAGAAGAATGCCAAAGGTTAACTCTGCCAACCCCGAACTGACAAACTGGCTCCTTTGCTAAGCTTAAACTCTCTCCTAGGCTGGGGGAGTTCGGGATGCAAGTCTCCAGTGCTAGCTTGGTCAAATGTAGCAGATTTCTTTTCTGTTCTGGCTAAAGTTAAAAATGAAATTATCGAATGATTTGCAACAGTCAGGAGGGCTTTGCATCTTAGGCATTGTGTGTGTTGATCGCCAAGGTGGATGCATCAATTCTTCATGTCACTGCCACTCAGACTGACTTTTGCCAACAGAAAGAGAGAACAATTATGCTTTGTTTTTTTCAATATACAGACTTTTTTTTTCTTCTCGCATGCATTACATCCTGACCACAGTCTCCCCTCCCTCCACTCCTCCCAGTTGCCTCCCCCTCTCCCTCTCCACCAGACCCCCTCCTCCTCTGGTACCCTTCAAAACAGAGCAGGCCTCCCAGGGACATCAACTGAGCACAGCATAATAAGTTACAATAAGATTAAGCATAGCCCCTCACAGCAAGGCTGGATGAGGCAAGCCAGTAGGAGGGAAAGAGTCCCTGGGGCAGAGACATCTCATTCTCACTGCTAGGGATCCCACAAGAACACCAAAGTAAACAACCATAACATATATGCAGAGGATCTGACTCAGACCTGGGATAGTTGCTTCAGTCTCTGTGCATTCCTATGAGCTCTGCTTAAGTGATTCTGTGGACCATCTTCTCGTGGTGTCCTAGATCCCTCTGACTCCTACAGTCTTTCCTCTCCCCGGCTCCTGCCAGTGTTTGGCTGTGGGTCTCTGCATCTGTTTCCACCAGTTGCTGACACCTCTGATGACAACTGAGCTAGGTGCTGATCTGTGAGCACAGCAGGATGTCATCAGTAATCATGTTATTGATTTCTTTTCCAGTCATGTTTGGTTCTGTCTCGGGTCTCTAGGCTATCCAGGCTCTGGCTCCTGGCCATCCAGGCAGTGTCAGACATGGGCTTTCTCTCTTGGCATGGGCCTCAAGTTGGACCAGTCATGAGATGGCCACTCCCACAAGTTCTGTGACACCATTTCCCAGTACATCTTACAGGCAGGACATATTGTAGGCTGGTTTTGTGACTGGTTTGATGCCCCAGTCCTACTGCCAGAAGTCTTGCCTAGTTACAGAAGATGGCCCGTTGAGGCTCTGTATCCCTCATTACTAGGAGTCTTCTCATAGACTTCAGGGGGTTCCCACAGCACTATGTTTCCACAGTGACCTCCAAATGCCCCCCAATTCCAGTTGTCTCTCCCAGTACTCTCCCTGCATTCCCCCACATACACACTTCCTGATCACTCCTGTTCCTGTCCTCACCCACCCAAAAACTCTCTTCCCAAGGAGAGCCTCCTTGGTATCTAGCCTCTCTGGGTCTATGACTATCCTTTACAGCTAATATCCACTTATGAGTGAGTACATACCATGTTTGTCTTTCTGGATCTGGGTTGCCTCATTCAGGATAAATTTTTATAGTTCTATCCATTTTCCTGCAGATTTTATGATGCCATCCTTTTTCACAGCTGAGTAATATGCCATTGTGTAAATGTACTACATTTTCTTTATTCTTTGGTTGAGGGGCATCTAGGTTGTTTTCAGTTTCTGACTATTATAAAGAAAGTTCCTGTGAGCATAGTCAAGTGAGTGTCATTGTGGTAGGTTGGAGCATCCTTTGGGTATATGCCCAAGAGTAATATAGCTAGGCCTATGGTAGATTGATCCCCAATTTTCTGAGAAACTGCCATATTGATTTCAAAGTGGCTGTATAAGTTTGCACTCCCACCAGCAGTGGAGGAGTGTTCCCCTTACTCCACATCCTCTCCATCATCCAGCATGAGCTGTCACTTGTGGGGTTTTTGATCTTAGCCGTTCTGACAGGTGTAACATGGAACTCAGTTGTTTTGATTTCCATTTCCCTGATGGCTAAGGATGTTGAACATTTCTTTAAGTGTTTCTCCGTCATTTGAGATTCCTCTATTGAGAACTCTGTTTATATCTGTATCATAATTTTAATTGCATTATTTGGTGTTTTGATGTCTAGTTTCTCGAGTTCTTTATATGTTTTAGATTTTATCCCTCTGTCAGATGTGGGGCTGGCAATAAAAATCTTTTCCCAGTCTGTAGACTGTTGCTTTGTCCAATAAAGGTGTTACTTGCCTTACAGGAGCTTTTCAGTTTCAAGAGGTCACACTGATTGGATTATTGATCTTAGTGCCTGAGCTAGCAGTGTTCTGTTCAGGAAGTTATCTCCTGTACCAGTGCGTTCAAGGCTATTTCCCACTAACTCTCCTATTAGGTTCAGTGTATCTGATTGATCCACTTGGACTTGAGTTTTGTGAAGGGTGATAGATATGAATCTATTTGTATTTTTCTACATGCTGATATCCAGTTAGACCAGCACCATTTGTTGAAGATGCTTTCTTTTTTTCCATTGTGTATTTCTGACTTCTTTATCAAAACTCAGGTGTCCAGAAGTATGTATATTTATGTCTGGTCTTTGATTTAATTCCACCGATCAGTCTGTCTGTTTTTATAACAATACCATGCAGTTTTTATTACTATAGTTCTGTAGTACAGCTTTAAATCAGGGTGATGATACCTCCAGAAGTTCTTCAATTAAACAGGATTGTTTTTGCTATCCTGTGTTTTTCCTTCTTCCATATTAAGTTGAGCATTGTTCTTTCATGGTCTGTAAAAAAAAAAATGTTTTGGAGCCAGGTGGTGGTGGTGCACACCTTTAACCCCAGCACTCAGGAGGCAGAGGCGGGCAGATCTCTGTGAGTTCAAGACTAGCCTGGTCTACAAGAGCTAATTCCAGGACAGGCACCAAAGCTACAAAGAAACTTTGTCTCGAAAAAAACAAAAAAAAATTGTTTTGGAATTTTGAGGAGGATTGTGTTGAACCTGTAGACTACTTTTGATAAAAATGGCCATTTTTACCATGTTAATCCTACCAGTCCATGAATGTGGACAATCTTTCCATCTTCTGAGATCTTCTTCAATTTCTTTCTTCAAAACTTGAAGTTTTTGTCATTTACAAGTCTTTTACTTGCTTGGTTGGAGTTACCTCAAGGTATTTTATATTATTTGTGGCTATTGTGAAAGGTGTAATTTCCCTGATTTCTTTCTCAGTCCATTTGTCATTTGTATATAGGAGGGCTACTGATTTTTCTTTGAGTTAATCTTGTATCCAATCACTTCATAAAAGCTGTTTATAGGAGTTACTTGGTAGAATTTGGGGCCTGCTTATATATATTATCATATTATTTGCAAATAATGCTACTTTGGCTTCTTCCTTTCCAATTTGTATCCCCTTGATTTCCTTTTCTTGTCTTATTGCTCTAGTAGAACTCTGAGTGCTGTATTGAATAGATAAGGAGAGAGTGGACAACCTTGTCTTGTTCCTGATTTTAATGGAATTGCTTTGAATTTCTCTCCATTTAATTTGATGTTGGCTATATGCTTGCTGTAAATTGCCTTTATTATGTTTAGATATGTCCCTTTTAACCTTAATCTCTTCAATACTCCTATCATGAAGAAGTGTTGGGTTTTTGTCAAAGGCTTTTTCAGTATCTAATGGGATGATCATGTGGGCTTTTTCTTTTAGTTTGTTTATATGGTGGATTACATTGCTGATTTTCATATATTGAACCATCTCAAGGAGGAAGCCTACTTGATCATAGTGGATGATCTTTTTTATGTGTTCTTGGATTTAGTTCATGTGTATTTTATTGAGTATTTGCACTATGTTCATGAGGGGAGTTGGTCTATAATTCTCTTTCTTTGTTGAATCTTTCTGTGGTTTGGGTATGAGGGTGACTATAGCCTCATAAAATGAATTTGGCAATGTTCCTTCTGTTTCTATTTTGTGTACTAATTTAAGGAATATTAGCATTAACTCTTCTTTGAAAATCTGGTAGAATTCTGTGCCAAAATTATCTAGTTCTGGGCTTTTTTTTTGTTGAGAGACTTTTAATATCTGTTTCTATTTACTTAGGGGTTGTAGATCTATTTAAATGATCTATCTCATTTTTTTTAACTTTGGTAAGTAGTATCTATTGAGAAAATTGTCCATTTCTTTTAGATTTTCCAATTTTTTTGGAGTACAGGTTTTTAAAGTATGACCTAATGATTCTTTGGATTTCCTTGGCATCCGTTGTTGTGTTCCCCCTTTTCATTTCTGATTTTGTTGATTCCCATATTCTCTCTCAGCCTTTTAGTTAGTTTAGGTAAGGGTCTGTCTTGTTAATTTTCTTAAAGAACCAACTCTTAGTTTCATCGACTCTTTGTACTGTTCTTTTTGTCTTTATTTTGTTGATTTCAGTCCTCAGTTTGATTATTTCCTGCCATCTACGCCTCTTTGGTGAGCTTACTTCTTTTTGTTCTTAAGTTTTTAGGTGTGCTATTAAGTTGTTAGTATGATCTCTCTCCAATTTCTTTATGCAAGAACTTAGTGCTATGAACTTTCCTCTTAGCACTGTTTTCATTGTGTCCCATAAATTCAGGTATGTTGTGCATTCATTTTCATTGAATTCTAGGAAGTCTTTAATTTCTTTCTTTATTTCTGCCTTGGCCCAGTTGTCCTTCAGTAGGGAGTTGTTCGGTTTCCATGAGTTTGTAGACTTCCAGTTATTTGCATGGTTGAAATCCAGCTATAATCCATGGTGGGCTGATAGAATGCAAAGAGTTACTTTAGTTTTCTTGCATCTGTTGAGATTTGCTTTGTGACCGAGTATGTGGTCAATTTTGGAAAATGTTCCAGGAGGCACTGAGAAGAAGGTATATTCTTTTGTGTTTGGGTGAAATGTTTTGTAGATATTTGTTAGGTTCATTTGCTTCATAACATCTGTTAGCTCCAGTATTTCTCCATTTAGCTCTGTCTGGATTCCCTGCCCATTGGTGAGAGTGGGATTTTGAAGTCTCCCACTATCGATGTGTGAAGGTCAATGTGTGATTCAAGCTTTCACAGTGTTTCCTTCACAGACATGGGTGCTCTTGCACTTGGGGCATAGATGTTAAGAATTGAAAGATCATCTTTGTGGATTTTCCCTTTAATGAATATGAAGTGTTTTTCTCTGACTCTTTTAATTAATTTTTGTTTGAAGTCTATTTTGTTAATTATTAAAATAGCTACAGCAGCTTGTTACTTAGATCTAATTTGCTTGGAAAATACTTTTCTATCCCTTTACCCTGAGACAACATCTATCTTCGATGTTGAGGTGGGTTTCTGGTATATGTAGCAGAAGAATGGATCCTGGTTTTGCACCCATTCTGTTACTTTGTGGTTTTTTATTGTGGAATTGAGTCCACTGATATTGAGAAATAGCAATGACCAATGGTTGTTAATTCCCATTATTTCGTTGTAGTTGTTGGTTTGGTGATGATAGTGTGTGTGTGTGTGTGTGTGTGTGTGTGTGTGTGTGTGTGTGTGTGTCTTCTTTGGGTTAGAGCAGTATAAGATTATTTCCTGTGTTTTCATGAGTAGAGTTAATCTCCTGAGTTGGAGGTTTCCTTCTAGTACCTTCTGTAAAACCAGATTTGTGACTAAATTGTTTAAATTTGACTTTATCATGGAGTATCTTGTTTTCTCCTATGGTGTTTGAAAGTTTTGCTGGGTATAGTATTCTGGGATGGCATCCATGGTCTTTTAGAATCTATAGGACATCTGTCCAGGCTGTTCTGGGTTTTAGAGTCTCCATTGAGAAGTCATGTTTAATTCTGATAGGTCTGCTTTTATATGTTACTTGGTCTTTTTGCTTTGCAGGTTTTAATATTCTTTCTTTGTTCTATATGTTTAATGTTTTGATTATTATGGTAAGGGGAACTTTCTTTTTTGTTCCAATATATTTGGTGTCCTACATGCTTCCTGTACTTTTATAGACATGTCCTTCTTTAGGTTAGGACAATTTTCTTGTATGATTTTGTTGAAATATGTTCTGGGTCTTTCAGCTGAGATTTGTCTCCTTCTTCTATTCCTATTATTCTTAGGATAATTCCTATTGGTCTTTTCATGGTGTCTCAGATTTCCTAGATGTTTTGTGTCAGGAAGCTTTTAGATTTAACATTTTATTTGACCAGTGTATCTATTTATTCTATCATATCTTTGACTCCTGAGATTCTCTCTTCCATGTCTTGTATTCTGTTGGTGATGCTTGCATCTGTATTTCCTGTTCACTTACCTAATGTAGGAGGTTCTTTTGTTCATTTGTTCCTTTAATTGGGTAATGAATAAAGAAATTGCTTTAGGCCTGACAGGGCAGAACTTAGGTAGGTGGAGAAGACAGAACTGAATGCTGAAAAGAAGGGCAGAGTGGGAGATGCCTTGGATTTTCTGCCTGAGACGGACGTGGGTTAGAATCTTGCCAGTAAGCCACAGTCACATGGCAATACACAGATTAAATTAAGATGTAAAAATTAGCCAATAAGAAACTAGAGCTAATAGCCAAGCAGTGTTTTAATTAATATGGTTTCTGAGTGGTTATTTGGGGGGCTAAGCTAGCCAGGCAGCAGGGATAAACAAGGGACCCCACTCCTTGTAACACTTACCCAGATTTTCCTTTTCCAGAATTCCCTTGGTTTGTGTCTTCTTTATTGCTTCTATTTTCATTTTCAAGTCTTGAACAGTTTTATTAGTTTTCTTCATCTGTCTGTTTTTGCTTGGCTTTCTTTAAGAGAAAATTTTTCTTAAAAATTTTTCTTTCTTTAAGAGAAAATTCTCTTTCTTTAAGAGAAAACTTCACTTATTCCAATTTTTTGGTTGTGTTTTCCGGGATTACTTTAAGGGATTTATTCATTTCCTCTTTAAGGACCTCTATCATCTTCCTCAAGTTGGTTTTAGGTATATCCTTGTGCTTCAACTATGTAGGAATATTCAGGGTTTGCTGTAGTAGGTTGCTGGGCTCTTGTGGTGACATGTTGCCTTGGCTTTTATTGAGTATGTTCTTACATTGGCATCTAGACACCTGGGGTTGGGGTGATTGTAGGTCTAGGTGCCACTTTCTGAGTTTGTCTTTCTTGGGTGGGTGTTTTGATTCTTGGTTTCTGGTCTTCTGGCTGGAGTCCCCACCCACGGTGGCCTCTGGCCAAGCAAGGGGATTCCACTCAAGCTGGGAGCCGGAGTTCCGGCTGCCAGTGTGGCTTCTGGTCCAGCCAAGAGTCCTCCGCTGGAGTTGGAGGCTAGGCTATGGAAACAGAGAGGAAGACGGTTGGGTGTTAGCTGGGCAAGCACTGAGGGACAGGGGGCAGTCTGTGAGGGAGAGCTTACCTGGAGTTCTGTCTAATATTTTTTAATATAGAAAATTTCAGAGAATGGCAGCGGATTCAGCGAACACTATGTGTGAGCCCCACAGTCTCCACCATTAGCGCTAACACCATCACTCTTGCTCTGGGAATACACCCCCTCCCAATCCCTCTGCTCTGATTGTTTCAAAGCAGACTCCAGAATCACGTGATTTCATCGGGAAATAGTTCAATCTATACCTCTAAGATCACACTCGTCCTTAAGTGAAAACTCAACACTACTGTCACATTCAAATACAATGCTATCACACTATTGCCAGAAATAACCGGCTTTCACATTTCCCCCAGTTAGCCATGGATGCTCACTGTTTGTTTGGCTCACTTTCCCACTGAGCCCAGACACCGTCATTAACCATTATCTCTCTTCACTGCCTTTGAAGTTTTGGTCCCTCTCCATTTTCAGCTAATATTTTCCCTTACAATCTTTGGTGCAGATAGGGTCAACTGTTCAGCGTTGTCACTGGTTTGGGTTTTTATCCTATCAGTCTAAATCATACCCTCGTCTTAATGACTGAAAACAAGTGTCTCTATTTTGAGAACTAAACATGCATCTTTCTGGACGCCATCCCTGAAACTCCACCTAGGGTCAAGGCAAGAGCACCTCCCATCGGCGCAACACCATATATTTATTTGCTAAGTATTGTGAATCCATTTTCTCACTTTTTGTCAGTCTCATAATAGCCTTGAAAGGGCTGACATGCTTATCTCATTTCACACGTGTGAAACTGTGGGAGGTTTAAAAGAAAGGTGTCTGAACACGGGTCACGTGACCCCATTGTCCTGGAACAATACTAGTGGATGCTCTGATCTTTCTGTCGCACAGCATGTACTGTGTGCCCCTAGCTGGAATATTCTGAGGCACCAGAGAGAATGAGAAGGCTATAACCCTGCTTTTAAAGAACTTAAACTCTAGTCAGGTACATACCAGGCAGGGGGAACATACACGGTGCAGGGCATTTAAGACATCTGGAGGCAAATGATTTTCTAAGAGTAGCATCGTGTGAGCAGACAGCCTGTGCTGAGCGGTGACCGGGACGCCCGCAGGGTGAGCGTATAAAACATGGCTTGCAAGGGAAGAAATGTCTAGCTCGCTCCCTGCCCTGCTTACTTTCGAGATCACAGTAACCCAGAGATCACATCTCTGCATTTTTGGGTGAATGTAACTGTGTTGGTGAACACTTAGTCTTTAGTTCCAATCCTTCCCAGACCTTCCTGTCTACTTCACCTCCCTGTGGCTAACAAGATAGTTCCAGGCAGCATGCTGACGCTTGCTCCAAAATCCAAAACTTTTGAGACTTTACTTACGTCATAAGTGAAAATTTTCACATCTGACCTCATGTGTTAGATTGCAATCAAATTGGGATACACTAAAAATATTACCTAAAATTTCCTGAAGGCTAAGTATGGAAAGTATGTGAGAAATATTAAATAATATAATATTGAATTTAGAATTAGAATAATGTCCCCTTCCCTAAAATATCTGATTATTTATATGAAATACTTCCTAATACAAAAAAATTCCACGAATCTGAACCATCCCTGGTTCCTAGCATTTGGGATAAAGGGTGATTCAGAAAATTCAACATCTTTAATGTCCTGTGGCCTCTGCAGCAGCAACTGCTTCATGTCATTATTACATAGGGCAGGGTCATTACAATTAAATGCATCCAGCAGTATCTGCTGCCTAAGAAATGTCATATGTAAATGTTCACTAATAAAAGAAAATGAAGAGAAATAATTTATCAAATGCTTTCTACCTTCCCAGACCTATCGATTGCCATAGCCATTAATCCTTATGATCCCTTAGAAGAAATACTACATTTTCCATCTTACGGATAGTGTGACTGACCCCAGAAGGAGAATAACTTCCTTGCTATCCCAGATGCGGTCGTGCACACCAAGATGTCAGCGTGCCTGACTCTGCACTCGTCTGTGTGCAGTGGAGGCAAAAGTCCCGCTCTAATTTTGGTGCCTCCATCCACCCAGCCTCTGGGTTTTTAAGTTGTGTCCAGGTGACACCGAGAGACATGCACGCTCTCCGGGGAGTCCCACTTGTGACCTGGATCTCATGTGCCACAGAGTCGCTGCTCAGAAGGGTCCAAAACCCAGGGGGCTTCACTCTTCTCCCTTGCTTCACCTCTTCCCTAAGGAAGTCATAAGCTGTCCCTTAGAGGGCTAGCTGTCTGTAACGGCCCATGCCCCGATGTTGCCAAGATCTAGGCTAAAAATGGGCGTAGTAGAACATCAACTGTGCTGATTCCTGGAAGGCACCTTGGGCCTAACCTGTGTGTTTCTTGCAGTCATGTTTCGTCTCTACGACTCTGATGAAAACGGACTCCTAGACCAAGCGGTAAGCTTTCACTTCAACAAAGCCCTGGGGAAAGCAGGGGTGTAGTGACAGTGATGGGAGCATCCAGTCACCCCAGTTCCATCCCTACAGGAACTGCGGGTCTGGCTAAGGGATACAGATCATGAACAAAGTTCCTGCCTGCTGTTTCCCATGAGTCAGCCTGTAAAGTGCAGAGTCATTCCTTCTTCCAGACCCAGCCTGTAGAGCACAGAGTCCAATGTTCCTTCTTCCAGAACGAGAAGCCTGGAACTCCACAATATCAGGATAGGGAGATATTTTCTATTTTCATCAAATGTAACTTCCCTTGAAATTTCCTGCTGGGACCCAGGGGTCAAGAGTGGGGGAGCAGAGAAGCAACAAGACCAGGGCAAGAGGAGAAGAGGAAGGTTACTGGCGAGATTCCTATCTACCCAAGCTTAGGAGCCTGCCCCGTCCTGTCTGTTCCGAACCCTATGCCCACACCTCACACCTTCAACAGGAGGCAAAAGCAGGTCAGAACCAGAGAGCAAGAGGAGGGCTAGAGAGAGAAAAGTCCAAGAAAGAAGGAGGCCCTGGATCCAAACCTGGTGGTCATGACTTACTGCCAGGGCTTCCAAACAGATGGCTAACTGAAATCAGAAAAGAAAAGGAAGGAAAAAGAGAGGGAGGGAGGGATAAGGGAGAAAATGAAAGAGGGACAGAGGGACAGGGGAAATAAGTCCACTAGGCCAACGAGCCACGCCAACTCTCCCTACCCTGGCATCCTGTGGCCTCTCCAACACTGTTGTATTCTGGGGGTTGTGGTCTTCAATGAGACAAGCACAGACTCTGGCAGACCACAAGCATCCATTTACTGAGGGTTTACAATGTCTGGTGCTACTCAGAGAGCCGAGGATGCATTATCGTGACCAAATGACAGCATCCTGTCCCCTTGTGCAGCTTCCATTCTAGTCTAGGTATCACTACACAGCATCAGATACCTGCAGATCTGGGCACGGTGAAGCTGTGTTCAGGAAGCTGAGGCAGGAGAATCATTCGTACCTGTCTCAAAATAAAAGGGGGTAGGATTAGGGCTGGAAATATAGCTCAATCAGAGAGCATTTGCCTAGCCTAAGACTTCAGTTCAGTCCCAGCACTGCAAAAAGTAAAACCGTACAGTAGAAAATACATATGCATAGACTTCCACGCATATTGGGTAGATGTCTGTTAATAAGAAAAACAAAGGAAGTAGGAAACATTGGAGGGAGTTGCTGCTTTCAGAGAGGTTGTCAAGAAAGGCCTCCCTGGGGAAGGGACATCAGAACAGAGACTCGGAGAAGGTGACGTCTCGGGAAGAGCCCTCTAGGTAGAGGACATTGAGTGCAAATCCTGATGCATTCCCCAAGATGCCAGAGGATGCAGTGGAAACCGGGCTAGCTAGAGAAGAGCAAGTGAGCAAAAAAGAAGCCAGAGTGAAGGACCAATGGGAGCACAGACGGTGTGTGTGAGTGGGGGCAGGGCGCCAGCACGTGAAGTTTCCCTTAACCTCAAGAGAAATGAGGAGACATCCAAGGTTAGGGACAGAAGCGACGTATTTGGACATCTCGGGCATCATTCTAGAGACCACATCAAGTAGGCCAAAGTCACCAGACAGAGACCTAAGGAAGCAATCAGGGCACAGACCTGCAGGCAGAACACAGTACTTCAAGTGGTAACCGGTTCAATCTGGAACATATTTTAAGATAAAGCTGGCCGACAGACACACGTCTCAAATGAGTCCTCTGACTCGACTTCACCCCTGGAATCCCTGGCTGGTGAGGTCCCAGCTCCTTTGTGAACAATCCCAGTGGCAAAGAAGTCATGTCTCCACAACAGGTGTGCCACTGCTGGGAACGAGCTGGACAGGGCTTCCCGCCTGCTCGTGTGGTATGAGTTTGCTGACCAACACTCAGTACGCTGTTCTGCCCTCCTTCCCCAACCCAGGAGGGGATCAGAATAGGTTCCCTTCACATTGTCCCTTCCCTGCATCCCTCAGCTTCCCGCTGCCCTCTGCTGCTAACCAGAACCAGGGAGACACAAACTGCACAATGACCTTGAGTATTTAAAAGTTCCATCACACACCTTACACAAAATCTCCTCCAAACCAAAGGGTCCCCGTTCTCCACTGTTCCTCCTTAGCTGCTTTAAACACCCACACTGGACAAGCTCAGCTTGTCGGCACCGTTATCAAAACACAGCATACAATGGAACCTGCCCATCCATTGCTTTACAGATGTGGCTCGGTCAGGGTAGGTGGGGACTTACTTCTTCCTGAAGCTAGACCACTCTACTGAGTCTAATTCTCAGTTCCCAAGCCACATTATCTCACAGAACCCTGGACCCCAGCAGACTCACGCACTTTTCCGTTAAAACGTCCTGCCCACTTCACTGCGCTCATCCACTGCCCACCCTG
Organism: Microtus pennsylvanicus; assembly: GCF_037038515.1. Classification (NCBI taxonomy): domain Eukaryota; kingdom Metazoa; phylum Chordata; class Mammalia; order Rodentia; family Cricetidae; genus Microtus; species Microtus pennsylvanicus. Next base: position 71,875,481 of record NC_134579.1, read on the forward strand.
TGGTTTGGCTGGAGGTCACTGTTTCCCTTTGAGAAAAGTACTGTTTGTTCACATGCAAGAGGCTGGAGCAAGCGGATCACCAGTTCAGGTCCAGCATGAGATGGAAGAGGAGAAGAATAGAGGGGCGGGGGAGAGAGCGAGACATAGTGAGAGGATATATATCTGGGTCAGGGGCTGCAGAGATGACGCAGGGGTTAAAGGTGAATGCTGTTCTTACAGAAGAGCCAAGTTCAGCTCCTCGCTTTCATGTTGGGCAGCTTACAGTCACCTGTAACTGCAGCTCTAGGAGATCCCATGCCCTTTTCTGGCCTCTGCAGGTACCTGTGTTCACATGCATACCACCCCCCCCACACACACACACACATTAAATATAAAATGTGTCTTTAAAAGCTAATAGCTGTTGAGGCTTGGCTTGCTGGACTTAGCCCTAAATTCTGCATGATGGAAGTAAGACTTTCCAATCTTCAGTTTGCCCACCCACATCATCTCCTAGAACAATCTCACTGTGCACATCTTAGGTAGGGTCCATACAAAAGACACTAGCTGACACCAGATACTTCACCAGCACAGTGCAGTGTTTCCATGGCTCCCTCCAGGCACCGACTTGCCAGCATCTGGCATGTTGGTAACAGGTTAAGTAGAGACAGGCCTTGGTGCCAAAGGGGTAATCCATCAGGCAAACAAGCCCTTAAAAGCCTCCTGTTCACCAAATTCTAGGCTCGGGGTTGAGTAGAATACAAAGGAAAGAGGAGATACTGAAATAAATCTAAATCAGTGTTTGAGCCAAGACCAACACAGGACGTGAACCTGACTCCAAAGGCAGACAGATAGAGCCCTCTCTGCTGAGGTGTGGGAACAGAGAGTAAGTGATAAGAACAGCAAAGAGAGGCCTGTCTTCATCTGCATTCACAGAACTTACAGGAGAAAAGGAGGGAGGGAGGCAAGGAAGGAGGGAGGGAGGGACAGAGGAGGGAGGAAGTGAGGAAGGAAAGAAAGAGAGAAAGGAAGGAAAGAGAAAGAAAGAAAGAAAGAAAGAAAGAAAGAAAGAAAGAAAGAAAGAAAGAAAGAAAGAGGGAGGGAGGGATAAAAAAAGAGAAAACAAAATTCAAGATTCCTTGTGGTTTTCGGGTCAAAGGACAGAATGGTGGGAGGAGGGAGAGGCTTGGAGTCAGTGCTCCAGGTGCTCTGTGCGGCTCTGGTTTACATATGCTCTGTAAGCATCCACTAGCCAGTGGCCTTTGTGGTCAAGACAAGAGAAAACCTCTGCCCTTGTGGGATGGTAGTATGTCACACCACCTTCCCTCATCTCCTCCCCCCCCCCCCCGGCTGCCTTCCCATCAGTTTTGATTTTGAGTTTTGCTCTTATTTTGATTAAAACAAAAACAACAACTTTGGTTTTCTCTCTTTGATGATTTCTCTCCTGGTATTTTCTAGGAGATGGATCAGATTGTGAACCAAATGCTACATATAGCGCAATACCTGGAGTGGGACCCCACCGAGCTCAGGCCTGTGAGTTTCTATAAGCACAGTTGACTCCAGGGGGAGCCTCCTCGAGAGAGTGGGGCACACCTGGGATGTGGGTGCAATGGTTAGCTGTGTGCTGTGCGGTGCCCCCAGACGACCTCCCCAACAGCTTCTTTGGAGCCCTATGCTTGGACCCCCCCATTTCTCCAACAGGGAAGATACTTAAGGCAGCACAGTTCCCCCAACCTTCCCACCAGAGACAGTTTTCTGACAGAAATTCACGGAGGTTAGAGCCTCAAACAGTTTGGGGGAAAGTTGTCAGCCATCGGCTGCGAGTGTTAACCGCACTGGCGGGCACCGTGTACCAGGTGTTAGATTAAACCTTTTTCACGCATTTCTGTAAACACAGCGGTATTATTTCTGTTTGAAGATGAGCGACCTAGAGCCCAGAGAGCTAGCGTGAGCCACCTAAGGTCAGGGCAGGGCAGAGTTGGACTTAGAACCCCAATGTCTCCGCTGGCCCTTTGTCACTTTGATCACTCTGACTAAGAAGGGAACCGGGTGAAACGGAAACTGTAAGACAAGAGCAGAGAGAACACTGAGAGCAGAGGCATCCGGAAGAGGGTGGAATGAACCAGTGTCCTTCGCATTTCACAGATCCTGAAGGAGATGTTGCAAGGAATGGACTACGACAAGGATGGCTTTGTGTCTCTACAGGAGTGGGTCCATGGGGGGATGACCACCATCCCATTGCTGGTCCTCCTGGGAATGGACGACTCTGTAAGTCAGTACACTCACGTTCAATGTCTGGGCTCTATATCGTTGCCAGTGTCTGCTCCAGACTTCCTGATAGGCAAGCCACGCACTCCAGGCTGGCTCTGGGGTGCTCTGTATTTTTTTTCCCTTTCACTTGCTCATGCCCAAAATACATTCTTTCACCCGGAAACACTTTGATATGCTGTTATTAAGGGAAAATTTCTGTTGTGCACACTGTAAAGGAACACAGCATTTGCCTGCAAGACACATAGTCAACCAGGCCAAGTGCGGAAGAAACGTCAAGGAGAATCTCATATTTCATCAAGTTAGGTTGTAAGATGCTAGGAAAGGAACCAGTCAGAGGGCTCTGCACACAAAGGCACCAGCCACCAAGTCTGATAGCCTGAGTTCGATTCCCAGAACCCATATGGGGAAAGAAAAGAATAAGCTTCCTTGTCATCTGCCCTCCACATGCCATGACACAAACGCTCACCCTCTGTAATAAGCAAGCATAATGTAAAAATTTTAAGTTAAAGGAATTGGCAAAGGAAGGAAGGGAGCAGGGGAATAGTGATCTGCTGAGGGGCTTTCATGACTGGACTCCAGTTTAGCAATCAAAACAGATAAGGTAGATCTTTCTACCCCATTTTGTATAGATGGAAAACCGAGGTTCTGAGCAGAAGAGGAGTTAGGTTGCACCTCACTCCAAATTCCCCACACTTTCCAACACTCTACACCTTAGTCAGAGCAGGAAGGAGAAACTTGGAGGTCATTTGATTTATCCCTAAAGAATAAGCAAGATCTTGATACCTTATTCTGTCTTCTATTTTGTGGGCGTGTGTGCGTGTGCATGCATATGTGCGTGCGTGCGTGCGTGTGTGTGCATGCGTGTGTGTGTGTTGAACCAAATGCCTCACACATGATAGGCGAGCACTCCCCCTGGTTTATATCCCCACCTCCCCTTTTTACTTCTCATTTTTGAATCAGCTCACTCCATGGCACAGGCTGGCCTCAGACTTGCTCTGGAGCCCAGACAGGTCTTGTCGATTGAACTTGTGGTCCTCCTGATTCAGTGTCCAGAGTAGCTAGGCTTACAGGCCTGCACAATAGGCCGGGCTTGAAAACACGTTCTGGCTCTTAGGGTCCGTGATGTGTCTGGCAGAGTTCTCTGTGAGTCCCGCTCTTCTGGTCTACACATGGTCAGGGGCGCAGGACTGGTCCAAGGGCACACGTCTGAGCAGAGGCCCAACTGCCACACTCAGTTACTTGGGGACCTTCATGCAGTGATCTCTTGCTGAGGAACTACACATACGAGAACCCACAAGAACCCCAAGAAGCAGGACAGGCTGTTGTCATCACTCACTAGGCCCTGGATCAAAAGAGGAGCTCAGCGTGGTTGCTATCCTGACACAGTGTGGCTGGTTTGGTTTGTTCTCATTTGAAGGAACAAAACTGAGATATTTTAAGCACAAGGAACCAATTTCTGTTCTCCTCCCTGCATTGACCATGCTAATGTTCAAAGTCCCACTGACATCTTGTGTGGAAAGAGCCCACGCTTGTGGAAGCAGCAGGTAAAGCCTGTGTATTTCTTCAGCATTCTTTCCAGCATTCCCTTCAAATCAGCCTTGAATAAAACTAGAATTCACATTACAAAACGTGGGAAACAAAAAATAAATGTAATTTTATTGATATTAATCAAAATCCTTTTAAATCTATTTTAAGTGTGGGCTAAACAAGTTCTTTCATGAGCAACATCCAGGCTTCTAGAGGAAACCCATCAATGTCTTGTATGACATGCTGCTTTCCTGCCAAAGTTCTCACTCACACAGATGACCTCTGAGAACACAGAGCAGGCAAATGCAGCAATGGGGCAAAACCTACCCAGAAATGAGCAAGCCACACGATGGCGCTATAACCTAAGCAGAAGCTTTATTTAAGCCCTTTGGTGCATTTGCTTCTTAGAGCTGAGGGTTTGGGGGGAAGGGTACACGGCTTAGACAACAGAGGTGTTTGCTGATAAAATGAAGGTCCTTTAGTTCATGAATAAGCAGATCTGCTGGCAGGGTGCTGAGTTTCCTTCTGCCCAGGGAAACCCTTGTAGAAGGTGGTAGAAAAAGGCATACATTGACTACTGTCTGTCACTCATCCCTCCTGTGGCACTGGCCCTAGTTACAGAATTCCTGAACGCTTTTTGTTTTTGTTTTTGTTGTTGTTGTTGTTGTTCTTTTTTAATCTGTATACTAGTAACAGACTTACCACTCTTCCACAACTTTCATACCCCCTAATATTTTGTACAGACTAGGATGTGTCAGGGGACTAGAATAACATTTATGATCATCATCGTAATCATCATCACTGCAAGTCCTAGGGGCAGATATCTGCCAAAGGGATAAGTCAGCTGGTCTTTTTTGTGAATTGCTACCCACCCGCAAATCTGCATCCTGAAGTGGAAACCCTTGGATAAAGGGACCTTAAGTCGGTACAACTCAGGTCTTGAAAAGGGTCCTGAAGAACATAGGATACAAAAGTCAAGGGAATAGATAAGAATTTGACAAAGAACGTGGACTCCAAGGACCAAAATCTAGGTCCAGCAGCAGGGCTAAGCACAGCGATCAATCCAACAGCACAGACACACAGATGTTGGGACTGGACTCCATGCCCCCGGCCACACAGCCAAGGATAAGTTTACAAGCGTAGTTTTCACTGCCCTTCAGACCACACCCAGTGCTGCTCAAGATGGAACCCTGGGAAAGATTCAGCAGGAGAGATGCTCCCAAAGCCAGACTCAAGCCAGGGGGTGTACCAGGAGCTGGGACGTGGAACTTGACATGCCAAGGAAGAGGTGACCACGTGAGGCACGGCTCACACATGTGACTGAGGAGAGTTTTGTCCCTGAGCCACTTAAGAAGAAACATTCACTCCCTCTCTAGGTCTCACTTTAGAATTGTTGTTGCTATAGTTACATGTATGTTTTACATGGAGTGGGGCTTTCTCCACACATGGAGTGCATGCGTGGAGAGGTCTGGGGATGACCACCTTCAAGAGTTACCCTTTCGGTGCATCCTGTTGAACTCGGGTTATCAACCGCCTCTACCCACGGAGCCATCTCATCACCAGCCCTCACCTTAGTGTTTTATCTGTTTGCAGAAACTTGGTATAAACACGCCCGTAGTGTGTGTGTGTGTGTGTGTGTGTGTGTGTGTGTGTGTGTGTGTAAGAGAGAGAGAGTGACCGTGTGTTTGTGTGACTATGTGTATGTGATTGTGTATGTGTGTGTAAGAAAAATGTTTATATACATAAAATAAAATAAATCTAAAAATTTTTAAGTTGGTATAAGAAGTATATTATTAGCCAGGTGGTAGTAGTGCATGCCTTTAAACACAGCACTTGGGAAGCAGAAGCAGGTGAATCTCTTGAGTTCGAATCCAGCCTGGTCAACAGAGCAAGTTCTAGAATAGCCAGAGCTACACAGAGAAACCCTGTCTCCAAAAAAAAAAAAAAGTACATTGTTTTTACTAAGCCAATTGTTCTTAATTATGTTAGTCTATACTCACCGGAGAAATTTCAGAAAATATAAAAGAAATCAGAAATTAAAGAGGAAGAAAACAAATGCACAGTCTTCCAGATACAGCTAACTTTGGTTAACAGGTACATGAAATCTTTTACCATTAGATATATTTAAATATATTTTTGTTTGCTTGCATGTTTATTTGTTTTTTAAGATTAATACAGGGTCTCTCTACACAGGCCTGGTGTCCTGCCTGTCGCTATGTAGACCAGGATGGCCTCAAACTCAGAGATTCATCTGTCTCTGCCTCTCAACACTAGGATAAAGGCATGTGCCACCACACCCAGCTTCCCATTAGTCTTAGATCTACAGCTAGAGTCATAAAACCCTATCATATCTGCAATTTTAGCAATTTGGGAACCATTAGTGTATCTTTAGCTCTTCACTATTTGAAATAATGTTGCATCTGACCAGCACAGAAATGCTCATCTGTTTTCTCAAAAACAGTTTTCTTTAGACTGAAGCCCAAGGAGGGATGCTGGCAAGTCAAAGATTGCAATTATTAAAGACTCTTCAGATAGACAGGTGAGATAGATAGATAGATAGATAGATAGATAGATAGATAGATAGATAGATAGATAGATAGATAGATATACAAGTCGATAGGCAGATAGATAGGCAGGCAGGCAAACACACCAAGTGGCTCTTCCATTTATCCCTCAGGAATCCAGGTCTGAGAGGGTTTATTTAGCTCCTCTCCCACCTCCATTCAGATGTTCTCTTCTTTTGTGTATGCTAATTTTAGAAAACGCACACTAAGAATTTGTTAACGACTGCGAAACTTCTCTTCCAAGTTTGAGAAGAGAACATTACTGAGAGAAAAGGAAGTACCAGCTTGAGGCAGCCTCTGATTTCCGGGTGGGTACCAGCTCCACAGCTCACTGCCATTACCTCTGCAGGGCTCCATGGGGGACGGAAGGCATGCCTGGACCCTGAAGCATTTCAAGAAGCCCACGTACTGCAACTTCTGCCACATCATGCTGATGGGTGTCAGGAAGCAAGGCCTGAGCTGCATTTGTGAGTAACCGTCCTCCAGGTCTTTGCCCGCGGGCTCTGTCCGCTTGGCGCACAGTCAGTTGGTCCATTCCAGGGACAGTCTAGGCATGTGTTTCCCAGATGGTGGGATCACCCCTCATGTTTCCACAGCAAGGCCTCTGTGCCCTGCTTTGGGTCTAGCTGAGTCAAATGGACAAGATGTTTGCTGTGGCTGGAGTCCTGGACCACTGGTCTCCTAGGAAAAAGTATTAGAGTTCTGACACAGTTAAAAGCATCTCATGCTAACTGCAGTTGTGTTTCTAGCCAACGTTCATTTCATGTGTGCTTAGGGGTGCTTTCTAATTAGTTGAGAACACACTCTATATTCTAGGAGTGCAATGAAAAATGAAATTGTGTGTTTACTTCATTTTCTAATCCATTTAGTAAAACTGGAGGGAAGGCAGGAACATAAGCACAAATGAGCAATTAGATCCGGACTAAGAAGGTGAACACAGAAAGAAACAGAGGAAAGGGGAGAGGAAGAGACAATTTGGGAAAATGGGGAAAGAGCAAGAGGAGATGCGACAAAAGCCAGAAACTTCAGGGGGGCAGCAAATGTGGGTGCACTGAGTCCTGCTAGCCACCTCGTGGCCAGATAGCAGATACCAACCGGACTCCAGGGAGTGGGCAGGGTGAAGAACAGGTCCGCCCACTCTGCATCAGCTCATCAACATGTTCTCATTCCTGCTAAGTGTGAGACCTCTGCTCCTTTGCTGTTTGCGTAATCACAGTTACAGTGACAGTGACAAAATGTGGAATTGCCTAATCTGATCCTGCACGTGGTGCCTCACACAAATGTCCCACTTCACACTGCAAAGTCCCTTCCCAGAAAGAGAAAAGGAAGCCACTGTGGGCACATCGACAGAGGAATCTGAAGTTCTTTCTTTCTTTTCTTTTCTTTATTTCTTTTTCTTTGTTCTTGTTGTTATCATTTTTTGTTGTTGTTTTTTGTTTGTTTTTTTTATAGCAACAGGGTTTCTCTGTGTAGTCCTGGCTGCCCTGGAACTCACTCTGTAGACCCAGGCTGGCCTTGAACTCACAGAAATCCACCTGCCTCTCCTTCCCAAATACTGGGATTGAAGGCGTGCGCCACCACCGCCCAGTCCATCCTGGGCAAAACAGTTACTCAAGGTGCTGTGGTGTCCAATAGCGTCCATCAGCCCAGTGACCATGGCCTTTCTGTCACTCATTGTTGGCATCCTGACATACAATGGCATCCGCTTCTCACTGCTCCTTCTGACGTCACTTTGCTTCATGGAGAAAGTGGAAGTGTCAGGGAAGAATGGCTCAGAGAACACTAGCAGTGTTAGAGTTCTGCTAGGCCAGGCCAACTCCATATGTCACTTTTCCTCACTGACCATCACCCAGAAGGAGAAACAAGCCTTCACTGAAGTGTGTGCACCGGGGAGGGGGCTGGATCTTCCCTTGGTGGCGTTCATAAGCACAGTCCTTTCTCTTTTTTTCCAGACTGTAAATACACTGTCCACCAACGCTGTGTGTCCAAAAACATTCCTGGATGTGTGAAAACATACTCAAAAGCCAAAAGGAGTGGCGAGGTTGGTGACACCTATTGGCTCATTCTACTGCATGCTGCCTCGGGGACAACATGGTTATCATCACAGATTCCTATGCAGGAAGGGGCTCTGAGAGATTTCTCTAGTTCCTTCTCTGTCTCAAGGACCACCCCTAAGCCATCCCACTCATTCATCAATCCATTCAGCATCTCCCTGAGGCCCACTGCATGCCAGGCGCTGTACCAGGGCATCCGCGGGTTCTGAGAAGTGGTAGCCAGTCCGCTCAAATGCTGCCCCGATTACAGAGGATAGACAGGCATGCGCGAATAGTGCAAATACATAGTCGTGAGGCGTGTGCAGCTGAGACTCGAAAGAAAAAGCTCCTCAAAGGAGGTTCTGCTGGCTTTGTTCGTGGAACCAGGAGAGCTTCGCAGGGCACGGAAGAGGGCCAAGCAATTCTAGCAGAAGGGGGCTCCTGTGTACAGACATGGAGACGCGTGTGACTGTGGCGTGGACTTGGTTAGAGGTTAGAAATGGCTGGGTCAGATGATTACAGGGGAGAACACGGAGCCTCATAAGGTGATGAGGCCCGATGTGATAAGGGTTTGGGAGACCAGCTCCAGAATTAGAAAGCAGTGGAGGGTCGGGGAGACACTTCAGACATGAAGAGATGGTGAATTTGTTAATTACGTGACTCTTTCTGAGGCTGGTGTAGGAGAGAAGCCAGGGGAAAGAGTGTTCTTCCAGCAGTTACAGCAGAAGAGGTGCTGCCCCAAGGCTAGAGCCCGGCTGGCTCTGTTTACATCCACCCTTTCAGGACTGGTTGTGTCTGAGTGCCCCGACAGACTTCACTAATAAAGCAGAGAAGATAAAGGAAGGAAGGAGTTTGCCAGGCAGCTGAGAGTCGCAGCCCCAGGACTTAGGCGTGTGGGTGCAGAGGAGGAGAGGGCAGGCTGCGGGAATGGCTCCCAGCGCTCCTCTGGCTGTTGGGTGGTGCCATTTGCTGAGTCTGGAATTAGATCGCCCTTAAACCCAGGGGAAGATTATCCGCATTGCTGCAGAGGGTCGATGTAGTTGAAGAATGTGAGTCAGGAGATGGTGAAAAGGTGGGAGGCTCACAGCCCGTCCCACCCCCCGCCGCCCAGAAGGCCTCCGGGGAGTTCACGCCTCAGACCTCAGAGGGCTCCTCAGACCTCAGACTCCTCATATGCATGCCCCATAGCATGACCCTCGTCCCCTCCCCCACACCACTCATACACACCCCTCCATGTCCATGCCTGGCTCCCATCAGAACACACAGTGGGCCTCCTTATGCTCGGGCCTTTGCTCGTACTCTAGTCATCCGACCCAGAGAACAGGGTGACTCTCCTGAGGGGCCAGCAGAGCACACCACAACCTTGTGAGCCTGCAGGGACACCCCAAATCTCCCACCACTTCTTCTTCTGACCCCAGACAGGCTGGAAAAAAAAACCAACATGGTACTCGGACAACAACCCTGGGGCTTAAGTCAAAAGACCCGCCTCGTGGGTCTCTATGGGTCCCTACTCACCAGCCTTAGAACCCGAGGGCAGTCACTTACCTCCCTGAAGCCTCAATGTGTCCCTCTATAAAACGGAAACAACAATCTCAGGGCATATTCAGTGTGACTGCGTAGATGATAAATTCACCAAGTGACTGCTTTGTACCCTCAGCGAGGCCGCTGGAGGTGAGAAGCCACAAGTCAAGTGTGACACCTCTTTTGGAGCAATAAATTATAGCGAAAATATTCTGGGTGAATAGCGTCGCACAACTGCTAAGTAATTGAAAACATTTAGTCTTGTTTAATGCAAATAGGAATAATATCATGTAGATATTTTGCATGTTTCTAATATAGTTTTTGAAGCTGAGCCCTTCAAAGATATACGCGTGCACGCGCGCGCGCGCGCGCGCGCACACACACACACACACACACACACACACACACCACTCCTTCCACGGCTTTTTTCTTCTGCAGTTCAGGGCACCTTGGTGGAAAGTTCTAAGTTCTGTGGGACTCCCGGGAGAGATCTGAGTGCAGATGCTCCCAGGCAATGGGTCAGAGGATCCCCCTCTTTGCTTGAGGCATGCACACATACCCTCCTGATCTGCCCTGGTGGCATTTCCCAGCCAGGTGGCTGCTGCATCCAGATGGCCAAGAAATGGGCATAAAAAGGGCCCTGTGGTACCCTGACTTAGACTTTGCTTCTCAGCTATGGTTACATAGGATAGGCACGCAGGGCACGTTAATGCATGTGAATTTAAATCACACGGGGACATTTAAGTCAAATATCTGGGGCCCAACCCCAGACACTCATTTATTTGGAGTGTGGGCGGGGCACTAGGCCTTCTGGAGAATCCCCAGGTGATTGTGATGGGCAGCTTTGGCTGAGAAGAGAATACCTGGGAAGATTTGCAAATGTGCTGGCTCCTTGCATCTTCCCCAATCCCAGAGGTGCCCCATGCTGGTGTCTAAAGAGGGGGGTCCAAAGACTCAGAGAAGTTCCGAAACTGGCCAAAAGGCACCCAGGTGTTAGGTGCAAAATAGGCGACTCCGGAAGATTGGGTCCGCACTCCAGCCCTCTGACTACCGCCCACCCACCCCCACTCCCCCGCGCGCGCACCACACTGACTCCCAGAAAGGGTCCCCCATGAAGACAGGGCTCGCCAGTGAATTTGGCAAAGCAGAGGAATGGCAGGCGGGAAGCTTGCCTGGGTGAGAGTTAGTACAGAAGCGGAGAAGGATTTTAATCTTCTGTGCTTAGCACGGTGGCCAGGCAACGAGGAACTCTGTGTCCAAAGAAGCTTCCACTACTGAGGAAACAGGGCCCTCTGGGCTCCTCGCGCCTCCCAGTTCTTGGTACCCTGGGCCCAGGGGCGTGGTTCCACTGCCTTCCCTGGTATCCTTCCCTTCCCTCCCACAGGTGATGCAGCACGCGTGGGTGGAAGGGAACTCCTCCGTCAAGTGTGACCGGTGCCACAAAAGTATCAAGTGCTACCAGAGTGTCACCGCGCGGCACTGCGTGTGGTGCCGGATGACGGTGGGTCGGTGCCCAGGGCGGCCCTACTTCTTTTCAGTGTGGGATTGGCTTGAGCTGTAGCCCGGGGCAGTGAACATTCCTGCAGAGGGCAAGTCTAGAGAGAAGGCGGAGAGGGTCCCAGAACACCCCCCACCCCAATTTGAGGTTCTCAGCCTCCGATGACTACTCAAGTTGCCCAGAGAGAGGGCTATTTAAGAAGTTGGTCACACTATTGCCTACATGACTAGCTGCTGGGAAGAGCAGGCTAGCTTGTGAGTTCTCCTCCACCTGAGGCTGGGGTCCCCACAGACTGGAACAGGGATTAGATACTGGAAAGCTCACTCTCCACACCTTAGCGTTAAAACTTGGCTCAAAGGCACATTCCTCTCAGCAGCGCCCTGCCGCGCCCAGGGGCCTGGCCATGCTGCTCCCATGCTCATGCCAGCGTCCACAGCTTTCTAAACATGACAGGTGCCACCTAGGCTGCCCAGCCTGCCTCCCAGCGCTAATTCTGGGCAGTGTCTTGTGGCCCCTGGCTAAATATCAGCCCTAAAGAGGAGGCTCCCCCAAGCCAGACAAAGGGACTCACACAATGCGGTGGTTCAGTTGTCTCTATACGCCAGCCTCCTATGGTTTTATTCCCAGAGGCAGGCCTCCTTCAGAGTGTCTAAACCAGAAATCCAGGGGCATGGGTGCAGAATCCACACAGAGGGCCACACTTGGAGGGTAGCTCTTGATCTCATTTCTATGACCCTGGCAGACATACCACGTGTTCACACACATAACCAAAAGTCCTGTTAATTCCAAAGTTGGTAGTGCTCCAAGACGTAGGGGCACTAGACAGCTCTCTTCCCCAGAAAACCTCCGCACCCACCTTCCTGATGTTTCTTTTTTCATTTCCGCTAATCCTTGTCTCCATTTTTCTTTCTCCAGTTTCACCGCAGATGTGAATTTTCGGCGGTGTGTGATGGTGGGGAGCTCAAAGACCACATTCTGCTGCCTACCGCCATATACCCCATCACCCAAGTAAGTGGTCCTCCCCCCACCAGGGCTCTGGCTTTTCTAGGTTCAGGGGTCAGAGACAGGCCACACCCACAACTTCACATGCCTCCATGTTTCCCCACCGGTTCTAAGGGCAAGTCTAGAGAGAAAGCAGAGAGGGTCCCAGAGCCCCACTGTTGGCCAGCCTACTGCCTACATGACCAGCCTCTGGGAATGTAAGCTCCAAGGGCTTATGCTTTGGTAAAGGTTGAAAAGAAGCCAGTGTTGCCCCAGGCAGATTGGGCGAGAACACAGATGCTGCAGCTTCCAACTGCTGCTTCCACGTGTTCGGAGCATCCCTTCTGAGCATCTTTCAGGCAGAGCCCAGCTCAAGGGACAACCCGGCCCAGGCCAGGTTGCTTGGCCTCCTTCCTCCCTGAATCTCCTCTCTCAAGGGCTCCTACCCAAGTGTCTCAGACATATTTGGAAACAAATGAAGATGAAGTGAGCTCCCTTTGCTCCCACCTGGAACCTTTTCTGCCTTCTGACTCCTGCACCTCCATCTTCAAACTATCTCCACCGAGTCTCCCTTCTCACCCCTGCCTGGAACAAATACTTTTTTTTTTCTCTCATTTAAAATCCTTAAAGAAAATCACCACTCTGGAAGTCCATTTGTCAGTTTCCATTAACTTAGACATATACCAACTCCATATCCCCAAAACTCGCCTCCTGTGGAGAAATGCAAGCATTTACTCCACCAACAGACAAGGACACCGCTCCTCACAGCACGGGTGCCTAGTTGCAAAAGCAGAGATGCTCCAAGATATAAAGCTAAACAAGCAATAGCACAAAAGTTTGATGTGTGGGGCTGGAGAGCCAGCTCGGCCGATAAGAGCACAAGCTGCTTTTCCAGAAGTCTTGAGTTCAAGTCCCAGAACCCGCATGGTGGTTCACAACCATCTATAAAGGGAACTGATGCCCTCTTCTGGCCTGCAGGCATGCATACACACAGAGCACTCATACATATAAACAAATAAAATTTTAAAAACGTTAAGTGCAGACATGCTTCATGATTCTCTTGATAAAACTCTTGAAGATCAGGTAAAACCAGGGTTGTCTGCAGAGACAGCAATTACATGCTTGCGTGCATGAATTCATGCACACACACACACACACATACACACACACACACATAGACTATCACGCCAGGCAAACGTCATTAGAATAAACAATGAACTTTTAAACAAGAAAGTAGAACAAGCAAAGTGAGGAACAGTAGCCACGCCCTGGCGTCAAGTCCTGCTGAGCAGGGAAATCGAGAATACGGCCTGCTTTTAAAGCCCGCGGTCAACTAGATTTCTGCCTGTTTCAGTCCCTACCATGCCCCAAGGTGACAGTCACCACAAGTGATGTAATCACAGGTTACAGTCATCACTGGGTCTGCAGAAGCCTAGAGAACCTTGTTGGGTATATTCGTTTCTGAGCTCCGAAGTTCCACTTTGAAAACCTCACCGCTTTCTACCTGTCCGAGTTCTTTCTTGCCATCTCTTGTAATGCTTTGATCTTGTCCTTGCAGTGGCCTTTGTCCCTCTCAAAGGCTGTTTGTGTTCTCTCTCACACAGGACAGGCAAGGAGGGAAGTCCGACGGCGGCATGGCCTCCAAGGGTGAACTTGTAACACAGGTACCTCATGAATGGGCCGTCCAACGACTTGTTCTAAGTGGGTCCAAAGTCTGGGGCAGGGAGAGGGGGGCTTGGGTTCTAAAGAAATGTGTCTCAGCATTTGCTTCTTATTCTACCAATTCTGTCACATGAGCGGACATTTACCCGGGCCTCTGGGGTTGACCTTTGACTGCCACACATACACACACACACACACACACACACACACACTATCACGCCAGGCAGTCTGCTAGACAAACGTTTGACTGCCTCTGGGGTTGACCTTTGACAGTGGTGAGCAAGGCAATTGGCTGATACCTTTGACATTCTACTTGGCTTTGTGGCCTCTTTAAGATAAATTCTCATGAAACTACAACTTGCAAATCTTCTGAAGAGTAACATGTGTGGAGTAAGATTGGACAGTGGGTCTTCTGTGGTTGCCCAGCTATCTCTAGAACACAGTCCATCAAAACAGTAAACCCAAAGGTTCTTGATCCTTAAGCGTGTGTTTATGACCTCATTTATCACTAAGCATCACCAATGAATATTTTTTGCATGCCCTCCATGAAGTTCTAAGGAATGCAGAGAAGGCACCCAACGAGGTACAAAAAAATGTCAGAACAGGAAACAGAAAGATGGGGTCTTATCCTAGGCCTGCGAGCTTCCATTTCCTTGTTATAAGAGTCAGTTTACTGTGTCCCACAACTGCTTGCCTCCCACAGTGCTGTAGACTGAGACAATGGAGATCATCTATTTTGAAATTACAAGATAAACTGAAATTGAAGATGCAAGATAAAATAATCAATAGACGGAAATGCTCTAGACACTCAAAGAGAAGTCTCTAGATGCCAAGAAAATAGTCTAGACACCACAGAGAAAGGAAGGGGTATAGATACCTAGAAAAGAACACTCTAGGCACTTAGAAGAGAATACACACACACACACACACACACACACACACACACACACACACTGAGGGCAAAAGACACAAGTTGTCCCACACTGGCATCAATTTGACTGGCAGGTCGCACTTTGAATGTCATCTCCCAGCTTAAGGGCTTACTCCCCTGGCTCCAAGATGCTTTTGAGTATCTCACAATTACCCTAGAAGACACCAGAATTCTTTGAAATCATAAACAACAATAATTGCACTTTGCAAAACTGTCATGTTGTGATAGATGGTTGTGAAGTTTAAAACTAACGATGCAGGCATTAAATATTGAACATGAGGCCAAGCGGTATCTGTGTGGGAATATCATTCAGCTGAATCCACAAAATTTTACTGAGAGCCCACTCCCGTGTCAGGCACCGTAGAGCCCACGGCAGCTCCACTCTGCTCCTCATCGTTTCTGATCTACCTGACTGCTTGAGAGCTTACCCAGGAAATGAAAGTCAAAAAGAAATGCAAAGAGTCGAATCTCAGTGCTGTAGGGAATAGTGCACATTGCACGCTGCAGCAGCTTTAGTTGCAGCGGCTGAGAGCAGTGTCACGTCACAGAGCCGATGACTCTGGAACCGAGTTCTGGGCTATTCTGGATTTCTTTAAGAGGTTACAAAGAAGAGAGTATTTCAAGTCATGGGACAAGAGCAAATGAGGGTGAGCATATGCATAGTTAGACACACTCACTGAGGCAGGCACAGGCTTCTGGGCCTAGCACTGAGTGGGGGGGACAGGAGAAGTGAGGAGAGAGAAGAAGAAAGGGGAGAGGCAGAGAAGGCCTTGTGGCCAGGCTTAGAGATTTGGATTTGATCCTGAGAGCAATGGGGTGTCATTACAGGTGTTTTTAGAAGAGGTGGCATGTTTGACGTGGTATCCCAGAAAGGAACTGGGGTGGGGGTGTAGAGCATTCAGCTGGGGGTAGGAAAAGCCTTAACAGCATAGGGACCATGAAGGCTGCAAGGAAAATTCTAAGAAAGAACTTGGCAGGCCAGATCTCCCCCTGGATGCCCAGTTGAGTAACCCCACCTTTAACAGGAACAGGACAACAGGCATGAGGGTCGATTTTATGGGAAACACAGTCTGTCTGGGCATGTTGGTGTGGTACCAATGATAAAGCATCCACTAGATAGAAGTGTGAGCTTGGGAGGAAAATTGGGTCAGGCTTGTGGATTTGGAAGGTGCAGGGGCCGGAGTGCTCGTGGGCATCACCTTAATGGTGCAGCTGTGTGACATGGTGGACGTACCCTCTAGACTATTTCACTGTGACCCTCACCGATTCTAACCTTGTGCCATGGGCACAATGCCACACAATTATATAATTTGAAGCTGGTGCTGTTGCCCCACCTCTGATCCCAACCTCCAGCGCTCACTGCTGTTAGCTCTCTTGAAAGTCTCTCAAGCTGGAGAGAGCTGTTTTTCTCCCTCAAAAAGCGCAGTCAGCAGACAAATAGCCCCCCTTCTCTCCTCCCTGCCTGGGCCTGCTTCCCGTCCACCCTCCAAAGTTTTCTCGACATCTACTACTGAATAATGCTCATTTCTTTTTCTTTTTATTTTTAAGTATAAGATCATCCCTAGTCCAGGAACTCACCCCCTGCTGGTCTTGGTGAACCCCAAAAGTGGAGGAAGACAAGGAGAAAGGTATGTCCTCTTTGTTTTCTTCAAAATAGAAAGACAGTTGGGCACAGTGTCACATAGCTTTAATCCCAGTTCTCAGGAGGAGTACTGGTCTAAGGAGGGAGGAGGCAGGCAGAGAGATCTCTGTGAGTTCAAGGCCAACATGGTCTACAAATCGAGTTCCAGGACAGCTGGGACTGTTACACTGATAAACCCTGTCTCAAAAAATAAAAACAATAACAAAATAGACATGCTAAAACAACCTGACCTGAACCCCTTCCTCCCCTCAACCCCAATAAAGAAGACTGCACTGTCAAGGAAACCTGGGCTCGTGGCCACTTGCCACTTCATCACCAGACCCAGGTGACTTAATTCCCCATGCCTCAGTTTCTCCCTCTATGACACAGATGGAAATGATATCACCTTTCACAGGGTAACCTTAAGGATTAGAATAGACCTAATGCTTACCCACGGACCTGCCACATGAGCCCCTGTGAAGGCTGCCAGAGTCAAGTTCAGAGGGGCCTGACTCTTCCTGTCCTGCGCCAAGTCTTTTCTTGGTTTTAAAAGACTTGGTGATACTCACCTGATTAGGGCCTCCTAGCCTATCCTGAACTCCACCTTCCCAGCGAGGAAAATGCAGGGTTTGGAGTAAGCTCCGCAGAGCGGGAGGAGAAATGGGGGCCCACAGAACTGCTCCGCCTCCCAGGACTGCTCAGTCCGGGAAATGAGCAGGTGGAGGAAGAGCAGGAATCCAGGTTTAGAAAAATAACATTAGGTAGGGCTCAGGCAAGTACACTGAGGTCCCCACCCCGTCCAAGGGGCAAGATGCCTCCTGACCTAACTTAGCGATCCCTTGCAGAGCCTGGAAACCAAGCCCAGACGTAGTCGCTGCTCTCAGTTTCCGGTCCCACCCCCTTCTGCTTGTACTCTTCTGAGAAAGCTGGACCTTCTCCCCGGGGGCCCCTAGCGCCCCTGGACAGTCCACAAAGGGCAGACTCACCCTACCCCGACACAGAATATAAAGAGGTCTCTAACCGACTTGTTCACCGGGCTTCTCTGCCATGGCTGCTGCAATAAGCAATTCCTGGGGCGGGCTGGAGTCAGACAGAGGGGTAGTTTGGGGCCTGAGGTAAGGACATGGGGCTGCCAGGTGCACTGGGATATGGGGGTAGGCATGCAACATTTCCCCTCTTAGGCTTAAGCCCCACAGATGGGTGCAAAGGTATTTGTCCCCAGGTGACTTCTGCAGTACAATTTTCCTTCTCTGTTATTCCTTTTTTCTCCCATAGAATTCTCCGGAAATTCCACTACCTGCTCAACCCCAAACAAGTTTTCAACCTGGACAATGGTGGACCCACTCCAGGGTATGGACATCGTGTTTTCTCAAGAAACACCCTCCCTCATCACCTTTGAACTCTAGGGCTCTTGACCTTTTCTGCCTACCATCTGCTCTCCTTTCTTTTTTCGCACACCTTCGCCTGGCCTGGTTATTGTTTGGGAAGTGGTGTTGATGTTCGGGGGAGGGGGGAAGCTATGTGCTGGCCATTGGACCCGCAGGGCGGTCAGGCTGGTGGCCTATTTGATCTTTTTTGTACTTTTAATGCCATCTCTCTGCAGACTGGCACAGTGACTCAAAGTCTGTCACGTGTCCTGTTATGGGAGCATTTTAGTCAAGTTCTTTCCCCCAAGCATCCAATTTTGCGGTGGTTACACGCCCCCTGACCCTTCTCCCACCTTCCTGCTCTCTAGCAGAAGGTGAGAAAGCGTGGTGAGAGGGCAGGGGGCAGGGCCTCTGTGACTTGACTGACGGTCTGGTGGACCGAGCTTGCCCACTTTATGAGAAATTGTCACCTCAAAGGGCTGGAAGGCGTCTGCCCAGTCAGAGCTGGTGCCCTAGCGCCATCTGCTGGTCGGGACTACCACACCTCCTGACCCGCATTTCCATTCTAGATTCGGTGAGATTCCTCCCACCGGGCTGGAGTAAGGTGGCTATAAATGGAGCCTGTCCCCGTCTTTTGGTTGTCTGACACAGGGGTTATTTATAGAAGTGGAAGCACAAGACCCAGTTAAAAGGAGAAAGGCACGCAGGTACAAATTCACTATCTGGAAAACTTACTCAGAAGTCCGTCCGGCTCTTGGAGTTGCCGTTATGGCCACGTGTCTGCGGGTTACTGCTGGATAGCACCACCGAGTGCCAAACATCAAGTGTCTTTTCGGCCCCTCTCTCGGAGGGTATTTCAATGACACGGGTTTCTCGGCCTTTAATTCTTTTTCCTATGACTGACAAGCTTGAGGTCGACTTTAGGTCTGGTGGGTCCAGAGTAAATTCAGTGTGCACGCTCATCTGTCCGCAGGCGGGTTGTCCAGATGAAGGGAGCCTCGGTTCAGAGTACCCCATCTAAAGAGAGCAGGGTTCTGCAAGGGAAATGAGAGAGGATAGCATTGTCATCTGTGCTAAGAGTCCCCCTCCCCAGGGTCTTCTCAGGCCACCCAGCTGAGAAGAGAAAAATACAGGCCTTGAGATCTCTAAATTGCACCTTAAGGCATCCACAGGTCCCATTTTCTCCAAGGCAGTACTTCTTGACTTTTTCTGCCAGGGACTCCTGTCGCAATCTGTTGGACTAAGGACTCCATCCAGAACGATATTTTCTAATGCAGAATGTGAAATAATATGGCATTTCCAGGGAAACTAATTAGGTGGAGAAGTAGTTAGAAAAACCTAAAAGACGAATTTGTGGCATGTAAATGAATATGGTCTGTCAACATATTAAACAGCAATATTCGTAGTCTGGCTGAATAATGGCTGTGAACTGAAAGCCACAAATGACAGAAAAGAGAGCGTTCCACTTACGGCACGGTTGTAATGGGACTGAAATAGCGACGATTGTGACATTCACTTTGACAAAGTCACAGGTGCTCGCAGAGCCTCTGGGGTCTGTCGCCTACATTCACAATCGAAAGACATGCTAAATTTCCATTAGAGATTAGGAAAGAGGTTACTGTGATGTGTTCTCGACACTACTCTGATTTCTGCCCACAGACCCGCTGGAGGTCAGCGGGCCCCAAGCCCTGCTCTACAGGATGCAGGCTCCCAGGGAAAATGGGCCTCATTCCCCTCGGCAGGGGGGCCCCAGAGGGAAAGATGAAGATCCAGATAATTAATTGAGTGCTTCTCTCTTAAAGAGGTGGTTATAAAGACAGCAGTCAGGAGAGCTGAGAGGAGTCAAAATATTACTGATTACCTGTATCGCTGCCAAAATGTAAAAACCGAATTCCTCAAATTGTTGAGAAATTCTCAGAAATGATTCTTCATTTATACTGAATGTCGGATCAGATTCTCTTTGTATTAGGATGTTAGTGAGTGCGCACGCGCGCGTGCACACACACACACACACACACAAGTCACACCATTGATTTTTATCCGTACTCAGTAGCTCTGCATAGGACATCCTGGATTCAGAATGCTAAGTGTCTCTTTCAACCCCAAAAGAATCAAGAACTTTTCCTAATTCCAAGGGAACACACAGACTGACTCAGAAGAATCAAGTTATTAAGGTTGGAATGAAGCTCACCGATAGATAGTCTGCTTGACAGCCTGGAGCCCGGGGTTCAGTCCCCAACACACGTGCATGTGCACACACACAGACATACACACTATAAATGTTAGTCACAACCTACTAATAAGACCACGATGGCCTTTCTTCTTTCCAGGCTGAACTTTTTCCATGACACCCCAGACTTCCGTGTTCTTGCCTGTGGCGGAGATGGGACAGTTGGCTGGATTTTGGATTGCATTGGTAAGAATGGCCAGGAAGGCCTTTCTTTACTTATTATTATAGATAGTGGGTAAATTTAAAATCAGCAGAAAGCAATGAACTAAAGAAGGAAGGGAGCCGTGTCTTGTCCATTCTGTGCCCCTTTCGTGTACGGATGCTTGATTAGATATGGGGGGAGCGGTGCTGAAGAGTTTCATTGAAGGCTTTGTCTTTAAAAGAAATCTGTCCCAGACAGAGCTGGGCAGTAACAGAACAAGACAGATTTGAAGCAGAGCTAGAGATCCAGATAGTCACGTGATGAGTAAAGGCCAGGGAGCTGAGCACAGGTCACAGTCCATGGCGAATCAGCTGGAAAGGAACACCTGGAGCACGTCCGGAAGGTGCAGTTCAGTGCAAGCAGAGACAGACCATGCTGGGCTGTGTCCCTACCTCGAAAGGGCATGAGAGGGGGCTGGAGAGCTGGGAGCCTGAGTTCGAGCCTAGCCCTGCCTGGATTCAGAAAGCGATGGAGATTGTGAAATGTTGGGATCAGGTATAGTCAAGATAGAACCCAGGCAAATTCTGCAGCAGAGAACAGAAAGACCAGAAAGCTGCCAACAGCGGCACCAGAATAGGCTAGCATCAAAGTCAGAGGGGCAGGAACAAGCCATGAGCCCAGGGCGGCTTCACACCTCCTCTCTGTCATCACACAAACGCTGCCTTGAATCCCTATGAGCCAGATCCTCTTGTAGTCACTAGAGATGCCACCAATGTATAAAGAGGCAAAATTCCTGTACCAACGGAGACTATTTCTAGAGGCAAAAACCAGGCAACAAAGAAATGAGTGAAATGTATAGAGCATCAGAGGGTAGTAAAAATGTAGGAAGAGAGGAACAAAGGGAGTCTAGGGATGGAGCGAGGTTGCAACCTAGGAACAGTCAAGGACGAGCTCACAGCATATGAAGTGATGCTATTTCCAAGAACTGGAGAGTTGAGCTGTGTGGATGCCTAAGAGAATAGTCCAGACAAAAGAAGCAACAAGGGCCAAGGCCCTAAGGCTGAAGGCAGACCAGTGTGACCAAGAGCAGGGCACACACAGGAAGCAGTACAGAGGGAGAAGCAGAGGCAATGAGGGTCTGGGTCACATGGGTAGGTAAAGCGTTAGGTGGAGCATGGCTGTTAGAGTGGGAGAGCCCCAAGACATCAGGGGGTTTAAGTGAAGAAGAAAGGTGGCGTGCTCAAAGATAAGAGCAGAAGCAAGGAGACCAGTTAGGAGCTCCAACAGCAACCCAAGAGAGAGTGGCCAGGGCTGAGCCACATGGAAACAGCAAGGCATGAGAAGTGTACAAGTCTGGATGTCTTTAGGGGGCAGGGACACCAGGGTCTGCTGGCACCTGGGACACGGTTGATAAAAGGATGAGAAACATCAAGATTGGCCAGACTAGACCCCAGCCAAGTCAGGCAGGGAAAGGGAGGCCTTCAGAGTAGGAGAGGAGAAGGAACATCAGCGAGCTGCTACCCGCCTATAGCCAGGCTTTGGTCCCCATGCCTACACGCACACCCCAGATATACACACACACATACACACCCCAGATATATACATATACACACACTTCATACACATCACACACACACAAACACACACACCCCAGATATATACATATACATACACACATACACACCAGATATATACATATACACACATCATACACACCACACCCACACAAGATATATGTATACACACACATACACACACACTAGATATATACATACACATGCATCATACACATCACACACACACAAACACACACAAGATATATACATACACACACATCACACACAAACACACACACCCCAGATATATACATATTCACACATCATACACATCACACACCCCAGATATATACACAAACACGCATCATACGCACACAAACACACACATGCCAGATATACACATACACACATCATAAACACAAACATACACACCCCAAATTTATACATACACACATATACATCTCTCATACATACACACCAGATATATTCATGCACATACATGCGTTATACACATACACATCTCACACACATATCATACAAATGCACATGCCTCACATACAAACATATCATGCACATCTCACACACATTATACACATACATAACATATACAGACATCAAACACATACATGTCTCACATACACACACATATACATACACATTATACACACCTCAGACACATACACATCTCACATATATGCATCAAACACACATATTACACACATATACATCACATACACACATCAGACATGTACACATCTCACACACACATCATACACATATACATCTCACATACATGGTACACATACACATCACAGACGACATACACCACACACATCACACACACGCACGCACACACACACCACTCTGCTGCCTCTGTGGGCTCTGAAGTTTGTGGGAAGAGAGAAGACGCCCATTCAGGAACTGTGAGAGGAAAGGCAGCTCATGGCTGCAGTCTCAGCCCTCAGTCCCCTTAGTCCCACTCACTAAGAGGAAGAAAGCCGCCCTTGGAGAAACTACACAAAATCCCTCTACAGAGAACATCGGAGACAGATATAGCTCAGAAAAAAAGAACCGTGTGCGATGAAAGGGATGCTAGACTTGCTCACACAGGTTACTGGTTCAAAGAGAAGCCAGGCAGGACAAAGGAAACTGTAGTGTGCTGCTTTCTTCATTCACCATTTGAGCACGTGTGCCGTGATCTCGCCACCCCACTGAGGCTCTCACTCCCACCTCCCCCGCTACAATCGTACTGCTCTTAGCCTAGCATCAGTGGGTTTGCGGTGTGCATAAAGACACCAAGAGCTTCCTGTGGTTCTTCAGAAAATGAGGAGACTCTTCTAATGACTGCGGGGCTCAGGTAGTTGAGTCATTTGCTCTCCCTCCCATCCTTCTCTGGGGGGTTCCAGCCACCCGGCCCTGCTCTCAGACCCTCAAATGGGGCAATCTTTCTCCCCACATAGAGCCTTGTCCAAGTGGTCCTCCTGTCTGGAGTGCTCCCCAGCCTCAAATGAAGTCTAGCTTCTTGGGGTGGGGGAGGCTCTCCTACACATTAGTCAGCTACAGCCACCTTGTAACAGGACCGTTCCCCTTCCCTCTCCAGTAAAAAGGTACATTATGTGTGCAAATATATGGCAGCCATGTCTCTACCACAGACTGTAGGCACCATGAGAGCCTGGCCAGGGCCACCTCCCACCGCATCTGCCATTTGGCAGGACTCAGTGGACCCAAGTGGAGATGCCAGGGCAAATGAAGTTATCGGCCATTCAGGGGACAAACAAGTGAACAGTTACATGAGAATATGATACAATCAACACCCCCGATGCTCTAGGAGTCACCAAGTGCAGACCCAGATGACAGGAGGTGACTTTTGTGCTGAGAAACAGGAGCGTTAGGACTGAGAAAAGTTCAGGGTGGTTTCGTGGCAGGGTGGGAAGCCGAGCGAGCAGAAGGTGAAGGCTAGGAAGAAAGGCAGAGCCTCGATCCTGAGGCGTAGGCTGCTGAGGAAGCTGCAACACTGATAGAGGAGAGCCCTAACGTGGAGGATCTGGGGCCCAGGCATTGCCCTCCAGGGCGGAATGCGGAGAACACACCAGGAGAGTGGACCTGGAGGCAGAGAGAGAAAAGGAGACTGTGGAACCAGGACAGAGGAGAGGAATCAGCCCTGCACTCACTCACTGTCTCCATGGGGATGGAGAGAAGAGGTTGCTGGGAAATCTGTTCCGGAGACAGCTCACAGGAAGTGCTGTGTGGGTGAATGGAGTGGAGGAAAAAGGAAAAGCTGGGATGGCATGCAGATTTCTGGGCTCAGGGCTGGAAGGATGGGTAACCTCAAGGTGGCAACCTCAGGAGAAGGGACAGACAGAAAGAAACAGGTGCCCTCCGGGTGATGGGAGACTCCAGTCACATGTCAGGAGCAATCAGAGTTCAGTGCGTATTTCCAATTTCCACTCAGCCCATCAGCGGTAATCTCGGCCCTGAGATCAGCCTCTTCCGGCACAGGGCAGGCCACTGGTAGTGACTCTGAATCCCTACTCTGCCAGGAAAGTCCCAGTTCAAGCTCCCCACACTGATCCCTGTAGCCCTCCCTAACCCCCACCCATGGCTAATATGTTGAACACCTCACAGGGCAAGGGTCTTTGTGCATGCCCCCTTAAAACCCCACAGGTACCCGTACCTCCCCCTCCCATTTCCCTGCCCTGCCACCATGCTGAAGACTACAGGCAGACCAATGCCCGGTTGACAGTGACATCTCCCTAACTGTTCTGGCCACGCTCCTGCGCAACCATAAAGGGAGTGGGGGGGGATCTGTATTCTGGGAAGCGTCAGGAGTCACGAGATGATAAACTGGTATGTGGGTGTCACGTAACACCTGCAGGCTTTCTTACTTTAGCACCCTGTTGCTGCTTAAGCTTTAAAATAGACGTGGCTTTCAATGAGCTTTGTCAGTTTTCCAGAGACCCCACCACCACCACCATTCCCTACCGCCAGGCACACTTCTCACTGTGCCCTGCCTGACCCCCGAGGGCAGCAGGATGGGCTTGAAGCCAGAGATCTGAGTTTGGATCCAGGCTCTGGAATCGCTTTTCCTTCATAAACCTCTTCCTTGGCTAGGTTGCCGTAGGCAATGAATGAAAACAAATATTGGTCCTCATCAAGTGTTAAAATCGCACGAGCCGATGTTTTTGCAGCGTGTGCTGTCACCTTGAAGAACAGAATTGAGACGTGTTTAGGATAAATGGGTGCAAATTATAGGGAGAGCGATTTATCTCCATAGGAAGAATTGATTGACAACGTCAGCAAACTTGCAGCAGCTAGCGCGTGGCAAACGTTGTGGATGGCCTCAGTAAGGGGCGTGTTTTCCATTGCAGGAAGGATTCTCTGATTACAGTGGGGGAAGGCAAGCAACCAGTGGGGATTATAAGATAATGCAGCCACCTTAGTCACGTGGCATGTCTGTTCCTTCATGTGGGTTGCAGATAAGGCCAACTTCACAAAGCATCCACCAGTGGCCGTCCTGCCTCTCGGAACGGGGAATGACCTTGCACGATGTCTCCGCTGGGGAGGAGGTGAGTATGCACGCCTCTGACGTCACACTGGAGCTGAGCATTCAGGCTTTCACGGATGCTGTGCAGGGACAGGTAGACTTAGCTTTTACCGGTCACTGTCCACAGGAAGGTAGTTGACGGTCATTTCTGATCCATGATCCTGCCGTTCCATGCTGGATCTGGAACAGGAGCCCTCTCCTCTAGGTCCCAGGGTCCTGCATGGTCTCTTCGCATTGACTACAGTCCTGAAGCCATCGGCTTAGAGCCTGCCTCCTCCAGCAGGACCTGCCTACTGTAGGATAAAGATAATCTCAGCCAGCCCCTCCTTATACATGCTTGTCCTTATGCATGGATTCAGAATGTAGCCTGGAATACTGCATCACCAATCAGGAGACAACAGGGACATCTGGATTGTCAGGCTCCCCGGGGCTATGGAACACAGAGAGGTGGAGGCTTTTAGAGCAAGAGTCAAGGACTTTGCAAACAAAGCAACTAATGGAGCTGGGCATGAGGCAGAACACAAAGCCCGGCTCCACTGAGGGAAGCCAGCAGGCAGAAGACCAATGACTCCAGGTGGTTGATCAATTAAGGGAGCAATCCTAGACCAGGACAGCCAGGACAGTCAACACCTGTGTTCTTGTGTGGAGACTAAAGCAGAGGAAGTCAGACCTGAGAGTCATCTTAACAGTATACCCTATCGCCACACTGTCCGTCTTCCACCCAGAACAGTCTTGGGATGGATCTGCTACCTTCCACACACAACCTCCCAGCCCTGTAGCTGACCAGTCTCCCCCCTCTCTCCTTTCTCTCCTTCCTTTGTCTTTTCTTCCAACTAGTGGTGTATTTCCTGTACAAAATAGTACGTTTTGTTAAGCCTTTCTCATGCATGACTGTCCTGTTCTTTAATATCGATGACGATACCTTCGCCTGTTCCCACATCCTATCACCCCGTCCCTCTCCCAATAGCCCACTTCCTGCTTCGTGTCAGGTGGGTGGGTGGGTGGGGGTAGGTAGATATACAGATGTATAGATAGATACATAGATGGAGAGAGAGATAATAGACAGAGAGATGGATGGGTGATAGTGAGATTTATGTAAACATCACATATGGAAGAAAGCATAATACCTAAGTCCATCTTCCTTCACTCCACAGGATAACCCTTAGTCTGTCCACATCCTGCAAATGACATCAGCTCACCCATTCTCAAGGGCTGGCTTTAGCTCCGGAGCCAGGCCTGCCTCTAGTCAACACCTATTCCAGTCCTTGCTCTCTGGCTTCCAACTCACCCCTAAACTCCTGCTAACTACTCCCTGCTATCTGCCCCTTCTCCCTGGCTTAGTGAACACACATGTCTCCAGCCCCAAGTCACCCAGAAGTCTAGTCACAAACGCCTGAAGAGTTACTTGCCCTGCCTGAGGGACAGCTTCGCCTCTGCTCTGGTGGTACACACCATGCCCTTGTCCATAGGTTACGAAGGGGGCAGTTTGACGAAAATCCTGAAGGAGATTGAACAGAGCCCTTTGGTGATGCTGGATCGCTGGTATCTCGAAGTCACACCCAGAGAAGAGGTGGAGAATGGAGACCAGGTCCCATACAACATCATGAACAACTACTTCTCCATTGGTGTGGTAAGTTGGTCACTGGTTGCTTTTCTGCATGACCAAAACGTGTCCATTGACCCCTCGTGGACCCCTACTTCTTGTCTGTTCTGTTTGTCCCTAGACCTGATTGGGTCTGAACATCCTCAAATCTGGCATGGCTGTGGCCACCCCGAAAGTACAGCCATTCTACCCCTTGGCTGTAGAAGAAATTCTTACCCCTGTACTTTTAACAGAAGAAAAGACTGGGATTTTTCTTAAAATGTATCTATCCTTCAGATAATATGAAACAATTAAAGGAAACAAATGCCAAGGAATGAGGCCAGGAAGAGCCCCTTTCGGGAGTGTGAGGAGCATCTGATCCTGAGAAGGGAGCACATGCTGCCACCAGGCTCAGTAGACAACACTCAGACTCCTCGCCTCCTGCTCACACACCTCCTCCCAGTCCTACCACACATTCTCCAGGTGCTTCACACACCCCTAGGAGGGTTCTCCTCCCGCTGCTGCTCAGGCGAAGGCCATTGTTCCTGCACGATGCTTCTAATCGCAGCCCATCAGCGTCCTCCATGCATTAGACTGGAGGGACGGCTTTAGGGTGCCTGTGTCCCCTTCCTCCCATATGCAAGTGTGTGCTTGCATGCACAAATACAGACACATATGCACACATGTGTACACACACTCTTATACACACACACAGACGGATGGGCAGACAGACAGACAATGATATCTGTGTTCCCTTTCTATCCTCCGGCCCCAGCCCAGCTAGTATAACTCAGTTTGTCATACTGAAGTCAGATTCTAGATCAGAGCAGGCACTGCTTCCTAGGCTGTTGGGGACATAGGATGAGCGTAGTCTTTTTTTTAAAAGTATTTTATGTATATGGATATTTTGTCTACATGTATATCTGTACCAGAGGGCAGACGAGGGCACCAGATCCTCTAAAACCAGTTACAGATGGGTGTGAGCGGCATGTAGGTGCTAGGGGATGAAGTCAGGACCCCTGGAATAATACCCAGTGCTTTTACCACTGAGCTACCTCTCCAGCCCCCCAGCTGGAATGTCCTTAAACTGAGCTGGGGCTTGGGGCGGTGGTACAGAAAGGAGAGCAGCTTTACTGGACCCCGGCTGCATGCTCTCTCCCGGGGCAGGCTTGTTCATTCCAGTCTTCACAGCACTCTGTAAGCATCATTCTGACTGCACAGAAAGGCTTTAGGACTCTCAAAGAGATAGACCAAGGATCTACTCCCTTATCACCCCCATATTCCCCCCCACTCCATCTCCCATCAGTCTTGGGTCTAAGCATCCTTCCTTCCTGCCTCCCTGTCTTTGGGATTGTTCTGAACAATATCAGGTGCATATGAGACCCCTCAGGCCACCGGCTGGCACCAGACTGAGGGTTACCCACTCCCCTTTTTCCTGTGCCTCTTTTGAAACTAAAAAATAATAATCCTCGCTCACAGTGACGACAGGATCGAAGAGCAGCCGCATTTGCGGTGTTCTTTCTTTGTTGTTTGTTTTTATTCTACTGATGCACAGAAGAACACTGTGTCTTCTGTTCTCTGAAAAAAGGAACAGGCTTGAATGAAGGCTTTGCCTTCACCTTCACACTCCTACTCCAGCCCTCTTCGCTATGACGGAGGCAGGCAAGGCATTGTGGGTCCAGGATACGGCGCTGTGACTGTGGAGGTGCTGCGCTAGGGGTTCCTGCTTCCTCACTGCCTTGTGCCTCTCCCCATCCCCCAGATTTTCCACTTCTGGTAGAGGGACACTGTCTCAAGCCCTCTTTCGGGGCCACCTTCAGGGAAGGTGCGCGTGCACACACACACACACCTTTCTTATACTCAGGTCCCTCTCCTCCTATGCCCAGATATCTTCAGCTCCAGACAGCCAGGTACCCATGCCTCTGTCGGGTTCCAGAGTATGGGGATCCCACCATCAGCTTTACCAAACCTCACGTCTTTTCCCTGCCATGACCATCATGTAACTTGGTGTTTATTGAATGCCTGTGGTACACCCAGCCCGATTATCTTATTGCCCAACTGTGGTAGTTGTACCTGTGTGAGTCCAAGTTGAAGGGCAGCAAAGCTGGGGATCAGAATATCGTGCTCTTGAGTCTCCTTAGCTGTGGCCTCTGCCCAGCGCCCTCCATCTTCACAGGGCTACAAGCCATAGGAGTGAGGGAAGGTCTCCAAACCCAGTGGGAGATGGCTCCGCGGCACCCCCTTTTCTTAGTAGAAATCCGCACCAGATTCTGACTTCTCATTTGACGCTGAGGCTCTCAGCAAGGTCTGTGATTCTGCGTTTTGAACAAAACCCTGGAAGCATTCTGATGCTGCTGATCCTGATCAAGGCCTCAGAGAGGCAGGGCAGCCCTGAGCAGATTGCACAGAGGAAGTGGATCTGGCACACAGACATTAGAATTGAAAGAGAGGGGCTTGAGAGACAAGGGAACGCTGGCACCATAAAAGCAGCCAGCCAGAACTGATTGCTGAGCAGCGGGGTGGGTTAGGCTGCCCAGGAGCTTCCCGCTGGCACGTTACAAGCATGTCTACCTTCAGAACCTTCAACACACCTTCCCGTTCTTAATAAAGCTCTGGCTGGAAGGAACACAATCCCCAAGATCTGTCTGTCTCCACACAATTGTCCTGTAGACATCTTTCCCTCAACTAGATACCCAGGCAGTAAATGAAAGAGCCAGGAATCATGGCTTTAATGCTTTCATTCAGGAGGAAGGCGAGCAATAGGGAGAAAAGGGAAGCAGTAGGGAGAAGTTGGGAAGGAGGGAGGGGACCAAGGAGAGAGGGGGTAGAAAGGAATAAGGCTAATTGCCCTCCAAGGAAGCACAAACAGAAAACCATCACCTTCAACAGCCACCATGTTTACCCACCTGACCTACACAATTCCAAGGATACCTTTTTCATAGTTCTTTTCATATACCTTTCGCTTGTGCATATTTATTGTCATATTGTGGATGAGCGAGGAGATGGGACTTTTTATCTCATTGGTGTGCCCTGAGCTTTTCTCTTGAGAGAATGTTTGCAGGGCATGTGTTCTCGCTCTTTAAAAGCTGGAAGGCGAAAATCCTGAGAAAATAAGTACCCAGTGTGCAACCCTGGCTGAGCCTGGGGCTGACATTTGCAGAAGGTCTTGCTTCCTATTTGACTTCCCAAACTTTGTGAGAGAAGTGGGTATGTAAACCAAGCAGGTTCTACCTCCTTAGGATGCTTAAATAGAGTCCGACTCCCCTGGCAAAAAGATGCCTGCAATGTCTTTGCCTCTCGGAAGGACTTGTGATGCCCACCGAGCAAATGGCGGCTGTCTTGCAACTATAAAGATGATGGTTGTGGCACCGCGCAGTGCCCCCGGTGCAAACAGAATGCATTTTCCAGACAGAGGGTTGAGTAAGACCGAGTCTCCTGGCCTGCCCTGGGAGTCACTGCGACTCAGAGCTGCCATACAGCCACACACGAGCCCAAATCAATGAAGATTTTGCTCTTTGGTTTTATCATCCTTCCAGCCGCAGACATCCCCTGGGAAGAGGTCTTAAACAGTCATCCAGGACATCACTTCCTCTGGATTCTCCGGCCTCTTCCTCCCTGCTTGCTATTTTTGAATTAGCTGAAAGGTCAGGATGGCCAGGTATCAGTGACAGGAAGTTAGGGACTACGAAATAATTCCTGGATCTTGTGTAACTCGGAACTCCTCCCGGGCTCTGCTTTCAGTGAGCCTTCCCAGAGTGGTGAGCAGCTAATCCCTTGACTCAGTGAAGTCTATTTTGGATGCCAGAGAGCCACCAGCCATACGCCATTTTTCTACCTTATAGACTGCTATTAGTGTTTACCTGCCTCGTGTCCCACAGTGACAAGCCTCCTACCCACTGGGGAGGGTGTCAACAAGACAGATTCTGTCAGCGCTGAGTTCTCATCTGACACGTGTGCGACTCACTGAGAAATGTGACTTAGATAAGCTGGACACATCTTTTCCACTCCCTTATCTGCCATAGATTTTAAAAACAATCCAAACTTCAAGTAATATGCCCTGTGGTCTCTTTCCCGTCTCTGTCTTCAGAAGTTGCCAGTGTGACTTAGGCCTGCACTGTCCAGGATGGTAAGCACAAGGCACACGTGGCTACTATGAACCTGAAATGCCTAATTTAAGGTGTGTGTGAATGTTTAAAAAAAAAAAACACGTATTTCAGAAGAATTGAGATATAAAGAAAATTAAATATATCAATATTTATTTATTTATTATATATAGAAATGATAGAATTTACAATAGGTATATTGGATTAGTTAAAACATTCATAAGTTAATTTCATCTGTTCCTTTTTACTTTTATGTGTGGCTTCTAGAAATTTTTAAGTCACAAACATGTTATATTTCTATTGAACAGCACCTGGCTTAGACATTCCAATGTATCAGAGTCCAAACGACAGCAATTTATGTTTGAGAGAGAGCCAAAATCCTTCATCCAACCATATGTTTGAGGTTTTGGCTGCAGAAGGAACAGCCCTTGTCCATACTTCATTTCTTCTTCCACCCACGCCACACAGAACACACGCTGACTGGCGACTGTCAGAAATACCGTGGCTTCCACTGGCCTGCAATTTCTGTCACTCTCTCTAGAATGGAAGTGTGATTTTGCTATAATTGTCATCAAGAAAGTCTCTGAACCCATAATATAAATATGTCACATGCCACGGTCAGTGCTCAGCATGGAGGCCTTCAACAGAGTAAACGCCAGTCTCGATTCTCTCTATGCCCCCCCCCACTTCCCCTGGAGTCTTTACACCGTCTTTCGGGAGACAGCTTAGCTCTCCCTTGCTGTTTTGTATATTTATCAAGAGATTACACTGTCAGATTAGGAGTCATGGGCTGAGCTAACGATATTGTAAATGCTGGCCTTTGGAATAAGAAGCCACACAAAATTTAGTAATGGAAAAACCAAGGGCAATATGCTGTGGGATATTTGTGGCTGGTTTCAGAAAGAGCTAAAGAGCCAATAGCTAGGCAGGAG
This sequence comes from Microtus pennsylvanicus, assembly GCF_037038515.1. Taxonomy (NCBI): domain Eukaryota; kingdom Metazoa; phylum Chordata; class Mammalia; order Rodentia; family Cricetidae; genus Microtus; species Microtus pennsylvanicus. The sequence goes on from NC_134579.1 coordinate 71,907,522, forward strand.
GTGTAGGCGGGACTTCCAGGCAGAGAGGGGAAGTGGGAAGAGATAATCAAGGTGCAGAGGAGATGCCAACAAGACACAAGAGGGAGTCAGACATACAGAATGAAAGAAAAATAGAAGGTAATCTACATAGTAAAATTAATAAAATGGGTTCATTTAAATTATAAGAGCTAGTTAGGAACAAACCTAAGCTATAGACTGAGCTTTCATAATTAATAAGAAGTTTTCATGTCATTATTTGGGACTGGATGGACAGAGAAAGACTCGTTTCGGTGATAAGAACAGAGAGAAGAGTATCTGCAAATATCCCAGGAATTAAAACCAGGAGGCAGTTCCAGCTGTGTCTGGAGTATTGGCAGTGGTGTGCAAATCATGCCACACAATATATGAATGTTTGCTTTGGGTTTTGTTGTTGTTGTCGTCGTCTTCGTTTTTTGTTTGTTTTTGTTTGGGGGATTGTTTTGTTTCTTGTTTGTTTGTTTTTGTTTTGTTTTGTTTTTTTGAGACAAGGTTTCACTGTGTAGCTTTAGAGCCTGCCCTTGGAACTTGCTCTGTAGACCAGGCTGGCCTCGAACTCACAGATATCTGCCTGTCTCTGCTTCCCAGGTGCTAGGATTATAGACGTGCGCTACCATTACCTGGCAGTTGTTTTGTTCCTGACAGGTGAAAACCCAGTCCTTCACAGGAACATAGAATGCTTTCTGGAATTCTAGGAAATCCTTTGGCAAATGTCACATCTTATCAGGAGTGTCCACAGAGCCTGCTTAGAGACAAACAGGGAAGTGGGCATGATCTGAGCTAGGAAGACCTGCTGTCCAGAGAGGCTGAGTAGGCTGTGTGGGTCCCGGTGGAAGAGGGCCTCCCTGAGTTTGACACCTCCTACCATGTGTCCCCAACATGACCTGGACCTTCAGCTCTTGATGAGTCTGAAAACTACAAGAATAAGTCAGTAGCAAAAATCAACTATTAAACTCCCAAGAAATGTTGTCCCATGTTCTAGACCTATGGCCCCAGATTTCACACAGTGACTGCTGGATGAGATCACCCTTGTCCCTAGTGGTAGCATGGTCCCCAAAAGCTTCTTCAGTGAGACTGCACGTGACTCTCCTGAGGCTAAAAACAAGGTGAAGTCAGCGCTGGAAACTGCTCTGTTGTACTTTTCTTACCAGGAAGCAGGGTCTTCCCAGCGTGATGGCACACACCTTTAACCCCAGGGCAAGGGAGTCAGAGGCAGGAGGATCTCTCTGAGTTTGAGCTCAACAGGGACTACATAGTGAGTTCCAGGTCAGCTAGAATCACATGGTAAAAGCCTGTCTCAGAAAGAAAAAGGGAGTGGTGTTGATGAGGAAGGAAGGAAGAAACGAGCGAACGAAGAAAAAGAGAGGGGGGGAGAGAGTGGAAAGGAGGGAGGGAGGAAAGAAAGAGAGAGAGAGAATGAATAAACATTAGCTAAAAATCTGCTCCATGGAATTTTAAGACTCTTCCAGACACATAGTCTAGTAGATGTATTTTTGGTTACTTATTGGGTTTTGGTTGGTCGGATGTTTGGTGGGTTGCTTTGGTTTGTTGCGATACAGTCCCAACCTTGTAGTCCAGGCTAGCCTTGATCTTCCTGCCTTGGTCTCCCACATGCTCAGCCTACAGGGGTGTACCACCATGCCCAGAGATTTCTGTGTTTCACCGTTGCTGCTAAGCAAATCTAAATCAGCTCACTGTTGCTGGACTGTACCCTCTCCTACCAGCCAATTCATTTCCAGTATTCAGTAACTGCCCCACAGTGTTCGGTGGGGACTGGGTGATGAGGGGAGGATAGATCACACTCTTCTGCTGGAAATGGGCTTGGTAAGAAGTGTGGAAGGCTAGGTTTGAAGAATTGAGTTCAGCTTTGGGTTCTGCTCTGGACTACAGATCATGGTGCCCCCCCCATCACAAGCATAAGCTCTAACAGGACAGCTGTGCCAGGAGCAGAACCTCAGGGCTAAGAGGTTCCAAACTGAACATGAAACACCCAGAAACAGTGTCGAGGGAGCCTCATGGTGGGTTCTGAGGTACAGGAAGCCAGGCCTGTAGCCAAAGGGAGAGGGAGGACAGGGAAGGGTAAAGGAAGGGATTAATCTATGGCTTTGGAACCAGTCCTGTGGCCAGAATGACTAACAAGAAGAAGCGAGAAGTTTAATATAATACCCTTTTATTATCAGCTAAACTTGAGACATAGACAGCAAAGGGTTAATACATAATGGCCTCCAGCAACATCAGCTTGAGATTTTGACAGGTGCTATGTTATGTAAGATGTTATCATTGCTGGAAGCTGGTTGAATGGAACATGAGAAACATACTATTTTTGTTAACTTCTCATGAGTCGAAATATTCCCTATTTTGTGCCACGGGCTCCTGGCTTCCCCTGAGCAGAGCCCCTCACTGTCCTAGAAGGGGCCCGTGGCTTTTCCTTCACTCCAGAGTCTGCTCTTGCCTCAGTCTCCAAAGAGCTAGGGTCTCAAGCGGAACTGTGGCTGCTTGCAGGGCCTGAGGTACAGAGATAACTGACAGGGCCCTGAGGCAACGAAGCTAGGCTCTGAAAGAACTGAGGGGTGGCACTAGCTTCCCCTTGAACCGTGGTCAAGCAGCTGAGACCTGGAAGTCTCCAGGATTTGGGCATTCCAGGAGCCCATATGTGTCCCTTCCCATCATACCTCATGGCTACAACCACTAACTAGGCTTCTGCCTTCTTTTCTTTTGTTTCCAGGATGCTTCCATTGCCCATAGATTCCACATGATGAGAGAGAAACACCCTGAAAAATTCAACAGCAGGTAAGCGAGCTTGCTAGCTGCTGCAGTGGCACCCCGCCCGCCCGGCACTGCCAGCCAGCGCGGCCTCCCACCTGCTACCACGGAAATGTCCTTGGCCTGGGTCGCCCGCGGACTTAGCTTTGCTGCCACGTTGCCGGAAGAAGGGTTTCCATTCCTAAGAAGAAAAAAATGTCAGAAACCTGTCGCGGCCTGGCTGCCGATCCCCTCCCGTAGGAACGGAGCAGGGGGAGGCGTCTGGGGACGGCATGAGTGGCAAGGAGCATGCCCTTGGCCACCTGGAACCCCACCAGGGATTCAGAGGTTTTCCCCAAAAGCCCAGCTTCCCACAGCAGCTCGGGCTTGGGGAGAAAAGGGTTCTGCTGGGGTCTCAGATCCGGGGAGGTGCCAGCCTCCCTCCCTGACAGCAGAGGGCAGCAACGAGGCAGTAACCCCGAAGGGCACCCGGTGGCCTGGAATGGGCTCTGGCATGCCTGGAGATTAGTTTCAAACATGAAAGAAAAGGGAAAACCAGATGAGTTGCAAGCGAACCCAAACCTGTCTTGCAAAGCGAATGGAATTTACCAGAACCAAGATGTGACTGGCATATAATCACCGCGGAGTTGACCACTTCTCTTTTCTCTCTCTTCCTGGCAAAGCCCATCCAACTCCATCCTCTGTTGTACTATTTCAAGATCATGATTGGATTCCAGGCCTAGCCTCAGGCAGATAGGGAACAGGGGGCTAATAATTTGGACTTGATCTTTGAACATAAAGGGATGGCCATGTATTTAGCCCACAGAATTCTACTCAAAGCAGAAGTTAAGAGTGTTACTTGAGGACATCCACTTACAGCCCAGCTCCTGGCTCTACAGCCTGGGAGCTTCACCAGGGAGAGTCTGAACACAACGAAGTAATGTCAAACTGGGAACCAGACAGCAGCGGAACTTCTTCAAGGTTGCATTCTGTCTCACTTAGACCCAAGGTCCACAGCTCAGTACAGGCACGTGCTCCCAGCCCCAGTCACAAACTGGCAATGCCACCCCTTCCCTCAGCCTTCGTCACCCCTGTTAGAGGACACAATCACTATTCTTAAACTGTTATACGTATTTTATTAAACTATGTACATTTAAGAGTCCTATTTACACTGGAAAAGTGGGCAAACTTTAAGATATTTTTTTAAGCCAAATACAAATCTATTGAGGAGAAGAAAAGATGCCAGGCACAGAACCCAAGTTCTGTTATGCCCAAAGCTTGTGGTCGTTGCTATTGTGGCTGAAACTGACAAGACCCGGCCCAGGCTGAGATGGCGCTCTGATCCTGCCTGTGGAGTAGGCTCAGGTGTAAGGGGCTGGTGTAGGTGCCAGAGGGATCCTTCCTCTCCCTCAGCGAGGCTGCGAATTTCCGAGAGTCCAGATTCCTCACGCTAGGTCAGTTTACCTGCCCATTTTTAAGCTTCTCTTATCCTTCAAGTCTTTTTCAGAGGTGGCCCCGAGCTCTACTTCTGGGTCAGACAGGATGTAGGTGGTGGGTGGCCTTTTTGAGGATAACTACTTTAGGGGCTTTTTCATTGTGCTCCAACTCGGGGATCTGGTCACACAGGACAAAACTTCTGTCTCAGCTCATTTGTTTCTTGACGTTCTAAGATGTTGTCTGTCCACCTCTCCACATTCCCCTGTATCTAAGGACCCGGGCTGGCATGTTGTCATGGTTACTGATTCGTTTCAGACCCGACCGGGGCCGAGCGTAGTCTTTCCGTGTAGACGTGGCAGTCATTCGTGAACGGATGGCCCCTCTTGATAACCCACATGGGCTGTAGGGAGGTGTGCTGTGGCCCCTTCAGAAGAGGACTCTGATTTGGACCTCTTGGCAGGAGACCGCCTCTTCTTTCCCACATAAATAGTATCGGTCTCATCCTCATCCTCTTGTTCTTCCTCTCCAAAAGGAGTCAAACCCACCCCCTCTCTGCTCCCAGAAAGGCAGATGCTCATCCCAGCAGAATGGCAGCCTCGAGACAGCTTTTGAAAATCACTCCTGCCTGTCCTACAGACTTTCAAGATCTTCTTTACACACGTACTTTACACACATACAAGTACTCCATGGATGTGTCTGGAAAATGCCGTACGCCTGTGAAAGCCATGGCTTCTGCTCATCCACTCATCCATTCTCTCACTGACTCACTCACTAGCAACATCCTTTGAAGATATGCTGCTGCCCACACACCATGTATCTAGGGGTCTGGAACAGACGGCCCATAGCTCACTGCCCCCTGCTGGAAACTGGCTGGAAAGCAAGCACGCATACCTGTGTGCGTGGAGTGCTGTGAGCAGAGGTGGCCTAAGAGACCAAAGGCAAGGAGCAGAGAGCTGGGCATGGAGGATTTCCCAGGGACAAAGATGCCCCGCCCAGGTTAAAGAAATCCAGATTGGTTTTTTACAACTTGGTAAAAAGAGAAGGGCAATCCCCAGAGTTGGAAAGAGATGGAAGGGAAGATCGAGAGTGAGAGCCCAATGTGCTGGGGAAGAAGCAGCCCTCCGTGCCGCTGTGGCGTCACCTCCGGTCACGGAAAGGAAGGTGTCTGTCCCTGTTAGAGAATGAGGAAGTAGAAGACAAACTTTATCCTCTTCCCCAAAACTGAGACCAAGCAACATGTGTGCTCTGTCAAAAAAAAAAATTATTAAGTCCAATTAGAAAGATCAGTCATGGCAGGGGGTTAGGGGGGTCATAACGTGCACCCAAGTGTCAAGTATGGAGGAACTCATCATGACCTATAGAATTTTCTCCCTTCTTCCTTCCTTCCCAAATCCCCTTTTCAGGACAACTCCTAGATTTGGTGGGGCTTAAGCCTCATGTTTTACCTGGCAGAGATGACAGGTTTATGGATTTGAATTTAAGCCTGCGTACTTGCTGGAGAAATGAAGTTGTTCAGAGGGAGCCCCTGTTTTACAAAGTCGCCAGCCATTTCCTCTGGGGAACTTTGGGTCCATGCTGCTTCCTTCTTGCTTGCTTGCCCGTATTGAAAACACCCAGGAGTATTCAATTTGTCCACCCAGAGGCAGGCAAGCAGCCATTTTCTCCAGGCTTCCTTATTTAGCATTGGGGATGGTTTTAAATAGGCAGGTGGTTGTTGCCATGGTTACTCCCATTACACCAGCAGCTAAACTTAGGAAGGGCCACAAGGGATAGAAAAAAAAAGCCTGATACCCAGGATTTGCGAATGTAAATGATATTATCAAACAAAGCTTCTTTTTACTGGGCTGAACTTGAGTTCTTCAGAGAGTGGTTGCTGCTTGGCTGTAAGCCTTTAGCATTAAAGCCTAAGACTGGCCCCTCTGGGATAACCTTAAGGCTAAATATAGGGAGTTGTAATTGGTCTGTTTGTTTTGTTTTGTTTTCAACATGAACGGGCTAGTCAGGGCTGGACTTACCGAGGAAACCTGAACTTGCACATTGCTGGTCTGCTTGGGGGCTGTTCTAGTTAATTCTCAACCCAGGGCTCCAAAGGCCACAGCGGTTCTGAGAACATGAAGTTGTACCAAAAATAGTGTGTGTGTGTATGTGTGTGTGTGTGTGTGTGTGTCTGTGTGTCTATGTGTCAGTGTGTGTGTGTCTGTATGTGTGTGTGTGTCTGTGTGTGTGTGGCATTCCAAGGCCTGTGAATCCTAAGAGGCATCAAATTATGACTCAATTATTGGGGTTTCTTAATTCTTCCCCCGGTGATCTCGCTATACTGGCTGTTGCCAGGGGAAGTAGTAGTTTTAAGAAGCCAAGTGTTCTCTCCAGTGGGATAACTTCGTTAATGGGAGAAAAGGAGGTGGTGGCATGAGGTGGTACCTCAGCTAAGTTAGGCCCCTTCTACCACCTAGTTATTGACACGTTAACTCTTTGTTCCTGATTTAGCAATGTTATGAAAATTACCATCTCTGTTGGTATAAAGGATGCAGAGTTTTAACTCTACTGAAATTCTAATCTGTTAGAAATCGCTCAGGTGTGAGTGAGACATGGTCGCTGCCTTTAAGAAATGCATACTCTAGCCAGAGATGGTGGTGCACGCCTTTAATCCCACACTGGGGAGGCAAAGGCAGGCGGGTCTCTGTGAGTTTGAAGCCTGCCTGCTATATGAGTTCCAGAAAAGCCAGGGTTCTGTAAAATAAAAGGAAAGAAATTGATAGTCTAACAAAAAATGGGAAATAATCCTCAAATTCTTTTATGAAATTATTTTTATACAAAAGGAATTTACATTTAGTAAGCCATTGGGAATACAGGCAGCAGTCAGCTTATTAGAAAAGTTTAACGTGACTCTTCAAAGCCCAGACATAAGCAAGCGGTGGTTTGAGTATGGAACCCAAAACTAAGATAACCAAACTAAGAACTGTAATTCACTTCGAGCTCCTATTAGATGCCAAGCAGTTAACTAAATATTTTATAATAATTAAACTATTTAACTCTCAAGACGACCTTACAACATAAGTCTTGGCATTCTTGAATCGTGACTGTGTGGGACGAGGAAACAGCCTGGAAGAAAGCGGCAGACTATCTTTTAATCAGTGAGCTTGATTCGATTTCTAAGCTACCTCTAAACTCCAGCGTGCAAGCCCCTCTGTCTCTCCTAGGCCTCATTCGTATAGATGAGTGTTCCAGTGCTCCCAAGGCCTCCGCCTAGGTGCGTGTTCTTTATAACATACAACATGAGGAGCGCTCTCGCTCCCATTCTTGTATCACCCCTTTTTATCTTGTATAACCTAAGTCTTCTCCTTATTCCACTGTCCACAGCAAGGAGCAAGACTGGCTATGGGATTTGTATGACCCTGGGCAAATTAAAACACAGTCCCTTGTTGAAACATCTCTTAAGTTTGTGAGCAAGCAGTAAACTAAGCCAAAAGCCCTCCTACGCGCCGGGCCTGGAATGACTGCACAGATATCATACCTATGAGGTGGCCATGGCAAGAGGTGAATTCATTAACAGCCACATTTGTCCAGATCACAGAGTAGACAGTTTGCAAAAAAGGTAAAAGAGAGAGCAAAGAAGGTTTGAACTCGGGAGGAGACAGAGTCTCAAATTTTTAGAGGGGTCATGGTCAGTGTTCACAGAGGAGAAAAGGACCCGGCCTAGGTCTTCTGCGTACCAACCACCGTCCTCACAGTTTCCAGGCTGTGTCTGTGAAGTTTTGTGTATCTGAAATCTAATTCATAAAGGCACCCGAGGCCACCATCGGTGAGCATCCAGAAAGAGTCTCACTGGGGAGTATATTATTGCTTGGGAACGCGGAGCGCTGGGGGAATGTGTCATATAAACCTGTTGAGTGTCTTCCACTTGAGCGTGTCCCTCAGCAACTGAGACTGAAGCCGTGAGTTATTTCCTGTCAGGCTCTTCAAAGGGCTCACGCCAGCACGGTCAGTACCTGATCACCTTTCTTCAAAGCCCTTGAGCAGTTAGCGGACTCTAGAGTGTCAGCTTCCCTGGAGCCAGGACCAAGATGCTGATGAGGGGTTCCCCAGAAACCTTAATGTAGTTGGAATCTTTCAAAGGTTAGAACATACATTGCAAAGAACTAAGTGCCTAGTAGATATTTATAGAAAGAGGCAACAGGGCTTAGCCCAAGCTGGCATCAAAATTTGGCTCTGACGCTTATTGGCTGTGTGACCTTGGGTGAGTAAGTTAATCTCTTTAATCCTTTGCTTCCTCCCTTGAAAGTCTCGCAAGGTTGCTAGAAGCAGTGGAGAAGTACATCTGTGGTGCATAGTTCGAGCTCAACAATATTTGCTGTTGAATATGACTGATCGACAAGCATGCGGGCTAAGCACTGTCGTAAATCACCTATAAGTGCTGACAATGGATGTATATTCGATGGAGTACCAAGAGAGATATGTTTTTTGCGCCATCTTTGTTATATAGACAGTATCCTGAAACTGAGAAGTTGGAGAATATGGAAAGTTGTATAAAATCTGACCACTGGGAAGGTAGTCTTAATTAAGAAGGGTTGGACGGAGCGGGATTTGAGTTCTCCTGTGGACACCCGTGGAGGAAATTCCTTCCACTGGCACTACGGAGTGGAGTTTGGGGTCTGAATAGCCGAGGTTCTAAGGCTAAAAGCTGAAGGCTGGGTTAAAATGTGAGGGGGTCAAGAACTCCCAGCTGACAGGGTGGTTGGAGAGAGTGAGGGGAGGGTGCAGAACAGATGCCAGGTGCTCCTGGAATACGTAGTGCTCCTCAGCCCCAGCCGAGAACACAGCTGGTGGAGAGGCAGGTGGCCCAGGCAGTCGGATGCTGGAAGTGCGCCTGTTCTCGTGGTCGCTGTGATGTGTGCTCTCCTCACTCCCTCCTCCACCTCCCCTCCTCCCCAACCTGGGCTGAACACTGAGATGGTGTCTGGGAGCACAGCGCAGACTAGCATGTTTCATGCATGCAAGTTTGAAAGTGCAGGGGCCTCCTCTCGTGATTGCTGTGGCATGCCTAACATGTATACTGCTTACATATTAAACTCCCTTACCTGAAAATGAAACCATTCCAAGTCGTTCATTCAAGAACCCCATGAGGACCCCAACTTGCCGTCTAGATGTTTGGCTTTAACAGCCACAAACATGAGTTCAAGTTCCTGGCAGTTAGAGTCCCGTGCCCTTAATTGGGCTTTCGGTATCTCGAGAGAGGTACTCAGCGGGCCAAACTGTCTGCTCCTGTTCCCCCCCCATATGTAAAATATTGTTTTCAAATATTTGGAATCTGGGAAAGGCCCACATGAAATTGATTGTGGTGTTTTCTACTTTTATTCTTACTCCTGTGGGTAATTTGTAAAGAAAATGAAGCTCTTAGGCTTCCTCCATCTTTCAAGCCAGCCGTGGTCCAATGGGTCTTTTTCTAACTACATCCCTCTGGTGGCCTTCCTTGTCCTTCTCCATGACAAGGACCCTGAGATGCAGGGAGCCATTCAAAGCTCCCAGTCTCCCCCCTTGTAAGATCAACAGACTGGCAACTTGTACCCAGTCAGAAGTCTTGGTCCTCTTTGCCATGCACCCTAACATAGCCACAGTTCTGGGGTTAGATCACTACCGCTTTCTGCATGGTTCTGCCCCATGCAAGTCTGCGACCTTATCTGGGAGCTCAATAGGGAAATGCGTTGAGTGCTCACCATGGCACAGCAACAGTCGGGGCTCCTTTTAGAACGACTCACACCACCAATGTAGACCCTGCAGCAGGTGAAGGTCATATTAGCTGACTCAGAGCCATGATTCTCTGAGCTGTAGGGGTAGCTAGCTAGCTGGTGGCCATATGGTGAGTCATCAGGCTGGAAACATCCGGCACGTGCTCTATCTAGACTTAAAACCGTCTTCAACAAAATACCAGCCGATTTTCAGCATACGCATCTGTGGTTTATATAGTACATCGGGTTATGAGTGCGAATTGTTTGGGAAGCAAACACAAGCTAAAGGGAAAGAAAAGAAGCATTGCGCAAACACACTTGCAGCATGCTGGTGCATTTTGGCAGCTCATGGAAGTCCCGTGGTACCTGTCTTTATAAAGCTGAATGAACTACTTTCTAAATAGTTTTCTTTGGACAAGCCATGCAAGGCCACTGTAGAAAATAAATCATGCCACCCCCATCCCAGGAAATCCGATGCTCCCAACATCTACTTCCTCTCAGCATTTTCCCTCTGGTGTTTTATTTCCTTGAACCACACCATATATACTGATCTTAAACATTATGACATTGTTACAGTAGCAATAAACGTTATCTCAGAAGCATTTATAGGCTGTGAAAGGAGAATTATGGAAAGCAGCTGATCAGAGTAAGTTTATCCATAGTGGGGATTTGATTAATATTTTTCAATTAAAAAAATCACAATTGTTTTGTTGAGTCGATATGAGAGCTTTAGAAATAGTCAGGTCCCATTGCAATTTAAGTCATTCTTTGGCACGCTGTGCAGCTCTTCTTCTGTGGAGGATAAATAGAAGCTGAAAAGGCCTTAATTCTCTCAGTTCCGGGCCCTCTATGTGGTTTTGCTCTGTCTCAGTAGGACCTGTTTCTGTTTATTCATTGGGTGGCTCTCCAAACTGCACAGTGGTCAAGTGTTTGAGCATGAGCGGCCATGAGAGCACGCAGTGAGTACTCAGATGGTGGTCTGCTGGGCCCTTTGGTAGCCGTCACCTGGGAGGAAGCTGGAACACATCGCCTTAACAGACATGGTCGTCCAAGTGTAAGACAGATGTTGGCTCATTTTACAGAGAAATCTGAAGGTCAGAAGAAGTATTTTACTAGTGTTCATATTATAGGGGAAGGTTACCAAGATCTACGAGTCACAGGGAATAGGGGAAGGGGCCCAAGATCTGCTGGTCATGGGAAATAGGGGAAGGTTATCAAGACCCACTAGTCAAGGGGGATAGGGGAAGGTTACCAAGACCCACTCTAGTCAAGGGGCATAGGGGAAGGTTACCAAGACCCACTAGTCAAGGGGGATAGGGGAAGGTTACCAAGACCCACTAGTCAAGGGGGATAGGGAAGATGTCAGATACCTATAAGTCAAGGGGAGTAGAGTGAGGGTGTTATGCATCAAAATTAGGCCTGCCTGACTTCACAGCCTCATACGTCTAACCACTCTTCTATGACTCCATGTGCCCAGCTTGATAGTGCGGCCAGACAAGAAAAGAAACAGCCAAAAAAGAGCCCAGAGAAACCACAGAGCCAACTAATGGACTGTGTGAAAATCATAAGTAAACCACACTCATTTCCCTAGAGAAAGCAAACAGGAGCTTTGGGAATGGGCTTCAAGGAAAGGACTCACAACAGGAACCTCTTAGCTCAGCTCAAGAGACAATGGGGGAGAGCAGAAGGAGGCCTTGTTATTTGAGGTAAGAAGACAAAACTTTTGGTCTAGAGCCATACCAAAGCCTGACATGAGATACTGAGAAAAGTTGCAGAATCTCTTGCAAGCATTCGCAAAGCACAATTCTTGATTCATCTGTGTTGAAAAACACATCATTCCCTTCTCAGCCCAGGGGTGCGTCCACGGCACCACCTCAGTCCAGGGGTGCGTTCATGGCACCATCTCAGTCCAGGAGTGTGTTCATGGCACCCCCTCAGTCCAGGGGTGTATTCACGGCACCATCAAGCCACACCAGATGGGAGTGTCCTCCCAACACACCAGATCTGCCTGGGGTGTCCTGGCCAAGACCTTTCACCACATCTTGTCCTGCTTAACTTCCAGCGGCTCTAAGTTGTCCCTTCAACCCATCCTGCTGCTCTCCCACTCAGCTCCCCCTAAAGCTGTCCATTTGTCCCCTGGATGCGTGGTTGTTATCCTGGTGTCATGGCACCAAGAGTCTCCTGCCAGAACCCACATTCCACTTCAGAGGCCCCTAAGCTCTCTTGCTTTGTACATACGATTCCTTCTCCCCAAGCACCGGTGCCACCTTCTTGTTGGCACGCTCTGTGTCTCTTACCTTCCTGACACACCTGCCCTCATCCTCTTCTCCTCAACTACTGTGGCATCTCCTCATGTGGCCTAACCATCACCTACTGTTTCAAAGGACTACCATCGTGTCCTAAGCACACCCTCCCTGACCAGCCCCTGTTCTGGACTTGGATTTTCTCTTAGAATCCATCTAGAAAGCTTCTGACACCCTCTCTCCCACATTCACTGCCCTCTTTGATGTATACAGTTTACAGTTTGGGGGCTACGCTGCTCACTGCACCCACTCATGTAATCATTTCCAGCTCAGAATGGCTCACCTTCTTTGGAGCCTACTGAATTCAACTGGAAAGGTAGCGTGTTCCCCACTCAGCCAAAATGTGTTAGGTTCCCATTAGTCTTCTGTGATAGCGAATATCATTCTAGGGTGGAAAGGATGGACTACGACATCCTCTTCTTCCTGGACCCCTTCAGTCTGCATGCACACAGATCTGACCAACTACAGCTTGTGTCCTTGGACTCTTGTCAAAATCGCCACCTGTCGGTGACTTGAAGTACCAGGGATTTATTCTCTGAAATCTGAGATCGAGGTATGGCCTGAGAAGTTACTTTCTCCCCTAAAGAATATTCATCCCTTGACTCTCTCCTACTGCTGGTTACCAGAACTCCTTGGTAGTCCCTGGCATGTAGAAGCATCCTTCCGGTCTTCTTCCTTGATTATTACATGGCACACTTCCTGTGTGCCTCTAACTCTCTGTCCTAATATCCTACCCCTTCTAATGTTACCAGTCATTGAATTGGACCCACCTTAATCTCAGTCTCGTCTTCACGTCTCCAAGATCCTGTTCCCAAATAAGATTTCATTCATCATGCAGAGAGTTAGGGCTTCAATAAGGTCTCATTCACCACGAGGAGAGTTAAGACTTCGGTATATCCTTTATTCAGTGTGAACCACAGAACCAGCCTTCTCCAGAACCCTCGCACTCAGGAAAGAAAATCACAAGAAGCGTGATGCACTTTGTTTTAAGAAGGGGTCAGGAACATTGGGGTGAGAAAAGCAACTAGCTTCAAAAGTGAGGCTAGGCTTCAAAAAGAAGGTCAGGAGGGAGCGTTTGGGGTAGAAATGAGACTTCAGCAGGGAGAGCCGGCATCAGGCGAGGTAGGAAGAGGGAAACAGCCCAGGCAGAGAGCAAGGGTGAGAACATCACAGATATAAAAGTAAAGGCAAGAGACTACACGGGAGGATGAAATCACCTGCAAGGCAGCTTCCCAAGAGCTTGGTGTCTACATGGGCATTGGCCCTTTATCTTCAAGGAGGGTGAAGGTGGACTCGGGAAGTGGACTCAGTCACAAGATTTGCAAGCCTCCTGTGGCTCTGCACATACAGATGGCACTAACCGGGCTCAGTGAGTTCTAGAAGATGGAAAGGAGATGAACTTTGGAGGGGGATACGGTACGGATATCTGGAAGGAGTTGGAGGAGGCAACTAGAGGAGATATGATCAAAATACATGTCTGTATACATGAAACTCAAAGAATAAATGAAGATATATTTTAAAATCCAAGGCTCCTAGAAGCACTGTGACCAGAAAGCCCTGAGCCTGGCTCAAGTGTCAAAGTAACGTGAGACTGACATCAGACACAAAGGGAGAGAGGAGCGGGTAGTGAGATGAGAACACCCAACTCGGCTAAGTCTGCGGGAGTTGGCAGTTACCAGGGCTGGGGAAACATGGAAACCAAAGACAGGACTTTCTCTCCAGTCCTGAAGTAGAAGATCATTTTGGGGATGAGAGCCACACAGCATTCTTCTTCGCAAGCACAATTTCAGATTTTTTACTTGCGGAAGTCAACTTAGGTGGCTTTTAAACACTGTGTGTGTGTGTCTGTGTGTGTGTGTCCCTGGAGAAGAAAAGAATGTTGGGATTCCTTAGCCATCTATCTGCTGTACTTGACTAGCTAGAACTTTGGAGAATTGTCATTCGTTGCAAACGTTTTTTGCCATATAACCAAGTCCATCTTTATACTTAGAACTTAGTAGATCAGTGCGTTTATCCTATCTTATTTTTTTTTAACTATCCACAGTTGCACTTATTTTGTTAAAAGGAAATTGAAATACAAAATGAAAGGGTAGTGTTCTTAAGAACGAGTTAAGTGATTTTAGTTTCATTCCACATTTAAATAAACATTTCTTAAAGAAAAATTTTAGCACTCGTACTACTTAACCAAAAGAAATTTTGGAAGCAGCCTCTCTTTCCTCTCCATCGGAATTACTGACTCATCAGTAAAATAAGTTGTCTATCAAGAAATCTCGAGGAAATGGCTTTATGACTCTGCTGCCAGGCCATGTGGTGCCGATGTTGACATAGAGACATGGATCCCTGAATTTTCTTGGATTCAACATGCAAGGAGCTGAGCCTCAGCCCTCACCTTGCCTCTTCTGTCCTATGAGCTACTGGGAAGTGACTCACTTCCCCGACTATTAGTGTTTGGGTGTATAAAACAGAAATTACAACTATCTCACAAGGTGCATGGAGAAATTAGACCAGATTGATAAATACATTTGAAATGATTATTATTGTTTACTGTAGGAAGTAGCAAGGAGGCCGTTGCAGCTGCGTGTCTGTCGGTTCTTCAGTGCCAATGAGTCTGTATCGCAAATGCCGCGTGCTCTGGCTCTCGTCTGCTATAGCCTTAGCTCTGGACAAGATGTTAGGTTTCGGCCTCGTGTGTGGCATAAGCGTCCTCTCCGTTAGCACTCTGTAGAGTGTCATTAGGTCTCTACTTTGAAGCCGGGAGGAGTGTTTAAATTCTGGTGTTGGGGAGAAGGGGTCCCATCACTTCACTTTTTACCAAGAAAGCCATTTCCCAATCTTCTGATGCTCTTCAGTAAAAGAAAGGCTCTCCTAGCCCTAAGAATGCACTTCAGAGCCTCCAACTGTCGCGGACTTTCGCAGTCACTGATATTCGTGTTGACTGAACACACACTTAAGGAGAAATTCCGCACTCTCTAGAAACAAGACATTTTCTATTCTGTTCAATGGAGAACTCCTTTAATCTTGAGAGTGGGCCTTCTCGGAAAGCATTTTAAAGTGCCAATCAAGCCAAGTACCTTACATTGCCTTTGAACTCAATGTGCCGAGAGTTCATTGACAGTCTCCAGCTCTGGGCTACTGTGGGGCATGAGGTAGTGAGAAGGTCGTGGCTAAATTAAAATCTCAAACTGTTGAGTTTAGCGAAGCTTTTATTGCAGCTGTCAATACGGTGTCCCAGGTAGTGAGGTTCTTGCCTTCCTCTTCCAGATCACCTTGGTTCTGAGCTTGGGGAGAGTAATGATCAAAGCTCGTAATCGAGGGTAGGGGTGAAAAATAAAACAAATCGAGTTGATGGCCTGGCTCATGATTTTACACACAATCATAATCTCCACCCTACACGACCCCCAATCTAACTGCTACGCGTGGACAGGAGGTTGGGATGGCCAACATTGAGCCAGTGAGTTAAAAGAGACGTGTGGAACCAGACAGCCTCCTAACTGGACAGTTTGCCCCTCTGCCATCAAAACTCTATGGAATGGTGTTAAAATTCTTGAATAGTCTTCATTTGTCAAAATGGAAAGCTTGGGGGAAAGATGAATATAAACAAAGCTTCTTTCCCAGTTCGAAAAAGGTAATTAAGTGCATATAATTTTTGCAAATATCACCAGCTTGAGCCTTTACTCTGCAGCAGCCAGTGAGCCCTTGAAGTAAGACATGTATTAGGACTCATGGCCAATTATGGCAGCCCCTCAGATGGCAAGGATCAGCCTGGGAACAAGTGGAGGAGGCACTTTGAAGCAGCTTCTGAGAGTTCTAGGAGGAAATGCAAAGGCCTGTATGAAAGGGCCACACATCCACGTACCTGCAGAGGTCAAGGAGCTAACTGATGAGATGGATGGATGAGTGTAAGGAGCGGAGGGGACTCCAGCAAACGGTAGAACATAAGAGACGTATAAAGTGAGAGACCTTGTCTTAGTTAGAGTTTCTACTGCTGCGAGAAAACATCGTGACCAAAGAGCAAGTCGGGGAGAAAACGGTTTATTAGGCTTACACTTCAGCATTGCTGTTCATCACTGAAGGGAATCAGGAAAGAACTCAAACAGGAACCTAGAGGCAGGAGCTGATGCAGAGGCCATGGAGGAGTGCTGATTACTGGCTTGCTTCCCATGGCTTACTCGGACCACCTTCTTATAGAACCCAGGACCACCAGCCCAGGGATGGAACCGCCCACCATGGGTTGGGCTTCCTCTATTGATCACCAAATGAGAAAAAGCCTTACAGCTGTATCTCATGGAGGCATTTCCTCAGCTAAGGCTCCTTCCTCTGATGACTCTAGCTTGTGTCAAGTTGACACACAAAGGCACCTGGTACAAACCTGTATGGAGCTTCAGACAGTTGTTGTCAGAAAGCAAACCTGGTGCTGATTTCTCAAAGAAAAAAATGTGGGATCCAGTGTGTGTGTGTATGTATACATATGTATGTGGTGCGTGTGTGTGTGTGTATGTATGTATAATTTTCTAATTTTGAAAACCACTGTGCAAGTACACCCCTAGACAGGTAAGATCCTATCCCCCAAGCCATCATGCCAATACCGAGGAATTATAATGTAAAGCTGAGATGGGAACCAATGGTTTATTTTTCTTGCTTGACTTGGTCTACAAGTTATTGATGCTGTTGATGTAAATGAGTCTCCTAGCAACAGAAAATGAACATTTGAGCAATCAGTATGTTTGCAATGACAGAATGTTCCAGGGTACCATAAAAGACATTATCCCAAAAGAAAAGGACCCAGATAGTCGGCAAAGCTAGAGTCAAAGTTTGATTCGGAAATGCATGCCAAGTGGAAGTAAGAAAAATGTGCAGTCTCTGTTTTGGGGGTAAAAAGTAAGAGCATGAGGCTCCAACAAGGAGGATAGATGTGGGCCTCCTCAAAAGCGAAGGACAGGACAGCTAACAAAGGCATCATGAACTCAGAAGCACAACGGGCTCCCTCAGCTCCCTTTTCACAGTAAGCAATATTAGCTGATGTAAGCTCCAGGATGTACAGGGAGTTAGCAAGAAGATGCAGGGGAAATATTTTTCAATGGTTGGAATATTCATAGAAAAAAATCTAAGAGGAACATTTTTCTGCAATCTTTGGGAGCCTTTAATGTGGGTCCAACCTACTAAAAATATGCAAAAGCAGAACAAAGTGTTTTAGGTGAGGTGGCCTCTTCCTCTGTAGCCAGAATGAGGATGGCTGTCCCTCTGCACCATGGATTCTGACACTGGGATGAGAGGCCCTAGCAAGAATCGGGAGTTTATCCCATAATCCAAGAGGAACATTTGTAACCAGGAACCTGAAGACCAAGCAGGAGGAGCTTTAGAGTGAGATTTAAAGAGGATAAACTAAGAACGTGCAAACTAAACTCTAAAACCATAGCCCACCCAGGACAGCAGGTGTGAGTTAGAAATAAGAAGCATGGCAGAGGCAGTGCCAAGCAGTTCACCCAAGGAAATGACAGGGTGGAGCGTGGAGACCTACAGCTGAGACGGGTCTGCGAGCTGCCAGTGACCGGGCAAGCCGGAGGAGTCCATGCAGGACCAGCACACTGCCATGGAACAGTACTACGGAGCAACAAGAGAAGGCACGCTCATGTAAACCGCAGTCACATAAACGGGTGTTAGGAACACATAGTCGAGCATAAGAAGTCCCAAACGTCAGATCAGAAGCAAGGCAGAGAGCATACAGTTGAGACTTCAAAGGGATGCATGAAATGGATTCTGCTAGCAGATCTAATAGAGGTTTCCCAGGCATTCAATGTGCTGGCCGATGCTTTTCTAATGTAAGGTTTTTTTGTTTTTTAAGCTGACAAAGGAAGGAGATGGAAGAGGGGGAGGGAGGAGGAATTTATCTGAGCATCTGCCCACATGGTGAATTTTCTGCCTGTCTCAAGGACAGTTTCCTAACTCGAGAGGTAGAGGAAACAAAACTGCTTTTCTTGGCCCCTATGTGACCAGGAGGCATCTGCCGGTGATGGAACAGAAGGCTCGGGAAAACTTAGCTGGAGGTTGAACAGCCCGCCTGGTGATCTGGGTCAGCAAAAGAAAGAAATACGATGCACGCCAAAGCACGTCCTCGCCCACCCTTGTTGCTCCTGCTTCACTTTCTCGCCAACACCTCTGGCCCAGGCTCCAAGGTCGCCACCAGGGACTTTAGGTTAATGGAGTGTCCGTATTTCTTTCCCAGGAAGTTGAGGAAAGCCAAGATACCCACTCCACATTGATCAGGAGAGACGTGCCACGTGTATTCCAAGCTGTAACACAACACTCATGAAGTTTGTATGTGGCAGTGGGTTTCCTTGGGTTCTGTGTATGTAGCATGTAGCCATATGTAGGGTCTCAATTTCCCCAGCCACCCCTGTAAGATATATAATGCATTCCCAGTTCAAAGATGAAAAAACTAAGTGACAAGGTCAATGGCTTGCCCAGAGCCACAGAACAGGTGAGTGTCTGAAGGATGACTTGAACCCAGCCTGTCTGGCTTCTAACCAGAGAGATTCCTTCAGCTCAGCCAACCTGTCTCCAAACCCAGACATTGCACTCTGGGGAACAGGAGGGTTAGCTGTTTCGGGTTAGTATGGGAACCCAATCTCAACATAACCCTGTTTCTATGGGTGCCATACACTCACAATGACAAACAACGGGCTTAAGCGAGGAACTTTTGTAACCCGACCTATCAGAATCATGTTCAGAAAGGCTGGGGGGGGGGCGGGTGTTGGGGGGAGTAGACATATTATCCAGCCCACATTCTGACTTTATGATGTCATCTCCTGAGCTTTGTTCCCCCCAAGGAAGTGTCAGACCCCTTTACCAAATACTGCAGAGACACCTCCATGGAAGGTGTGTTTAAGAATCAAGTGAGCAGCCCTTCAGTGAGTCAAGCAGCTGTGTTGATTCAGGCATGCGGGCCACATGCCATCAATGGGAACTAAGACTGTTCCCGATAGCTGGGGCCAGGTTGGGGCGGGGGGAGGAAGGGCTCTGCTGTCTGTCCAGAGGGTCCCTTTTAGCAAGCTGATGGAAAGTGCACCGTGGACCTGTGGCTCAGCTCGGCTCGGCTCTCGGTTATAGCCCTGGCTGGTCAGGAGCCAGGAAATGGCTTCTTCAGCCAGAGACTCATTGTCAGCCAAGTGCCCGCCTTCTCTGGCCTTCGGGGCTTAGGTTTTAATAAGCTGTCCTCGCCTACGTGTCTTAAATGTTCCCAGTCACCTTCAGGTTTGGGCTTCAGGAGCTGATGAAGGGACAAACGCTGGAGAGCACAGCTAAGTGCAGAACCTTAGGCGGACACATTCCTATGTCACTTTTCCCTACTTCTTTCCCTCCCAGCCGGGGCTCCTGTCTGTCCCGGTATTTGACTGTGTTCACTGATAAACACTTTAGCCAGCGGGCCTGCAGGGGAAAGAGATTGCTGAGAAGCAGGCACATTTCGTAAGAGATTCTTGTTGGTTGTCAAGGCTGTTTTTAGAAGGTAGAAGAAGGAGCTGTTTTCTGGTGGCAAGCACGGACACTGGCATCTCGGAACCCGGGTTCTCAGGACAGGGAGGTCCTGACGACATGGCACCCACCTTGACTACTCCCAGAGGTCTGTCTGAAGTTGCCCAGGAAGGGGCGGTGTGTCCATCACCATAGCAGGTGTCTGAGCAGCTTGCTGGGACTTCAGACAGACAGACGGTATCCTGAGTGTGTTGGGTGATCACCTACTATGAGTCTCAAAGAAGCTTTCCTTTATTTATTTACTTATTTATTTATTTGGTTTTTTGAAACAGGGTTTTCTTTGTGTAGCCTTCCTTGGCTGTCCTGGAACTTTCTCAGTAGACCAGGTTGGCCTCTAACTCAGAGATCCACCTGTCTCTGTCTCCCAAGTGCTGGGATTAAAGGCGTGGGCCACCACTAGTGGGCTCTTTCCACCTTTAAGTGGGTTCCAGAGACTGAATTCTGGTTGTCAGACTTGTGTGGCAATTACCAATACCCGCTGTCCTCGGGCACACAGTAATCCTTCTGCCGTCACCTCCCAAGTGCTGCGGTTATAACTAGTGGTCACAATTCTTTCCTTAAAGAAGCTTTTTCAAGGGCTGTGTCTGTGCATGGCCCTGTGTGATAACAGGGGAGAAACTGACTATTTCAGACTCAGGGAGGCTTTATCGTGATTGAATGCCCTCTGGAGAAGATGCTGTCAGAGGCGGGACAGAATTTAAGAGAGCCTATCAAAGGAGATTGTGTCCTTAGTCCACAAAAGCAAGCTGTATCCAGCGAAAGAGGAGAGCCACTATTAGGAACCTGTAATTGTTTGGAGGTCAGGCTTAGCCTGGAAAGAGAAGCAGAGTCTCCAGTGTAAGGATATGGGTTTGGCCCCTTGGTCCTTTTGGCCAACTGGAAAGCAAAGACCAAGGAGGAGCCCAGACCACTCTGACAAGTACCAAAGGACATCACACGAACACAGCCAGACCACCTTGAGATTGGCTCCCATGAGCTACAAACATGACGGGGAACTACTAGTCACTCGCTCTTCCGAGCTTGGCTGTGTGTTCCGTTCCTCTAACGTGCCTCTGTGGCATGGTAGTGGAAGCCAGGGAGAGTGTAGTGGTAAGGGATGTGGATTCCAGGGCAGGAGCCGGCTTTTACATCCCAACTCTATTCCCCCAGCAGTATTCTCAAAGACTTACTCAGTTTCCTAGAAACATAAAGAGGATGCCTAGAACAGAACCACCATCCAGACCCGGTGAGGAGTATCAGCTCCGCAGGAACCCTTTAATGGCCCATGAGTACACAGTTTCCAACCATCTCCACGGCTCTCCGTGGATGCCATACTCAGCAAAATCTTCGTCATCGAGAAATCCTTCTAAGTTGTGATTCCTTTTCCCATTCTTACTGTTCAACATCCATTTGCCTTTCTTTCAGTATCTCTTGATACCCATCAGTTACATGATAACTGATAGACTCCCATTCCATATTTTTATTAAGAACTTACTCTTCTTAAGTTTACCCTCTTCCCTTTCCTCCCTCCAATCCTCTTATATGCCCCTCCTTTCTGTATTTCAAATTTATGGCTTCTTTTCATTCCATATTTTCAAAGGATTTAATTCACTAGTTATCTCATGTGGTCTTTAGCCTGATGGAATGTACAAATAAGTAATGTCAACAGTGGGTAGGGTGGTTGCTAGCACCTTTAATCCCAGCACACACAAGGGAGAAGCAGGTAGATCTCTGTGAGCCTGAGACCAACCTAGCCTTCACACTGAGTTCCAACCCAGTCAGGGCTACATAGTGAGACCCTGTTTCAAAAAGGGAGAGAGGGGAGAGAGGGGAAGAAAGGGGGAGGAAGATGAAAGAAAGAACTTTTGACAGTAATTTATCCCTTTATGCTTAGGAGAGTCCTTAGAACTGGTGGTTCCCTGGCTGGGAGTACTTGAATTCTCAATGCCCATTTACATGCTAACTGTCATCTGTGATATTTACCTGTAAAGTTTCACACATGTAAGACTTAAGAAGGGTCTTGATTTCGCAGGTCATTAAGAGGATTCCACACTTAGGGAATAGCATACATCTGAAACAAGTTTCTCCATTATTGCTTTTCCTGTGGGCTCATTCTTGAGCACTCCCCTCTTTGCCCTCCCTTCACGTCTGGCCACTCCTTCCTGGTCCCTGGCCGCCAGTCTTCTCCTCATTCATCACCCTGTGTCTTCCTGAGTGCCATGAAGGCAATCCTGTCCCAAGTATGGAGCTAAGCCAGGGAATACCTTTCTCCTTGAAGCTGAAATACACTGAGCCAACACAAATCTGCTGGCAGGCCCAGCAGGCACAAAAGTCCCATTCAGGGCACAAAAAAACCCCAGCTATTTATAAAGTCCCTTGCTGACTGCTGGGTGTTCACTTTCCCTTGGACCAAGAAGGCCACTGCCGCCTCTCGGAAAGCATTATTCCTTTCACAGCTCCGTGACCGAGGGTCACCGGGTGCCCCATTCTGTGAGCAGCAAACCAAGGGGACAGCATGCAGAGTGGATTAGATGTGGTGACAAGCTCTCTAATGGTCAAGGGCAACTGAGGATGCCAGTGACACAGATGGCCTCTGCTGCACCTGTGAGGTGACAGTCATGGACTTGTGAGGACTGACATTCTGGCCCCTGACATAAACCCACCTGCCGTTCCTCTTGTTGGTTTTGGTTTTATAGCTCTTTGTAACATGAAGGGCCTGCTTGTTGGGGTTTCTGTCCTGCCCGGTTCCCACAGCCGGTAAGCCCCCAAAGAAAATCACACAGAGAGTCTACATTAGGTTATAAACTGATTGGCCCATTAGCTCAGGCTTCTTATTAACTCTTGTAGCTTATATTAACTCCTTATTCTTATCTATGCAAGCCACACGGCTCAGTACCTTTTTCAGCAGGGAAGATCACATCCTGCTTCTTTGGTGATCTGGGCAGAACAGGAGAGGAATGGGCTCCCTCCTTCCCAGCATTCTCCTGTTCTCATCGCCCCGCCTCTACTTCCTGTCTGGTTGACCTGCCTATACTTCCTGGCTGGCCAATCAGCGTTTATTTAAAATATGATTGACAGAATACAGACAATTCTCCCACACCAGCTCTTCACATAGATTTTGGTTAACATGATGACTACACATCCTAAGGCATCTGGAGTTTGATGATGTAGAATGTTCTCAGGTAACATCTCAGTACCACGACATCTGTCATTCAACTGCAATTAAGCTGTGGCTACCTGTGCCTTTCTCGTGTTTCTGATTTGCTAGGCTGCCATTTGTGTTAATGACCCGATCTTAGTTTATTATTTTAGCAAAAGTAGCAAAAACGACAAACAACTGCTCAGGAAACTCCATGTCTTAGTTATCTTTCTATTGCTGTGCTAAGATACCATGACCAAGGCATCTTATAAAGGAGAGTGTTTCATTTGGGCTCATGGTTCCAGAGGGTTAGGATCCATGCCCATCATGGTAGGGAACATGGGAGCAGGCAGGTTGGCAGGCATGATGCTGGAGCCTTATCTGAAAGTGGGAGGCAAAGAGGGAGCTAACTGGGAGTGGCAGGGACTTTTGAAACCTCAAATCTCACTCCCCATGACACACCTGCTCCAACAAGACTATCGTCCCGATCCTTCCCAAAGAGTTCCACCAGCAGGGGACCAAGTATTCAAATATATATTAGCCTATGGGGGGCCACTCTCATTCAAAACACTACACGCAAAATCATTCCTTCTTTCACTGAGATAAACTCTGTGATCATGCATCATTAGCATACAGAAACAACCTTTCGGCTAGGTACAGTTTTTCCGACACAGAACACCCCCTTGTGGGCAGCATCTGTTCCACCGGGCCTCCCAACCCAACACAGACTGACACAGAAGGCCCAATGAGCTATTTCAGTCCTGAGCTACTCAGGGAAGCTGGCTATCAAAGTCTAACCACAAGAAGGGATGCCTTCAGTTCAAGGGTTCTATGGCTAGAAATAACTGTAATGTCCTCTGTGTAGACTTCTAAGCCCAGAGAAATGTTTTCATGTTTTGACTTTTGATGACTTCAAAGGCCTGGTGCCCTAAAAACTTCCTTGATTCCCAGAAAAGAGGCACCAGGAGGCTCAGGTTGGTTGAGGGAGCTGAACACACTGTTCTGCTGGTGCCGATGGGGAGCAGCGGGCTGGGTTTTACCTGTGGGCCCTTCTTGAAAACAACCTATTCAGAGCTGTCAGGATGATGACTGATCCCAGCCTTAAATCGCTGACAACATAAAAGAGCATTTTTAATTAGTCTCCTTTCCTTCCCCCTTCATCTGTCAAATGAAAAGCCTCAGCGAAGTCATGTGTCCCTGATGTTATTTTCCTATAAACTGAAGGGAACTGAGACAACCAGAACCAAAATCAGCCATGTATCAGCTACTCTTGTCTGTCACATGGCTAAGAACCTCCTGGAGCCTAAAAGAGGGCCTGGGGCTTCAAGAACCGGTCCACCTGGGGAGATCAGAGTCTGTGTCCAGGAGCCTCAAGGACCTGGAGATCAGCCCTAGGGCATGGTTCAGGGTTAGTCACTTCCAGCTGCAAGGTGATTATGAGAAGAAGAGAAACAGAGGCCAAAGAAAACTCAGGAAGAGAGATGCAGGCAACTGTTCCAGGAGTCATTAAAACATTGTTAGTTTTTGCTTCTTCAAAACATATTGGCCACCTGGGGAAAAAAACCCTCCTGCCTTACCTCTAAAGCCAAAGCGGAATGAGGCTTCCAGCAACTGTGTCTCTTGGCAACAAGGAAGGACACTTTCTGCGCACTGACTATGCATTAAACCCCTGACCAGAGCTTCACACTTGCCCCAGAAGCTTCACAACCTCTCTGGGTAGAGGATAATGTTTCTACTTTGCAGTAGAGTGAGGATTTAAAGTACTTGAATAACTGTCCAAATAAGAAGGCAACAGAGCAAGGCCTGAACCCCAATCTCTGAGCCCCCAAATGCTATGGTCTGTACAACAGGGGATGAAGCAGACAGATGGGGCCACATTCAACAGCAGAATCTTCCAGATCTATAGTAATGCGGCCTGGACGTTGTCTATGTTCTCTGTTTGGCAGAGAAAAGGGACTGTGAGTCTTCTGCCTCAAACTATGGGCTACTGTGCCCCTCTCATCTCCCACTAAAGGCTAGGAGAGGGGCTGGGCTGTGATGGTTAAGGGAAAGGAGGAACGGGTATGGCAGAGGAGAAGCCAATCTTTGGATCTTCTCGTAGAATAAATAAACCTGCTTTCTTCTAAAAAAGCAATTTTAAATAAGAATGTTTAAAAGATGGGCTAGAAAGACACCTCAGGGCTTAAGAGCACTGGCTCACTGGCTGCTTTCATAACAGACCCAGGCTCCATCTCCAGCACCCACATGGCAGCTCACGGGCATCTGCGACTCCAGTTCCACGGGGTCCAGTGCCCTCTTCTGTAGTCCTTGGGTGCTGCATGTGTGTGGAACACGCAAAATACTCATACACATAGCATTATTAATAGAAAAGTAAAGTGTTTAGTAGACTGCAAAGCCAAGGGGCTGTGGGAATAGAACACGTTCACTCCTAACCCCAAAATACCTGCATTAGCAGAAGCCAGATGGACTTTGTATGATCTGAAGGACAAGAGTGTCAATGGGCCAGTGGGCCAATGTTAGTGACACTACTGGAAAAACAAAATCTCAGTGAGGAGAACACACAGCTGGTCCTTATGCGGTGTGTGGCCCATATCAGGTGTCAATATATCTTCAATATATTTAGATGGATGGACAGATGGATACGTGGGCCAAAGTCAAAATCCTTTAGTTACAGTGAAGACTACCCCTAGAAAACTGACCTCCTGCACCCTGGTCTCTGGGAACTAGCCTGCACGCATCATGCCGAATGCCTCATCAGCTACTTCTCAGCTTTCACAACCAGCCTCACCAATCCCACCTCCTACAACTCTGACTCTATCTGAGCATCATGTCGCTGCCATGGTTCAGGCCTTGGGCAATTCTTTTCTGGATGCCTGCACCACATCCAAACTGTTCTCCAAGCCTCCAATCTGCATTTGTGAAGTGCTTCTTGAGCAAGCATGAGGGCCTGAGTCCAGATCCCCAGCTCCTACACAAGAGAGCAGAGACTGGCTGATGCCTGGAGCTTCCTGGGCAGTCAGTCTGGCCAAAGCAGTGACCTCTAGATTCAGTGGGAGGCCCTGTCTCAAGACATAGGTGGAGAACAATGGAAGAAGACTCCTGACATCACTTTCTGGCCTCCACACATATACTTACCGCACATACACACACTACCTGCACGCACACACACATGCACACACTCACATACACAAACCAAGCACACTCCAGAACCCTTACAAAGGATCAGGTCATTAACGTCATCATCCTGCCCTCATTCCCGCCCAGGGATGGCCTGTGACTCCCTATAGGCCTCATGGTCAAGCCCAAACACTGGCATGTCCAACCTGCCTCTCCAGCTATGGCTAGCCAGTGCCCTGCCCCACCTCTACTTGAGTTCTCTGTCCCCTTGGCACTTGCCCTGACCCATTTCCTGGGGTTGTGGTTTGGATGTGGCTTAGTTCCAGGCTGAGAGGAAGCAGGGGCTTTAAGGGACCCTTGGATCATAAGGGACCTGCCGTCATGAAGGATCAGGGGAGCTTACTCAAGAACGAGTTCGTTTGTGTGAGGGGTTGTTACAGAACGAGTGCAGTTCCTCAATTTGCTTTTGCCTCCTCTCTCCACACACACACCTGCTTCTCCTTTTCGCTTCTTTGCCACGCGACGACACAGTGCAAGGCCTTGTTGAGCCAGTGCCTTGCTCTTGGACTTCCAGCTAAATAAACCTCTTTTCTTTTTAAGCTGACCAACTCTAGGAGTTTTGTTATAGCAATGGAAATGAGATGAAGACTCCCGGGCCTCCTCCTCTGCCTGGAGTGTTTGCCCTTTATTTTCTCTGCTCCCTTACATTCTTCTGAGCCCATTAGGAACATCATCCTACCCTAAAGACACTTTCCCTGACTGTTTCTCAGCCCATTAAAAACCGAATGCCCTTCCTTCTGTATACCCCAGTGCTTAGCCCATCACAAAACAGCCTACTTCCCTATCCTCTTTACAAGGTGCCTGGTTCACGAAACTCTATA
Source organism: Microtus pennsylvanicus (assembly GCF_037038515.1). NCBI lineage: Eukaryota > Metazoa > Chordata > Mammalia > Rodentia > Cricetidae > Microtus > Microtus pennsylvanicus. The sequence continues at coordinate 71,934,391 of NC_134579.1, forward strand.
TTCTGTTCTTTGTTGTCTGCCATACACTCCTCTCCAGTCTGTGACAAAATGAATGTGTGCTGCGTTAATATTTTTTTTATTTTTCATTGTGTTTATTTGTAGAAGTGGATGCACACGCACTATGGTGTATGTATAAAAGTCAGAGAACAACTTTTACAACAGCATGTGGGTTCCTGGGATTGAACTCGGGTCATCGAGCTTGGTGGCAAGCGCCCTTGCCCACTGATCCCTGGCTCCAACCCCTTATAAATATTTTGTTCCACATCAAACATGTGGCTCAGCTTCTCAGAAGCATATTTGTCGTCTTTGACCAGCCACATGACCAGTCCAGAGAATTAACTCAGGATTAGGATGTGGTCTATGACTTTTGAAAAAAAAATGTATTAAATTAGATATGAGGGGAACAAATTTTTAGCCAAAAGTCAAAACACATGATCTAACAAATATGATCGCGTATTTTCCTCCCCAGCACATATAAATGCATAAAGCCTACAGCTACCCAGCCAGGAAGGTCTGTCATTTTCGCCTTACTGTGTTGTCCACATACACCAGAGGACGCCCGTAAAAGAACAGCGGCTAAGAGTGAGGGGCATCTTCTCATTCAGTCCTCTCCACCTTCCTGAGAAGCAGATCTTTCTCCTTCGCTGTTTTACAGCAGAGGAGAGTGAGATTTAAAAAGATTAAACATCCTGTCAAAGGTCACACAGCCCTCCATGGTCGGGTAATCCAGTCGGCCCCATTACTCTGCAGTACTGGCCTAGTCGCGACCTCTTAACCTTGTTAGACCATCAAAAGAGCCACTTTGGGGCAAAAATAGCCATGGCTTCCGGAAATTTTTATTAAAACTCTAAATCTCCAGGCAATAACTTTCCGAAGTCATGATTCAGACCCGCAGTGACGCTAGGCAACAGGCTCGCAGGCCGAGTCTCCTGCTGCAGAGCCGCTAGGAATGCCAGGAGGGAACGCAGGACCCTGGAGTTTGGCACCACCTGCGTTTCCCGTCACTGGGTCTCCAGCCGCCACTGCCTGTTGAAAGGCGCTGTCCTCCCGCTCCTCCGAGGAGTCCTCTCCTTCAGGTTCCATAGTTCCATATTTGTCAACGGTTTTACAGCTTCTGCTGCACTGGCCCTGTCCACCAGCCATAAGTATAATGATCATCTGGACACCCATAAAAGTCCAAGCTCCTGGACTCTGCTCCACAGCTGTCAGAGTCTACAAATCAAATGCTGGCCCCAGCCTTTCAACCAGTTCCCGGGGGGATTCTGAAGGATGCTGACACCCGAGAACCGGAGGTGGAGCCCCAGTCCTGGAACCAGCAGCATCGACGACATGTTAGAGACTGGCAAGTCAGGGACTCCACCATGAATGACTAACCCAGAACCTTCATCTGAACGAGATCCCTGGGTGAGATACAACATACACACGCTTCTGTGCAGAGGAACGGACAGTGCTCAGTCCTCCAGTTTTCCCCGTCTAGCTTGCATAGGAAATGAAACTGCTTCCGTGACCCAGTGGAGGCGCTGGTGGGAATGCCCGCTGGGACGCAGGGCTCAGCCTGCCCCAGACCTCACGGGCTACCTGAGGATTGAAAAGGCAATGGCTCAACACAGCCCGCCATGAGCACCGGCCTACAGCACTCCCGACGCTTCTCAGGGTTTTTATGAAGTCCCATGACCTACACTTTCCCCAACCTGTCATTTATTCTCACACAGATCAAGAGTCAGACAGGCTAATGCCCAACAAACTAGAGCTTAGAAGTCTTCATCGGGTAGAAAAATGCAGCCTTGTGTTCCACTGCTAGGTGAACTACTGGAGAACCACAGAAAGCATGGTTGGTGGGCAGATGAGTCAGCCACTATGCCCTGGAAGAAACTAGAGCCTCCCTTCTCTGAAGAACACTCTTTCTCCCCCTTCGATAGAGCTCGGGATTAGTGACAGTCGAGGAGGCTTCCTCTGTCTTGAGTGCCAAGAAGAATGTCATTTTGTTTAATCCTTTCTTAGCAAAATCTGTCTGCCTGTAAGCTGGACAGGTGTTCCCTCTCTCAGCCAGCCCGTTAATGGGATGACAGTTGGGGTGGAAGAAATGGGGTCCCAAAGGGACACTTCCTGAGGAGACCGTCTCAGCAAACCACAGAGCATCGGGGACCCCAACTGACTCTGAAAGGCCCGATTCATAAGCACCCAAGTGATTTTTATTCCTCTCCATCCCCTGCAGAAAACGTTGAAACTTTGTAAAGCTCAGATTGTCAAGCAAATCCTCTCTAAAGAAGAGCTGAGCAGCCTATGCAAATACACCTGGGAAGACAGTGGCCATGGCTCCCAAACAACCCATCTTTATTCCTTCTCTTTCTATATCTGCACCAGTTCTGCCACTCTGCTTCCCCCAAACAGAAAATGGACAGAGCACCATGGACGGGGTCTGATTTGGTCCAGAGCTTCCCCCGTCTAGCCGAAGACTGCACATCTCCTAAGTCCCAAAAGGCTGCGTGGCCTCTGCTCTCTGCATTGATGTTTAAACATCAGTAAGCAGGGCATGCTGTCATTTGCTCCCTCGAGCTGACTTTCTCCCACAAGGCTCCCTGATGCAGCTCCAGAAGAGAGCATGCCTTTCCCGCTCTAAACAGGAAGCTCGGGGTACAATTCGCATTTCACCCAGAGTCCATGATGTCTAAGACAAGAGCAGATTTCTTCAGTTTCTGGCAAAAACATGTTGATAAATTTTCTATTCCTTAATAATCCAATCGACAAGTGTTGCAACGTAAGATTAGAGAATTTGGGGGCTCAGGCCACATGGGCCAAAGAGCAGAGCTATTTTCTCGGGACCAATTCAAGTGCAGACTATTGACTAAAAATGTCTCTCTGCTTCATGATCCAGGATGAAGAACAAGCTGTGGTATTTTGAATTTGGCACCTCGGAGACCTTTGCAGCCACCTGCAAGAAGCTTCATGACCACATAGAGCTGGAGGTAAGTCCAGTCTCCTTCACAGAGACCGCCCTGTCCCCAGATGTCTCCACAACCTCACTTAGAGGGCTCCAGTTGTTGCTGGCTTCCTTCTTACCCTGTGCAAGTGAATCCTTGCAGCTCTGGGATTCTGCAGTCACAGCCATTCTGGCCTTGCATTCCCACTTAAAGAGACAGGCACCACCAAACAGACAAGGGAAGAAGGCTGTTGCTGGGGTTACTGTGGCCTTGGCACAGCAAAGGTGGTGCTGCTGGGCTGAGAGCTGATCAGAGAGCATCCTCCAACTCACCTGCCCCAGAGCTGACTCACAGGGGCCCAGGACCAGTGCGGTGGGTGTGTGGCCTGTGCCCTTCTCCTGTGATCTGAAGAGAAGCTTTTGTCACTATCTAGAAGTTCTAAATACTTTTTTTTTTAACAAAGAGCCGCGTGTTTTCAGTCTGAACTGAGTTCCACAATTACGCAGCTCATGCTGTCGGTGCGCCGCGCTTTCCCGAGGACTTTCAGCGCCTGTAGCAGCCTGCCTCAGACAGTTTGCCTGTTGGCGCCCCTTGCCTGCTTGGTGAGCTTGCCTGCTTCCTGCCCCCACTTTTGCAGTGCTGCTCTCCTGGAGTCTCCTCGTGGACTGCTAGGAGCATGCCTCTGGCCTATCAGAGACCAGATTTCTATGCAAACATCTGTCTTCACTCCCTGGGCCTCTGCCCATGAATTCCTTGCCAACAATCCCACCCTCTCTGTACATTCAGGCCTGCAGTCTGCTTTGCACCTGAGAAAAAAAACAGATTCAAGCAGGTGAGGAAATCTCCTATCAACCCCCGCCCCAATCCTGGAAAAAAAATGGGTCTAGAAGCTGCTGAGCAATGAGCCTCTGTTGAGGCCTAGCCACCCCTCCATAGGATTAAGCCTGTGGCAGAGTAGGGAAGGTCCTGCCACTCCCTGCTGGAAGGGAGGCTGTGCCCATGCTCACAGGGAGTGTTCACAAACAAAGCGCACAGCCAGAGCTTCCACAAGGCTCTCCTTGACTCATCTGTGGGCCTCTCCTTTTTGGTTGCTGGGTTACTGACACCATGGGGGGAGGCACCTTTCTGCCAGTTTAGCCACAGGGCACAGAGGTCCAAAGGCCAAGAGCCTGTGTTTCCAAGTGCTACATGGCGGAGGCCACCTATACCTGGGAGAAGCTGACCTAAACACAGGGCCTGGGAGCTGGAGCTGCAGGAGCTGCAGGAGCTGAGCGTGGCAAACAGAACTGTGTGCATTCTTCCACTTGGCACCGCCCTCCACTGGGGTCTCTTTAAATACACTGCCAGTGAGGGACAGCCCTGCCTAACCGCGGCCAGCTGCAGACACACAGCAAGTCCTTGTTCTCCCCGCAGCTGGCCTTGACACTGTGCCCAGAATACAGCAGCTCAGCTCCCCTGCCTCTCTGGACCGCCCCACTGGCTCCAGGCTGGCCATGCCTGACAGTTCCCTTGGGGTCCAGGACACAAGCGGCACTTCCTCAACCACACAGGGAATTGGTGGCCTCCGGAGGGAGTGGGCTGCCAGGCTCTGAACTGTTGAGAGCTTTAAGAAGCACTTCCTGTTTCCCTCATCTCTTCATAAGTCTTTTCGGCATGTATTCAGGAGAGCGAAGCTTTGGGCGTCGGGGCTAGGATGTCATGTGACAGAGGGCCGGCAGTGGATTGGGACAGGCACCATTTCTGCATCCAGAGGACAGTGTTTGAGGGTCCCGGGGGGTATGATCAGGAGGAAACTCTGAAAGACAGAGGGTAGGGCAGGTGAGTGGCAGGTGTCTGGAGGCTCAGGAGCTTGGGGAGGAACATGTACGAGAAGCCAGGGTGGCTGCTGCCATTCACAACAGCGCAAGGCTCACCAGCTGCTGTCAGCCAACCTGGGAAGACTCCGATTGGACACTACCACCTTCACTACTTCCTAAACCACAATAGCAGGGAGTCATCCCATGACATGGAAACGCAAGCTGAGCCTGGGAGGGTTAGGGGAGTAAAGAGAGAGTAAAGAGAGAGGAGGGGAAAGTTAAGAGGGGACAGAAAAAGTCAGCGCATCAACTGCCGGCCAGAGCATGTCGGTGTAACAATACAAGCCAGGGAGACAAACATTGTTACGTTCTGAAATAAGGCTCCAATGCATCCAGTAGCTCAACCAAGAGTTCTTTGCCGAAACTAGAAAGGGAAGATCCCAGGTGTTTTGGAGTAAATTGGGCTTGGAAACTAGTAATCAAATTTATCCACCAAGTGTTCAAACTCAGCAAATCCTCCAGCCTTGGCACAGTGTCTTCCTGCTGCGTGCGTGCGTGCGTGTGTGTGTGTGTGCGTGTACATGTGCATATGTCTGTTTATGTGCATGTGGGTATATGTGTGTGCATGCATATGTATGTGCCTTTGCAAATGTGTGTGCATATGTGTATTCATGCATGTGTACAGTATGTGTGTATGCATATATCTGTATGCCTGTGTATGTAGCTGCATAAGTGTGCATGGGGTTCTGATGCATGTTTGGATTGCGTATGTGTGTTCTGGACTGTGAAACTCCGTCTCAGCTCAGGCAGCCGTACCACCCTTCTGAGGAGTGCTAGACACAGTCCAAGCACCCACCTGAGGAAAGGAGGAACAATTCAGTATAGGAAAAATCAGAAGACTGTCCCAAAATTTACAAACGTCTTCCCTCACACAGCACCTCAGCTCCCCTGGCTGACAGAACACAAGTGGGCATTCATGCCTCAGTTAGCGGATGGGGAACTCTGAAGCTGAGGGCTCAGAAACCGAGAAAAGTCTCAGCTGTGAGGGCGCAGGGAGAGGCTGATCGTGACAGCGAGCAGGCTAGCGCTACTGGTGGCGTGGACCTGTCGCCACTGGGCAGTGGACAATGTCATCCCCTCACTGGGGAGCAGAGCCAGGGACCGCTGTCCAGCGAGTCTGACTGAGTCGGAGTGCTCCGTGTTCTGTGACAGTCTGCCCCACGGAGTGAGGCAGAGGATGACTGTGGAGGTACCTGACCACCTCCGCCCTCCTCACACATGCGTAGGCACACCTGTGCATACAAAACTACACATACCACACACACAAAGTTGCATACATGCACATATGAAGTTTGAGCGGCTACATTAAAAGGCTAAGTGGCAAAGACATGGCTTTCTTTCAGAGCTGGAGCTAGCTGAGGAGAAATTGGAAACTTGGTCCCATCTCTGACGTAACGTTCACGTGACTGGTGAGACTAGTCCACAGAACACGCAGAGCGTGTTAATCAAAAGCCCACTTAACTAGTGCTGAGAAACCAAATGAGAAAGGTCAGTGGAACCTGTTTGAAGAGCCCAGTCCCATGCCTCAGGCAGGGGAGAGATAACACCCCCACCCTTCCCCCACCCCACCCCGGGATTCACTGCTCACCTGAAGACACTTAACACTACGTGAGGAGTCTGGACTGAGGTTCATGGGATTGTCACCCGTGTTCCGCCATTGGTGTCAATGACTTAACTGAGCTGGGTGTCTGTGTCTCCCCAGTATTTCACCCACAGAACAAGGCGGCAGGCAGCCTCGTTCCTAACAACATTAGTGTAAGTTCCCAGGGTTTGGGGCAGTTGTTCTTAACTGGCAGCGATGCTAAGTCTCACAGAATCTACAAAGCAGTCCTACGTGGCCAGTGGCCTAATAATGTTTTTAAAGCAGGAAGGCAGGATGAGGAGCAGTTGGATTTCACCCGCTAGTGCAGCCTAGCTGACCTGACTCAGGCTTGCATCTGATTGGCCTGGGAGCTGAGGGCCCGGAAGCAGTAGTAAGAGGTTTCTAGGGGAGGGAAGTTCAGTGTGTGTCCTGTATGTTGATTACTCTCTATGTTATTCCTTCTGCTCTGCCTGATAAATTTAAGAACAGGCACAAAGAGATCTGCTTATCGAGAGGGAGCATTAAGAAATACATGACAAGGAGCCGTAGGTGTGCATCTGAACAGTGTGTTCAACAAGGATGCTGGCTTGTGAGTGCAGCCCCGCCAACGAGGCCAGCCCTGTTCCCAGGCCGATTCTCAGAGCTGGCTTCCAAGAGGCCCTTTATAGTTGTTCTAACCTGATTTCACCTGAATACAGCAGTGGAGAGGGGAGAGGAGGTTGGCGTGAGGAGGCGCACTGAGTCACCGCCCCCACCTTAGGCCCAGAATAGCCTCGCCAAGGATCTTAAAGGTTTTCAGAGCTAGCTGGGGCGAAGCAGGCAGGCGTCAACTGGAGGATTCATCTTGCATTCCGTGGCAGTTTATTTTGTTTTCCAGGTTAAAAATAAGAAATCCCCCAGTTTGTTGGTATTTAATCTAATCTTTGAGGTAATGTTCACAAGAAAAGGCTACCACCTTCAGGACAGATGGGAAGGGTGTCCAGATCTAGAAGCTGCTCAGAACACTGTTAGCCAGAGTATGTGGGAGGGATGGCTGTGCTGTGCACCAATGACTCCAGTAGTAAGGGAAGTAAATCTATTTCCTCCTCATTCAATATTTATCAATATCGCATCATTCCTTTAAACAGTTTTTGATCAAAGAAATAGTATAGGTAAAACTGTAGTGCCCTCCCCGCCGTCTGCCTTCTTTTTTTAACACACGCATGCACGTGTGCACGTGGTGGGAAGAGAGAACGGAGTCCTACAAGCCATTCTCTGACCTCCACTCTAGTGCTGTGGCACTCTCTCTCTCTCTCTCTCTCTCTCTGTCTGTCTGTCTCTCTCTCTCTCTCTCTCTCTCTCTCTCTCTCTCTCTCTCTCTCTCTCACACACACACACACACACACACACACACACACTGCAGTTTAAAATGTAGCTGGCTTGAATCAGCTAGCTAAAGGTATCTGCCCAATCTTTGAAGTGACCTGACTCATGATTTACAGAGGTTTTTGTTTTAAACAAGTCCCCATGATGTAGCTGTTTGGATGGGTACTCACTGTGTAGCCCAGGCTGGCCTCAGACTTGCTGAGAGCCTCCTGAGTCCTGAGATGACAGGCTAGCCTACCACACTCTGCTTTATGAAGCTTCTTTACACACACAAGCTATGTTCTCAGAATTTAGGATTTTATACGCAAGATCCCTGTCATCCACTGGGTTGGATGTGGCTGGCACAAGGCCCCAAACATTTCCTTTTTAATTTTTAATGATAAATTGGAGGAGGCTAAACATTTTAATGGACGTTAAATTCATAAAACATACAAGTAACCATACAAAACATACAACTAATTGTATACAAGTCAGTGGCATTTAGCATTCTTATCCACATTGTCTTTTGATGCTTTTCTTTTTAGTGTGCATTGGTGTTTTGCCTGCATGCGTGTATAAGGGTGTCGGGTACCCTGGAACTGGAATTATAGACAGTTGTGTGCGCTGAGTCAGATCATTTTAAGACTGGGCAGATCCCCTTAGCTAGCTGATTCAACCCTGTGGGACATTTTAAACTGCAGTGTGTGGTGGGGGGGGTGGGTATTTGCTGTGTGACAAAACTTCTCCTGGGGAAACCCAATATACAGGTCTACTCATCCCACATAGGAAACCCACAACAGAACAAAGCAAGGATACCACTAAAACCCAATTTGGTGGACCAGTGAGTTTTACTGGAGTTACTTACAGAAATATGGGAAGGACTGTTTATGCAACCAGAAATGACTCAAAGACAGCTGTGTCACCAAAGCCCACCCTAGCACGGGTGACAGAAGCTGGGAACCTGGAGCATATTACACAGCCTGCGGGCAGGGCAACAGACTAGAGAGTGCCCTTCCCAGGTGCCTCAGTTGGTTTAAGCCTCTTCCAGGTAGCTCCGCTGGCATCTGCTTCTTCCAAGCAGGAGGTCCATTCTCAGATCTTTGCAATATGACTCTGCCACTCTGATAGGGAGGAGCTTAGTGAATCTGGTCAGTTTCAGGGACTTCCTGAAGCTGTTTGAATTGTTACCTTCCTGTTTATAGAGTTTCCCTGCCGGGGAATGTTTCAATCCCAAAGGAAACTGTTACAGAGCCGTAGACAATGCCTTTACCCCCAGTCACTCCAACAACCCCATCGATGCCATTATTATTCAAAAGACAATAATCAAGGACGTCATAGATTAATAAACTCGATCAAGTTCATTCAGCCAGCGTCAGATAGAAAAGAAACCATGGCTCTCTGGGACCAACTGGGTGTTCTGATCCTGCCTGGCCCACCACCCCCTGCTGTTTTACACTCTTAACTTGGAAGATGAGAATGAGTGTTAAGCCTTGGTTTCTTCTGGTATGACATGAACTTTGTTAGCCTTTCAGAACTTGGAGCAAATAAGTGGGACTGGCCACTCAGCCCAACCAATCAGAGTAGAAGGAAGTGAGGGGGAAAAACTACAAACAGAGCCAGGGCATCTTGGGGTGAGAGTCTCCTGGTGAACTTATTTCCTCAACCAAGTTAATGGGCCCCCAGGACCAGCACCAGCCCCAGTGAGGCCCCTCCAGGCAGTTCTGACCACTTCCAACTTCCCTTTCCAGCCCATCTGCCAGGTCTCAGCACTCCAGAAGCACTGGCCTTGGTTTCCTGGTGTTTTCTCCTAAAATGTGAACTAATCTCTACTGATTTCAAAGGTCAAAATGACAAATGCATCAAAAAAAAATTGAGAAAAAACACCAAAAAAGTAACCAACCATCTATTTAAAAGACCCTACAGGGACTTCCTCTCAGACCCCGGATTAGACACAAACCACACCCAAAGGCTTTCACAGAGAAAGCCTTTATGCAGTGGAAGAGAAGTTAAAGTGGCTGCTTTCTGACTCAAGCAGAAAAACAGCAGCAAATGATCTTGCAGGTGGAATTTTAAGAAGCGAGAAAGGGGAGGCCTGGGTTAGCAGGAGCGAGGATGCGGTGGTGTGTTTTGACTGGACCTGTTAATTAGGTGAACCAGAGGGGGCTTTTGATTGCTGGGCTTCAGTACTTTGATAGCTGGACCTTGGTGGGCAGCCTCAGGAGGATGAAGTGGCCAAATAAGGGACCAGCTTTACGAATGTAATCTAGAAGCTTTCAGGAAGACAGAGGGAATGGAGAAGGGCAAGGCCTGCCGGAGTCACATGTTCTAATGAGCTAGTGCCCCTTCGGTCTCACCAACCAGACACCACCACTACCAGGGTTACTGGCCTGTTTCAATTCATGAAAGCCATTGCAAACACAGTAATACGATGCAGGCCTCCCTACCTCTCACCCGTGCGCTGACTACAAGTCTCTTTATGGACTCAACAGTGTTCCGCTGACTCAGGACAAACTGTTTTTCTTAATCCCCCCTTGTGAAGTTCCATTGTTTGCTTTCGGCTCTGATGCAACTTCTCTCCCTCAAGTGACCCTCTTCTTGTATTTCCTGCCAACGTGGACCCTGCAGCGCGCACCCAGCTCTGTTGGCCTATGTGCTTTTATCTTTCCCTTCTCTTCTAGTGCCTTTGTTTTTTCGGTGAATTGCTTTGATTTTCCTTTGTCTTCAGTGTGACAATAGCATACTCTGTGTCTCCAAGGACTTGGGAATGACTCTTAAAGATTAAGTCTCATCCCTACAGCGTCTCAGAAACAGCTGGGTGGTGTGCAGTGTGTCTGACAGGTTGGCCCCAGAGAATCTTAAAGGACTGGGGTCAGGAGCCCCATCACCGGCATTCCAGGTTAGAGCCCTGTCCCTTGCGAGTTTCTGGAAGATTCTATCAGTTAACCTTTGCCCCCAAGAAAGCTTAGCTTTTTGTCTGCCAGAGTCCCTTGGTAAAGAATAACTTCCCCCAAGCAATGTGTCTTTCAAGGTAAGGGAACAGTGAGAGCCTGTCTGTGGGAAATGTTGGCTTCCTGAGCTAGTCTAGAAGGTTGAATAGACTCCATGATCCTTTCCACTCTCTGCAGTTCAGGTACTTCAGAGAGGAGACTATTCCAATCCTCCTGTTCCCTTCACAACTGGACAGGCAAACAAAGAACAGAATAAACAAATGCGGTTTATAGAATGCAGAAGAGAAATCTGTCCTTCCAATGCCTGTGAGCTTATAGAAAGAACAGAACTGACTCTTGTTTTGTTTTTCTTTTTCCAGACAGGGTTTCTCTGTAGCTTTGGAATCTGACCAGGCTGGCCTCAAACTCACAGAGATCCACCCGCCTCTGCCTCCCATGTGCTAGGATTAAAGGCTTGCGCTGCCACCGCCCAGTTCAGAACTGGCTCTTTAATGAAGGGCAGAGACTCTAACAAGGTACTGGCTAAATGCCCTTATGCACAAATACGTGTACTCCAAGTCTGTTACAACCCACAGATCCTAGCACATTTATACAGTGTCTTATTTCATTATCATAACAACTCTGTACCTCGGGCATTAGCCTCATAAAGTCTCATGAATATAAATAATCACTCATCATTAAAGGCACAGTGGCCCGCACCTTCAAATCTTGGCAGAGACAGGTGGACCTCTGTAAGCTGGAAGCCAGCCTGGTCTACATGGCAAGTTCCAGGCCAGCCAAGGCTGTGAGACAGTGAGACCCTGTCTCAAAATAAATACAATAAATACTCTAAGACCAGACGAGTTTCACACCTAGGTCTGTGATGCCAGCCCCACTTGTCCCCCACAATGCCAGGGTACCCACAGAGGGACAGCAATGTGTTAAACTTCTGTCCAGACTAATTAATGCCTGTGGGTATTTAGTTGACAGGCCAACTCCCCTTCAGGGCTTGTCGTGTGCATCGCTTGGTTTGCTTTCTTTTCATTTTGTGGTCACAGAGCCAGCAAAGAGCCTAAAAGGAAGTACTTTCCCAGTTGTGATTTGCTGATTTGAATGGAAGTGTGAAACTCTCATATTTAGTGTGAACATTAATAGAAATTGCCAATGGCCACTTGAAGTCACACCTTTTTGCTGGCAGCCGCTAGAACGAAGGGGAGCCACCTGCTCCGTTAGTAACACAAGGGGGGAAATGGATGCCAGAGCTAACAGCCTGGCACTCATACCTCCTAACCCCCACAAGAAGTGGGAAGACATCCTACGCCCAGCTCGGAGCTGTCGCAGAGGGTCCGGGCAACTGTGAACCAGGACAGGAAATGCCAGGGCTCTCCCACCTCTTTCCCACCGAACTGAGTTCAAACAGTGAGTGGGCCGAGCCAGCAAGGCAATGAGGATGCTGGGCAGTGGGATTGCAGCAAGTGACCCTGCAAGGCAGGAGAAGGCCCTCCATTCTGAGCCCAGAAGACTACTTGCCCTGGAGCCCTGCCAGGTCTTAAGGTTACCAGTCTCTCTCTGCTTAATGGAGCTGGGTGGGCTCTTAGAAAATCCCATCTGGGCACTGGCCTCAGCTCTCCAGAGAGGCGACAGAGCCCGTTCATCTGCATCCTGAGTAAGAATGCCCGAACATACCAAAGTTTTTCTCAGCTTGGAGAAGTGGAGCTGTAGAGAGGAAACGGCTTTGCCCTCTGTGCAATTCTGAGGCAACCCGCCACCACCAGCTCTGAGAAACAGTTTTGTTTTGGAAACTGGCACCCGATGCAGGCTCACTCCTGGACATGAACTTGAGCCCCCCGCCTCCACCCCCAGCTGCAGCACTCTGCTTCCAGCCTCGCTGCCAACACCCCCTTCCAGCTGCCCCTATTAAAGGCACCATTGTACCCTTTTGGCATGGCAACAGAGTAAGGCTAAAGAGGAAGAAAACATTTCCTACCCATGGGATGTTCTTAAGCAGGTTGTGTGTGTATGGCTTCAATGCCACATTCCTTGAGCCCACACAAATTCACCAGAACACCATCGTCCCGTCACAGATGGCAGCTCCTCGCAAGGCTAGCTGGCCCACCATGGCTAGCTGTCAGAGAATGTGGAGCACACAGCTGGGAGGTCAAGGCTGGGCAAAGAGGATGTCAGGACAGGCTATCTCAATGCAGCATGCAACAGCCTGCCAGAGTAAATTCTGAATGTCGCATCTCTGGACGGGAAGGGATTTTATGTTAATTTACTCAACAACAGAGCCATTAGAGCCCATTATAAGTGAGGCTCTGGCCTCCTCCTGATTATTGGAAGGCTAGGGAGCCTTCAAGAAGCCCGTTCATGTCTAGATAGCTTGGACTTTCAGAACATTCTTCCTGATTTTGAACAAGAGTTGTATGGCCTGTGCCTGGTGATCGAGTCAAGCATTTGGCACACTCCTTGGAATAAAACAAATACATAAGATCTGTGGATGCATGAACGAAGTCCCCACAGCAGGCATAGTACATCCTCCTCACTCTTGCGTATGACTGCCTTCCGTAGGGCTAATGATGTGACTTTTACATAGTATCACCTTTATGCACACACCAGACATTCCCAGTTCCTATATGCCTCTATTTATAGAGCCATAACACTCCTGACTAGTTTTATTTTCTTTTTTATTTTTATTGAGCTCTGGATTTTTCTCTGCTCTCCTTCCTGTCTCCTTCCCTCCCCTTCAACCTCTCCCAAGGTCCCCATGCTCCCAATTTACTCAGAAGATTCTTGTTTTTTTTCTCTACCCATGTAGATTAGGTCTATGTATGTCTCTCTTAGGGTCCTCATTGTTGTCTAGGTTCTCTGGGATTGTGATTTGTGGGCTGGTTTTCTTTGCTTTACGTTCAAAAACCACTTATGAGTGAGTACATATGATAATTGTCTTTTTGGGTCTGGTTTACCTCACTCAAAATGATGTCTTCTAGCTCCATCCATTTGCCTGCAAAATTCAAAATATTATTTTTTTCTGCTGTGTAGTACTCCATTGTGTAAATGTACCACATTTTCCTTATCCATTCTTTAATCAAAGGGCATTTAGGTTGTTTCCAGTTTCTGGCTATGACAAACAATGCTGCTATGAACATAGTTGAGCACATGTCCTTGTGGCATGATTGAGCATCCTTTGGACATATATCCAAAAGTGGTATTATTGGGTCTTGAGGAAGGTTGTTTCCTAATTTTCTGAGAAATCACCACACTGACATCCAAAGGGATTGTACCAGCTTGCATTCCCACCAGCAATGCAGGAAGTGTTCCCCTTTCCCCACAACCTTTCCAGCATAAGTTGGCATCAGTGTTTTTGATCTTGGCTATTCTTACAGGTGTAAGATGGAGTCTCAGAGTTGTTTTGATTTGCATTTCTCTGATGACTAAGGATGTTGAATATTTCCTTAAGTGTCTTTCAGCCACTTTAGATTCCTCTGTTGAGAGTTCTCTGTTTAGGTCTATACTCTATTTTTTCTTTATTGGATCTTGTGTTCTTTTGATGACCAATTTCTTGAGTTCTTTGTATATTTTGGAGATCAGACCTCTGTCTGATGTGGGGTTATTGAAGATCTTTTCCCATTCTGTAGGCTGTCCTGACTAGTTTTTTAAAAGACTTGGGTTTTGTTGTTGTTGTTTTAATTTTATGTGTAGGAGTTTTTGCCTGCGTGTATGTATGTGTACTGTTTGTGTGCAGTATTCCTGGAGGCCAGAAAAGGGGATCAGTCCCTTGGAACTGAAGTTGCAGATGGCTGTGACCTATCCCAGGTCCTCTATGGGAGCATCAGGTGCTCTAACCACAGAGCCATCTCTCCAGCCCTGCCTGACTACTCTTGTTGGAGAATACCCTACAAACGGTCTCCTAGGTAACAGAGCACAGCACTAACAGATCTCACACACAAGCTTTTTACATTTGTTTGGCTTTTTGATCTTGCCAGTTGCATCTCATACCAGAAATCTGAAGGATTTGGGAAGACAAGCACTAAACAAGTTTGGGAGAGAAAGACCTTCCTTAGTTTCATCGAGTCAGTGTTTCCTCATCTGCGTAACAAACACATGAACACTGACACTGCAGAGTTAAATGGATTGAGTAGAAAATATAGGACGTGCCTGGTTCATAATTTGCTAAAAAAAAATGATGCGCATTATTGTATGTGGATGTTATTATCTTACTGCCCACAGTAGACATCAGCTCCGAAAGCCATATAAAATAGCCTCTCTGAACACAGGACAAGTAGCATTGCCTGCCAGAATGACCTACACGCCAGACCCATTTTTGAATGGAGACAGGTAGACTGCCTTCTAAAGACTGCTCTCTCCACTCAAGGAAGCACGGTGTCTTCCTCACAATACACAGCAGACATTAACTCGGAAAACATTCACTCTTGTTCCTCTCGAGGCAAACAGTGTTTTCCCTGGCTTCTTTTCTTACACTCAGAGTAAATTCTCTAGTTCTAGCCACAGGCCCTGTAAATGGGGCCTCTCTGCCTCTAACCATCCATGCATCCAAGCCAGCCTGCTTGCTGGTGCCTCTCTTCCCAACTTCTTCTGCTGATGCTGCTGTACCTCGCAATTGGCTATAGTCAGAGTGTTCATACCTTAGAGCACAACAGTTGCTTGCTTTTTGATTTTGTTTGCCTGGAGACCTTGCTGCTAAGCAGTTAGCAGTACCCGTCTCCAACACTGACCTGAGAAAGCCCCTGGGGGACTGGCTCCTGTGCTATTTCCACTCCATCCCTAGACCTAGCATAGAGTAAGTTCCCACTTACACTTGCTGAGCGAGTGCTTCTGTCTTCTCTGCCTCAGCAACCAACCTCCCATACCTCTTTCCGTTGGGGGGAGGGTACTTTAGCCATGATCAGAGGATTACTTCCTGCAGACTAGGGTCAGCATTTGCATCTGTTCCTTCCCAGACATTGAGTTCACTTCACTTAGCCATTGCTGTCTTGGTCTAGAGAGGTTGGGTAGATTCTTGGGAAGATTTTGTCTGTGGTATTCATGAACAACTGGTTCTCCATTTTGGGAAAATGAGGATTTCTCTACAGGTTCTTTGCTGTCAGCTCACGGTAGTTATGCTGAACAACCGATATGGGTCAGTGGAGAACAGAGAGCTCTGAACACTGCGCTTACCTTCTATTGAGCTTCATGCCTCTTGGGGGACCCGTGGGCAGAACAGATGCCATATCCACGGGGAAATCAAAGCAATGAAATGCAGAGAAGGCGAGAATCGCTTCCCTCCTAGACACCTGAACAGTTTTGAGGAGCTACTACATCTCAGGCAGATTGGGATTTATCAGGCATAAAAGGGGCAGTAAACTGCACCCCAATTCTTTGGCCACACAGAACAATTTAGTCTAAAACCAATTACTAGGACCCAGCTAGCTATTAGCTCTGCTACTATTTTCTTTCCAAACTAAAGAGGGTTATGGGGAAGGCTGGGCCCTGATGTGCCCTCTAGACTGCCAAGCCAAATTAGAAAGGACTCCTCCCCGTTCTGCCCACCACTCCCATCTTCTCCCAGGCTCCACAAGACCTTGGGCTTTACAGGGCGATTTACCTGCTTGATACTTGTTGGTTCCCTCAAAAAGGAGGAAAAGGTGGCCCAGGCTTATGTCAATCCCCCCAGTCCCTGCCCTTCAGGCTTAGTCTGGAGCTCTGCTGTGGAGCCCTGGCATCAAAGGAAGCCACCTGCCCCCAGCCATCAGAACCCATCAGGATGTGGGCCATCTCGACTTCAGCCCTCTCCCTCTACACTGTAGAAAGACACTGTCTGTAGATACAGCCCAGTATTTCTCCCCCAGCAGGAGCGCTACTTCCTGGGTTTTGTCATTACTGGGAAAAGGCTCAGTATCATTCTCAGACCCTGCCTCCAAAAAGAAAAGACAGTGAAAATTTATAGATCAACCTCCCTCCACGGGGGAGTGGTGGGGGACGGGGATACAACGACAAGAGGTCTATCAACTAAATACAGTAACACCTCCAGACAAACCGGTAATTAGAAAAAAGGAGGTTGTTGAGAAAGTGAAGGAATTATGATTGCCATTGGAGAGTGATGATGACTTAAGTAATTTTAAAGATATACAGAATTTACGGACAGAAGGAGAAAATCCTGGTCTGCTGTAGGTCGACATGCATGTTGACCCTGAACAAGACTGGCTGCCAAGCCGGGCGATGGTGGCGCACGCCTTTAATCCCAGCACTCGGGAGGCAGAGGCAGGCGGATCTCTGTGAGTTCGAGACCAGCCTGGTCTACAGAGCGAGTTCCAGGACAGGCTCCAAAGCCACAGAGAAACCCTGTCTCAAAAAACCAAAAAAAAAAAAAAAAAAAAGACTGGCTGCCAGATGTAACCTCTAAGCCCAGTCTCCTCTCTGTCTCTCTGCCTCTCTTTCTCTGTCTCCCTCCCTTCTTCCCTCCCCACCTCTCTCTCTCTTCCTACCCCTTTAGAAATACCCATAATAAAAAGATTAAAACAAAGTGAAAGAGAGGGGAGGGGAGTTTCAGAATAATGCCGTGGCAGAGTACCCTAGAAAAGGAACGGGGAGCCTGAAGCTAAAAGCGGGCAGGAGCCCCTAAAGCTCTTCTGGCCAGAGCTCCACCTCCTCGGTCCCTGAGTAGACCCAGCCCAGTAGTAGGTGGAGCTTCGATACAAAAACAAGCTGCTTCCACACCAGAGAAAATCTGCCTGCTGGTGGTGTGGAGAATCCAGGTTAGGGATAACGTAGTCTAAAAACTGAAACAGGTCGTCAAATAAATAGAATCTCTATCCCCGAGGTCCTGCAGAAAAGGGTCAGCAGGGCTGGAATGCAGGAGGCCTCCCCTCTATCTTTTCAGGTCAGAGAGGAGGGTCTGCTGCAGGATGCGTGATGCTCAGTCTCCCTCCCCTCTAATGCTGTCGACCCCTCAGCAAAGACGAGAACTGAGAAAGTCTAGGTTCGGCCCAGAATTGCTGCGATCCAAAGCATTGGGTTGGGGAAGGGCGAACACTAATCCTGAGCGCTTTAGTCATCTGCTCGTCAAAGCCTGTGGCCTCTTAACCTAGTCTCTGGTTGCCTACACAATGACCTTCTATCCAAAAGAACCATCCCTGCTCTGACGAAGCCAGAGCTATGGGTGCCGGGGACGCCATGAACCACAACAGACAACCGGGGTTCCCCGAGGCAGGAGTTGTGCTGGCCTCGATGGCCCCTGTCGTACCTGCTGCTGGTGGCAGCACCCGTCGAGGGCGATCTGAGTGTGAGTCTGACCCACATGCCTGGATGTAAACGCTGGGGCGGGTGCAGCTCAGGCAGGAGTCGTAGCAGAGGTTGCCAGCCCCAGCCTAGCTCAGGGCGTCAGGAAGAGGCCTCCAGGCTCTCCCAGGAGCTACCCGGGAGGGAGCCGGATGACGTCATGGAACACGGAGGCATTCGCTGGGGAATAGGACGCACGTCCTGTGTTCCAGTTAGGCCTACAGTGCGACACTCCTGACTCCAATTTCTCAGGCTCAGTCAATACAGCAAGCCTTGCATCTCTAGGGAGTTCCGAAGGAAATAAGAGACAGCGGCTAGGAGACTGGTGTGCAGAGGAGGGGTAGTTTTAAACTGCTCCAACCAAAGTCAGGGAACCGGGTGGGGTGGGAGGGAGAACACCGGACTCAGATAAAGCAGGAGATAAAGCTCCCAGCAAAACTTGGTTATCCCCATCCCTCCTTTTCCAGGTGACTACTTAAAGCTCAGAGAGATTAAGGACCAACCCAGAATCACACAGCGGTCTCACAACAGAGCCGGGATTTAAATCCCTCTCTCTGAACCCAAGGGTGTTCTTTTCAAGGGTGGCTAGAGACTTCAGTGTTAAGACTCCTCGAGTCTTCCCACCTCTCTTTTTTGCCCCACTTTACCTTGGGTGGAGAAGGAGAGAGAACAGTCTAGCAAGAGCAGACGGGGTGGGGGAGGGGGGCAGTTGCTCTTCTAGGGAGGCAGCAACACTTAACACTCCTCAGTGGTTATGGCTACGGGACAGACACTTAACACTTAAGGTTGCCAGCAAGGAAGAAAGGTTGACTGACTGTCGGGGAGAGTGCTGGGGGTATAGTTCTTGGGTTTGTGGGTTGTTGTTTTTAAACAAATCTGGCCTAGAGATGGGATTTAATAACACTAATGTCTAAGCCCTTCTAAGATAGAACGGCAGTGGGGGAGTCGATTATTCAAACAACAGCTGCAAGCTGAATTTTGCTGTAAATCCCAGCATCAGCTTCACCACCTCATCTCAGAGCGGAATCTGGCATCCAGTGCCTGCGTTGGCAACCTCCATCTGCATCTGTGCCGTGACCTTGAGCCAGCGGCTTCACCATCCTTTGGGACAGCAGTGGCATCTCCCTCACCATCAGGATCCCAAGAGGCACTGTAGGCGAAGGCCAGCCTGGTGCCCCAGGAAGTCTGGCCAAGGGTAGCTCTGACTGTTACTACTTCTCAGAAGGGAAGAGCTATTTCAGTCAGTGATGAATACAGAGAGGTGCTGTGGAAGTTACTCCACCCAGGGAGAGGGATAGCCTTCGGATCCAGGAAGGGATACAAGACAAGGACAGTTCCAGGGACAGAGCTGAGGGCAGCAGACAAGTTTGGCACAGTGACCCAGAGCCTAAATTCCTACTTAGTAATAGCGGAGGAAGAGTGGACCAATAAGAACACTCTGCAAGATAAACCCTTAACAGATCACTAACCACATTGAGAAGAAAAGGGGGAAGGGGCTCTTGCTGTTCCCAAGTCACGTGACAGCAACAAGGAGGCCAGGATGAGCCCATGCATTAAGGGGGACTGGACACGGAGACACGGAGACACAGAGGCAACATGAAACCACGCCCAAGAATAAATGCACAGAGAACACCTCTGGTTTAGAAGCCTGGCTCTGGAAAAACTGTAGCTGAGGAGAACGTGACATGATGTGTGGAGCA
The DNA here is from genome assembly GCF_037038515.1 of Microtus pennsylvanicus. Lineage (NCBI taxonomy): Eukaryota > Metazoa > Chordata > Mammalia > Rodentia > Cricetidae > Microtus > Microtus pennsylvanicus. The sequence goes on from NC_134579.1 coordinate 71,953,996, forward strand.
AAGCAACAGAAGAGAACAGAACAAAACATGAGACGTATAGTTCAGTAGACCTCTGCCCTTCGAGAGGTTTTCTTCTTTTCCGCATTGCTAGCGGCTTTCTGCTGGTGAAAGTTTATAAACTTGACACGAACTTGAAGCACCTGGGAAGGAGAACCCGTCATACCGAAACTGCCTCCCTCAGATTGGGTCGGTGGGGTATTGTCTGGACTGATGGCTGATGTAGGAGGACACAGCACTTTGTGGCTGGTATCACCCATAAGCAGAAGGTTCGGATTATATAAAAAGGGCAGGTTGAGCAAGCCCCGAAGAGCAAGCCAGTAAGCAGTATCCCTCTGTGGCCTCTGATTCAGTTCCTACTTCCAGATCCTGACTTGAGTCCCTGCCCTGAATTCTCTCAGTGATGGACTGTGGCCCGGGATGTGTAAGCCAAGTTAACTCTTTCCTCCTGGGCTTAGTTTGGACAGTGTCTCAGAGCAACAGGGTGTTGAACTGAGACAGGTTCTAAATTAAAAATGGGGAAACATGCTAGTGTCCCCACCATGGCTAAGGTAGAGCGATGAAGAACTTAATGGCCTTGGAAAATTCACACACATTTTTCAATCCTGCGTAAGGTCAAGAGATGAGCGTCAGGGTAACAGAAATCCCAGTGGATGTGACAGTATCATTTAGCTTCAAATGAAAGAGCTGGTGAGGGTCATAGCACATGAATGAGAGAAACGATGGTAGTTAGCATGTTCTGTTCTTCCAGGTGCTTCGTCCATGTCTTGTTTTATGAGCGTGATAATGTGCTAGAATCCCAGCTCCAAGAGACAGTGGTGTGGTTGCCACCTGTCCGACGGAATCGTGTTAGTGCCGTTGTTTTCTATGCCAGGGATGCTACCAGTTAGTCAGGTCATCAAGTGTGGTGTGTGCAAACTGTAACAGTCAAAAACAGAAAAGTCTGGAAAGGAGGTTCAAAGCCCTGGCCACACGCAGCCCAGGGGTTGCACAGCCAGATGAGGGAGAGGGAGATAAAATAGTTAGATCTTACCTTGAAGTTCGTACGCTGCCATCTGTACATTGTGCGATGGCAAACAACGTACTCAGCTTCTGCTCTCTGTGCCTCCGTTCTCCCAGATACACAAGGACAGCAGCCATTGTAACTGACGGGATGGTGTGACAATAATCAGTTCCTTGGGGTTTTTTGGTTTTTAGTTTTTGTTTAAATGGATTTTCTTGTGGTGGTTGTGGTGGTGCTGGTGGAAGTTTTCTTGGGTTTTCTCTTTGTTTGTTTTGAGACTGAGACAGGGTCTAATGCATCCCACACGGACCTTGAACTCACTATGTAACCAAAGACATCCTTGAACTTCAGACCCCCCTGAGCACTCTGCCGTGTGCCCGGTGTGTGCACTGCTCGGGATGGTGTTGTGCATGCCAGGTTGGCACACTGCTCACTGAGCCCCAGCCACAGACCCCATATACACCGTGGTAATGATGAGCCTCTCTCTGGGATGTGCTGATTGGATTGGCTGAATGTAAGGAGGAGGAAGGCCGTGCCATCTAGCTCCAAGAAGAAGGATAGGCCCAATGGAGGAAACCAGAAGAACAAATCCATACCCACTTAAGAGAGCTTTCAGAGGATCCAAACTCCCCAGTGCAGAAATGAGTTCCCACTTACCAGAAAAGCTCACTGTATTCTTATTCTCTGGCTGGGACCAAGTCAGAAGGTGGCAACACTGATTAGGAACTTCAAAGAAATCAGGCAGTGAGTCACTGCTCCAGCTCTCTCTTCCTCCTCTGGCCAAGACTCAGAACCTTTGATTTCTGTGTATTTTTAGGTCATTTTCTGTTGTTTCTGATTACCACAAACTGGGCAAATCGGAAGTGACAGATGTTTGGTCCTTACCATTCAGGTTCAGGGCCAAGGGGCTGCACGTGGTCTGGCCTTTCTCTGGAGGCAGCACAAGCGCACTGTGCTTTCCTTCCCCTTCCCGACGGGGCTAATGAGATCACAGGGCTCCATGCTCGTCTAATCCTAATTAGGCCCCACCTCGTAATACCATGACAATGGAATTAACCCACCAGGAATTAGATGGAGGCCTTCAGACCATAGCAGGAGGCAACCCAGGTGGCCGCAGATCATTACTGTCTGCTTTCGGCTGTTTGCCTTTCTTAAAAGAAGCAAAAAAAGAAGAAGAAAGAAAGGAAAAGAAAGAAATTTATAGTCCAGTTCCACAAATGTGGGATTTACCTATGCATTCTTGGGTAATATAGGATATCTATTTGGGTCCCATTTGTTCTGCAAATGAAATAAGTTACCAATCATCTCAAGGAACAAGAATCAAAGCTAGTGCCTTTTTTTCCCTGCACGGGTAAGCGTCTTACCAGAAAAGGATTTCCAGCTAGGTGGGGCACACAGCCTCAAGTCTTCCAACCTTTCAAACCCCCTGGGGGCTGGGGGTGGCAGAGACGAGACGAAGTAGCTCAGCCGCAGCAGTCAGCAAGCTCCTGTGCCAGAGCCACACTTACGGAGCTCTGAGAGACAGACAGATTGGAAGTTCTCCCAAACCTGAGCGTCTGGCACCTCTCCCCGGAGAGGATAAAATAAAGGGGTAACGTGAAAAATTGTTATTTATCGACAATCTACCTGATAGCAGTTTCTGGACCCAGTGACGTAGCAGATCTTCCTTCACTGTGATTAGGAAGGATCCAGACTGAGGATAGGAGTTTGGCAACTGCCTTCATCTAAATTGCACCCATAAGCGTTTCTAGCCCTTTGGAAATCCTCTGCTGTCTTTCCTGGAGCCAACCAGGATGAGATGGCTCCATCTCACTACAGTGTTCAAAGCCTTAATTCTAAGAAGTTGCCAGATAGATATTCAGCTTCTAAGAGGCCGTGGTGGAGTGGCTGAGGACCAGCCACACCCTTTAAGAAGCCCTGCCATACCCAGCCCCACTGTGATCTGCTTTCTCTCTGCTTTGCAGTGTGATGGAGTTAAGGTGGACCTGAGCAACATCTTCCTGGAAGGCATTGCCATTCTGAACATTCCCAGCATGTATGGAGGCACCAATCTCTGGGGAGAAACCAAGAAGAACCGGGCTGTGATCCGGGAAAGCAGGAGGAGCGTCATAGACCCAAAGGAGCTGAAATGCTGTGTCCAAGGTAAGCGAGCATGAGGGTAATTGCTCCAGCCATTGCCCTGGTGACAGAGCGAGCTGGCAAGCCACACAGAACCTACAGCAGGCTCGATAAGGCCCCCACGGCTGCCAAGGACCTGGTGCTCTGGGAACAGGCTGACTCATCATTCGTGGTGTAACCAAGTTTGCAGCCTAATTGAGAAGGCAAGACTCACAATAAAGGAGCCCTCGATGATAGTCGGTAGGCAGACCAGGACTCCATGATGTCATGAGTCAAGTGCTGCTCCTGCCGTGGGTACCAGTGTCTTCCAGGATTTACATTCAACACTCATCCCCATCACTCCTTCTCCCCGGAAGCCCTCCGTCCTCATTGCTTCTAGAACTCTCCTTGCTCCCAATTTTCTTGGTCACCCCACTGTTTACTACCCAGTCTCTTTTCTCTCTGGCCAGTTGATTTTTTTTTTTTTAAATCCAGAATCCAAGTGCTTCTCGCCACCTACTTTCTGACCTCCTGGGTCTAAGCCACTGTCTTTTTTCTTCTGAATTGCTAGAAATCCTCCTCTTTGGATTCCTTCTTCTACCCGTGCCACGTATAATGTGCACACACCAGGTGCAGTGGTGTGTGCCTGTGACGTCAGCACTTGAGAGGCAGAAGCAGGCGTGTGCGGCCCACCTAGGCTGTTTGCCTAGGACAATCTTCCTGAACAGTCTAGTCCTCACCACTGTATAAAGACCCCCAAGAAAGTGTCCGATTATGACACGGACCAAATCCAGTAGTGACTCCAGATAAAAAGCCAAAGGTCTTAGTGTGACCTGGAGCCTCGTGGGGTCTAGCCTTCTGCTAGCTCCCAGACCTCATCATCTGCAGGGACCCTTCCCCTTACCTCACTCTGTTTCTGTCACTTGTACAGACAGCTTCCATGAGCCAGCTAGCCCTTTCCAGAACAGCCGGGTAGTGTGTCTCCAGAGGCCCTCAGCTCGTAAGGCACAAGAACACAGAAGACAGCTTTCTGAGATGCCCTTAAATGACCTTCATTTATCAGCCAAGGACTTAGTCAAAGCTCCTGGGTGCCGATTCCTCTGAGGGATTGTCTGGCTTTTATGATGTTTTAGTTGCCTGGAGAGCGGAGAGGTGAGAAGCCAGGGCGAGGATATTGCCACAGGTACTATGCCAGCAGGAGAGGATTGGATTCTAGTCCAGGTATTGCTACCAACCCCCTTTTTTTTTCACCTCAGTTTTCTTTGCTATAAAACCAGCTTTTTAGGTAAAATCTCATTAGCTGGGTAGATGGGGCTGAAGAAGATTGATTCCTAAACAAGACCTGCTCTATGAAAAAGATTCCTGGACTCTGAGCTACCTAGCATTACAGGGAGGGGCTACCTACCACTGAAGGGAGGGGCTACCTACCATTGAAGGGAGGGGGCTACCTATCATTAAAGGGAGGGGCTACCTACCACTGAAGGGAGGGGCTACCTACCATTGAAGGGAGGGGGCTACCTATCATTAAAGGGAGGGGCTACCTACCACTGAAGGGAGGGGCTACCTACCATTAAAGGGAGGGGCTACCTACCATTAAAGGGAGGGGCTACCTACCACTGAAGGGAGGGGCTACCTACCATTGAAGGGAGGGGCAACCTACCATTAAAGGGAGGGGCTACCTACCATTAAGGGGAGGGGCTACCTACCACTGAAGGGAGGGGCTACCTACCATTAAAGGGAGGGGCTACCTACCATTAAAGGGAGGGGCTACCTACCACTGAAGGGAGGGGCTACCTACCATTGAAGGGAGGGGCTACCTACCATTGAAGGGAGGGGGCTACCTATCATTGAAGGGAGGGGATGACCTACCATTGAAGGGGGGGCTATGTACCTTTGAATGGAGGGAGCTACCTACCATTGAAGGGGGTAGTTACTTGCTTATTTCACATGGATCATCTATATTCTAAAACAAGGTAATCAGAAACATCTTCTTCATACCTCTGTCCTTTCAAAGAGAACACAGGGACGTTTCTCTTTTGCCCTCTTATGGTCCCTTTATTCCACATAGTAAACTTTTCAATTTGTATGAATTATTAAATTGAAGAATCAGGGGAAGTTGTGGGTGCTAGCAGAGTGAGGGAAATATTGGAGGTTGTACAAAGTTCCTGACACCCTTCCCTCCATGCTCCCACTTCAACCCCACTCTCTCCTCCCTGGCATCCAGCTCTATCAGAACAGAGAAGGAACTGGCAGAGAAGAAAGAACCCTGTCTCATATCCACCCTGGGGCTTGAGAATGCTCTTCCTGAGATCCCATTCTGCCTTAGGGCTCAATATCAACTTGTATCTTTTCCTTAAATCTCTGATCTTACATCTTTCTTTTCTCTAAGCAAGAGTAAACTATTGCTCGCTCTTAGCCATCAAGTATGGGAGGCCTTTCCCCCAACCCCCCTTCCCATTCTCAAAATGCGCTTTCAGAGTTGAAAGATGAAGCCCTTCCTGTTCTTCAACAGGAGTGTGAGCAGATCAAAGCAGAGGTCAAAGAGAGGCCCTGGCTTCTGGGCTTTGTATAGATCTCGACTGGGAGCCTTCCTCCAGAGAGAGCCATCATCCCATGAGGTTGGGAAAAGCTGAAGCCTTCTCTTGGTACCTGGGCTCCAGCTCACACTGCTTCTCACTAGCATGTGACCTTGTGTGTGTCTGTTCGTCTTCTTGGCTCTCCATTTTTCTTAGTTGTAAAGCAGGCAATCTGGAAATTGTATTTTGAGGCTTCTAACATCTCCAAAGACTGACAGTTTATGTGGCCTCCTGGAGCAGAATTGTATGTATATCTTTTCTTTGGTGTGTTGTATACCAGGATTTCTGGGTCAGTAGCTAAAGGGGCAGGGAGCTCTCTTTATTTATTGAGATTCTTGACTCCTGGGCCTTTCTTAGACGAGAGGGAGAAGTCAGGGCACAGGGTAGGAGAGAAGGGTCTCATCATAGGAAGTACAGGAAAGAAGAACAACAGGAGACTTCTGCCAAATCTCTCCTCATACATCAAACTGGGGAGAGTGGCCCAAGTAAGAAGGTTGCTTAGGATTAACACGAGTGAGTTCTCTGGGGACACAGCCTGCTGAGAAGGCAACAAGGGCACAGGGAATGTTGCAGATGGTTAACTTGGATTTAAATTTTGGCTTTCTATTTTTCAGTTTTATTAAAATTTGAAAATTAGCTCACCTCCTCAGCTTCCTCATCTATAAGTTGGGTGTGATAATACCTAGTTCCCTGGCTTGTTAAGAAGATGGTGGGCATAAAAGTGCCTGGACTCAGTATGAGCTCACACCTAAAGGCAGCCCCCTCCTTCCTCTTCCGAGCATGCAAGTAGGGATCTGGGTTTGACACTTCTCTCTTTGGCGTGTGCCAGCAATGAGACAGAGCAAAGCTCCTGTAGAGTTCCCTCCACCTTGGCCCAGCACAGAAAGTTCACACAAACATTCGTACCTACTGCCCTCCTCCATAGAGCTCTTGGGTTCCAAGGACAGAGGCTAGGGATTATAACTCTGGGAAGCCCTACTATCGGTCCCCAGCTGTCGAAATCTAAAAACCAAGGGGCTGAACAGATGGCTCAGCAGTTCAGAGTACATAATGATGTTCTTTCAGAGGACCTGAGTTCAGTTCCCAGCACCCATATCAGGTGGCTTACAACCAACTGCCTGTAACTCCGGTTCCAGGGAGCCTGATACTGCTGACTTCTACAAGCACCAACACTCAGCTATACACTGACACATAGACACACACTTTAAAATAATAACAAAATAAAAGTTTACTTCTCTAGCTGGTGGCATGAACCTAGGAGAGTGGGGCCTGAAAAGGAGGTGGTTTAAGGTCTCATTTGATAGCCGGCTTTATTCAGAGCATCAGACAGCTTAAATCCTGAGGGTTACGGAAGGTCACCTGAGTAGAGTTCTCCTGGGCTCAAGTCCTCATGGTCACAAGGACAGGCTGCACGTGGCAAAAATGTGTTTTCCCTCAGAGGTTTTCCACAGAGGCCTATGAATACCAACAGCTAAAGGGACTCACTTCTATCTGCTACACCTGGGAGGGCCAGGAAGATGCAATTCCAAGAACAATTCTGTGTTATAAAGAAACCGAGGTCCCAAGACCCTTGTCTTGTTTTCTTGGAGTTTTCTATCAAGCACTCAGAATTCTCATATGATTCAATTCTTGGACTATGTTTCAACAATCTTTTTTTTTATATTTATTTATTCATTATGTATATAATATTCTGTCTGTGTGTATGACTGCAGGCCAGAAGAGGGCACCAGACCCCATTACAGATGGTTGTGAGCCACCATGTGGTTGCTGGGAATTGAACTCAGGAACTTTGGAAGAGCAGGCAATGCTCTTAACCACTGAGCCATCTCTCCAGCCCTGTTTCAACAATCTTTGTGTCCTTTGCACAGCCTACTACCCAGAAGGGTATAAAAGGTTCTACAGAAATTGTTGCTGCAGGGAGAGAGAGAGGAAGGAGTCTTGCCTTCAGTCCGTACAGTGGGCAGTAGACTACAGGAACAGGCATGAAGCAAAAAAATGATGAAGAAAAAGTCTTAGAAAGCATTATGTGTGACTATGGGAACCATTAAACACTCATTTGACTAGTAAGATGTGTTAGTCATATTTAAATAGCTAATTCAAATGCAGCTTAAAGAACTTGTAAGTGAGAATCTACGTGGAGTGGAGGGATATTCCACTGAAGAATTAGAGAAAACAGAAAACAAAACACCCTCAGGCCTCCTCACCTCCACTCATGTGACCTTACATCTCCTAGCCTCCATTTCAGTCCTTGACCAAACAGAACAGTGATGGCTCCTTCCCTCTGGACTTTTGCCAGGGTTGAATTGGATCATCCTGGTAGGGCAATTACGTAGCAGCACCTAGAACCTGATGAAACCTTGGCCAACAGTCATCATTGTCCCCGCTTGGTGTTGAGTGATGTGAAGGGACCGATTGAGAACCTCTCTCTTGACTTTTCCTTCCGAAATTTGGCCTAGATTTCCTTTAAACCACCCATGGCTCCAACAATCCGCACTTCTTGGGTTATTACTGGAACTAGACTTCGGTGCATTTGGCTGTGGCGGGAGAGCTTGGGAAGACACCGGAACAGACTGCTGTCCAGACAAGCAGGGGGACGGAGAGGGGTCTGGTGGCCAAGTGAAGCACAAGTCTGGGTGAGAGAGTCAAGCTGGAAAGCAGAGCCTTGGAGCCCTGCCATCCCCTCTGGCACCAGGCCAGGATATAAATGAGAGACTTCCTACACACTTTCTTGTTACCCTCAATCCAGTCTTCAGGCTGGAGCCCGGAGTGGGCTGGGGATAAGTTACCCCCACTGGACCCTCTGGCTATCTCAAATGTGGTTTCTCTATCAGTCCCACTCGAACCACAAATAGGGTGTTCTAGGCAAAGCTCTAAACCAAAATTTCTCAAGATTATCATCAGGTAATAATTTCTGCCAGAAAACAAAACAAGGGTCAGACACTTCTGGTATAGAGTTTACTTTGAGTGGTTCTTACAGCTTTACAGACAGGCTTTCTGTCAGATCATTTAACATGCATGCAAACGCAGTAGGGAGTGATGGGGAATAACGACTCCCCCAGCCACAAAAGGACTAGCTCAGCATGCCCTGGATAAGATAAGCTTACCGTGAGACATGCAGAAGGGTGGTCAGCGCTAAGAGCTGCACGGCTCCCAGGTCCGGATGAGTCCAGCCAGCTGGTGTAATATTCACAGGCACACCTGTGGCCTCCCTAGCCTGGTACTCGGTCTCCAAGCCCAAGCACATCATCCCTGCTATCCTCAATCCAGAGGCTCTCCCTAGGAAAGGGAAGCAAACCCTGGGCCAGCCCCACCCCTAGGCATGCACTATCACAGGGCTTCTCTGCACATTTGACTCTGCTGCTCCTGCAAGCCTGGATGGCCTGCCAACCTGTGCATGGTGCCTTGTGGATTTTCACCAGCTGTATGAAGAGTGCCCTGAATTCCAAAGCCAGGACACAGATGCCATCCGGTCCTCTCAAAGGCTGATACTGCGAAGCTCAGTTCAGACTCAAAAGGAATGGTGAACATAGGTTTATGTTTTCTTGTGGTTTTCTTTCTACTTTTATATAAAGTCATAACAGAGAAAGGCCCAATAGGTTCAGAACTGACCAAGGTTTTCCCAAACTATCCCAAACATTGTACATATCACAGGGGTATATTAGTTACTTTCTGTTTCTTTGATAAAAACACTGACCAAACACCAAGCTGGGGAAGGAAAAGCTCATTTGGCTCACATGTTAACTGTTGCTCATCAAAAGAGCTGAAGCAGAAACCTAGAGACAGGAGCCGAAGCAGAACCACGGGGGAACGCTACTTGCTGGCTTGCTCCCCATGTCTCGACCAGCTTGCTTTATTATAACCCAGGACCATCTGCCCAGGGATGGCACCATCCACAGTGGGCTGGTCCCTTCCATATCAGCCGTGATCAAGAAAATGCCCAGGTAGCATGCCAATGGGCCCGCCTAATGGAGGCAATTCCTCAGCTGAGATCCCCTCTTCCCAGGTGACTCCAGTTTGTGTCAAGTTGACAAACACTAAGCAGCATGGAAGATCTCTCCTTTGGTTTGGCAGAGAAGGAGGTGTATGAACTCTGAAGGGCCTTGGGAGTACTAGGTGTGCGCAGTGGGACGCTTCTCAGCACTGGAAAATTACCATGGCAACATGTGTCATCTTGTTAAATGTGTGCAGGCCTACAGAAAGATCTGACTCTGCCGTGCACAGGAAATCACAGCTCTGCCATTCAGTCTTCCAGCAGCCCACGCTGGCATCAACAACCCCCGAGCTAGTCATTATCTTCCGTCGCCTTCTCCTCTCCTCAGGCCCGATGCCTCCCCCTAACCGCATGTCCCCTGCCTGGTTAGCATCTCACCTGGGGCCCAAGACAGATGCCCAAGGGCCCTGCATTCCCTCCCAAAGCTACCTGTGCCAACTCTCCTGCGATTCCTTCTTTACAGGGGCATCTCCCTCACCAGACTGTGGGCTCCTAAGGGAGCCCCCCATGTCACAATCCCATTGCCTGGCAGAATCTCCAAGGCCTCATATGGGTTTCTGAGTACTGGGTGGCCAAATGCACCCAGAGCCAGAGCACATGGCGTGGTGAGCTAGGGGGGCTGTTTTTAAGTTGGTCTGTCGGCAAAATGAAATCTCTGTGAACGACACAGGCACACAAAGTCCCAGGACTTCTCCTCCAGGGACAGCTTATGTTGTGCTTGGGGAGCCTGCCTCTAACCTTCCCTGTAAGATTCTAGTCCCAGTTGACCCTGTCAGGCAGGAACTGTGGTCATTGGAAACACACAATGACCAGCAGGAAATGCTGCCCTTCTGGATTCTGCAGGTAAGGCCTGGTGCCTTTCTTTTTTTAAAGACTGCACAATGTGGTTCTTAGACCCCTGCTTCAATAGAAACTGATTTTCCTATATAGTCTTGAAATACTGGATCACAGATCTCTTTACATTTTAGTGATCATTTTGTCCACTAGATAAAGGGAAAGACATATCAAGGAGGAAGTGTCTTGCCCATGGTCAAACCTGGATTGAAATATAGGTCTTTTAGCCCACAGAGAACAATCTTCACTCCTCCTCGGTCTCCTAGGGGCAGCAAATATTTTTCTATAATAAGACATGTAACTAGGCTTTGTGTCTCCAATGCAACTTTCCAACTCAGTTAGTTCACTTAGCGCAGAGGCAGTCCTGGAGAGTAATTAAATGAGTATGTGGGTCTATATTCCAATAAAACTTTATCAACTAAAGCAAACAAACGGTCTTCGGTCCTCATGCCACGATTAGCTAGTCTGTGCTCTAGACCCTCAAATGGCCCATGAACCAAGAGGATGGGCATCCCTTGAATGCAATGCAGACTCTCTCAAGGCCCACACAGACATGCTGGAACAGAATCTGCATGCCCACGGCCTCTCCAGTGATGTATGATAAGAGTTGTGCGGGTTGACCTGGCTACTCTCCCCTGAGAATATCACGAAGTTTTGTATGCCAGAAAAATGAACTGCGGGGAGGTTAACCAACTTGTCCCAGGTCAGTTGATGGGTGTGGAACTAGAGTCCAGGCATTTTAAATGTGGGATGCTCTACACTGGGTAACTCACCCTAGCCCCAACCCCATCTCTTTGAGCTGGCCCTGACCCAACCAAATTTGCTGGAAATCCAAGGGAAACAACTGGTCTTTCTTCCTTGGCTGACTTTGGAGCGGAGAGGACTCCAGCTGGGGCTCCTCCCACCCACCCCCATCTTCTGAGACCTGGGAGGGGCTGGGGAAGTGGAAAGGTGCCAGGGAGGTTGCTTACCATCTGCAGAGGGAAACCTGCTCTCACCAGTTCAAGCCGGAGCTGAACTCTGGCTTAATGTCTGCCTCTCAAAATAAAAGAGGGGCTAGGAAAACGTCACCTTCTACATGCAGAAGGAGCAGCTAATCCGGGTTTTTTAGTCCAGGACTCAACACCTTGTTTTCGTCCTTGTTGCTCCATTGCTTTCACCACTTTGGTTCCCAAACCCGTCCCTCCCTGTGCCTTGCTTTGAAGCTGTCCAATACTGGGCAGTTCCTGAGCTCCACCCCCACAGCAAAGCACCATGCTGGCCGCAGGCCCATACACTGCTGTTCAGAGTTCTTGGCTCGTTTCTGTTTTGTGCAAGCACTGTGTATGTCCTAGTCTGTTAGGGCTGCTGTAATAGAATACCAGAGGCTGAATGGATTAAGCAGCAGAAATTTCTTTCTCATGCTTGTGGAGACTGAGAAGTTCAACATCAAGCCGCCAGGCAGTTTGGTCCCACATCCTGGCTTGCGGATGAACCCTCCCTGCTCTGTCATCAGTCACATGGAAAGTTTCTCTCTTTACAGCTCCTTTTCTAAACATTTACCCTTATGATGTCCCCAAAACCTGCTATCAAATTGAGAACTGGTGCTTCAACATATGAATTGGAGGGGTGGGGAGCAGAGACAGGCATTTAATCCATAGTATTTGATCTTCTTGGTCTTTTTGGCCAGTCTCACCATGTAGCCCAGGCTGGCCCAGGATTCTCTAAATGCTAAGATCACTGTCGTGAGCTCTCAGCCTCAGTGTTAACTCTTAGTCAACTCACAAATAATGTGTTGGCCTGTCATTTAGTGAATACCTATTTAGGAGATTAAAGACTTGTATATTTCACTATTTGATTTCTGTCTGAGGAAGCTGAAACCCCGTGGGGTTAAAAGACTACGGTGAAATCACACCGACAATGTATAGTCAAGCTGCATGAAGTCACACCTGGCTTCAAGTACTTAAGATGATCCAGATACTACAGAGGTTGCAATAGAAAGACAGCGTGGTCCAGCCCCCAATCCACAGTGCCGCCAGCATGGTATTTTGCTGTAGGGTGGATCAAGAGGTACCTAGCAACCATGTTAATACTAGCATAACAGGCAAGTACCATGGAGTAGCAGAGTCAGTGGGTACCACAAAAGTGTGGGACACAAGAAAGGGAGTTTCTCCTTCAGAACCTGAGCCTTAGCGACTTGGCACTATGCCATGCCCCTAGCAGGTGATCTATAGATATCCGATGACCAAATGAATGAATGAATGAACAAGATAGAAGAGATGTATGCTGGTCCTAGACACTGACAAGGGTTTGAAGGGACAGAGATTGAGAGAAAGAGAACATGAGCTAATGCAGAGTATAGATTTGCAACTGTAAAGCCTTGATTCGTAAGACTGGTTGAAGAGCTCTACTGGGTAGAACCAAGAGTGGTGGTGGGTAGACCCAGGATCCTTTGTTTATAGCTGAGTCTCCCCACACACACCCCATAAACCACCACAGTTCCCTGCTTCCTCAGTGCCCAAGCTTCAAGGCCTGCCTTCTCTACACCCTAGCCTCTTCCCGAGCCTAGGCTACTGTTGGCAGAATGGCTACTGTAAGCAGAGACCTGAATTTCTCTGCACACTGCCAGCTCAGGCTTCTTCCCGTGTTCAGGTCAGTTCACCCAACACTTGTTATGCATCTAGTTATATTTAGCACCATATGCTAAAAATATTTTCCATTCGTCATCTCATTTTAATTCCCTATAGTACCCCTGCCTTGGTCCCTTTTCTTCAGCTGTGACAACCGTGCCACAGATCATAACACAGGAAGTCGGGAAATCCAAGATGGAAGGATCATTTCTTCTTGTCCAATCTCACCTTAGCGGCTTGGTAATGTCAGAGCTCTGAGATTCCCCCACACACATCTCCTTTCTGCCTAAGAACTCCCCCCTCCCCTGCTCTTCCCACCCCTTACCTGGTCTCTTCCCTTCTAAAGCACCTACCCCTCTTCACAGAGGTTTAGAAACCCTCCTTCCCCCATGCAGCACCTTCATCAAAGCTCTGGCTTAGTCCAGAAAATACAGCCACAGAATGAAGGGAGCCATTTTCTCACTCTGTTGCTCACACAGGCAGGCCTGCAGAACCCAGAAGCAGCCATATGCACTCCTCCAACCCAGCTTATTTATGTATGTATGTTTGTTTGTATGTATGTATGTATGTATGTATTTTGAGTCGGGGTTTCCCTGTATATCTCTGGCTGTCCTAGAACTCAGCCTTTAGACCAGGCTGGCCTCGGACTCACAGAGATCCGCCTGCCTCTGCCTCCCAAGTGCTGGGATTAAAGGCGTGTGCCATGATCACCTGGTTGTGCATCCCTATCTTGTGCTTTCTCTTGCCTCACCAACACTTGGACCAGGTAGTCTATGTCCTGCATGGTGGCGACAGGCCAAGACTGAGGCCTATCTACTCTTGACCCCTCAGCAAACGGGTCTTCATATAGGCAGCAGAGCTCAAACTTGCTTAAGGATCGGTGCATCACCCTTGTTGAGGGAAACCAAGGTCCCGGAGGGGACATGATTTGTCTAAGACAGTGCTACTAGACAGAGCCCAAAGGAAACAGCATTCTGTCTCCTGCCAGTCAGGCCAGCACCTTCCCTCCCCCACAGCTTGCCATTTCTTTCGTCTTAGAATCTAGTTTCTCTTGCCTACCCCTTTGCTGCCTCAGTGCAGGTCAAAACTGACTATGCCTCCTGGCTACCTTTGTGCCTTGATGAGGCTTGACACGCATGAGAGTAGAAGCCCAAGAACCAATGTGACAAGCACATGGCACAAAGGAAGGGGTGCCCTGCAGGGATGAAAGTCAAGCCCATGCCTTTATGCTCTAGAACACCAGGAGCAAGAGAAGGCAATATAGATCTCTCTCTCTCTCTCTCTCTCTCTCTCTCTCTCTCTCTCTCTCTCTCTCTCTCTTTCTCTCTCTCCCATGCCTCTCATGTATGCACAAGAATGGTTAGGATTCTCTCTCTCTCTCTCTCTCTCTCTCCCTCTCTCTCTCTCTCTCTCTCTCTCTCTCTTCTCACTCCTTTTTCTCTCATGCCTCTCATGTATGCACAAGAATGGTTAGGATACCTGAGGGCCCATTTTAGGCTCTTTTTAGCATAAAGGAAACAGACACGGAAATGCATCTCCTGCTGAGATCTGAGCAAAACCTTTCCAAGGAAACAAAATCACAGTGACAGTGACTGCTTCCTGAGGACTTCCTTGTGCTACTCCAATGACATGGGATTTTACAGAGTACTGGCTGCCCTGCCTGCAGGACGTCATGTCTACCTGGCAGAGGGTACACACCAAGTCCCCAAGAAGAAGTGGGTGACTGAGTCACAGGTTCATGAGCTCTGTGGAGCTCGTGTCCTGCATCAGCCCCTGAGGCTGGGAACAAGAGAGGCGACTGAGTCACTTGGAGAAGACCAGAACAGGTCTTCAGGGCTCGAGTACTTGGACGCTTGCTTTGAAATGCCTTTGCCAGGAGCTGGGCTGAATCTATACTCACTCCAATTGGGGCTCAGGTGAGCTGAGCAGTGCCTAGCTTTCTCGGGTGTTAGCATTGAGCTACCAAGGACGCACAGACCATCTCCATGGAAACACAGAGGGAAGAGAGGAGCTCCAGGCAACACCTGTCTGAGCCTTGGTGGTTGAGTGTGTAGGAAGGCCTGCCAGCTTCCACTCACCTGTCTAGACAGTGGGACTGGCCTTGTTCCTCTGCCAAGCAGAACTAGGCCATGTCTTTTCTTTTCGCAGAGGGAAGAAGGTCCTAGTACCTACAGCACACACTGGCTCCTTTGGAGCACAGTGACAAGGAGCATTGCTGTGTATAGAATACCCTCATATTCTCTCAACACATCAAGGCGTGTTCTAGTGTTACCCCTCTTTCAGGTGGACTTGATCACCTTCTAAATTCCCAAGTT
Organism: Microtus pennsylvanicus; assembly: GCF_037038515.1. Lineage (NCBI taxonomy): Eukaryota > Metazoa > Chordata > Mammalia > Rodentia > Cricetidae > Microtus > Microtus pennsylvanicus. The sequence goes on from NC_134579.1 coordinate 71,969,418, forward strand.
GAAAGCCCTAAACTGTGGTACCTAAGACTGTCCTTATATTTGATACAGGCTCTTTTTGGTAAAGTTAGTATATAAATTAATAGGTTTTATTTTCCTCCTCCCCATCACCTTGCCCCTCCTTTGCTGGTCATATGTACATCTGTGTCATATGTAATGATTGCATATATGTGTTCCTTCAATCTTACCTTCCTTAAGATCCCTGCCTCCCTTTCTCTTTTGATGACCTGTGTGTGATACACGCAAAAATTTTAGTCCCGAATCTGTGTGTACATGGAGCATGTATCATTTGTCTTTCTAAATCTGGCCTATCGACCTTAACAAAATGATCTCCAGTTTCGTCCATTTTTTCCACAAATGGCATAATTTCATTTATATGTAAAACTAAATAAGATTGTGTTGTGTGTATGGACCACATTTTCTTTCTCCATTCATTTGTTGATAGACAATCTTGGCTGGTTTCGTTTCCTAGCTGTAGTGACTAGAACCACTAAGACCATGGGTGTGCCTGTATCTCTGTGTCATGCTGGCTTAGCATCCTTTAGGTCTATATACAAGAGCTATAGTTGGGTCATATGGTAATTCTAGTTTATATTTTTTTGAGGAACCTCAAAAATGAACAGGGTTTGCATTATAGAAACAGAACCCTCAAGGACATGATTAAGTAAATATGAAGCTGTTAAGATGAGCCATGATCTTATTGTTGTCCTCATATAAATTTTGGAGCCACAGAGGCAACAGGGATGTGTGTGCACAGAATGGTGTCTGGGTGGTCAAGACAGCAGTGATCTGTAAGCCAAGGGAAGGTTTCCGGGAAAGCTAGCTGTATTTGTTTGGGTTTTTATTTCTGTGAAGAGACACCATAACCATCACACCTCTTACAAAGAAAACATTTAATTGGGGTGATTCGCTTACAGTTCTGGAGGTTCAGTCCATCATCATGATGACAGGGATCATGAAGGTGTGCAGGCAGACATGGTGATGGAGCTGAGAGTTCTATACCTTGCAGGCAACAGGAAGTCAACCGACTCACACTGAGGGAAGCTGGAGCAAAAGAAACCTCAAAGCCCGCCTCCAAAGTAACACACTTCCTCCAACCAGGCCACACCTACTAATATTGCCACTCCCTTTGGGAGCCATTTTCTCTCAAACTATCACACCAACCTTGCTGGGACCTTAATTTGGGATTTGGGTATGGTCCCTCTGGCTTCCAGAGCTACTGGAAGGTCTAAAGTTGTGTTCCCATGGATACCAGGGTTCTGCCAGCTTTTACCTATCTTTGTTGAGCTTTGGTCTCTCCGCCTGACAGTCGTTAGGATTAAATAAATAAAAGCAAAATGAGGTTGAGATTAAAAGTCAGAAGGAGATTAGAGTCTGGGTAGAGAGTAAAGGCATAAATGACAGGGTAGGTTGCCCTCTTTGTCCAAAGCACACCCTTCTTTCTGGCCTCTGCATGGAGGTAGGCGATGGTAGGGAACACAGTTTGATGTTATTTTAAGGTCTAATGTTGTGGCTTGAGGACAGCTCCAAGAAGCCATGCAGGCAAATGCTTAGGAGTTGTAGAGAGAAAGGAAAAGTAAAACAGTCAGATTTTATGCTGCTCTCAGTCAGGCACTTTCACACACTTCTGGGTGAGCATTAGCATCCCTAATCTCCACCTGAGAAAGTTCCAGATCAAAGCAGTCGGGGAAGTAACTTGCTCTATTCCTCACCTGAACTCCTGTGGGTACTTTTATTGCCTCGGGCTCAACTTCTCAGACTTGAATGTGTCTTGGAATCTTCCAGAGGGCTTGTTAGAACACAGTCTGTTAGAGTTGGCCTTCAGAATATCTCAGATCTGAGGTGGGGTCTAAGGAGGTGCGTTTCTAACAAATTCACACGTGATGAAAAGCCTGCTGGTTTAATGCCACGCTCTGGGAACCACTAGCCAGTGGCAGCAGAAACTCAGCCCACTGGATATAAACTGCAGTGCACTTTGGAATACCTGGGGATTGTTTCAGAATAAACGTGGTGCCTGGTTAGCATCCCATGCAGTTTAACAGCTGATAGGGGCTGCGACTGGGCACCATTATGTTTGTTTGTTTTCTTTTTTTTTCTTTTCTTTTTCAAGGCAGGATTTCTCTGCATAACAGTTCAAGCTATCCTGAAACTCGCTTGGTAGACCAGGCTGGCCTAGCTGAGATCTGCCTGCCGCTGCCTCTCAAGTACTGAGATTAAAGGGATGCACTCCTTCTGCCCGGCAGTACCATTGCTTTTAAAGGGTAAATTTGACATACAACGAAGTTTGGAAACCACTGGCATAGCCACATTCCCCTTTAATTTGTTCAGTCCAGATGCTCATTACTGAGGCCACAGGTCATCTGCTCACAGCGCCTCATCCACCTTCCACTCCTTGTCTCAGGACACCTTTGCTAGAACTTCCCAAGTCTCTTATTTGCGTCCTTTTCCACCGTTCCTTCATCTCTTTCCCCATTCAACCCAGACTGTGTGGTACAGTGGCTGCAGTTGTAGTCTGTGTGTGCATGGAACATCTTGAGGACCATCTTAATCAAACTAAAGGAAGAGCAACCCAGAGAACCTTCTAGAACTAATGCTTGGTCTTTGTTGCCGTGAGTGAGAAGCTAATTTTTTTTAAAGATTTTTTTTTATGTGTATCATCTTACCTAGTGAGAACATGCTACATAAGTAAGCTTATATATATTGACATAATAATCATCACATAAACATACTTGCGGTTATTAAATATGTGTGTTGTGATTTTAAAACAAGGTCTCATACAGTATCCCAGGCTGGCCTGGAACTCACTTTGTAGTCTTTGTGCTTACCACAGTCCCCTTCCCTCCATCCCACCCCCAAGCTCCGTGCTAAGATTATGAACATGAGCTCCCACACTTGGTTTGTAAATATTTTAATGGCAGCAAAAATTTTTGTCATGTGGATACCATGTTGTTTGTTTAACTGTCCCCATGCAGGAAGAAATGTGGCAGTGGGGTGACTTTTATAAATGACGCTACAACGCGTGTGCTTTCATGGACTACTTGGGTTCTGTCCGTGATAGAAAGTAACAGGAGAAACAATGTCAAACCTTCAAACGCATTCCAACAGGCAAATTCTTTTCAAACCTTTCTCTCCTTGTCACCTCTCGGGTGTGAAGGCACACATACTGCATCTTCTTTGGCCGAGCCCTTGTTTGGTGTTTTGCTTGGTGCCACTAAGGATTGTGGGTCTGGGGATGACATGGTGAGATGTGCATTTATAACGCTGAATGCTAGAGGGTGAACAGGTTGGAACTGATGTTCTTGCAGCCCTAACCCTTGCTTCCACGCTCTCCTCTCTCCATTTTCCCACGCCGTGGCTTCCTTCTTTCCTAGAATGCAGATGATAAGTGTTCAGTGTGCATACCTGTGTGCACAAAGCCTTGTCACCAAGGAATAGGAAGAGCATGGCTAGAAGGCTCATAGGCTGCACAACCTTGTGCCTGGCCCAAAGATCTCCTCCTCTGGGTTTGGACAAGTTTCTGAATAATAAGAATAAATAATAATTAAATAATAAATCTCTCTAGGGAAAAATACTATAGACTGTAGTTCACCGAATTCTTTCTCTTCCTTAGACAAGATTCCTTCAGCAAGAGAATGCTCTATATTGCCAGCTCCTAACACAGTGCCTAGAACCTTGTTGCTGACTCCGTAGCAATTCTGTGACTGAGTGAATGAATCCTGCATAACTAAGGTGCAGAGATGCTCTGTCTTAAACATTAGTGAGTGGAAGAGTATAAAGACAATATGATCATGACACAATCGCCAAACTCTGAATCATTGGTACCCAAGGTAAAGCAGACACCTGGTATACCAGATGTCCCGATCCTGGATTCTGTGTTCTAAACACAGAGCCTAAACATTCCCTGTTGTTTGTGCCTAGACATTGACTTGCATTCTGTTCTCCTTCATTTTAGTACCAAACTTATTGCGTACATAAGCTTCTCTGTGGGAGAGGAAGGAAAGAGGGGTTAGGTGATGAAGAACTCTTTTTAAAGTGTAGCACAAAGAAAACTGAAATTATGGACTATTTATACTTATTATACAAAAGAAGGGTCTTGATGCTTAGTTACTTTAGGAAAGAAATGTAAAATAGATTTCTTTAAGACTTTCTCAGTAGGCATTCTAGGAAGTTGAAAGATATTAGGCAATAGCAGAGAGGGCGCAGAGCAGCTAAGTCCTGCAGGCAGGTGTCAGGGTCATGGGTAGCGGTAGGGTGCCAGGCAAGAGTCACCTATTCGTATTCATTCATATACATATTCAAAAGTGAGAGGACAAAGGGATAACAAGCCCCTAGCCCCTTCCCCTGCATACCCTCTCCTCCAGCCCACATCTGTGCCAGCCCCTCCCCCACCTGCCCACTCCCGCTGGTGAGATCAGCCTTCATTACAGCTCTTCTGGAGCCAGGAAGCAAGGTAATGTGTGGGAAGCGATAGCTGCAAGGTAATGTGTGGGAAGTGATAACAACTTTAAAGCCATTCAACGGGAAAATTTGTTAAAAGACAGGGACATTGTAAAGCTGAAACACTTGAGAGTCTATTAAGTGCCCTGCTTCTTAGAACATTTTGTTACCAGGGCATGTTTCAAGGAGGGAAAACACTGAACCATTGAGCTCTGTCAGATACCAAAGCCTGTCACAAAGAGCAACATTTTCTAAGGTATCTGTTTCTGCCACTGTGCAGAAGAATGTCTAAAAACATATGCCTTTATTTTCTTCTCTTCCCTCCTATCCCAGCACCACTCCCCTGCCCTCCTAGCCCCTACAAGTGCTCTATTACATTTCTCTCCTTCATCTCCTGCATCCTCTTCTCTTGCTTCCTCCCCCCTGCCTCCCCCACCTCCCATAGACTGTGTTGTTTTCGCGGACACCATTAAACCAGCACAATAAGCTAAGACTCTGCAAGGATTATTCAACCCTCTCTGGTAAGGGAACTAATGAAGTGGTTAGAGATTTAGACATTTATTGTTGATTAGCTCCAAACTCCTTCAGAGAGCCTGGAGCGTTCTCCTAAATAAACCTTCCCCTTTTATAGCTTCTTGTCCCAAGTCCAAATGAGACGGAGAGCTTAAAAAGACAGTATCTTTTCCGTGATGTGAAGAAGGGGGAACGTAGGGAGGAGAGTGGAGTGTGGATGGATACAGAGGGGGAAGCAGTGTGCTCTTCACAGATGGATTTGACTATTATCTCTTGACAGCTAACGTCTCTCAATGATCAGACATTTAGACTTCAGTGTTGACTGTCAGTTCAGTGCTGTGGCCAGCGGCCTTCATTAGATAGACATCAAACAGTGGAGTATTTTTAAGACAGCCATCTTCTAAACAAAAGAGTAAATATTTCTTCACTAATCTTAAACAGTGTGTCTTTGGAGGACAGAAGCCGTTTGATGAGCAAACAAAAGCCTTGGCACAGCTTTCTCACCCGTGGCTATTAATGGAACAGTAGTAACTGGCCTCCATCTGAGAAAGCGTACTCTTCCCCTGCTCTCTAAGGGGATAAACTGGTCTTTAAACCCTGCGTCTTAATTTTTGCTTCAGCTCTAACTGCACAAGCAGTTGCCTTTTAGAGTGAGTATTAGGCCCAGCATCCAACATCACCCCTGCCATCATTCTCACAGTGGAAAATGGAGCCAAAAATCCCAGTAAACTGGATCACTCCTCCCAGGCTGGGTATTGGAAGCCGTTACCACCATTGCAGGGCATTGGTACTGTGATATGGAGCCTGGAGTTTATGTTTTTCTACCTCCTTTTCCACTGTGAGCCACAATGGTCTGATGCAGGTGGAATATTCTTCTCCTTTGCTTGACTTAGGCATGGGCTACGCTGAAAAAGTCTCTTGAGCTTCCTGAGGATGTCCACAGAGGATGGCTCACCAGCAGCTAAGCATAGGCCAAATTTGAAGCTAATTAACCATCAGTCATTGTTAGCAGAGCCAACATGTTTCTCTGACATTAAGAATAGTTAGAGACTCTTCGAACATTCCTTCTTATCGTAGACCCAAACCAATTTGTCTCTACAAGCTAGGCTGGTGTAGTTCAGAAACAGCTGGTTTCTTGCTCTATATTTGAAGAGACTGCTTGATGTCAGCCTACTCACTGGATACATATTAATCTTCAAAATCAATGCTTTAAAAAAACTATAACTTGGCTTTAACTTTCTGCTCCCTCAAAAAAGGTACATCTATTTCTTTCTTTCTTTCTTTTTTTTTTTTTTTTTTTGGTTTTTCGAGACAGGGTTTCTCTGTGGTTTTGGAGCCTGTCCTGGAACTAGCTCTTGTAGACCAGGCTGGTTTCGAACTCACAGAGATCCGCCTGTCTCTGCCTCCCAAGTGCTGGGATTAAAGGCGTGCGCCACCACCGCCCAGCTATTTCTTTTTTGAGAAAAATGTCTGACTCAGTATATAAAAGCTCTCTTGAGTGGGAAATGACAGCTAGACCTGGGCTGGGCATCAAGGGACCAGAGCTTCTGGACAGACTATCCTGAGTGAGAGGGAAGAGTGTCCATGGTCTTTGCTGTTTACTCTGCAGACCTCGGCGACCAGCTCCTTGAAGTTGTGGGTCTAGAGGGAGCCATGGAAATGGGACAGATCTATACTGGCTTGAAGAGTGCGGGCAGGAGGCTGGCCCAGTGCTCCTCTGTCATCATTAGGTAAGTTCCCTTGTTACCCAGCATCGTCTGGGTCTCCCTACCCCCTTGAACATTCGGGAAAATAATAAAAAGTCTGGGGAGCAACCTTCAGACTTCAGGCTGTAGCAAATTGGCGAAAAAAGCTTAGCAGTATTTATAAAGAATACTTTGATTGTATTCTTTAATTGTTGGTATAATATATATTATATATATAATATATCCCAATTATCTGCTCAGGCCATATGGTCATTTGTATGTATATCATTTCAGGGATGACCATTTGGTATTGGATAACCAATAGGTGTGCCCTTCCCTAGGGGAATCTATTTCTCCTGCTGTTAGCATTCCTTGGTTGCCTGTAGTTCTTGGTGTAGTGTTGATGCCCCATGGGTTTCCCCCTACCTCTCCCCACCCCCACCCATGATAGCATGTCTGTTGGTGCCACCCTTGTTCTAGTCTTGTTTGGGCAGCCATGTTGGTGACATTTCATCGGTGTAGTTTCTTTATCATTTCCAAGAGACATGATCTCAACAGCAAACCCCCTGTCCCTCTGGCTCCTGCTCGGACCCCTGAATGTCAGGTGGAGGAGTTGTGTCGGGCCAGATTTAATGCCGTCATCAACTAGAGGAGCCATGACAGCCTATCCTCTTAAAATTACCTGGTGACATAAACAGGACATATATAAGGTCCAGAGCTCCAATTCTTTGGTTGTTTTCTCTTTAAAATTGTAAAACATTAGAATAATGCCAGGGTTCACGGCTGTTCTGTGTGCGGGATGTCTTCTTATGCTAACCGATTAACATCAATGAACTTCTTGTATTGACAAGAGGGTAGCAGGTTTTTTTTGGGACATGGGTGACATACATAGCCAGCCTGCCTGGATGCTCTGGCATCTGATAGGAGTTCCTCCAATTTCAGTTCTCCTTAGTTAGACTTCTTACCCAACCTGGCTGTTTCAGACTTCTTCATTCCTTTCCTTTTTCTCTCTTGCTACAGATCCTATCTGTTAGTTTGCCTTGGGGATCTCCTAGAAGGGCTGCGGGGTAAAGAATTTCCCAGAGGCACTTGCATTAAAGAGCCCTTTCTTCCAGAAGCACTTGGGCAAGTGTCAGCGAGAGCACAGTTGAGGAATCTGTTCTTGGCCCTTCCATCTTCCCTCAGCCGGAGCCCTTCTGTGGTCCCCGAGGGTCTGTTCCCCTATCCCTTTGTCATTTCCTATCTCTGTACCATCTGTGTCATCATGCCCCCTGTCTTTTGGAGTCATTGCTGTGATAGGACGTTTGCTTCCCAGACCAACCTGGACAGCCCTTGCCCAGAGCCCTCATACCTATGGGGCTAGGTTTTCTGTAGAATATCACAGCCATGGCCTTGGTAGATTACAGAGAACACAGTGTCCTGACTGCCAAAAAGAAATCCAAGAAGTTAAGTATGACGAAGGCTTTTTCCAGCAGTCAACAGATCTATTTCCAGATGGAAACAGAGGAGTAGCTAAAAGCTCCATCCTGCTAGGCCCTCTCCAATACTTCTCTATCCCCAAGTATTCAAAGACCTCCTTTCTGCTAATATGTTGTTTTCATTATTAGATGCATTGTTTTTATTATGAAATATACTCAGAGTCCCCAAGAGAATTACTGAATCAAAAGAGTGCTTTCCCCTCCCATTTTGTAATTTCAAAAATAGGGAAGCTACCAAGCTCAGGTAAGAGCTTCCGGTCCAGTGGGTGGTACTGTTCACATGGAAGACTACCTTCCTCCCAAGGCATTGGAGGACACATTAGAGTCTACAGAGCCCATATGCCAAAGAGAAAGCCTTTCCCAAGCAAGAGGGCAACACATTCTCTTCACCTCTCCTCCTACACCTTGGGTCACTATTCCTAGATGTTCCTGTCCCAGCACAGTCACGGTGTATATGAATCCAGAGTACCCTACCTAGTGCGGCTGAGTGTATACAGTGATAACCTCTGTAGCTCAGAGACATTACCTCTTGGATAGGCTGCAACCACTCATTCTGTCAGGCATGCAGGCCTCTTCCTACTCCAGGGCAGAGCCTGGCATGATCCACTTTCCCCTCTGCCTGTTGCTGGACTGCTCAGCAGTGGGGCCACCATGTTTGCTGGCCAGTTTTCCAGGGGCTGTGGCTTTTGATACGCCCATGAGTTTCTCGAAGTGGAGTCTGAAGACAGAAGCTAGAGAAATCCCTATAGTAACTGTTAGAACACAGATCTGTAAGCCTGTTCCAGACCTGCTAAGGCCAGTCCCTGAGATGCGCGGAAGATTATGTTTTCAGAAAGTTCTCCTGGTCTCAATGAACCTTTCCTAAGTGAGCACGAGCGGGCTTCATGCTTCTCTCTCTGTGGGGGGAAGCAATGATGATTCTCCAGCTCTGAGAGACTCACTGTTGTTTCTTTGGTTTTGGGGGTTCCAGGACTAACAAGCTTCTGCCGATGCAAGTAGATGGAGAGCCCTGGATGCAGCCGCGTTGCACAGTAAGTTTGCCAGTCTTGGAGGTGAGCATGAGAGGCGTGCTTTTGTCTTACCCCTTGAAGACACTGACTTGGTATAAAATCACTGCATCTGAGTGTAAGCGGGACCCTGGAAGGCTGTCGGGAATAGCCCCTTTCCAACTTTGCTCTGAGACTTTGTCCGTGTTGCCTTAGCTTGAACCTACCCAAGTGGCGGGGTCAAAAGAAAGACTGTTCTGCTGAGGAGTGAGTCTGGATGTTAGAGAATGCTTCCTTATCTGGAAGCCATGCCTACGTGCCCCAGATCCTACCCAGTACCTAGACATGCTTCCCTTGGTGCATCCACAGTCCTGAGGACCTCCCTGGAAATGCCACACAGAGGTTTGGTTGGTTATCTGCTTTGATATGGCACAGAGCACTGAATGTAGTGCCAGACTTGTAATCACAGCTCTAGAATGCCATCAGCAAATGAATAAAGAGTGTGGAACAGGGAAGGTATAGTTGCACAAGCTGAGGCAGGAGGATTTGTGAGTTCAAGGCAACCTGAGCTACAGATTATGTTTAAGACTAACCAGGGTTACATAGAGAGACCCTGCCCCAAACAAATGGGCACTGGAGAGATAGAGAACACAGCGGTTAAGAGCTGTTCTTGCACAGAACCCAGGTTCAGTTTCCAGCACCACGTCAGCTAGCTCTCAACTCCCTCTAACTCCAGTTTCAGGGAGTTGTGGAATAATTTATTTATTATGTATACAATATTCTGTCCATATGTGTGTCTGCAGGCCAGAAGAGGGCACCAGACCCCATTACAGATGGTTGTGAGCCACCATGTGGTTGCTGTGAATTCAACTCAGGACCTTTGGAAGAACAGGCAATGCTCTTAACTGCTGAGCCATCTCTCCAGCCCCTGGAATAATCTTTTGTGTACACTGTGAACATGTGTCATTCTGATTGGTTTAATAAAAATCTAAACAGCCAAAAGCTGGGCAGGATTTCTAGGCAGAGAGGATTCTGGAAAGAAGAAAGCAGAGTCTCCAGTAGATGCAGAGGAAACAGACATGTAGGAGGAGAGGTAAAAGCCACAAGTCACGTGGTAACACGTAGATGAATAGAAATGGGTTAAGTTATAAGAGCTATTCAAAGCAAGCTTACACTATTGACCGAGATTTCATAATTAATAATAAGCCTCCATGTCATTATTGGGGAGCCAACGGTCCTGCCAAAAAAGTGGTTACACCAGGAGGGTCTGACAGCCTTTGGCCTCCACAGGCACCCGCAGGCATGTGGTGCACATGAACTCATGCAGGCACATGTGTACACGTGAACAGAAATGTAAAATAAATAGAACCCCCTTTCTTGTCCAACTATTGCTACTTTAGATCCAGCCAGGGCTGCTATGAGAGTTAAGTTTCCTCACTTCTTATTGTTCCCCCTTAAGAGCCCAGCTAGGAACTCCATGGTAAAGAAAAAGCCTTGTCCTGATTTCAGCACATCCACCAAGGTCCTTCATGAGTTATGTCCTCAGTATGACAGCCGATAAAAGAGACAGACATCGTCTTTCTGAGCATCTCCTACTCATCCCTGATAGTGTTCTCTTTGGAGCCCTCCAAGTATCAAGTTCTCTTTTGCGGTTTTTTTTAAATGCCTGACATGACATCTTCTATAAAGGTCAAAGGTAGAAATTTATCTGCAAATTCTTATCAAAACCTTATGGAAGGGTAAAAATAAATATATAAAAACACAGTGTAATAAAAACTAGTAAGGGGAGCTGGTGATATGGCTAAGTAGATAAAGGCAATTTTTGCCAATCAGTCCTTAACACCCACATAATAAAAAGAGAGAACCAACTTCAGAAAGCAACATGCCGTGGGTACCCATACACAAAACTGTCTCTCCTCTCTCTGTCTGTCTCTCTGTCTCTCTCTCAGAAAGCAAAATGCTGTGGGCATCCCCCCACAAAACTCTGTCCTATCTCTCTCAGGTATAATAAAAATTTTTAAAAACACCAATAATAGTATTCTGTGTTGCTGGAATTAGGCAGGATGGAGGGAATCTTTGCTGCTCGTTATTACTTACTGGGCTGAGAAAATTTTTCTAGTCTTCTCCTGTGTTGAAAAAACCAGTGACTGGGACACTGCGGCAATGTCAGCATTCGTAAGCCGCAGCTCTCACAGAGGACTCTCGTTCGGGCCCCAACCATGTCAGATGGCTCAGTACGGTCTATAACTCCAACTTCAGGGGACTCAACAGCTTCCTTGGGCACCTACAGTCATGTGTGCGCACACACATGTGCACACACACACATGTGCACACACACATGTGCACACACACATGTGCACACATACACACACCAAATAATTAAATCGTTTTTAAAAATGGCTGGAAGAAATCACATGTTTTTTCCCAGGTGACTCAGTGATATCCAATGCCAGAGGCTGCCATTCATTTAAATTCAAACACTGATTTTTATTTTAATTGGCAAATCCTTCCCACATCCTCACCAGACCCTCCCCCAGTGTTACCCTTTAGAAAATACAACTCGCTGTGAAAAGTCCTGTGCAGTCGGAAAACTCTGCTCAGTGGTAAAGAAATAGTAGCCTGGATATAACAATGAACGAGAGACTGGCAACCTGGGAGGTGATGTTTTGGGTTGGTTGGGTTTCCCTCTGAGTACTGTGCTCAAGGGCCTTGGACATGCAGGATTAGCGCCCTGGCACTGAGCTATACCCAGCAGGGCAAGCACCCTACCGTTGAGCTACGCCAGCCTTTGGGGTTTTTCTTTCTTTCTTTTTGTTTTGCTTTTTTTTTTTTTTTTTGATAAGGTCTTGCTGTGTGTATAGTTCAGGTTGATCATGAACTCACAGTCTCACTTCTGCCTCTACTTGTTGGGGTTCTAGGCTTGGCTGCCAACAAAAATGTGCCAGTCCACACTGGTGGTTTAAGAACTGAAGTATATTTTCCAGTCCTTCTAGGGGCTGGAACCAAAGTCAAAATCTTAGCAAGGCTGATTTCTGGTGGGGTCTGAATTCACCAAATCAGTGTCCTTCTAGAAGGAGGAAGAGACAGAAGAGCACACATGTCTGGAGGAACCGGCTTCAAAGGATGCAACAGAGAGGCAGTCGGCTGCAAGTTAGATGTTTCATAAAAGATCTCTGTGAGTTCAAGGCCAGCCTGGTCTACAAGAGCTAGTTCCAGGACAGGAACCAAAAAGCTACAGAGAAACCCTGTCTCGAAAAAAAAAAAGATACACCTAAAACAAAAGAATATATGATATATTATATATACTGAAGGCGGATTTTTTCTGTCCCTCCAGCCAGCTCCCAAATAACCACATGGAGACTTCTTATTAATTATAAGTTTCTGACTAGCTCTTATAACTTAAATTAACCCATTCCTATTTATGTGCTGTTCCATGGCTCATGGCTTGTTACTTCTCCTCCTGCACATCCTTCTTCCTTCCTCTGTGTCTCATGGCATTTTCTCATGACTCTGCCCTTTTTCCCATCATCCTCTCTGCCCCCAAAATCCTACCTAACTATTGGCCATTCAGTTTTGTATTAGACCAATCCAAATGACAAATCTTCACAGTGTACAAAAGATTATTCCACAACAATATATGCTACATATAATATTATATACAGAAGCTAAATGCTATCCTTTACCAAGCATAAGAAAGCAAATAAAAAATAATGATAAAAGACAAAGTAAATAACTTTAAACACAGTAAAATCTAGGCCTGGTTTTTTCAACAAGGCAAGTGTTTGAAAGTCTCATTTTAAAAGAGAAAAAAGTTGGTATCAGGAATATTAAAATGTAAAAATAGCAATTGTACTATAAAGCCTTAATATATATGGGAAATGGCACTATTAATTATAAAATAGTATGTAATTTTGTTTTTTTTAAGATTTATTTATATTTATTATGTATACAACATTCCTTCCATGTCTGCTTTCATACCAGAAGAGGAACCATATCTCATTTTAGATGGCTGTGAGCCACTATGTGGTTGCTGGGAATTGAACTCAGGACCACTGGAAGAGCAGTCAGTGCTCTTAACCTCTGAGCCATCTCTCCAGCCCTAGTATGTAATTTTGATTCTAATAAACTTGAACAAAAAGAATGAAGGAAATCCAGCCATTAATGAAACAGAAAATGCTTTCAAAGACTCATATGCAAAGTGACCTCAAAACAGATGAACTCAGCAGGGAGGGGGATCATGAGACCCTGAGGATCTATATAGAGGTAATGGTTGCCAGTGCAAGGCAGGACATTTTCTTCTGTGGTATAGTGAGTGGTAAGTTATCTGTGCTCCTTCCGTGGTATAGTGAGTGGTAAGTTATCTGTGCTCCTTCCGTGGTATAGTGAGTGGTAAGTTATCTGTGCTCCTTCCATGGTATAGTGAGTGGTAAGTTATCTGTGCTCCTTCCGTGGTATAGTGAGTGGTAAGTTATCTGTGCTCCTTCCGTGGTATAGTGAGTGGTAAGTTATCTGTGCTCCTTCCGTGGTATAGTGAGTGGTAAGTTATCTGTGCTCCTTCCGTGGTATAGTGAGTGGTAAGTTATCTGTGCTCCTTCCGTGGTATAGTGAGTGGTAAGTTATCTGTGCTCCTTCCGTGGTATAGTGAGTGGTAAGTTATCTGTGCTCCTTCCGTGGTATAGTCAGTGGTAAGTTATCTGTGCTCCTTCCGTGGTATAGTCAGTGGTAAGTTATCTGTGCTCCCGTAATGCTCTGGTAAGAAGTCCTAATGAGAGGTGATGTCCAGCGAAACAAAAGGCACAGAAGTAGAAAGGAAGGCCGTTAGAAGAAGATCAGTAGAACTGGGAGAGGACAAGCGGCGGTCATAGGGTGACTATAAAGAAAGTATATTATGAAAGTAATACAGGGTGAAAGTATATTACACACATTCTGGAAATGTCACTCTGATGGGCTGGGGACAGGGGTCAGTCAGCAGAGTGCCTGCCACACAGCATCAGGACCTGAGTTTGAATCCCTGACACCCATGTAAGAGCCTGGCATTGTCAGGCATGTCTGTAGCTCTGATGCAGAGGAATCAGAGACAAGAGGAACCCTGGAACTCTCTGCCAGCCCCAGGCAGTCAACCAGGAAGCTATGGAGGCAGGAACAGACTCTGTCTCAATCAGATAAGAGTGATACAAAATACCTGATATCAACATTGGGCCTCCATAGGCATGAGAACACACATGCATGCATACTACAAACATATGTGCACACATGTGCATTTATCTCACAATACACATGTACTCCACGTACACAGAAGAACTGGTGACTGAAAAAGATTATACTGAAAAATAGAAAACTGTAGAGCAATGACTCAAATTTGAATATGAATTAAAAATGCAGGCCAACAGGTAGGTAGGTCAGAAAAATATGTTGAAAGGATCATTCAAATCCCTAGGATGTATCATAGGAATGAGAAAAGAAACCTGCTATCACTGTTTTAGAGAAAAATGACATGTTAATGTAAAAAGATGACCACAAGTGTTTAATAACACTCAACGTTTCTTTGTATTAAGATTAATTTTAATTACATGTGCATGTGTGTGTGAGCATGCACGTGTGCATGTGAGTCCAGGTGCCTGCCACACAGGCCAGAAGAGGGCACCTGGGGAGTTCAGGTGATGGGGAGCTGCCCACTGTGGGTACTGGGAACTGAATTGGGGTCCTTTGCAAGAATAATAAGCCATCTATTCAAGCCAGCATTTCTTTTGTTTTTTTGCTCATTCATTTTGTCTTGTCTCATTTTAACACAAAGTCTCCCTGGGTAACCATGGCTAACCCAGAACGTCTCTGTATACCAGGCTAGCCTCGAACTCACAGAGCTGAGCCTGCCTCTGCCTCCTAAGTGCTGGGATTAAGGTGTGAGTCACTGTGCCTGGTAACATTTCTTATTTTTATAGAGATTCAGAGAATACTATGACTGCTGGGTGGTGGTAGTGCACACCTTTAGTCCCTGCACTCAGGAGGCAGAGGCAGGAGAATCTCTGAGTTTGAGGCCAGCCTGGGCTACAAAGCAAGATCCAGGACAGCTGAAGGTACACAAAGAAACCGTGTTTCAAAAAACACAAACAGAAAATAAAAATTACTAGAACTAGAAAGAATCTCCTTCAAAATTATGAAAATTTTCTGTTAATCCAATAACAAATATCTTACTTAATACTAAAATTTTAGAAAAATTCCTATTAAAGTCACAGACAAGAAATAAATGCTAGCATCGTTTGGCAGTATAATATATATGAAATAGAAAATAAATATTAATATTTAGGAAACAGTCTAAACTGTCACTGTTGTAAGGCATAGTGACCCTAGATAGCTCAATAATCAGTGGAAAACCTCATAGCATAAATTATTCCAGGCTAAGTCCTATAGGAAAGTAGACAGAAATGATAGCACTCCTCTCTACCAGCAGTAACCAATCCAATAGACCTACTAGAAAAATAAATAAATATGATAACAGTAGTCACAAGATATAAAATATACAGCTGATTTGTGAAACACTAATGAAGATACCCATAAGACGTGAAGTTTTAAAAATTGAATATGTAAAACATCTTGGTTTCTTTTCCCGTTGCTATGATGAAAATACCCTGACAAGGCAACTTAAGGAAGGGAGGGTTTGTTTTGCTGGCAGTTCCAGGGGACAGTCCATCCCAGTGGAGAAGCCACAGCGGCAGGGGCTTTAGTGAACTGGTCACATTGCATCTAAGACCAGAGATCCCTTGGCCTGGGAATGGTGTAACTCATAGTGGGTGGGTCTTCCCACCTCTGTTTATGTAAACAAGACAGTCCTCCATGCCAACCTGACCTGGACAATGCCTCTCTGACACCTCATTCCCAGATGATGATTCTGGACTATATCAGATCAATAAAACATAGCCATCACAGAGATGTCCCATGTACAAAATAGGGATCCCAAAATCCCCATGCAAATTTGGTTAACCTTACAAAACAAAGCAATTCCTAGATGATTTAATAAAGAAACTTTAAGAAGAGTTTTAACTTTGCCGCTGTTTTAAGAGGAGAAGAGAAGAAAGACTGTCCATGAGACACTAAAATAATTATAAAGTCACAATAATTTCAATAATATTCCCTTATTATACTATTAGATAAGTAAACCAATAGTACAGAATAGAGTCCTAAAAAATCTTAGGGTACATAGGGTGCCTAAAAACTTACTTATTTAGCTGGACAGCGGTGACACACAACTTTAATCCCAGCACTTGGGAAGCAGAGGTAGTGGAATCAGCAGTTCAAGGCCGTCCTTGTCTACAGAGTAGGTTTGAGGCCAGCCTAGAGTCTGTGAGAAACACCAACATAAACAACAACCGAGTAAAATAAAAACAGAAATTAATTTAGATATTCAAAAGCTTAAGGGCAAACTGTTTACAATAGGAGCAGGCTAGTTCCTCTACTATTAAAAAAAAAAACCCCAACACTTGGAATCCAGTAGAAAAAAGCACTAAAAGTGTAAGAATGGGCAGACAATCTGCAGATAAAATGACACAGGCTATTAACCATGGAGTCATATATGATAACATTAGTTTTTAAAAAGATTTTTCAAATTAAGATAGTTTGAACACCATGTAATTCTTCATATGCCAAGAAACTTTAAGAAAACATTTGCTTCTGTCAAGGACGTGGTAAGGCCTCACACTTAGTAAGACAGGAGAATGAGCTGGCCCAGTTTTTCTGGATTGCTTCTGGATTGTATCAGGAAGAACTGTGTGGCTCGGCAGTTAAGTTAACCATGTTCCTGCAGAGGACCCAGGTTCAGTTCCCATCATCCCATGGTGGCTCCCACTGTCTCTAACTCCAGTTCCTGGGGATCTAATGCCCTCTACTTGCCTTTGTGGGTGCTATATACACACGGTGCACAGACATACAGGCAAAACACTCATAAACATAAAATAAAAATGTCTTGAAAATACAGACATAGATGGATAAGAATGTCAGTTTCTGCTTCATGCAGCGTAGCAAAAATGAAAAATTTCACAAAAGCCCAACAGTTAGTGAGGATGTAAGCTTTTAAAAACTTTTGTAAAATTTATGTGTATGAGTGTTTCATCTGCATGCATGCATGTGGACAGTGTGCCTGCCTGATACCCCTGGAGGACAGAAAAGGTTCCAGATCCCCTGGAACTGGAGTTATATAGAGAGTAGCCACTATGTAAGCTACCCCAGGTCCTCTGCAAGAGCAGCCGATGGTCATAACCACTGAACCACTCACCAGCCCTGAAGAATTTTAAATAAACTACATTATATTCATCAAATGGAATAATTTTTAGACACTGAAAGTACAATTTAATAAAATTTTCAGAACTGGAGGTGCAGCGCATGGGTCAATGCTTTCCTCACATAGCCAAGGCCCAGGGTTCACTCTCCAAAGCTGAGTAAGGTAAATTAATTAAAGATAAACTTATTTTAAAATTAAATATAGAGGACATTAAAGCACTGGCAAACTAATATCAAAACAGAGTAGTTCTAGATGCTGATTTCAGTTTTAGTCAAGACATGAAAGCGTGGAAATAAAGCAGTATACCAAGAAAGCAAGTTGTTGGTTGGAGGATTTTTAAACTTTTAAATAACAGACATCTGTTTATATAGAGAAACATATCTACATATGTAACATATATATTTATTAAAAATGTCTGCCTTACACAGTGCTGTAAAATAGTATCCCATGCTCCACCATCATTGCTCACACTATAATCTCAGCACCAGGGAGGTAGAGGCAGGAGGATCACAAGTTTGAAGTAATCAGCTACGCAATGAGTTGGAGGCCAGCCTGGGTACATGTCTCAAAAAGTAAAATTTAAAAGGAATCTCCTTCTACAGTTGGATAGTAGTTAAATCATTAAGTTGGAAATGACCACAGTTGTTCATAAGTCTGATGAACTGTGGGACTGGAGTGAAGGTTAAAATTCGCGTGACTGGAACACTTCTCAGAGTTCTAATCTAGGAGGTCTGGAGGCCCAAGAATGGGGCTTCCTGATGTGTTCCAGGGAGGTGCTGACGCTTTAGGTTTGGAGACCAATGCAGGAAAACCTCTGATGCGGTTAAGCCTTCCCACTCGGCTATCCCGAGTACATTTGAAGCCTGTTGTAGTTTTTCTGTTGTTATGAAATACTTGAACAAAATCAGCTTCTGGTTCACAGTTCAAGGGTACAGTCAAGGCAACAAGAATGGGAAACAACTGGTCATGTGACATCCACAGTGGGGAAAGGGGGAGAGATGAAGGCACCCTTCTGCTCTGCTCCCTTGCTCCACTGACACAGTCCAGGGCCCAAGCCAGGCTGTGGTGCCCACATATATGCGGGTCTCACCTCTTTAATTAAACATAATCAGGATCCAGTGATTCTAACTTCTGTCACTGTCAGAAGGCTTCAGGTACTAGAAAACGCTCCTGAAAGAGGATTCCAATATCTTGGAGAACCCATCAAGACATAAGGTTGTTTGTTTGGTTGTTTTTTGAAACAGGGTTTCCCTGTGTAACAGCCCTGTCTGTCCTGGAACTCACTCTTGTAGACCAGGCTGGCCTCAGAGATCACAGAGATCCACCTGCCTCTGCCTCCCACTGGGATTAAAGGTGTGCGCCACTGCTTCCAGCAGAAATATCTGATTTAAAAGATGATAATACATCTTTTATTAGATCATATATATATATATATACATATATATGTATATTAGAAGGTCCCCTCTCTTCTGAGATTACTTTAAGAAAGAAGGGGGCAGAGACCAGTCCCTGGGTACAAGAGTTGCAGAAGAGAGAGAGAGATGGAGTGAGGGAGAGGGAGGAGAGGAACAGGGAGAGGGAAGAGAGGGAGAGAAAAGAAAGATAGGAGGTAGGCATATAGCGAATATGCACAGGGGGATGGTGTTAGTGGTTGTAGCTGAGAGTGTATCCTGTCAGGACCCCAAGGGCAGGGCAGTAAATATGCCTGAATACTAACAGTGACCAAATTATCACGTTTAAGAGACGTTCCAAACACCTACCCTGCTGGCACATTTGTTAAAATTTCAGAGAAGCCTGAGCGTGACAGAGCCCACTTACAATCCCAGCTCTCATAGTGGAGATGAAGGAGGATCCCCGTGAATTTGAGGCCCACCTGGGCCACGTAAGAGAGTTCTAGGCCAGCCAGAGCTACACAAAAAGTTGCAAAAACAGATTTATGTTTTACTTCCTCCCTTAGCCTTGGAGGTGCTAACAGGCAAGACTTAGTTCAGTCAGAGGCAGAGAAAGAAGCAAGGGCCTTCTCTTCTAACGTGCACAGCTGCTACCCGCTTTCCTAAAGCATGGCCATCTTGAATGCCAGGAAAATGCTCTTTTCTCTGGCCTGGTTCCTCTTCCCTAGCACAGTCTCCCAGCAAACATCCGCTTGGTTCAGGGATATCAAAGTGAGGAGACAGAAGTCTTCCTCAAATGAACATCTGAGCTCAGCAGTGAGAGAAGGTTTATCCCAAAGCCTGTGTCACGAATCTCTACCAGAGGAGCATGCGCGAGAGCCGGCTCTGGCTAGGTGCCGCTGAGTCCCCATCTCTGCCTTGCTTCCAGAGCCGCAGCAAACGTAACCGCTTAGAACACAAAATGGCGATTGATGGATTCTTGATCCAATCGTCTGCCAGAAAATCTCCAGGCTGGTGAAAAACAACAGGACAGTCATTTCAGTGCTATCGTCAGGCTGTGCTGATGGTCCAGTGTCTCTCACGTCCATCCTTTTCTTTCCGGTCTTGGAGGCTTCTGTGAGCCTAACTTACAGCAGCGTCCTCGTTGCTGGACATCTCACTCTAGCTCTCTCTGATGACAGCTGTTAAATAATTGTCCAGTCCTTTCTGTCATCTTATATACAGCCGTGTTTTGTCGTTTCTGATTACCTCACAGGAGTCTATCAACCAACTGCCCCGTCTCCCACAGTCCTCATCCTTTGCGCTCAGCTCAGCCTGGTCATACATACTTCCTCTACCCCATTGCCCCGTTTCTCCTTTTCCTTACCTTCAAATTATAAGAAGCCTCCTGCTCTCATCAGACGTTTCTTGAGTCTTCATTCTTTTGTAAGACCCCCTAGCTAATGCTACATTGATTTAAAATTGATGATGGGTTTGCTCTTTGATAATTTGTCTACTTCTTTTCTCTGAGGTCACACGGTGACTTGCAGTAGTATGGTAAAAACTGCAAGACTAGGTCCATAGAGCTGTGAGCTTCCAGGTTCTGTTTCCTTTGGCACCCATTCTCTCTTTCTCCCGTATAACACCTAGCCATTCCCTTCCATTGTACGGTTTACAATGGGCGTTCATGGACAGTCTTGTCATATGATCTTTGTGTAAGGAAATAGTATCAATGTTATCCTTACTTTGAAGTTTGGCAAGCACTGTTCTCTGAATGATAAATTATTTGTCCAAAGTTCTGCAGCAAGGAAACAGAAGTACACGGCCCCACACCCAAGTCTTTGAATCCTAAGTACCTCCTGTTCCCGTATCACCCACCCACTCCGAACATGGATCACACTTGATAAATGTCGATGGAGTGATAACACCAAGTATTAGTGTGGGAGTGTCACCAGGCCACATTCAAATAGGAATTAAGAGTTTTGGAGACAGGTCTATAATTAACAAAATGTTTATAGAATAAAATGATAAACCTTAAAATTAAAAAAATTAAAAAGCTTATCCAAGAAAATAGGGTTGTCTTAGAGCCTAAGCAAAGAGGATATACTCGAGGGACTCATTTGGGAACTGTCCAACTGAGGTTGCTTGGCCAGAGGTAAGTCCGAAGCCTTCAGATCAACTGGCTGACAGATGTCTGCCGTCTGGGCTGAGTCAGCACTGGGGGATATGGAGGCGATGCTGTGGCCCTCCTGCCCACCACCCGCCACCCCGCCATGCGACCTCGGGCTGAGCTAAGAACCTGCACCACCCGCTACCCCACCATGTGATCTCGGGCTGAGCTAAGAACCCGCCAGAACTCTGGGCTCCTCCTCCTTACCCGTCCTACAGAGGGGTGATTGGGAATGTTCCTGAGGTCTCCTCTGGCTGTGACATTCTGACAATCTATGAATAGCAAGGACAGAAGACAGGTGCGAGCTGATGGCCACGTGGGAAGCTCACACCTGTCTCTCCCCCATGTTTCCGCCCCTCGCTTCCAGCAGTGCCAAACTCCAGGCCCAGTCAGGGTCAAGTTGCCAATTTTGAAAGTGTTCAAGGACAGTTGTCCTTCTGCAAAGCTGGTCTCCTTTCTTTCCCACGGTCCACTCTCCCCTGAGGCGCTGGATTCTTGCATTACCACTAATTTATCGCTGTTTCTTCATTTCAGATTAAAATCACTCACAAAAACCAGGCACCTATGATGATGGGGCCTCCCCAGAAGAGCAGCTTCTTTTCATTGCGGAGGAAAAGCCGTTCAAAAGACTAAAGAGCACGCCAAACAAACACCAGCTCTCCCAAGAAGAATCTACACACGTGCACACACACATCACACAGACACACATGCGCACACACACACACCATGCACACATACAAACACACACCACACACATACACACCATACGGTCACATACACAGACACACACACACCACACAGACACACATCTGTAGCCAGAGGAAGTCAAGCCACCCTCCCAGAGGAAAGTGTCGTCCTGCGGTACAGTCTAACTGTTTTGAAAACGGATCCACTCTTAACAGAACCAATACCCGTGAACTACTTTGAACGGACGCAGGGCCCACCAGGATGGGTTGGCTCCCATAGCCACTTCCACATTCCCACAGGCCTGGGGTAGACTCTGAGCCTGAAGGAGAAATCCCCCCCTTTTTTTTCCTTCACCAACTCCTGTAAGGTTCCAGGCTGTATGTTCCCTGCCTACATGAGATCGGATGTGGTCAGGAGAAAGCGCTCCAACCCAGAAATTTTGCACAAAAGTCCTCTGTACAGAAACAAAACAGCCTCCAGCTCTCCAAGCAAAACCCTTGGCAGAGCTCAGCAAGCACACGATGGCTTCTTCCTTGTCCTTCAAGCAACAGCTCCTCCCCTCCTCGCTCGCTGAGGAAAAGCCAAGAAGCCCAGGAAAGCGGTTTCCATTCTCGGTTCTCTCGGCTGCCCATGGGCACTTGTTCGCTTCCTGAAGCATCTCTTGGCGGCTGTTTGCTCAGAGAACAAACATGGCTGCCTGGGCAGGCTACTTCAGATGTGATGTTTATTTTCCTAGTGTCTATGAACACCTGGGAGGGAAAACTGAGAAAGTGGACTTTATTTTTGAAATTGATGTCGTGATACTGTGTGAAAAGAGAAGAAAAGAAGAACCACTCGCAGTACTCCCCAGCCTCACTACCACACAAACCAAAGTGAATCTCCTGTTTGAATTCCAAGCCCTGGTGGCAGAGATGGCAGGAAGGGGGGCCTTTGCGGGGAGAACTAGGAGACACCCATCAGGAGATTGCCTGTTTTCTTTGCACTTCCCGCTCTCACAGTGTGACAGAGGACCTTCTGAAGGGTCTTATATATGTACATATGTAGCATATATATTTATATATAATATATAAATATTTATTTACTGCTGGACTTTTCCTCTTTAGAAATAAACCTAGATAGTCTGGGAACAGAAAATGGGAAAGAGAAAAGGAAGTTCCTCTTCTCCGACCATCATTTGATGGTAGAGACACATTTCCCTGGCTGGTTAGAAGCGTTAGGGGAATGAGCTAGACCCGGGGAGCAACCACGAAACACATTCTGTTCGAGGCTTATTCCCGCATTGGCTGATAAGGAAACTGAGCTGTGGAAAAGTTAAAAGGCTTCTCCAAAGAAATCCTGGCTAATGAGATTTGGACTGTAAAGGTTACTAAGAAGATCGTTAATAGACAAAAGAACCCTCATCTGGGAATAGGGTCATTTCTGGTCACCAAGAAGTGGTTGCACTTGGATCCAGGTTGTCAGGGAGGAACCATCAGTTAGCCTGTGCATGGATGGAGCGAGCCCACACAAGAAAATGGGATGTGGGGACTTAAACTACTTCCCAAGTTCTACGTGGAGAGAAGTTGTCCTCTAGTTGAAGGCCCCAGACAGACGATCTGATTGAGTTCCCATGTCACCTCGTCCATCTTCTTGCCTTGGAAACATTCCTGACTACCGATGTGACTTCAGTGAAGATGTCGGATGTTGACAATGAAGACAAAACAGTCTCTGTCATGTTCGGTGGGCTTCCTTCAGCTGGTGCCAGCATCCCCCTTTGTGGAGGGTAACTCTACACAGAGCATTGTTGGTGGAAAAACAACCTTTGTCTCAGCCCCTTGGCTCACCTGGGCCTTCATCTCTGTTTCAGATTTCTCAAGAGAAAACCTGGCCCAAAAGGTATGGCTCCAATAAGCTGCCTCCTTGCAGTGGACAAGAAAGGGAAGGTGAGGAATGTGTACAAAGGGAACCTCTGAAGGAAGTTGCCATCTAAAACGGAGGGCTGAGACTAGGGACTATCCTACTTAACCAAACATGATTCTGCTGAGCAAGGGAGAACCCAGACCACCTAAAGCACACACTGATGGGACGCTTGGTGATGCGACCCCCAAGCTCCCAAACGACAGCAGGTACTATTTTGGACGGCACTGGCTTCTGAAACTGTCAGAGGTTCAGCTTCTGGGTCACTGATTCTAAGACATTTACAGAAGTGTTTGTGTTTCAGCACCGATCCCCCCAGGATTACGGGTTGAGGCAGCACCATCGATAGGTGAATGGATTCCCAGAGACTCACAAGTCTTGTGAAGGGGCCCTGTAGACATTGAATGTTACCTGAGAGACACAGCCCGGTCCTCTCAGAGGCACAGAGTATACAAAACGCCATACCATTTGCGATTCTGATTTGCTAATCTTAATAAGTCTTGTGTTGCGGTTTAATCTTACCTTACAAGTCATCCTTTAAACACCCTGGCTGGGGTTTCTTATTGTATAGTGCATCATCTTAGTGACCCTCGCTCCCAAGTTCTAGCCAGCAAAGTATTATCATCTCCACCCTGCTGAGAATGGGGCTTTCTGGTGTTTAGTGGCTTCTTAAAGCTACACCATCAGGGGAGAGCCTGGTCCCTTATGTGTTCTCCTGCTTGGATTCTTTCCATGTGCAGACATGTTCTCACCTGCCTTCACGCTTCCACCCCACTAGCAATAAAAACAATGAAACAAGAAGCTTTCAGTGTGCCTTCTTGTCGCTGGGCTGATGGGCGAGGGATTGTGGCTCAGTGTGGCGTGGTTTTCATGGGGTTTCCCCAGTGAGTTGAGAGCGGAGACACACTTTGTAGGATGATTATATTCAGGCCACAGACCGGCTCCTCTCAAGAGAGTTCATTCTACAGATGGGGAAAAAAAAATACGTGAAAATTGCCAAATAAATTAGGAAATACTTGGCAGAACCTGTAAGAGCCTCCAGACTGGCGTTATATAACATGCATATATATATTTTACATATGCACATTATATAAGGTGACATAGTACTTAATGTGCTGTATATATTATGTAAATTATGTATTTGTGAGTAATCACGATAAATATAGAGACCTACTAATCACTTTTTTACACATACTCAGTGACAGATTAGGAAGTTTCTTTGCCAGAGAGCCTGAAAACTTACTC
Organism: Microtus pennsylvanicus; assembly: GCF_037038515.1. Classification (NCBI taxonomy): domain Eukaryota; kingdom Metazoa; phylum Chordata; class Mammalia; order Rodentia; family Cricetidae; genus Microtus; species Microtus pennsylvanicus. The sequence goes on from NC_134579.1 coordinate 71,994,154, forward strand.
TCTCCTGCTGCTTTGGTTCCAACTCCTGCCAAAAATAATTGCATCAACTTTTCCCATCTCTAGCCCCCTCTTCTCTTAGCCAAAACTCTCAGTTACCTTCTGTCCAAGCTAGGCTGCACCTTCCGTGCAGTACCACCACAATCAGGATCTACAAAAGTATAGCATCCTGGGGATAAGCAGGGTTTAGACTCCCAGATTCCCCGTGTCAGAGGCCTATACCTCAGCTTGCTCAAGCAGGTGGGTGTCTGATGTCAACATCAAAGGAAGGGAGAGGGGATAGGAAGGGAAGGAAGGAAGGAAGAGTCTACCAGCTCTCTGGGAGAGAAAACCACATCGTCACGTTCAGCTACCAGCTCGAGGGTCCAATAGGGATCAGTGAGAGCATAACTTCAAATGTTTAGTTACAATTAAAATCATCTCCCATATCTAGTCTAAGACTTTACACCCTATCTGAAACCATAGCTTCCTAGAATTTGATTCACAAAACACTAGTATTCCTAAGATGTTTCATGAAAGGGCTGAGGAGATTGCTCAACGGGAAAACAAAACAAAACAAAAAAAAACATTTTCTGTGTAAGCCTGCACCCTGAGTTCAATCCCTAGAACCCACATGAAGGTAAAGGAGAAAAATGACTCCATGAGCTGTTCTCCAACTCCCACGTGCACACACACAACCAGGTCACATGAATATACACAATGGTAATAATTATTTTAATGTCCCATTGGAGGAAATAGAGTTTTCTGTTCAAGTACTAGGTGCCTTCTAAGAAATATATAGAGAGGCTTGGAGAAAAACGAGGGGGGGGGGGTAAACATGGCGCGCTGGAGAGATGACTCAGCAGTTAAGAACTCTTGCTACCCTTGCAAAGGACCTGGGTTCAGTTCCCAGAAGCTCACAACTGTCCATAACTCCAGGACTAGGGGATCCATCCCTCTGCTAACCCTGGGAGCACTAAGCATGAATATGGTGCACACACAGGCAACACGCTTGGCCTACTTCTCTAGTCCTAGGACGAGACACCATGACAATCTTACAGAAGAGAGCATTCCGTTGAGGTTTTCCTTATGTTTCAGGAAGCGAGCCCATAACCCAGTGGTGGAACATGGCAGGAGGCAGACAAGGTACTGGAGCTGAGAGCATACATCCAATCTGCAAGTTGGGGGCAGAGAGAAAGACAGACAGACAGACTGGCTGGGCTTGGTGTGCACTTTTGAAACCTCAAAGCCCACCCCCAGTGACACACTTGCTCCAACAAGGCAACACCTCCTCCATTAAAGTCACACGTCCTTCCACAAGGTTCCACCCTTCTAGTCCTGTCCAAATAGTTCTACCAACTGGGGACTGGGCATTTAAACATATAATAAGCCGCTGGGGGCCATTCTGTTCAAACCACCACAACACTCATGTATATTAGGAAAGGAAGGAAGGAAGACAGAAAGACAGACAGACAGACATGGAGTTTTCTGTCCCCTAAGAAAACCAGCTTGCCTTGTTCTCAGATGAGGATGGAAGTAGTCATTCTCTGAACTAATAGGCCCCAATAGGAAACTCTGTCATTAAAATGTTTTTGTTTTTGTTTAACAGTTTTTGCTTTTTTGACATGGGGCCTAGGGTGATTCTTACGGTGTGGCCAAGACTTGCTTTCAACCCTGCTCACGTGACCCTCCTGACTCAGCCTCCTGAGTAAATTAGAAGCGCTGGGTACCAGATGCGAAGCTCTTGTCTCTTCTATGAGAGTGCCCATTTCTACTGTAATTCTATAGACATCTTTAAGTGAGAATCAAGGATCTGGACTCTTAGCCTTTCGGGTGTGGAAAGGACTAGAAAAGGGTTTTAAAGAGGGGAACGAGTCAAAAGGAAACGTGACAGCTGCTATCACCTGTGTAGCCTCAAAGAACAAAACCACCTCTAAAGACTATAGCTGTAGAGATGGGAAACTTCCGGTTTAATGACTGCTCCAGAAAGGGCTATCTTGGTAAGGACTGAACATATACCTGCTCTTAGAGAAAGAACCCTAACCTGCTTGGGTGAGAAGCAAGCTATAATCTCTTTACCTTCCCCCACCACCTAAAAAAAGAAAAAGATAGAAAGCTGCTTAAACTGTTTGGTAGGCATCGGTGTTAACACAGATCTAGGTAGGGCAGAGAAGGCAGCGTAAAGGGAAGAAAAGAAAAAAGTCAATAGATTTATTAAGGCCTTTGATAAACATTTCTTGGAACCCCATCTTTTCTAAAAGAATGAAAAAATAGGGCTGGAGAGATGGATCAGTGGTTAAGAATGCTGCCTGCTCTCCCAGAGGACCTGGATTGAATTCCCAGCAACGGCATGGATGTTCACAACTGTCACTCCAGTTCCAGAGGAGCTGATGCTCACTCTGGCCTCTTTGGTACACTCACATGGTGCAGCTGCATACACACATAGCCAAAAGATCATTGCACATTAAATGAAAAATTAATCCAAGAGTTATTTTTAGATCAGTGGGCACTAACCAATCAGACCAGACTTATATGTGACAGGACTGGTCCATTAGAAGTGGAATATACCATTAAGACCAAAGGAGACTACCAAGCATAGTGGGTTCATACAGAGGCAGCAGATCTCTGTGAGTTCAAGGCCAGCCCAAGGCTACACAGTGAGACCCTGTCTGAAAATACAAACAGCAAACCAAAGGAAGGAAGGAAGGAAGAAAGGAAGGAAGGAAGGAAGGAAGGAAGGAAGGAAGGAAGGAAGGAAGGAAGGAAGGACAGACAGACGGGCAGACGGATTAACGGAGACTTCGCAGCACGTTCTCACTGGGACCTAAATTAGTAGTTTGAAAGTCTATTAGCCAGACCTGTGCCAGACTGTAATGACAAGAAAAGGCTGCTATCCTACTCTGTTTGTGTGTGTGTGTGTGTGTGTCTGTCTGTCTGTGTGTGGTGGGAGAGGGGGAGCATGCAGAACTCAGAAGACAGTGCTCAGGAGTCAGTTCTCTCCCTCCATCCTGAGATCTAGAGATAAAAATCATTGTGTGAAGCTTGCATGGCAAAGACTTCTGCCCATTGAGTCATCTTGCTGACCCAATAATCAAGTTTTAAACCAGAGAGCAGAATCCCACGGAGCCACTGTTTATAAATTTTACTTGATGTCCCACCATATTGGAGTACATATTTCCACACTCTGTTCAGAGGGAAAAAAATGAATGGCACTTTTGTAGAAAAGGAAGTTCCCATCCACTACCTCACTCAACGCCTGTTACTACATCCGGTCTTTTCACTATTATCCCTGTGCTCCTCAAAGTCATCTAGAACGCGGACATCAGACTTGCTTCACAGAAAAGAGAATTAGTCCATAAGAAGGAAAAACTCATTCTCCACAGATAGCAGGAGAGCAAGGACTAGTCTGTCTTCACCAAAATCTATGCTTTCCCACAGGAAAAGTGTCCCTATCATTCTTACAGAAGTGTTTTCAACTCAACTAGTATCCTGGATGAAGTGACACAGCATTGAAAGACTGATAGCCAATCTATTAGACCTTTGAATAGCATCTAATCATATTCCAGTGAATAATCTCACCTTTAAACCTATCAGCACAAGGACAGCTAGATCCCCAAACCTCATCCTTGCTATCCAACTGGCATTCATCCCTTAATCCTCAACGTCTTCAGGTTCTACCGGAGTGGGACTCAGAACCCACCTAATCTGCTTTCATTCTGCTCTGTGAGTAGAGAGCAGCCAACAGTCTTTGCAGGCTTAAATGTCACAGTCAACAGTGACCAGCCAGCATGAGGAGCGAGTGCCGGGTTCTTAGGAGATGCTCCCCCAAAGAGGCTCTGCGTGTGATCCTCATTAGTGATAGGTGTGGGCTGAGCCATCTGTGTTCCACGGGAACAGAATGGCAGGCTGCCTTTCAGATGCCAAGAGATCTAATGTGAAGATCCAAAGTGCTCAGGAAGCTGAGAAATATCTTTCCTTGTGGGCATCTCTATAGGAGGCAGGGATGCAGAAGGCCAAGGGGTTTGGGAAATTACCTACATAACCTACTGGACCTTCTACTATTGCTACCACCTCATTCTTCATGTGCGGTACAAGATGACAGAGCCCTGCAGGTTTGTCTGCTAGCCTAAACCCTTGGACAGAGCCATTATGAACCTGTCTCATTCTGAAGTACCAAGACGCAAAAGCAGGTGCATGGTATCAAGGCATCTGCTTGTCAGTGAGACCCCAACTCTCACAGGGGTCAAAAAAGACTGTAGCTGGGAGGGATTAATTACGTGAGAGCTGTAACTTAAGAAGAATGATCAGGCTCTATAGAGTGCATCAGGGAATCAAGTGAAGAAATCTGGAAGCAAGGAAAACATTACCCAACCCGGCACCAAGCTTGTAGTAGGTAAGGAGTGGTTATCCTTTCATGAATAAGTGAACAGCTAGCGTGGATATTTGTCCTTCTGTTCTAGAGTGGGTAGGGGGCAGGGGGATGAAAGCTTTCTAACCAACGGCTGAGGAACTTGAAACCACAGGATGTAGAGGGAGCTCATGGGGCCTTTACCCAGACATCTGTTGAGTGATGGATACAGCTAAATATGGATCATCAAAGGGCTTTCTGGGTCACATGGAGGGCAGCTTCATGATTCAGAAAATATGAAATTCAGCTTGTGCAGAGGGCAGAAATACTTGCAGTCTACTTCTTAGCGCTCAAGTCAGAAGTGACAGAGGGCAAAAGGCAGCACTAAGGTAGATTTACAACGCAGGCAGGGACCCGTGGAATAAAACAGATTTGTGAGATGGAAAGAGAACTAGACTGTTTCATACAATCATTTGGGGCAAGGGTTGTGAACATGAACAGTGTGTCCAAGACTGAAGGAAAGGATTTAGGAGTCCTGAAGCAAGAGAGGGAGGGATGGAGAGAGGGACAACTCACAGAATTATCCAGGAATTAAGGGAATTGTTACTAAATAACAATCACCTTTTATCATTTAGTCCAAGATCTATTCCTTTTGAAGTTAACAGACATTGCAAAGTTAGACCATGTATTGACAATGAGGAAACTCACAGTACTAAATCCAGGATTCAGATGTCTCAGAAGTTGCCTTCAAAGACATTTCCCCACTGACAGTGCCACTGAGAGCTCTCAGAGCTTGAGACACAGTGACTGTGACTTACTGCCCCCAAACCAGCCATGTGTATGGCATCCTTGTTTTCCAAAATGAACACATGATCCCCTTCCCCCCTCTTCTGTAGACCATGTGTGGGACCAGACAAAGTCTGGGCAGCAGAAAGCCAACATGCACTTTATTCTCCTTCATCCTCCTCCTCCACCTTCTTGGTTCCTTACTCCAAGGTACCAACTGGTCTTTGTCCTAAGACTCTAATCCAGGAGGGGAAAAAAAACCCAGCTAGGAATGGTGCAGAACTCAACCAGATCAGAGTCCTCACACCATACTAAAGGTCATTTTTAAAGATACATAGAGGCCAGGCAGTAATCGTGCACACCTTTAATCCCAGCACTTGGAAGGCAAGAGGCAGGCAGATCTCTATGTGTTTGAGGCAGCCTGGTCTACAGAGCAAGTTCCAGGACAGCCAGAGCTGTTACACAGAGAAACCCTGTCTCGAAAAACCAAACCAAAACAACAACAAAATAGAGACCACAGTCAAGACAAAGACGGGAGAAATGAAACTAAGTACTGGAGCGCAATAATTGAAAGAGTGGAGAATCAAAGTGTCATTTTAAAATTCTATTGGCAAATCATAATTTAGATAAATATGGCCTCAAGAATGGTAGAAGAAACTGAACATTTCCCTTTCTATAACATAAAATTATTTAGAAAATGTAATCTTAGACGCAGGCAGTGGCAGACGCAGGCAGCGGGGACTGGCGCGGCAGCAGACACAGGCCCCAGGCGGCAGGGACCAGCGCTGAGGCAGACACAGGCCACAGGTGGCAGGGACCAGCGCGGAGGCAGACACAGGCGGCGGGACCAGCGTGCAACACCGAGAGCAGATCGCCCCACTACAATTACATCAAAGAGGTAGGCCTTCGGTTGGTGAGGTCCCTGGCAAACGGGGAGCCTGGTCCTGTTCCTGAAGACCCTTCTGAGGGGTGAGAGGGATCTTGGCCTTTGGCAGGAGCCAGGAAACAGAGCGAGGGCATTTTGTAAGAGGAGCCCCTGGCCAGCAGGGAAACCTGATCGGTTTTATTTTTTTTAATTAATTAATTTATTTTTTTTGTTTTTCGAGACAAGGTTTCTCTGTGGCTTTGGAGCCTGTCCTGGAACTAGCTCTGTAGACCAGGCTGGTCTCGAACTCACAGAGATCCGCCTGCCTCTGCCTCCCGAGTGCTGGGATTAAAGGCGTGCGCCACCATCGCCCGGCCCTGATCCGGTTTTAAAAGACCCATTAGATAGCATCAATAGGAGGAGATGGGCAGGCGCCAAGGCAAGAATTCACCCAATAATCTGAAAAACAACGTGAAAACACCAAAACCCAATGATCTTACAACAGAAGGACTTGAACACCCTAACACAGAAGAAGTGGAAAAAATTGACTTTATGAAAGCAATAGAGTCCCTTAAACAACATGCAAAAAATGCCCTTATAGAAATGAATAGGGAGTATAACAAAAAGTTTGAAGAAATGAGTAATACGTACATGATACCCTGAGAAACCAAGAAAAAACAATCAAACAGGTAATGGAAACAGTTCAAGAATTGAAAACTGAAACGGAAGCAAGGAAGAAAACACAAAATGAGGACCAGCTGGATATGGAAAATCTTGATCAATGAGCAGAGTCTACAGAAACAAGCATAATCAATAGAATACAAGAGATAGAAGAATCTCAGATTCTGAGGACACCATAGAGAAAATAAATGCACTGATCAAAGAAAACAGCAAAGCCAACAAATTCTCATCACAAAACATTCAGGAAATATGGGACACAATAAAAAGACCAAACCTAAGAATAATAGGAATAGAAGAAGAAGAGTCACAGCTCAAAGGCCCAGAAAATATTTTTAACAAAATTATGGAAGAAAACTTTCCCAACATAAAGAAAGATATTCCTTTGACTATTCAAGAAGCATACAGAACACCAAACAGACTGGATCAAAGAAAAACATCCCCTCACCATATAATAATCAAAACACAAAATATACAGGTTAAAGAAAGAATATTAAAAGCTGTAAAGGAAAAAGGCCAAGTAACTTATAAAGGTAAACCGATCAGATTTACACCTGACTTCTCTATGGAAACCATGAAAGCCAGAAGTTCCTGGATAGAGGTACTTCAGAAACTATGAGACCATGGATGCAAACCCAAACTACTATACCCAGCCAAGCTATTGTTCACTATCAATGGAGAAAACAAGACATTCCAGGATAAGAACAAATTTAAACAATACGTAGCCACAAATCCAGCCCTACAGAAAGTAATAGAAGGAAAATCACAACCCAAGGAATCCAACATTGCCAATACTGCTTACAATAACTTAGGCATCTAGCGACCCTTCACCAGCACAACTCAAAGAAGGGAGACACACAAACTCTACTACCAAAAACAATAAGAATAACTGGAGTAAACAACCACTGGTCATTAATATCACTTAATATTAATGGTCTCAATTCACCTATAAAAAGGTACAGGCTAAGAGATTGGATATGAAAACAGGATCCAACATTCTGCTATTTGCAAGAAACACATCTCAACCACAAAGACAGGCATCTACTCAGAGTAAAGGGTTGGGAAAAGGTGTTTCAAGCAAATGGTCCTAAGCAAAAAGCAGGTGTGGATATACTAATTTCTAACAAAACTGACTTCAAACTAAAATCAATCAGAAGAGATCGAGATGGACACTTTATACTCATAACAGGAACAATTCATCAGGATGAAGTCTCAATCCTGAATATCTACGCCCCTAATATAAAAGCACCCACTTATGTAAAAGAAATATTACTAGCCGGGCAATGGGGGTGCACGCCTTTAATCCCAGCACTCGGGAGGCAGAGGCAGGTGGATCTCTGTGAGTTCGAGACCAGCCTGGTCTACAGAGCTAGTTCCAGGACAGGCTCCAAAGCCACAGAGAAACCCTGTCAAGAAAAACCAAAAAAGAAAAGAAAAGAAAAGAAAAAAAGAAAAAGAAATATTACTAGAACTCAAGGCTGACATCAAACCACACACACTAGTAGTAGGAGACTTCAACACACCTCTCTCTCCAATGGACAGGTCAATCAGACCGAAACCTAATAGAGAATTAAGAGAATTATTGGAGGTAATGGAGCAAATGGACTTAACAGGCATCTATAGAACACTCCACCCAAATAGGAAAGAATATACCTTCTTCTCTGCAGCTCATGGAACCTTCTCGAAAATTGACCACATACTCAAAAAAAAGGAAACCTCCACAGATACAAAAAAGTATCAGTGTCTACCTGTGTCCTATCTGATCACCACGGATTAAAGTTAGAAGGCAACAACAATGCTACCCACAGAAAGCCGAAAAACTCATGGAAACTGAACAGGCAACTACTGAACCACACCTGGGTCAAGGAAGAAATTAAGAAAGAAATTAAAGTCTTCCTTGAATTTAATGAAAATAAAGAGACAAAATACTCAAACCTATGGGACACGATGAAAGCAGTGCTAAGGGGAAAGTTCATAGCACCAAGTGCCCACTTAAAGAAAACGGAGAAAGCATACTGACAAAGGTCTGATCTCCAAAATATATAAAGAACTCAAGAAACTAGACCGTAAAAGGCTAATCAACCCAACTATAAAATGGGGCACTGAGCTGAACAGAGAATTCTCAACAGAAGAAGTTCAAATAGCCAAAAGACACTTAAGGTCATGCTCAACTTTATTAGCGATCAGGGAAATGCAAATCAAGACAACTTTAAGATACCATCTTACACCTGTCAGAATGGCTAAAATAAAAAACACCAATGATAGCCTTTGCTGGAGAGGTTGTAGAGAAAGGGGTACACTCATCCATTGCTGGTGGGAATGCAAACTTGTGCAACCACTTTGGAAAGCAGTGTGGTGGTTTCTCAGGAAATTTGGGATCAACCTACCCCTGGACCCAACAATACCACTCTTGGGAATATACCCAAGAAATGCCCTATCATACAACAAAAGTATATGCTCAACTATGTTCATAGCAGCATTGTTTGTAATAGCCAGAACCTGGAAACAACCTAGATGCCCTTCAATGGAAGAATGGATGAAGAAAGTATGGAATATATACATATTAGAGTATTACTCAGCAGTAAAAAACAAGGACTTCTTGAATTTTGCATGCAAATGGATGGTGAAGTAAGCCAGACCCAAAAGAGGAACATGGGATGTACTCACTCATATTTGGTTTCTAGCCATAAATAAAGGACATTGAGCCTATAATTGGTGATCCTAGAGAAGCTAAATAAGAAGAACCCAAAGAAAAACATATAGGCATCCTCCTGAATATTAACCTTCATCCGGCAATGAAAGGAGACAGAGACAGAGACCCACATTGGAGCACCAGACAGAAATCTCAAGGTCTAAATCAGGAGCAGATGGAGAGAGAGCATGAGCAAGGGGAACTCAGGACCGCGAGGGGTGCACCCACACACTGAGACAATGGGGATGTTCTATCGGGAACTCACCAAGGCCAGCTGGCCTGGGTCTAAAAAAGCCTGGGATAAAACCGGACTCACTGAACATAGCGGACAATGAGGACTACTGAGGACTCAAGAACAATGGCAATGGGTTTTTGATCCTACTGCACGTACTGGCTTTGTGGGAACCTAGGCAGTTTGGATGCTCACCTTACTAGACCTGGATGGAGGTGGGTGGTCCTTGGACTTCCCACAGGGCAGGGAACCCTGATTGCTCTTTGGGCTGATGAGGGAGGGGAACTTGATTGGGGGAGGGGGAGGGAAATGGGAGGCCGTGGCGGGGAAGAGACAGAAATCTTTAATAAATAAATAATATAAAATATGGAAAGCAATAGAAAACAAAGTAAAAGAAAATGGAATCCTAGGAAGATTACAAAGTGAGGGATGATAAAAATGGAAGTTCTTTTTATTTTGATGGCAGATGCAAAGGGGATTTTACAACACTACCGTAGAAGTAGCAATCGATAAAAGTTCAGAAAGTTTATGTTGTCTGTCACACGATTATACAGCCGCACGTTAAAATAAGTATTGAATTTGCTTTTTTTCTTTTTTCTTCCCCTTTTGAAAGAAAATAATATAGATGGTTATAGATAGAGAGATAGACAGATAGATAGATGATAAATAATAGATAGATACATACAGACATAGGCAGTCAGGAAGATAGATACATACATAGACAGATAATAGGTAGATACATGGATGGATGGATAGATAGATAGATACATACATACATACATACATATATACATTGATACATATATAGATAGATACATAAACAGATAGATAATAGGTAATTACGTAGACACATGGATGGATGGATGGATACATACATATAGAGAAACATACATAGATACATTAATACATAGATAGCTAGATAGACAGACAGATAGAGGTAGCAACTGGAAGACATAAAGCTGCCCAATCTTGAAAAAGGAAGAGTTGTGGTTGGGCTTCATGGCACACGCCCATCATCCTGTCTCAACAGGCTGAATTGGAGGAGCACACGTTCAAGACCATCCTATGTTGCATGGTGAGGTTTTGTCTCAAGAAAACAAAATAAAAGCAGTTTTCCTGGTGGATATTTCCTCTGTCCTCAACAGCCCCGAGGTAAAGGGATGGGACACTAGATCTCAATTCAGGGGGTGCCAACAGAGATGCTGCCTGTTGTGGACCTGCAGTCTGGGGTTTGCTATCAGCATACCCATATTGGCACCTGGTATAAGGTAATGAAGATGGTAAATGTAAGAGGCATAGGCACAAGCCAGGCAGTGGTGGGGCACGCCTTTAACCCAGCACGTAGGAATCTCTGAGGATGTGGGGCTTAGGCAATCACTCCCACCAGCCACTCTCTGCCACCTAAAGACCTCAGAGTTTAACCACATCTCTAGGAATTAAAACATCGGGGAATCATTTCATGTTCTATGAAAACGTTCACACATACTGTAGCCATGAGTGTAGCGTGCAAGCGTGGTCCTATGATTTAGGCTTAGTAAAGTTACTATGCTGTCAGAGTCATATGCAGGGCCTGAAATCCCTTAATGTCATAGAACTGACATCTTAAAACCGAACACTAAAGCATCAGGGGGTCTTTCTTAGGAACTACAGATTGCAGGCATCATTCACACCACCAGAGGAAGATTGGAGACACTGTACATACAAATGAGCTTCATTGTTTATAAGATGAATAAATGTGGCTACTCTCCAGATAAAAATGAATGAGGACATTACTGTTATCTCCCACAGGGAGGAAGTTTGGACTGAAGCCAAAGGTCTTTGCTGTATTCAAAACATTTTTGGTCCATCTGGAAAGAAGAAAGCAAACAGCGTTCTCAGAGGACATTAAATTGGGGATGGGTTTTTTTTTGTTTGTTTGGTTTGGGTTTTTTTGGTTTTTTGAGACAGGGTTTCTCTGTAGCCTTGGTGCCGGTCCTGAAACTAGCTCTTGTAAACCAGGCTTGCCTCAAACTCACAAAGATCTGCCTGCCTCTGCCTCCTGCGTCATCACCACCCGGCTTAAATTAGGGGTGTTAAATGCACCAATGATACCAAGAGAAAGATGCAAAACCATGAGAAGAATTAGAGATCTGTTCTTATTTTTGAAACAAACAAAAAATGTTCAAAGTTTCGGTTATAGGGAGGTTGGCAATATTACTATTTTGAAGAGATAAAAATAATAGGACATCCATGTTTGAAGATTTATGCATTCATATAAAAACACAGTCATTGTCCCACCTTGTGAAGAATAAGAGACCAGATTTGGGGAGAGGGCAGGCTGTGGAAATATACAGACAGCCCCTCCCCCTCCACTGAGACACAGCTAACCTGGAAATGTGTCAGGCCCTGGGAGAACGTCTGGCAAGGCTGATTGAAAAGCGCGGCCTCAAGTCCATGGGGTAAGGGCTTGTTTTGCGATGATTAAAATGGAAGAAAAGCAGCCATCTTCCCACTTGCTCTCGACTTGACTGGGCGTGGGGCAGGGACTGACTGCAGGCACTGTACGTGCTGGGTAGGATGCTTGTCTGGTTTGCTCTCAAAGGTCTCCTGGTCTCCTGACCTGAGCAACACAGAAAGCAAACAGGTGGACTGAGTGAGAGCAGGAGCCAGAAGATGCAGTCTGCCGCAGTCGGTAAGTGCAATGAGTTTCCATTTGAGCTTAGCCTAGTTAGTGATGATACTTGGGGATGGAGGACAAACTCCCGGCCTGTGCAGAGCGGACCCAGCTCAGCACCCGTGTAGCCGCTCACACATCCCGAGGAAAGATTTCCCGTCCATACTCGCAGTGCATAAGAGCGCACTGTTGATTCATTTGAACACCACTATCGATGCCTACGAATGAAAACTGCTCTCATTGTTCTTAATGTAGGTACAATATTCCTCTGGGACCGCCCTCTTTGAAAAGCTCCTCACTCCAACCTTACCCAGGCCCTGAAGCCCAGAAGCTGCTGACGGTCTTGAAAACACACGAGCTCACTGGATCTTATACAAGCGCTCTTGGCATTTGTTGCAGGTTCCGATGGCAGACTGCGTCTCTGCGCACTTGCATCTGCCTTGTCTTGGAAGTGCAAGGCTTCCCTGTCTCCCTCCAGGAGAGAGGGTGGAATGCTGGGGACTTGTTCTATAATGCACTGTTTCTGTGTGTGTCCTGACTTTGTAGTTCATTGTGAGCAAGAACGGCAGCAGGTGGCTAAGCTCCAACTTTCTGGGAGTTTCTTTAGATGTCATTACTGGAGAAGGTAGGCAGTCTGACCAGCCATGTCACACTGGGGATGCATATTCTCCCTTAGAATCTTCTGGAACCTTTTGGAAGTTGCCTGCTGCCAAGAACGTTCTTCTGATATCCTAGGCTGGGAGGAATTGAAATTCTGGTGTTGAAGAAGAAGGGAAGTCCAAAAACCCTATTCGTGACACCCAGGCAAACATGTTATATACATTACTGACTTGACTCTAAAAAACTTCTGTGAAGTGGCAAGCATTTTATAGAGTATTAAACAGAAGGCCTCAGAATATACGAATCAATCAACAAGTATCACAGTGAGTTATCCAGTTTCTTCTCTCTCTCTCTCTCTCTCTCTCTCTCTCTCTCTCTCCCAATTCACGTTCTTTTCTTAAAACTAGTATTTTTTTCAAGTGTGGCCCATGCACAATTTACGTCCAGAATGCCTGGACTGCAAGTTCCTGGGCCCCACATAGACTTCCTTAATTATACTCTCCAAGAGCTCAGCTCTGAAATTTGATATTTTACAAGCTGCAGATAGACTCCCATGCTCCTGGAAGTCAGGAGACCTACTGCACGAACCTATCCTGGAGGGCGGGACCACTCAGCAGACCTGAGACCATCACGGCTTCACAACAGCTCCCCCCAGATGGGCATGCTGGGGTAGAGAGGAGCTGGTCAGGAGGCAAGTCTGAGATGGAAGAGAAGAGGCAAGGCTGCTGGCTTCACTTCAGAGCTGCCTGACCCCTGTCCCTAGAATCCAGGCCTGGGAACAAATCTACATCCATCTCTAGGCTGAGGTTGTCCTGAGCCAAAGGTCCAAGTTCCCACCTGCATGGGGCTACACACAGGAGGTGTAGATGTAAGGACTGCCCCGCAGTGGGGTGACAGCCTAATGGGGGAGCGGGTATGGGGGTGGCCGTGGATGATCCATAGCTCCCCCCCCACCTCAATGTCCAGTGTGGCCTCACTAGCCAGTCCTAGAGATCTCCAGAGCCACTGCAGTTGTCTCTCCAGTCTCTCGATGCCACAATTGACCACAAAGGTCCATACATGCAGAAGTCGTGCCCTGGATCTTCAGTCTATCCTATGTCATTGTAACTCAGGGCAAGGATGCTGAGCTCAGGAAACTGACTAAGACGGTATTCTGTGACACCCATTCCTGTCTTCTTCCTCCTAGATCTGCCCATTTCTATTTTGTGCCTCAGAGCCTAGGTGCGGGCTTCTGAAATGATGGTTGGGATGTCTGAGGTGGCTCACCGTAAGAGAGAGACACAATTACTACCCAAGGGCAGAAATAGAACACTAGAAATAACTAGGCAGCCCACTCCCACAGAGGCTCCACCACCGTCTTCTCCGGCGGCAACACGAAATATGCATGATAGCTATTTGCCTGCAGATGACGGCTTCCTGAATTCAAGAACCTAGGAAAACAACTCAGCAAATCATTTCAAATAGGAATATGAAAAGTTGCTCTTGATTTAAACAAAAAAAAGTGGGAATTTTCTTGAGTCTGTGTAGCTACCCCGAACCTGTGCAAACAAGGAAAGCAACAGTCCATTGAAGAACAAAGGCTTGGTGGCCCTTGTGCTTGGGTTTTAAACCAGAGCCGAAAACAAATGGTCCCTGTCTACTTGCTGGAGCATTTATGGGTCTAACACAGACGACCGTGTTCCTGTCCCTCCCCCCCTCTGGACAGGTTACTGTGCGCCCTTCCAAGCAACAAAACAGCCTTTGTTCTCAGATGCCCCTCCCTCCTACTTGCCATTAAGTCAAACTATCAATTATTACGGAAATTGTTCTGAATCTAAAACCCTACAGTCATTTGTAGAAGGAACAGAAAGTCAACAAAGGCACCGGTAACGGTGAGAGAAGTCGATCAGAAAGATCAGAGGGAACCCTTTGTGGCCTCGGAAGTGAAGGCATCACAGAGAGCATTTGACCCAACGGCTTGCCCAGAGGGAGTCTTTCTTAAACACAGATCGCATAGGTGGCTGGCTCTGCTTGGAGATACCTGTGTATGAACAGCTCACTACCTTCTCAGGGCATCCCCATGAAAACCGCTCTCTGAGCCTTAGATAGGGTCCAGTTGTACCCCAAACATCCCAGGAGCCCTCACCATTGGAACACAGAATAAGTCTCCGACCCTTATGAAGGGCAGCTACTCATCACAGCTGTGTATGCATGTGGGCCCATATGCATGTGTGTGTTTTGCATATGGAACATCCTCCAGATTCTTAAATCAAGGTTTATATATTGTGAGTCTCAGCCCATATTATTCTTGCAACTTCTTCTGAAACAGCAAGTTTGTCAAAGTCCTTGAAACTATTTCAGAACTGAAGCTAGTACTGGTGCCCTAGAAACATGTGAACAATCATGGAGTTGCATCTTTTGCTTGGATTACTGCTTTAATTTTTTGTAGCAACCACATGGCATAATTCATCTTGATCTCACTGTAACAAAATCTCTTAGCTGCTTATGAATGGTAATAACTGCTAGTGATGTCATAATCAATGTTGTAACACCAATTTCTGTGACAAAGCTTTTTAAACTGACTGCTTATAAAGAAAACACATTGTCCCTGGGTGGTAGTGCACACCTTGAATCCCAGGAGGCAGAGGCAGGCAGATCTTTGAGAGTTTGAGGCCAGCCTGACCTACAAAGCGAGTTACAGAACAGCCAGGTTTACACAGAGAAACCCTGTCTCAAAAAAAGAAAAGAAAAGAAAGGAAAGGGGGGAAGAGAAGAGAAGAGAAGAGAAGAGAAGAGAAGAGAAGAGAAGAGAAGAGAGAAGGGAAGGGAAGGGAAGGGAAGGGAAGGGAAGGGAAGGGAAGGAAAGGAAAGGAAAGGAAAGGAAAGGAAAGGAAAGGAAAGGAAAGGAAAGGAAAAAGGAAAGGAGGAAAAACGACTCTTTGTCTTTGATGTCAACCAGCTCTGGACACTCAACAGTGTCTCCAGCTTCTCTTAGGATCTCATAGACAGTGGCATCACAATGGTTGGAGTAGGTCTGGAGGACATCACCTGGTAATACAGACTTCAGAGAAAGACTCCAGGATGTATGATAGCAACTCTCTTATTCAGAAAACAACCAGCCGCAGCTGTTCCTTAATTTCTTCTCGGCAACACAGTGTAGTGACTTCCTCTACACTGAAGCATTCCTTTCTAGAGGGAAGCCGGAAGCAGCCAAAGCACAAAAAGCTCCTGCAATTCAGGAGGCTAGGGAGACTCACAAAACTGACGAGGCTCCGAGAGCCCCTTCCCAAGGTAATATAAGCAATAAACAGGAAGGAGGAGACCCTTCTGTAGAGGTGCCTGCGAATGTGATAGGCAGCAATCATAACGATCTAAGCCCCTCCCACTGGACCCCAGCTTCCTCACCACTACCTACACTGAGGACAAAATCCCCTTAACATAAGGTAGGGCCCAGGGAGTAAGGACCCTTCAGTAGCCTGCACAAGGAACGCTACAGCTATGGCACACGATCCCTTCTCTGCAGCATCAAAGCGGAAGTCCCTCAATCGTCTCAACAGTAGCCATGCAAATGATGTGTGGAGCAAATGAAACTCCTGTGTGATAAGCATTTCTTGTGTGTTTTCCTGTAGAGGTCATAGGTTCAAGGTTCTTTGATCAGTGCACCGCAAAGACACCATACCATGCTTTCCTTGCTCCGGAACAGCGCTGTCGAATGGAAACAAAATGTGGGTGAATGCATCCATTTAAAATGTCTGATAACTACATGCAAGAAGTAAAAAGGAACAGACGAAATTAATTCTTATGAAGCAACATCTTAAATACTTACCTTAAATACTATCATTTCAATATGTACTCAGTATAGAATTTTGTGGAGATGTGTCATTGTTGTTTTTGTAGTTGGTCTTTAAAACCTAGCGTGAACTGATACTGGCAATGCTGGCCCACTGAGACGCCTTGGAGAAGATGTCTTGGCATGGGGGCTCACTCATCACGGCACTTCACACTGCACTGTACTGCATCCTGACCTGTGGGGTCCATCACACTAGCCATGAAAGGCACAGATTATGTGGTGAGCTGTGCACTGTACTGTGCAGCTTCCTCATCTGCAGGGTCGATCACACTGGCTGTGGAAGGACACAGACTATGTGGTGATCTGTGCACTGCACTGTATAATTTCCTGATCTGTGGGGTCCACCGCACTGGCCATGGAAGGACACGGACTATGTTGTGATCTGTGCACTGCACTGTATAATTTCCTGATCTGTGGGGTCCATCACCCTGGCCTTGAAAGGCATGCACTATGTGGTGAGCTGTGCACTGCACTGTACAGCTTCCTGGTCTGCAGGGTCCACCGCACTGGCCATGGAAGGACACGGACTATGTGGTGAGCTGTTGGGCTTCAGGTTCTCCACCTAGAGCTTGACATGGAGGCAATAGGTTGATCCTTAGCCAGTGGCATCCTTAGCCAGCACAGACCAGAGCTTGGGTCTGAACTTCAGCCTGGCTGATGATAAAATCCATTCTCCTTTTCCTGTCCCAGGTGGCCTCATGTGCTTCCCACAGCCATAAGGAAAGGGCAGAATCTTTAGGGCAAATAGACTCAGAGTCATATTTTAGTGAGTGACCAATAATTGATTCACTGCTACTGTTATTAGAGAGGTTTGACTGCATTCTCTTAGCCTTAATCTCTGCATTTGTAAAATGAAGAGGATACATTTCCAAAAAGGGAACTCCAAATATGGATGTGAAATGATCTGATCAGGTCAGTATCTTGCAAACATATTATCTATAAATGTTGGTTGTAGAAGGAGGCCGCTTGTTTGTTCCCAGCTGCTCAGCCCCAAAATAACCACACAGAAACTGCATTAAATCACTGCTTGGCCTGTTAGCTCTAGCTTCTTTATGGCTAGCTCTTACATATTAATTTAACCCATCTCCATTAATCTGTGTATTGCCATGAGTCTGTGGCTTACTGGGTAAAGTTTGAGCGTCTGTCTCCAGCGGGGCTGCATGGCTTCTCTAAACTTTGCCTTCCATCTCCCAGCATTCAGCTTAGTTTTCCCCACCTAGCTCTAATCTTTCACCCTATCACAGGCCAAGACAGTTTGTTTACTAACCAATGGTATTCACAGCACACAGAGGGGAATCCCACATCAGTTGGTTTCTTCTCTCTGTTTAATGAAACAAATACATAATTCTTGTCTGAGCAAGGCTTGATTATGAGACAGCTTTGAACCTGTGTAGTCCTATGAAGCAAACCAAAATGGGAAAGCACTCCTCCCTGCCAGCTGCCGCCCTGGCATGCTGCATTCCACAGCATGCTGGTAGAGCCAGGGCAGCCAAGTATTGCACATAATCCAAAGATGCCCTTGCGTGCCTAGAGGGGTGCCTACTGCAGCTGCTTCTAACCTCTGCCTCTGAGATTCTGCCATGCTAATGTCTCTGCCCCACATCTAAGAGAACCTGTCTTTGTTCTCTTAGAGAACCTGAGAGTTATAGAGGCTGGAAGCTCTCAAAACCAAGCCTAGGTCAGGAAAGGCCTCGTATATGTTCAAACATTCACATACATGGGACAGACCCCAGTCCACTCCACACAGGGCTTTGATTTTGAGAGAAAGAAACAGATTTATTCAACCAAAGTCCTCACATGAACTTAAGGAACAGGAGAGTAAGCCGGATAGTGGTGGTGCACACCTTTAATCCCAGCACTCAAAAGGCAGAGGCAGGAGAATCTCTGTGAGTTCAAGGCCAATCTGATCTACAGAGTGAGTTCCAGGGCAGTCAGGCCTACACATAGAAACCCTATCTTGAAAAAAGGAAGGAAGGAAGGAAGGAAGGAAGGAAGGAAGGAAGGAAGGAAGGAAGGAAGGAAGGAAGGAAGAACAGGAGTAGATGGCGACCACTGCCCTCATCAGAAAGCACCAACAGGAGTGTAAAGTCCCTTCTCTCTTCACCCCTTCTGTTGCGCATTCCCTCCAGAGTTTTCCTTTGTTGCCATAGCTGCTGTGGCTGCTCCTTCTGCCGGGTCCTCCTCCCACCCTGCCCTGCTAGCACGTCATCAACAGGAAGGGTTTCATACCTCATTTCCACACCCCCATATTACTGTTCATGCACACACATATACAAGTACATGGACACATGCTCACACACACGCGCGTGCACAAACATACACAAGCATGCACGCACGTACCCCACCATACAACAAACTCACCAGTTCATCCTTACCCAGCTTCACTGTCAGTCAGTTTCCTACCTCCTTTCTAACTGTCCTGCTCCTACAGACATGTGTACACACACACACACACACACACACACGCCATCTACCACCACACCCTCGCTCACCGTCAAGGCCTACCGTGTTCAGACACATGCTACTACACAAACCCACGTGCATGCATTCCTCACTCACACAGAGACAATTCGCTCCACGTTACATCCCATACTTTCCCTCATAAGTACCCACGAAACACAAATAGGATTATCATCTACCTCAGAACACCCTTTCCTCCTGAGTTTTGAGAATTCGGCTGCCTTGATTAGAGTCATTAATACAAGCACGTTTATCTCCCTCCTTGACCATAAGCCTCTTCAGGACAGGCTACTTAGTTTCTCCTTTCTGGCTGGCCTTCATAGTGTTCTGTATGTAGTCAGAGCTCAATATATATTTCCAAGTGAATGAATGCCTCAATTTATCGACCCATACGTGTGTGCAGGACTGGATGAAGTGATGGGGAAGAACAGCTCCATGTGGCCTTGGGGGCCGTGAGGCCACCCTGGAGGGCTGGCCTTGTCTGGTCCTGTTCTGCTGCCTCGGCCTCCTTCCAAAGGAAATATTTGTTCTGTGAGCAAATAAAATGTGAATATGTTCTAATCTGTTGCAAAGATACACAGTGCTGCTTTCAGCCTGACGCTCAGCTCTCAAGAGCACTTCAAAGAGCTGTGGAAACAGAAAGTCCACAGTGGGGTGGGCAAAATGTGCCTTTTCCCCGCTCAGAGAGAAGGGCAAATGGAGACTGCATCCCCTTGGCCCATTGTAAAGAATGCCTGCTGGCATCCTGGGCACCACAGGCTCTCCTTTCCCATCATTCTACATATTCAGAAGTGCCAAAGCTGGTATTTGAGAACGAACACACACACACACACACACACACACACACACACACACACACACAGACCTTGATTTCATTTTACAGAGGAAGAATTCCAGCTACCAGACACGTGCGTTGAACCCTACTTGTCACTGTTGACCACAAGCATGTTCCTACTGGGGTGTATGTCACATGCCCCGAATCCTGTTTACCTGCTCATTAACAAACACGCACAATGCCTGGAGAAGTCAGGAAGAAGAAACCATTCCTAGACACAGGCAATTAGGGAGCTCTTTGTTAAATTTGGTTTGTTTCTTACTAGGGAATTCTTAAAAGTTCAGAACCATCGGTAATGAACTGTCGTTGGACACACTTGTTTCTGAATCAGGTCTTGGGTTTGATAGCAGGGTTTCCAGACTTCTAAGGGAGGGATAGAAGGTCTCAGTGTTCCCTTATTCCATCGCTGGCCTTTCTCCCAGCCTGGGACAAAGACTACGCTAGCTATCTGTTAAGGATACAGAGTACAAATTAGATAGTTTATTCAGTGGCCAATGGGGAAGCCTTTGGATCCCTGCAGTGACTTTTGAAAATGTAGCCTAGAGCGCCCTTCAATCTCTATTCCAGACGCTCCAGTCAGCCGGGTCCTGAGATAGGGACAGTGTTTAGAACTTGACTTAAGAACAAGTCTCAACCATCCTGTAGGCTGACTCAGGTGCTGCTGTGACCCTTATTCCATTTGAATCCACTCGATAAGTAAGAAATATTAGCACTGTCACTTTGTTTCCTAGGTGAGCATCGAAGGCTCAGAGAGACCAAACGTCTTGCCCAAGATGGTCTAGTTAGATTCAGAATTCTATTTGCTGACCCCTCCTTCTGCTTCCCTGGGGAACCGTCCTACCAAGGAGGCCAGCCTGCACAGAACTTTACAGACAGTATTCCCAATAGTTTATTCAGCTTGACTATAGCTGCCACTCCCTACTTCCATTCAACACATTATTTTTGCTTATCTTGTGTAATTTATCTTTGAAACCACACCATACTAATTTGGCCCGTTTGAAAAGCTTTTGAGGGCCAGTAAAATGGATGCGACATCAGGAAGGGACACTTGATGCCACACCTGGTGACTTAAGTCCTATCCTCACATCCCACATAAAGCTGGAAGAAGAGAATCAACTCCTGAAAGTTGTCCTTTGACCTTCGCATTCGCATATATGCTCTCTCTCTCTCTCTCTCTCTCTCTCTCTGTCTCTCATTATAAATAATTAGATATGAAATAAATAAATGGTTTGGAAGGCCTGTTTCTTTGAAAAAGAGGGTCTCCTAGCTTACAGCCAGTGCTGTTTCTGCTCCCAGAAGCCACACTGAAAGTGTCTGGGACAGTCTTCCCTTTGACTGACAGCATCCATTCACAATGGCAAGAGGACAATGTCATCTTCATCTAAAATGGGCAGCAGGGGCTGGCCAGACCTACCACAGCCATGCTAATACTAACATACATGGACATGCAAAGAAAAAGAAGACAGAGAAGTTCAGAGGAGCAAAACGAGTCCTCCACACTAGGAGAACAATTAAGAAAGTATAACCAATATAAGACATATTAGGTAAGTCTTTCAAAGAAGTTTATAAAAAATACTTAATATGCTGGAGATATTCGTGATAAAATGTGAAGCAAAAATGTGAAATTATATATTAAAAAAATCTCCATTATGTAAAGCAGCAGTGGAAAAGGAGGAAATATGTTCAAATGTTAACTGTATTCATTTCTCAGATGATGGATGCTTGCTGGTTTATTTTTAACCTTTTTAAAAGTCTTCCTAATTATACATAATACATACATATTTTGCAATTAGCATTGTATTATAATTTGTATATTGTATCGTGCTTGGTAATATGACCTGTTTTAAAGCTTTTCAAAGACAAATGCCCTGTCTGGGCTAAAAAGATTGAATAAAGAAAATAACAAGGCCTGGGGATGTAGCTCGTGCAGCAGGCCTGCCTACCACCAAGGCCCTTTGTCCAAGATTCAGTATTGCAACAAAATAAATAAACCTAAAAATAAATAATTTTGGGGTTAACCTCCCACCTTAAGAAGTGAGATTATTGGCTGGGCAGTGGTGGTGCACGCCTTTAATCCCAGCACTCGGGAGGCAGAGGCAGGCGGATCTCTGTGAATTCGAGGCCAGCCTGATCTACAAGAGCTAGTTCCAGGACAGGAACCAAAGAGCTACGGAGAAACCCTGTCTCGAAAAATCCAAAAAACAAACAAAAAAAAAAGTGAGATTATTGCTGGGTCTGGTGGAGCATGCCTTTAATCCCAGCACTTCGGAGGCAGAGGCAGGTGGATCTCTTAGTTCGACGCCAGCCTGGTCTACATAGTGAGTTCCAGGACAGCCTAGTCTACAGAGCTGATTCCAGGTCAGGAGAGTGGTTTCTCTATGAAGGTCAAAGCCTCTGCCTGCTCCCTCACACTCGGCTCTGATGTGCTTAACGCCCTTTACGAGCAGTAAACTTGTCTTCACCCAGTGTGCCAGAATCCCCTCTCCTCTTGTCACTCACCCCCTCCAGGACTCATTGAGATTCTCTCTTCCTCAAAGAGAGATCCAAATCTTCTGGCTCTTCAATACATGGTGCCTGTCTAGCACGCCTTCCACAGCCTGCCCTAGTACTCCAGCCCTGCCTGCTGGTCCAGCAGACAGCTCTTCAGTGGTCCTCACAAGTTCCACGGTCTAGAAATACATGTTCCTTCCCTTAAATAGAATAATGGTCTTGTCCAAATTGTGCTCAAAGATATGATTATCTCAATGTTAAGTTTTCCCCATCAATTTTTGTTAAACCTTTGGCACCTGCAGCTTTGCCTATCTCCTGTGAGAACTCGCAGATGGCAAATCGAATGAACAGGTACCAAGTGATAGTCACAGAAAGCCTCAGGGACAGCTGACACATGTCCTTCCAAAGCTTGTGCGGTTCACGGACATGCTCACGGCCGTGGCTGTTTAGACACATCTGCGTTCCCGCAGTCCTATTAGTTCATTTGTTCTTGGTTCGTGTAATATCTTCTCCCTACTTTCATGATAGTCTTCTTTTCTTTGTAGAAGATTTGATCTTATTGCATGTGTGTGTCCATGTGAATGTACAGCACATATGCTCGGGTGTCCACCTGCAGAGGCCAGAAGAGGGTCTCAGATCCAGCAGGGGCTGGAGTTACGGGTGGCTGTGAGCTGCCTGCTGTGGGTGCTGGAAACTGAACACGGATCCTCTGAACAGCAAGTGTTCTTAACCAGAGTCATCTTTACAGTCCTCAGTGATAATTAAAAAAAAATCATGATGATATGCCTAGAAAGACATGATTGCTGTGAGCCAAAGTGCTGCTGAGAACTGAGGCAGACACCCCAACCCTTTCCCCAAGCGAATGAAAGTCTGTGACCTTTACCGTCCATTCTGCCCATATCCCCAGACCCCTCTCTTGCCAAAGAACACTCCAGCATTCTACAGAATCCCCTCCCCCTTGAAGTGTTCAGCCCCTTTGGCAGTCAGTGAAGATGAAGAAGGCACACGGGCAGCATTAGAGGAAACCAAACAGGGTGATGATACTTTCTACAGGAAGTGTCACGCTGAGAAGGAAGGTATGGGGGTGCCTTCTTTCAGACATGAGTCTGTGGAGCTATTACCATATTGCCATATGGATTACCTAGTCACCATTCACATTTACAAGGTGCACACAGAAGTGTAAGTGAATGCTACCCACATTCTAGTCAGGAATGCGTGGGCCAGGACAGGTACAGCACGGATCCTGTAATGAAAAACTCCATCTTGTCATTAAAAGCGGCTAAGCATTGCAGGGAGGAAGAGGAAGACCATATTTAGCTTCTGTATCCCATCATGACACCAGTGGGCTCTGCCAGAGCAGGCCCTGAGGTCAGCCTCCACATGCAAAGTAAACATTCCTAAGAGGAAAAGTCCAGATGAAACTCAGATAAATATACCAAGCAATTGGGCTGCAGAAGGAGCACAGAAAGTGGGGGTGGAGCCAGAAGGGATTCCTGTCGAATTCTCCCAACCAGGATGTTACTCGATGGGCAGGCAGAATGGAACACCTGCCCAAGGCACATGTTAAACGTGAATCCTCAAAGAATGGCCAGCTGCCCCTTTCTCGGGCGTGATGTTCTGTTGCAGCATAAATCACTTGTTTGTTTGTAATCGGATTTTTTTTGTGTGGTGGGTGAAAGAACCAGTTCACAAATAATGACACATTAATGAGACTTATTAATCAGGAAAGCTCTGGCTTAGGCTTGTCCCACTAGCTTTTATAACTTAAATTAACCTGCTTTTATTAATCTACATTTGCCATGTGAGTTTTTACGTTTCTTTCATTCTTTATGTCCATCTCTCTTTATGTCTCCTTGGCGGTTCCTGTGCTCCTGGGTTTTTCCTCCTCTTCCTTTCTTTCCCCGGAAATCCTGCCTGTACCTCCTGCCTCGCTATTGGCTGTTCAGCTTTTTATCACACCGGTCACAGCCATACATTTTCACGCAGTGTACAAATATCCCACCACACTTATTCATCAAGTCATTCCATCTTTGGTGACCACCTGCAAAGAACTGCGTGGTGGAGTTGCAAGGTTCAGATAAAACTTTAAGAGGCTTCTTCTTGGAGGAGTTTGCACTGTGAGCACCATGGCTTTACCTATGAGGCGTCTGTACTTTAATCAGAAGCATGACGAAGGATGTACTCGGAGCCATTTCCGGTTTCTGATGATTGTTTAACCTCGGAGATGTAGCCCATAATTTCAAAGTGTGAAATGACTGTCAGTGACCATACAAGACATCTGATGTCCTGCCATCCAACTTCCCATTCTAGCCTTGTCTCAGCCGTGGCTCCTCCTAGCTCTGATATCAATAGCTCTAATATCTGATATCCTACTAGTTAGACATGTAAGAGCAATCAGTTGGCAGCCTTGGGACATGTGACTATTGCCAAGCGTGTGTGCTTGTGTGTGCTATTGCCTTGGTCTGTACAGCAAGCTGTAGTCATCAATCAAGATGTCTCCTTGACCCTGACAGGAAGCACCTGTGTGAGCATGCCCACACCCACCTCCATGCCTCTCTTATGGTACCCGTAGCCACCACACAGTAGCGATTTGCCCCCGTGCCTTTCTCCCACCTACTAGCAGACTGTTAGCTCTTCTCAGGCGAGCCCCCAGGATGAGGATGCCAGCCCAACAGCTGTTAATGTGAGTGCAAATGGAATTTACTGCTCTATAAACTCATGTGCCCTAACCTTAGGAAGGGCCTGTCATGGTGATGGCCTCCTCTGACAGAGGAGGGGCCATCCACCTGCCATGGCCACTTACCACCCGAGCTCTCTAGTCAGTACAGGAGGGAGACGACACAGTAAAATCTAACCTGTAGGTTTGTGACAGCTACATGGGTTAGTTTTAAGGGGGGTTGCCTGTACAACAGAAACTGCTCACAGTGGTAGGGAATAAACTATTAGTACTGGATGATTTGGGGAACCTGGATACAGGCAAGGAGGTAACATGGGCGCTTTTATGGCCATTCTATATCTTTTTTATGGAAGAAGTTTTTGCCAGGAGTCCCTGCCATTTCAAAGAGATAAGAAAAGAGAATAAATCCTGTAAACAGACTTTAAGTGAACCAATTAAAATTAGATTGACGTTGACCTATACATACTAGAGTCCCACTGGAACGTGCATAGCAACCACCTATACGTCTAGTAACGATTAGGCCGACTACAAACCATACAATGGAATATTGCATTACAAAAAAAATGAACAAAACACAAATTGGTGACTCTCCTGGATACCATGTAAAGAAGCCAGGCATAAAAATATGTGCTGGGTGCTTCTGTTTATATATGAAGTATAAAGGTAGATAAACCTGGTCTGTAAAGTTTTACAAGCTAAGAAGGTGGCTACTGAGGCAGCAGTCGGGGAGGTAGAGGGTTTGCTGCCTGGTGGCGGGGCCGCCTTCTGGTGGGACCAGGAGGTAAGCTAATGAAGTCTCGTTTCTCAGTCTACTGTCCTGGTTAGTTTTTTTGCTAACTTGACACAATCTAGAGTCATCTGAGAAGAGGAACCTCCACTGAGAAAATGTATCCATCTTATTGCCTGTAGGCAAGTTGGTAGGGCATTTTCTTAGTTAATTGTGGATGTGAGAGGGCTTAGCTGGCTGAAGGTGGTTCCATTGCCGTGGAGTAATCTTTCTGTACACAGTGAAGATGGGTTGCTCTCATTGGTTTAATAGAGAAATAAATGGCCCATAGCCAGGCTGGAAGAGGTTAGGCAGGACTCACAGACAGGGAGAAAGTGCTGGGATGAAGAACGGTGGGGTTATGAGGAGACATGAGGAGAAGCAAGATAAACATGTGGTGCTGAGGAAAGGTACCAAGCCACGTGGTAGAACATAAATAAGAACTATTGGTCAATTTAAGATGGAACAGCTAGTCAGTAACAAGCCTAAGCTATCAGCTGAGCATTTGTAATTAATAATAAGTCTCTGTGTGGTTATTTGGGAGATGGCTAGGCAGGATAGGAGAATTCGCCTCCATGCCATCCCTGGCCGTGGTCCTGAGTGGTATAAGAAAGCAGGCTGAGCAAGCCAGAGGAGCAAGCCAATAAACCAGGTTCCTCTTTATCTCTGCTTCCATTCCTGCCTTGAGTTCCCCCTACCTTGGCCTCAGTGGACTGTAACTCAGGATTTGTAAGTCTTTCTTCCCTGTATTGATTTTGATCACGGCAATAGGAACCTAACTAAGACATCTAGACAACACAAACTTAAACTTCCTTAGTCCACAGTTAACAATCCATGCACTTTCCTGTAGACGCAATACATAATAAAAAGGCCAACTCTGAGACACCCTAGCCTTCTCCTCCAAGAGGCTGAAGATCCCACTTGAGAGTCAGATGTCACCCTTTCGGCCTCCTAGACGTCCAGCAATGCCATACCATGGTGACCGAGGTGACTAGGATTCTTGGATCCTGGCTCCTGCCCTGAACTAAATCAGAGAACAGGGAAGGGGGCACAGGGACTGTCTACAATTCTAGGTACCAGTGCTGGCCCAGGACGGACTTCTCAAGTATTTTGCATCTTTAGGCCTGGGCTGGCCTCAAACTCACTTGCTTGCCGAGTGCTGGGATTAAAGGTGTGTGCCACCACAGTAGGCGTGGTTTGGCTTCTTGATGGGAATGGGGTGCACAGGAGGGACTGGAGCAAGAGGTGAGGAGAGGTTTTCAGATGGTTTGAGCCAATGCTCTCTTCTTCCCAGAGCTAAGGCACACCCAGACAGAAAGAAGGATGATGAGGGAATAAGATATATGCTTGTTTCTAAACACTTACTATGGTGCTTTGGTCTCGGGGGCAAGAGATGGGGAGCCTCCCCCAGCTAAAAGGGCAGGCTGGATGTCCCATGTCAAGTAATCAAATCCATTGAGGGAGCATTTCAGCTGGAGGTCTACTACCAGTCAGCCACGGCTAATCTCCCCTTTGTCTAACTCAAAATACATACAACCCACTCAACAAATCCATCAGAACCTCGGGGCAGGTGGGTGCTTCCAGGCCAAGCCAAAAGCCAAAGAACAGCCTGCCTTGCCACCTGCCCTCCAGTTGCCACACGGAAGCAGGCCAGCTCCTCCCAACCCTTAGCAGAGGTCTTCAGTAGCGCAGTTGGGAGACAGCAAAGCCAGGCCTTTCATAGCTCCAGGCAGACAAACCGTGAGCTACCCTGCTCTCGCTTTGGGACTGAAGTCTGAAAAGGTCACAGCAAGGCCTGGCCACTGCTCCTCTGAAGCTCACCACCAAGGGCATAAAAGGAAGCAAAAAGAGAACTCTAGGTCGGTCAAAATAGATTTCGCCAAGTCCACACATCAAGTTCCTCTACAGAATTACTGGAGTAGGCACATCAGACCTCACTCAGAACCCAGGGACTGCTTTTCCACGCCCACCTCAAATCCATTTCATTTGAAAGTTTCTAAAGGGATGGGACTTGCAGACATGAGCTACCATGCCTGACTTGGTTTGGGGTTTCTAAGCTGGCAGATCAGGGGCAGAAAACTAAGGTGGACCAGAGTGGCTGAGTGAACGGAGAATCCATGTTTTTAACCCATTGTAAGTTCTGGTTGTCAACTAAGGAGGTGATGAGCAGGAAAACTCTGAAGAACAGATGCAGGTTACCCCCAAACCCAATAGCCCGAGGGTCCCTCATGTGGGACAGGCAGTTCTGGTGACCCTCAGAGATGGAGCCGGAAGCTTAGCATATGACTGGCTCCACGAGTAGGCAGGTCTGTAGCTAGAGGTGGGGGAGGGGCTCAGGAGAAACTGCTGGGTGGGGGGGGGGTGGCAGGAGGAGGATGCTGGGCGCAGGGGTGGGGTAGGATGCTGTGGTTCAGATCCTGTTTCAGAGGGGACCCTGGTTCTAAGGGCAACTTGAAGCCATTTGTTTGTTTGTTTTCAAGGTTTGGGGCTTGAGGAGGGCATCCTTCCTCCATCCGAAATCTGAATTGCTCATGTTCCTCCTCAGTTCCCTGACAGTTGATTTGTCAGAAGTTCTAAGAGTGGAGTGTTAGCACGAGACAGGAGGAAGGATGTCTCCGGAAATGAGCCAGGAGAGGGATATGAGCTCCTCCCAGCACCCTAGTCAGAGGGTCAGGAACACGCATTCAGCCTGACTTTCTGCTTCATGAGAAATCTCAGACTTGCATGTATACCGTCCGTACTACTACTACATGTACTATGCCTGCAGTGTGGAGCCTGCACTACAGGACGGTTCACAAGTCGGGCAAGGGCCTGGAGATTTAAACACACAAAGACACACAGGCAGAGACACGGGTCATCCTTAAAACAAGAATGCCCACTTTATTGTGTACCAGAGCTGCTTATATATGGCTCCTTAACTGATAGCCATGCCCCAGCCAAACCCACCAGAAACCACTTCCCTGCCATTGGGAACTCAGGGTCTGGGTTCACAGCCCCCAATATGCATGCCTGTGTGTGTGTGTGTGTGTGTGTGTGTGTGTGCGCGTGTGTATTGCACAAGCGTGTATGCAAGTGTGTGTATGGAGACCAGAGGACATTCTTCAGTGCCATTCATTCCTTAGGCACAATATACACTTTTTTTTTAAAGACATGATCTCTGGCCTAGAACTCAGCAAGTAGGCTAAACTGACCAGCAGGACAGCCCCAGGGATCCCCGTCTCACCTCCCCAGAATCAGGAGTACAAGTTTGCACCACAGTGCCCCGCTACTGACTCTCAGCAGCAAACTGTGCTCGAGCACGGCCTGTGAGAGGGTTTGGGGACATTAAATGCGACCCTGTGTGTGCAATGTCTGGCACATGGAGGAGGCGCCATAAAGACAATTTCCCCTCCTGATGTGGGTTTCATGAAGGTGTATCCTGCTGGCTCAGGATAGCTCAGAAGTCTAGGGGGAGCGTCTGCAGCAGGTTTTCTGGGAGTGGCAGATGAAGAGCCAGAACCCCAAAGGCATGATGGGGCAGGACGGTACCCAGAGAGACTGAGAAGCACAGTAAAGTCTTTCTTTTGCTCAGGATCTGCACTCAGTTCCTGACTCCAGCTAGCTACATGCACTGGAAAACATCTCCCAACCTCTGTACTTCCCTTACCCATGCAGAAACTGGGAGAACACATGTCATAGGATTGATAGGAAGACCAAGCAAGTTAATTTAGGCAAAGCCTTGGCATAGACCTGACTCTTCCTGTGCTGGCTGCTGTCTTTAAGCACACAGCTTCTAAAGGACCGGACTGCACAATCTGGTGAATAACAGCAGGCTCAGGGGAAAGCTGTGTGATAACGCTCTCCGTATAAGTTACTCTCAAGGCGCTATGACCAAAATGCCTCACTGCAATGACTGAAAAATTTGAAGGTTTATTTTGGCCTCCGGTTTTAGTGAGTTCTGGTCTGGCAGAGCAGGAAGGGCAGCTCTGCCGTGGTTGAAGTGGAGCATGTACCAAGAAAACAGTGAGAGCGGCTGAAGCCAGGGCCTAGGCTGTAACTAAAAGCCTGTTCCCTCCAGAACCACTTCCACCACCTCCTAAAGATTTGGCTGCCCTCAGAATAGTACCACTAGCTGGAGAGCACTTGTTCAAGACACGAGCCATGTAAATTGTAACGCCGTGCTGCTCGGTGTGGGCCCTGTGGTCTTTACTGTGCCAAGGCTTCCTCAGTTACAGAAAGTGGGGGTGACCATAATAGTGCACCCTACTTAGAGATGATGTAGGCTGAAATGCTGGTAGTTATGTGACCCAACAGAGGCTGCCTGATAGGAAGGTCTCAGTAACTATCTGGGCTCGCTATTCCCTGGACCTATGGAGCCCTGCAGACAGCGGGATCCCTATTTGTTTAAAGAAACATCGAGCACATAACATTTTCCTTTCTTCCCTCAGGTCTCAGGGCATTTATTTCTAAATTTTAGAAAGAGATACTGAATTCTTGATCTTTCGTTTGAAGGATATAGCTCTGTTCCATTCAGCCCTTGTCTTCAAATCCTCTCTTCCACACTATAAAAGAAGAGAGAAACCTGGGGGTATGTGCTAGCACCCCAGGACCACACTCACCACAGCACGTCTGACTGGGACAGGAGGCCAGCAGCTAGCGCAAGGGGACAACCTGACCATTTGCATCAGCTTGGTTGCCAGCTTAAAGCCAGGTTGCTTGCCTCAGACTCCAGCTGGCTTTGGCATTTTCGGGGGACCCGGTCGAAGCAGCCCCCCCCCCTCTCTTTCCCCCATGGCTGCAAGCTGAGTGTGGAGAACAAGGGTCTAGTTTCTCACTGTGACCGCGTTTTGCCACTGCCCAAGGACAAAGGCTAGATTGACACAAGATGAATGTCCCAGGGGGCAGGTCTCTTGTTGTTTTCTTTGCCAATTCTGTTTCTCTCTTGGAGGAGAAGGAACGGTCATTAGAGCACTTGTTCTACAAATCCCCCTATGTCAATATGTTCTTAGGAGCAGAGCCCCAGTGCAGTAGACAAGGAGCTTCTCCACGCTAACCTTAACTCTCCTATCGGCAAAGATAACAAGAGAAAGAGATTGGAGCAGGAATGGATTGGGAAAGCCGGAGAGGAGGGGAACCCAGTTTGGCCTCTGGACTCTGTTCAGATGTTGTCGCTGGGTGGCTTGCTTAGCCCAGAGGCCGGTGGGACTCCTGGGGGGGGGGGGTGCTGTAGAGTGTGACCTCCGCTCTCATTTACCTTCAGCAGTGGATGGATTAGTGCTGTGCCTTAGTTTCTCATTTGTAGAGTGAAGATATGAATCGTTCTTACTGCCTCACTCGCTGAGAGAAATCAAATAATCCATGGAGAACTGTGTGGTAATGGGCTTTCCAAGGCAACCACTGGATCTCATATACCTTTGTAATTTTTTTTTAAAATTTGCCTAGCACAGGGTCTGACTGAATATTTGGTACAAATTAAATGTTTGCTGAATGACTAAGTTATTAATTACCAATAGCTTTAATGCAGCATAATCCCCACCTATGATACTCTATCAACGTTCCTCTTTGCTGTGGTACCAGGGCTATAAGCCAAGACCTTGTTCCTTCTAGGCAAGTTCTATCTTCTCAAATTACCGTCACTGCCCAGGAGTGTTGGCATATGACTGCAATTCCGATATTTACAAGGAAGAGAAGACTAGAGAAATCAAGGTGATTTGGGCAACACAGTGAGTTCAGGGCCAATCTAGCTATATATATCAAGGCCATGTGTCAAAAAGCAACAAATAAATAAATCAAGTACGACACACCACACTTCCCCTCGTCCCAATTCGCCTCTGTTTGCTGCTACTCAACCTATACATTTCTCGTCCTCTTCCCAAAGAGGAACAGAGAACTTCGGTCTGAGGCAAAGGTCAGCAGCCCCACACTCCAGGCACGGAGAGAGGGATGTGAAGGGGTCATTGTGAGGGGGCCTAGGAAACTCTTGGAGAAAGTCAACCAAGGAGGCTGGCCTGGAATGAGAACAGGGCAGGACGGTGGTGGCAAGTGGACCCAGTAGCAAGGGAGGATCTGGAGCTAGTGGGGGCCCTGTAAGGAGCTGGATTCAAAGCCTTCAGGGATGTCAGAAACAAGCCGGAAGAACTAGCAGAAAAGGGCAGACTCTCCAGTCATCCAGTAGGATTGGTGCTAAGCGAAGCACAGTCCTCAAGCAGGAAATTAAATATCAAGGAACTGCTCGTTAAAAAGTTCAAAGCTCCTTCCCACACATCAACTGGTGCCCTTCCCAGTCTCTGGCAAAACCGATAACTCAGCCCTCTGGGCCTGGGACCAGGTTTCACCGCAGCATTCAATCTGATCAAAGACTGTGATCAACACATCAAGGGCCAGCTCTGATAGACAAGCAGAGAGGGGAAAGACCGCGGACCCTAGAAATCCACACGGCACCTCCCATTTGTGGGGGTTCCGGCACCGATAGTTTAACAATTTAGGAACCCTTTTGCTGAAGTTCTAACTTTGACATCCCGCTCTCCCGCTGGCAGTGAACTCCCTTACAGGCGGCCTAGCATCCTTGGGAAGAGAAGAGAACGGCCGATGTCGGTCGCAGGAGTGGGGCGAGAAGGTGGAGGGTAGAGGATTGTTTGTTTGTTTTCTGGAACACCCTGTTAAGAATCTCAGCGACTGCAGTCAGTGCCCGATCTCTTGGCAAGCAACGCTGCTTCTCCCAGTTCCCAGCTGCACGGCATCTAATTCGCAAATACACCATCTTGCATTAAACGGAAAACAAGCAGCCCGGGAAGGAAGCAAACGGTCTAACTCTGCACACACGTTTCAGAGGGATTTGTGCTTCCAAGGCCCTCTACTGGTCCCGTGCGGCCCGAGAACCGGATTTCTGCTTGGAGCCTCTAAGTTGCCGAGCTCAGAGTCAATTAACCCGAGGAGGCGCGATCAGGCCGGGCTTTGTCAATATGAAACATCAACTAAAAACTGGAAGAGCTCGGGTTTTTAAAGGAAGATAACTGCTTATTCTTTTCACTGGAAACCTGGTTAAAAGAAATTAAAGCCTCTCCTTTTCAAGGTAGCTAAGATTAGAGGGCTCGGTTTCCGTTTTCTGTGTTTCTATGGGCCGAATGCCCAGGCGGGTCAGCGAGTTTCGGTGTGTGGAATGACGAATTCCTCTCGCCTGAGTTCTAAAATGATAACTTAGCTCGCTGCTGCAGCTGCGAACGCCTGGCGCCAAGCGGCCCCGCGCGGGGGTGGCGGGAGGAGAGGCGCAGGCGGAGGCCGGGGGAGGGGGGGGGAACTTCGCGAGTGGCCCCTTTAAGAGCTTCACTGACTCAGCTCAGCTCCCCCTCAGGTCGCGTTTTTTATGAATGAAAAACGTCCTTACATTCATTATATAAACAAGCCGGTGCTGATTGGTCAATGGCGCCCAGTGCATAAATTATGTAAAACAGACCTCTGAGGGCGGTGAGAGAGGCCGACCGTTAGCCAATGGGCGCCGCAGTTGGTGGGGCGGCCCAGCTGGATTTGCCTGAAGACAGGGTAAACAAGAGGTGATGGGCAGCCGGGGGTACGACCGGGAACCAATGAGGACGTGTCTGCTCTGGGCCACGAGCCAATGGCGGCGGGCGGAGCCGGCGGGGGCCGGGCCAGTGCTGCAGCCGGTTGCAGGGCGGCGCAGAGTCCGGAGGCCGGCGCGCGGAGCGGTCCTCAACCCCGATCGCTGCGGCCCAGCCCGCCACCGAGGCGCGCAGGCGGGCGCGCGGAGTGGCCGCTCAGGTGCGGGCCGGTTCCGAGTCCTCCGTCGGGTGTGCCTGGGGTGACTCCCGGAGCTAGCCGCCCCCTCCCCCCCCCAGGCCCGGTTCGGTTCGGTTCCTGGGAGGCATCGGGCGGGGGCGGCTAGCGGTTCCGGAGCGAGCGGAGAGCCGGTTTCCGTACGTCGTGGAGGAGGCACCCGGGATGCTGGAGCGGGTGCAGGGAGCGGGGTGCGGGGCGCAGGCTGCGGGAACGTGGTGCAAGAACGGGGTGCGGGGCGCCGAGTTGTGGGCCCCCGAGGGCCCTGGGAGGCTCGCGAGAAGAAACGCTCCGCGACTCTTAGGTGGGAGGGGGGCGGGCAGCAGTTTTAGGGGTGTCGCTCCAGAACCCCGAGAGTTAAATGACACCGACGTGTGCTGCCTGCGGATGCAGGATCGGTCCGAACTTCTGTGGGCCTGGCAAGTTAGAGAATGGGCAGCGGGCCCCCAGCCCCCCACTCCCTCCTCTGCGGGCTGAGGGTGCCTGGGGCCGCCTGAGCTGCGGCCTGGAGGGCAGAGAAGCGGTGCGGAGCCAGTCGAGAGATGCTGGAGCCTCGTGCAGGATTCGGGGACTGGCTTGCATTGGGGTGGTGCGGGGGGGGGGCGGTTCAGCGGAGTGGGGGTTGAGTAGGGGGGCGACGAAAGAAGGCGTGTGGGGTCGGGAGTAAATTAGAGGCGACTGGTATCGCCCAGCGCCGCACCTCGTTTTCTGAATGTGGGTGACTTTTATGAATGAAGCAGGTTTCTTTCGTGGACTCGGAGCTCGCTGAGGTGTTTTTTTTTTTCTCTCCCTTTTTTTGTGAATGAAGCAGTGAGCTTTTTTTTCCCTAAGACGCTGGGGTGAGGGGCCTGCGTCGGAGGCTAGGCGTGCGTTGGGAGTGGGGGCGGGGGCGCAGCTGAAGGAGTTTTCATGAATGGGAAGGCTGGGAATTGGGTGGAAGTGTGTCTTGTTTTGTGAATGGGGCCCGGCGCGAGGGATCCAGTTACAGCCTCTACCTGCGGTGGCGGCCGCGGCTTGTTCTCCCATTCATAAAACCAGGCCCGCTGCGCGCCACGGGGAGGGGCCTCGATCGGGTCGCTGCGCTGAGTTAAAGTTTTCCTGGGGGCGCCCGGATTTTTTTTTGGGCGGGGGGAGCGACGACGACACAAAGGAAGTGGTTTAAAACTCCAGGATGAACTGGAGCGCCTTCCCTGCAGGCTTTTAAAAGATACTTTGAACACAATGTTTCCAGCCCTTGAACTCTAAGGGCTACTTAGAAGATCCTCGGTGCTGCTTTTGGATTCTCTTAGGGCAGCTTCTTTTACTAATTTTTTTTCAAAAGATATTTTTGCGCATCATGAGATTCTAAAAATATTTTACCCTCCAGTTTCCTACACGTTTTCCTCTTACCCACAACAGACATTTAAGAATTTCTGAGGCCACAATTTAATCAGATAGGTTTTTAAATACAACACAGAATTCTTTCATGCTTCTCGACTCTACTAAGGTTTTTCAGATTTGGGTACTAGAGAGAGGCCTCATTCTGAACGCTGTTTGCACTGTGTGGAGGGCGAGCTGGCAGGGCTGTTTTTCTAGGAAGTTGTGAACTCTCTTTCCTTTGACTTTGAAAATATCTGATTACTTGGGCCAAGAACTGGCTGCGAAGGGTTTTCTCTCATCCTGCTCGCTTATGAAAATTTGATATGGTGTTCACAGCATGAGAAACAAGTCAGATGGAAAGGATACTGTGAAAAAAGTTGCCTAGTTTGTGTACAAGTTAAAAGAAATGGCTATTTAGGGCTTTCTGTTATTCAGAACCGGGGTGAGTGAATTATCATGCCCCCCCCCCATTGCTTTGACCTGAGTTTTTAGTTGGAAAATCAGGTGTTTAAGAAAGGTGATCTCTTTCTAAATTTGCTGATAAGCCCCTCCCACGTTAGAAAAGTGTCTTCTTTTGTTGTCCAATTCTTACCAGTGTTTTACTGTTTTTGTTGGGAAATTTGATTTCACTGCTCAGTAAAGGGCATTTTCTTTCCATGGATCTTTTTGCTTTGAAAGTTGTTTTTTTTTTTTTTTTGGAGTTGGGGGTATGCTTTGATAGAGCTGCATAAATATATAAAGTGAAATTGAGTTTCCTTTATCTCTTAAAGATGTTTCATTCTTCTACAAGTTTAGTCTATGGCAGATAATTTTTGTAAGTTGCCATGGAGATGTTTATGTCATTTCAGGTATACACACCTGTTTGGACAGAAGGTTTAGGTTTTAAATAAAGAATTGTGTGTGAAGAAAGTATACTTTTGATCAGTTTGTTCCTGGAACTGTACCTAGTGTTTTTACCAGAGACCTACAAATAGACCTACAAAATGCTTTGAAAAAAACACATGTATCTTAGTTTCTTAATTGCCAATAATTTGGAATACTTAACCCAGTTTCTCTAGTTCTTGTTACTGCACTATCAAAAACTTAATTATCTTAAAAAAAATAAGTTAACAAGTTGAGGTGTTTAGTTGGTTGCTTGGTTTTGGTTTATGTGGCAGACAGGCAATTTTTTTTTCTCTTTCTTTTTTCCGTCATTACTGGGGATTGAACCTAGGACCTTGTGCATGCAGCTGGTTAAGTGTTCTACCATGGACAACACCCCCCTGATGATCGCATAAATGGATTTGTCCCCAAGTGCCTAGTGAGCTTTGAAAACTTATCTTGAAAGTTTACACCTTGAGTAGGCTTTGGGGACGCAGAGATAGGACCGACTACACAGGCAAGAAGGAAAGACTACACCCCCCCCACCCACGACACTTTAAATCTCCCAAATTCATGTTACAGGAGGATCTCTATACTCCCTCCCACATACCCCAGAAACTACTCAATGCTGAAGCCTTTCACCGTGGTACCAGAGACTTTGGAAGCACCATGGATGGGTTTTGTGATCAACAAGTCCCTTTTATGGTCCCAGGGGTGAGTTGGCGTCTCTGCTGTTTTGTCCCTGAGCTCTTTGGTGTGGAGGAGCGGGTGGAACCCCCTCTGCACCCCTTTTCCTGCACTTGAGTCTTCATTTGTCGACCTCTTTCAGAAATCTCGCTCAGAGGACTGTCGAGGGCGACCTGTGACGGACAGAAAGAGGAAGTTTTTGGATACGGATCTGGCTCACGATTCTGAAGGTAGTGGAGATTTCCCTGTGCCGCAGCCTCAGACTGCTCAGATCACCAGTGCGCAGCCTCCCATGCTCCTCCTAAGCACAAGAAATAACCTCATTCTGAATCCTTTTTTTCTTTTTTTTAATTGCAGAGTTGTTTCAGGATCTTAGTCAACTTCAAGAGGCTTGGTTAGCTGAAGGCAAGTTTCTTGACTGTGCTGTTCTTTATGTGAAACATTCCACTGTGCCTTTCCATGCAGTACAAAGATCTAAAACAGAGGTCTCTTTTCCAGCTCAAGTTCCTGATGATGAACAATTTGTCCCAGATTTCCAGTCTGATAACTGTAAGTTCTTTTCTGTTGCTGGCAACACTTGTTCTGAAATTGTTTGGTCTTGGATCTTTCCCTGTAGAATGCGTTCTTTAGCGATAGCCAGAGGATTTTGGGCGGTGGTATACCTGTATTTTAATCATTTCAGGCTCTTTTGGAGATAAGATTTACTCAAGATAATTTTAATAAAACTGCTTTTTACCTTAAAAACTTGAACTCCAGAATGTTAAGCTAGTTTTCCATCTGTGTGGCTCAGAGGTTAAGAGCACTGCCTGCCCTTCCTGAGGTCCTGAGTTCAATTCCCAGCCACCACATGGTGGCTGTAACGAGAATTTCACCATATATGATCGTGTGTCAAACATCTTTTTGTCTTCCAAGATTTATCTGGGCGCGAGAGGTGTGTGTATTATGCGTGTTAGTACTTGCAGGGACCAGAAGGGGGTGTCAAATCCCCAAGAACTAGAGTTAACAGGTGGTTGTGATCTACCTTTTGTGGGTGCTGGGAACTCTGGAAGAGCAGCAAGTGCTCTCAACTGCTGAGCCATTTCTCCAGCCCCTAGTGTCTATTGATCATACGGTTTTTTCAAATTCTTTTTTTTTGTCTATTTGTTTTATAAATTTATTTCTTGGGATGAGGATGTAGCTCACTCGTATGCCTGGCGTGTATAGGGTTCCAAGCCCAGTCGCTAGCATTGCTAAAACAGAGCTATACTTAAGGCGAAGACACTTTTCTTCCTTTGAAAAGTACAGCACATGTTTAATGGAAAATTCCTATTGATTGTGGGTCCACCTAACATGGCAATTTTGCTTCTAAGCCAGTGAAGAAGGGTGGTCACAGAAGGCTTTGATTTGCGCTTGTCATGTGGTTGTTATGACCTCACTGTTGAGAAGAGTAAAGCCCTTTTTTCCTCATGGTCTCTGAGTGTTCGTTCCTTAAAATAATCGATGCAGGGTTCCACAATGGCTGCTGATGCTGGCAGCGCATAGTTGGCTTTGCCCTGCTCTTTCTGGGCTGCCCTCAACGCATTTGGGGGCTTTATGGTCCAGGCAGAGCTACCAAGGACAAAGCTGGCTGATGAAATTGGAGCAGCACCAGGCTGCTCTAGAGAGCATTAGTCACTGGCGAATGAGCAGGTTTAAGAGCGGGCTGGAGAACGCTGCCTCTCTTGAGAGTTGCATCATAGAGAGAAATTCATGTCTCTTAGTCATGCTTTATAATAGCAAGCACCTGAGCCAGACTGGGATTTTTTTTTTTTTTTTTTTTTTTTGGTTTTTCGACACAGGGTTTCTCTGTGGCTTTGGAGCCTGTCCTGGAACTAGCTCTGTAGACCAGGCTGGTCTTGAACTCACAGAGATCCGCCTGCCTCTGCCCCCCAAGTGCTGGGATTAAAGGCGTGCGCCACCATCGCCCGGCTCAGACTGGTATTTGAGTTCTCATTTTGCACCAGCAGATTCTTCCCAGCTTTTGTTTTACCTCTGGGGCGTACGTGTGCATAAGTGTGTAAAAATGCCACTCGGAGAGCGAGTATCTGGGTCTGCCTAAAAGTGGGGTGTCCTAAATCTATTAGATAAAAGCGCAGAGGTACCAGCTAAGCATTCTGTAATGATAGGCCTCGTGTTCAAGGCAGAATGCCATGAAACTTGAAGAGGGAATAGGCTGCAGCCCGGGGATGAATCGCTAGCAGCTACCTTAGCTTTGTCACGGCTTGCTGTGGAGATCGGCTGTACAAAAGGAAATGCTTATTATTGCTCTTTGATTGCTTTCAAGCGGTTGGGGAACTTGCCATTGAAAGGCTAAGTAGAGATAACCGGAGGGGGCTGTGTGTGTGTGTGTGTGTGTGTGTGTGTGTGTGTGTGTGTGTGTGGTGAGGGGGAGTGTTTTCGAGCAGAGAGATAGAATCTACTCAATCTTGTTTCTGTCTTGAAAGTTGGCCCAGCCTTTGCAGTTCCTACCCCCGGTAGGCTGCAGTTGGCTTGGGAGGTGGCTCTCATGGCAGAGGTTCTTTGAACATTACAGTTTGTTTCTCTGTAACCCGCGCCCCCCCCCCCCAGAGTTAAGAGGGAGGTGAGACAGCTGACCTCAGATTGATTGCATGCTCTGTGCCTGGTCTTGGGGTGGGGGATGGGGGTGACGGTGACGGCAGCAGGGCAGAGTTCCTCTGCAGAGATTCTTATCTGTGGGAGTAGTCTTGAGCAAAGAAATCGATAAATGTGTCTTGGTGCTCTAGAAATGATCCTTGCTCGGCAGATGGAATGCGCTGGGTTCTTTAATTAAAATACCATACCTGAAGTGCAGGTACTTTGGGGGCTGCCCCTGCCTACCAGATATAATGGTTATTTGTTGTTGTGACTTTTGTCTGTTTGCTTTTGGTCATAACTGCTTACGGTTGAGCTTGTCTGTATTTTAAGGATAACGTAGATGGTCAAGTAGCCTAAATAAGCCTCGTAATAATCTCGTCCCGACTCTTTCTGAGGTAGAGCTTGGGGAAAGGTGGAATCAAATAGACTGACCTGTCCGGAGTGTTGAGGCAAGAGCCCCCCCATTATGGCTTTGGGAGCCTGGAACTCTTCGTTCATGCAGGTTGCTGTGTTCGATCAGGCTCAGACTGGCAAGGGATCCCCAGGGGAGCTGGTGGAGCCCTTCTATCAAACTGCATACCTTGCTTCCCTGTGAGCACTTGCCATAGCCTTGTGTTAAAGATCACACAACTGTCTTTTGAAAGGATTATGTGAAAAACATGTTTGTTGTTGTTTATTTATTTTAAAAACAGTAGAGGCCCAGTTTCTAAGAGAGATTTGGGTATCTTGTTTGTAGACATCTACCTGTGAAGGTGATTTAAAGAAATGGACCCACTGTGAGATTAACGGCTTACTCCATCTGTCTCACGGATACACACTCCTGCGCTCGGACTCGGCTTTCTTACAGTGGCTGGAGGATAGTGTGTGGGTTGGTTCTCTTTCCACCCTGCGTGTGGGTAATCAGGCTCGGTGATAAGCACTTTTATTCTCTCAGCCATCTTGCTAGCTCCTGGTTGGAAATTTTAAAAATTACAATCAAGAGAACAGAAAGTGCATCCTCTATAGCAGAGGCTCTCAACCTTCCTAACACTGTGACCCTTTAATACAGCTCCTCATTCTGTGGGGACCCCAGCCATAGAATTACTCCCATTGATGCCTCGTGACTCTAATTTTGCTGCGGTTATGAATTATAATGGTAAATATGTGGTATGCAGGATAGCATATGTACCCCCCCCCCCCAGGGATTGAGACCCACAGGTTGAGGACTGCTGCTCTAGAGCCTAGGGGCCCTGCGGGTGTGCCACCCCCCCCCCCCCCCCAAATAATCCCTTGGTGTTAGGAAGTGACTTGAAGATCCAAGCTTATTTGAGCTGGAAATCTCTTGTAGAGAAAGTCTGAGAAAACCAACATGGAGTTTGGATGCAATCAGGAAGAATTCAGTGAAATAAACAGTACCAGTTTTTAATCCTCAAGGAAAGCTGCAGTCCTGTTGCCAGCCTGCCTGGGTGGATCAGACTCGTGATTTTCAGACAGGCGTTAGGGCGATAGCTGGCCATCCTGTCAGCACCTCAGAGAATGCTGTTACGCAAGTTAGGGCATAGACATTTTCCATTTAGGACTTGGAAGAGATATAAAGCAAAAACATTGTTACAACTGGCATAGTTCCTTAAAGATGCATTACTGTAAAGAGAGGTCTAAAACTGTATGCCTTGCATAGTGTGTGTGTGTGTGTGTGTGTGTGAGAGAGAGAGAGAGAGAGAGAGAGAGAGAGAGAGAGAGAGAGTGTCACAGACCACTTGTTACACAAACCATGGGCTCCAGGGTCTCTCTACCCATTTCCCACGTCTTTTCACAGAGTTAAGTCTGAGGCACAGTTAAGATCGGGACTCCAGAGTACTTTGGGACTTTGATGTGGAAATGAGGAAGCTGTATAGGTTCATTTCTCTGAGCTGACTTCCTGGGTACTAATGAGTGTTTTTTAAATGCAGGTTTCAATTCTGATTTATTTTAAACGTCTCATTTGTTTCAGGGGTGGCATTGTGAGTAATTACCAGTATCTTGAGTAATGGAAATAGTTAATGCAGAGGGGGATGATGAATCTCTTCGTAGAGTCATAGCTCTGTACCACATACAATTTACAAAATTGGCTTAAAATCTGAATGACCCCATCTTCCCCTTGAAATTCTCTTTAAAAAATCTTTATTTCAATAATAATAATAAAAATAAAAATAATAAAGGAATGACTGCAGGAAATACAAGTAATTTCCCAAGGACCAGCTAATTAACTGTTAAAATCAGCTTTTCCTAAGTTCAGTGGGACACAGGGTTAATGGTTGTGTTTAACCCTGAAGCCACAAACACCAGGCACAGTAGTGACACTGGGGCCCTTCTGAGAACACGGTTGTAGCGGTGGGTTGTGGGGAGGGGGCGCTGGCTGGCAGCCCTTGCTCTTTGGAACGAGACCACCCTAGTAAAAGGATCCTAGATTGGTTGTTGGAAGAAAGAGAACTTAGGTGGCTGAGGAAGAGGAGGTTTGGCTGTTCGGGGCTGTTGGGGGGTGTTAGTACTGAAAGAAGGGAGAGAACAGAGAAGAAAGCAGAGGAACAATGTGGAGGAGAGATGATTCGGCCCAGGACTTTACTTTCGGAGACCTTGCTAGCTAGTCCATGATTAGTGCCCGTTCCTGGTCTCATAGCCTCTAGCGTCCTGAGAACTGTTAGTGACCTAAGACCATTGGCCTAAACGAAAGCCATATGGTCAAGTTAGGCATGTTTAAAACAGTGGTGGTTCTCTTTTACTCTTGTCCAGGAGAGCCTGGAAGCCTCTCCAGTCCTTTGTATTTGGTGAAAAAAGCCTTGAGTAGGGAAATGAATCTGTCTGCCAGGCAGATCAGTTGTGTGGGTGCCAGAAGGAACAAAATCCTGGCATCCATCACGAACTCACCATTTAGCCCCTGCTCTCCAGCATCCTTGGGTCTTATGAGACAAAGATACGGGAGCTGAAAAGCTGAGTCTCTCTGCCCTTTCTTCTGTCTTATCGAATCATTATTGTGTTCCCAGCCGCAGAAAAGAATATTCCTGGGAGTGAGGCAGGTTGGGGTGTGTGAGACAGGCGACT
The DNA here is from genome assembly GCF_037038515.1 of Microtus pennsylvanicus. Lineage (NCBI taxonomy): Eukaryota > Metazoa > Chordata > Mammalia > Rodentia > Cricetidae > Microtus > Microtus pennsylvanicus. The sequence goes on from NC_134579.1 coordinate 72,036,388, forward strand.
GCTGCGTTTCTTGGGTTTAAATGGTGGGAAGAAGCAGCCTCACTGACTTCCCCCTCTTGGGCGGGCACTGCCCTTGAGCAGCTTGGGCCCCATCTGTCCCCTGGCACTCAGTGCTTCTCCATTTGGAATCCGGGGAGCTCAGAGTCTCGTCATGTTGCGGCTCCCAGCTTTTGGATGTATGCCAGGTATGCTGATGCCACTACCGGATTAGGTTGGTTTTTAAAAAATTCATTTTGTGAACTCATCAAGCTCAGTTAACAGGGGGCTCCGGTCGTCAGTTCCCGCCATTGTCCCTCCTCTAGGCTTCTTTTAAAAGAACAGCAAGACTGTAGACTCCTGGTGTGGGCATGGTGCGTGAGTGTGTGTGGGCATAAGTCCATTTGGGGGTCGGGTACATGAGGTAACCGTGGACTTGGTGCTCAGGCCTTCCTGGGAGAATACCCCCCCCCCCAAAAAAAAGACCCTGCCCAGCAGACAACTGAGGCTCCCTCAGCTCTGAAAGGGGAGGTTAGAGGATTGCAGCGGGGTAGAGGATCTCAGAGCAGGCAGACATCTGGGCCAGGAGTCCCACACTTACCTCCCAAACAGCAAGGCGTTGTGTGGGAATTTGATACTGAGAAAGGTCTCAGAAGTGGGGACGGGCAGTGAGAAGCAGTGAGCATGAGACACTTGAACATAAGTCTGCTATGAAGAAAGCGGCCTGAGAGTTCAAAATGATCTCCTTCCATCATTTTCCTGAAGAAGTCTACTTCTCCTTGAAATCAAGTTGGGTTGGCAGACAGGTTCCTTCCATTCACCCTCAGGGTAATCACTGAGTGTTTAGAGGAATCAAAAGGGAGGGAGTAAAAAAAAAAGTCCCCTAAAGACACCAAACCAGTTTTTAGCCTTGTACCCTCTGAAGTCTTGAGAGATTTTATCCTCCCATTCCAGATCTGCTCAGTCTTCTGTTTTGCTGCCTGGACATCCAGGAGGGTGTGCTAAACCCTTCAGGGGCCACTCAGAAGCCAAGAAATTGTTGAAATTCCTAATGTCTCCCAAGTCCCTCTGCCCTGGGGAGCAATGGGGCGTCTTGTGTTAGCTACCAGGGAAAAAGATGTCTGGCAGGGCAAGCTCTCGAGAGAGAGAGAGGAGAGAGAGAGGAGAGAGAGAGAGAGAGAGAGAGAGAGGGAGAGAGAGAGAGAGAGAGAGAGAGGGAGAGAGAGAGAGAGAGAGAGAGAGAGAGCTGCCCCTTAATATAATTAGGGCAGTAGAAACCGGTATTCTCCCCTGGAAGCTACAGCGATTGTAATCCTGCTATTCCTTTACCCCTTTGCCTGGTATAGCTGGTCTTCCGAACCTCATCTCTTTGCTCAGCCTTGCAGATTTCAGCAGTAATCCTAGCCATTTGGGTCCTAGGGAGAGTGCAGACCCAGCCAGCGCCCCCTACTGTGCCTGAATTTCTTATATAAACACATCGCACTGGGCGAGCAAGCTTCTCTGTGGCGACAGCTGAGCCCTGGGCACTAGTAGTAGGTCTGTCCCAGCTAGCTGCAGACTCCCCCTCTTGCATGAATGGAGCATTCCAAATTGGTTGTGAATGGAGGGCGGGGCCCACTGGCAGACTTTTTCAATGAATAACCAGACCCCATTGTGCAGCCTGTGGAAAAACAACCAACTCCAACAACGCTGCGACTGTTAGAAATATGCCCGTGATTGGCAGCTTGGAGAACCTCCAGAATTAGTTTCCTTTGGCCTGCTAACTGCTCCCTGCTCTCCAAGCCTGAGCTTAATGGGGTATGAGTTTTCTTTTAAGGGCTGTCTTTTAACTCTCTCGCTACCAGGCCGCTGTTCTGGGCTGAGAGGGTGAGTTACAGAGGATCTGAGGAGCATCGAGTCCTCCCTCCTTGCTCTGCCTTCCGTTTTCTAGGGCAGTAGTCTAAAGTGGTGGAGACCAGGGCAGGCTACTTTCTCCAGAGAGACCTGGTGTGAGGATGTCAGCCCTTCACTTCCTCTGTGCCTATGCAACTTCTCTCCCGAAGATGGCTGCCCCTCTCCCAAACTCAGCCCTTTTTTCCAGGTCTGCAGGATCAATATTTGCAAGGCCAAGGAGGACGTTTCTTGTTTTTAGGCTTTCATAGGGGCCAATAAAACAGTATTCTCTCTACCCCTTGGCCTCTCTTTTGTTAATTTTCGTCTAGGCTCAGAAAGCGGCACTTTAAAATGGTGTTTCCCAAACTTCAGGATTTAGTTACAAGCCACCCCTCACTGTGGCTTTGCCACTTCCTGAACACCAATGAAAGGGTTGGTCCTCTCCAATTAAATACCCGGGGAGTACCAAAAAGAACTCTGCCTTGGAACAACTCCAGAGCCAGAGGAACCTCCTCATGCAGGAAGTGCTTGGATTTAGGGGTACCCAGCTCAGTAGAATACACCCTTCAGTATCCTCCAGCATCTTGGCTAACAGCCAGCTCCTCCAGCGAGCTGGGCTAGGTCAGCACTGAATGACACAGTTAAAGGGCAAAGCTTAACCAGTAACGGTGGATGTCGTTTCAGCAGGATTTTAAAATTTGTCTTTCGTCCTCATGACCAAAATAAAGTTGTTTATGTTTTGTCAAAAGGACTTTTTATCCCGAATATTTCTCTGGCAGTAGACCTTGCAAGGGTGCCTCCCCCTAACCCCACCCCTCTTCCTAGGAGAATAGACCTTGGTAGACTGTCCTTTGCCAGAGTTAACCTGTCTAGAGGTGGCTCTAGGTGTCTGCTATCGGGAGGCTGGTGATGTCCCCCACTCCCACCCTGGGCACGCACTCACTGCCCCCTCCAGGCTGAGGACATCTGCATTTCAGCTGCAGGTCTGGAAATGGTCTGAAGAGCAATTCCCAAGAGTCACGTGTATATACCGGAGGGGGCGGTTGGGTAAAGAGTCCTTCTGTCCCGCCAGCCAGCTCCCAAATAATGGCATGGATTGTTCCTAGCTAGCTCCTAAAATGAAGTTAACCCATTTATGTTAATCTGTTCTGTCAAGTGGCATTACTTCTCTTCCATCTTGTTCCTCTCATTTCCTCTCCTTGTGTCGGGCGACTTCTCCTTCTTCCCAGAGTCCTCTCTTTCTGGAAGTCCCACCTAACCACTTCCTGCCTAGCATTTGGCCACTCAGTTCTTTATTAAATGAACCAGAAGGTGCCTTGGCAAAGGCATATCTTCGTAGTGTAAACAAATACTCTACAGCATGGGTGTCTCTTGTACACAGCCACCCACCCATAGTGAAGGCCAGATTCTGGAGCCTGCCCAGATTTCCTAATCTGAATCTTAATGGGAAACACTTGAATAGAGACAATCACCCTGTGTCACCTAAATACCCTGACATTTTCCGATTGTCCTCGGGTCCTTTGTCATCCCTTTCCTGCCTCAGCAGCCATAGAATTTTACTTCTGTGAAGATGCTGAGCATCCTTATTTTTATGAATATTAATCTTAATCCCTACTTCCCATTTTCCATTCCTGTTCACATTGAGAAATCCTTTAGTCTCCAAGTGCTTCCAACAGTGGAAAAGTCCTGTAGTGTTTTTTGGTACATTCCTCAGGCATGGACCCATGCTCTGCAAGGTCAGAGGAACCTGGTCATGTACTCAGCACAGGAGCGGGGTACCTTCTGTTCTTGCCCCACCCAACCTCCCAGTGCTGGTCTCCAAACAGTAGGAAGTAACTCTACATAGGCTCCCAAAGCCTGTGTTCCAATGATGACCTTAGGAAAAAAAGTGAATCTGGGCTGTTTCTTTTCTTCTGTTCGCTCTTTTGTATGCATGTAGTGACGTGTTCGTTGGTGGCCTAGGTTGAGCAGCTGCTTCTGTTCCTCCAGGGAAATCTGCATATGTTGGAGGAGCGGGGCCCAGCATAGGTGCCCAGATGCCCTGCCTGTAGGGAAAGGTGGCAGGTGACACAAAGAAATAGCTCTAGGGAGAGGCCACTTTGCTAAAGTTTGGACTTCCTCCTGTCAAACTAGAAAGGCGAATTTTAAATGCAAAGCTGAAGACTTGTACAGGCCTTAATGCATTTCAGATGCTTCTAATGTTCCTTTTGTTTTTGTTTGTTTTATTGAGACAGGGTCTCTCTACATAGCCTGGTTTTAATATTCCTAAAGTTTCCTCTATGTCAGTTTAGATGAGAGAAAGTTATCGAGACAGTGATGCTTAAGGTCAAGCTAAAGGTTCACTTTGAGCACCCCCTCCCCCAGCTCCACTGCCTCACAATAATCCTCTGTGACTAACTTCACAGCCAGGCTTGCCGTGGTCAGTGCGGCCATGCTGCTGTCTCCCACCCGGCCACCCTAGAGCCTGGAGCGCAGACACTCTTCCGGCCTCTTTTTCTGTTGTATCTCATACTGGCAGAGGTTGGATATTAATGTCCTAGGCATGGTGGCTGAAGGGAAGTAGTAAAACAGTCTGCAGGGCACTCAGATCAAACCGATCAGTTACATCGTAACTCTGCAAAGACTCTAACTGGGTGACTGGGCTGTTTTTGGTCCAGAAGCTTGCCTTGGCTTTCCTTGGAGTTGGCTCTGTGCAGGTGGGCAAGCCCTTTCCTTGACAATTAAAGCCCTCTGGGGTGTGTGTGTGTATACGTACATATATATGTATGTATGTGTATATGTATATAAACATAGAGACCAAAAGAAGCATGGGATCCCCTGGAGCTAAAGGGACAAGAGGCCGTGAGCTGCCTGACTTAGGTGCTGGGAACCACTTTTAGATTATTTGGAAGAGCAGCAGGCACTCAGCCTCTGAGCCTTCTCTCCAGCCCCCAGAGTAAGAGACCCATAGCATGATCCCCTCAGTCTAGGTCTGTGTTCTACTCCGTTTCCTCCCTTCAGTTCTAACCTTTGGACTTGAGGTCCCCAGAGTTCCTCTCTTAGAATGCCAAAGCGCCAGGCTTGCCTTTTTGACATACATAGACACATCCTTTGAAGGGCAGGTACCGCACAGCTCTGGGCTGCTTTGAGAGCGATGCTGAAGTGTGGTGACGAAGGGAAGAATCTGAAACTAATACACCTGGGTTCAAAAAAAAAAAAGTGCTATCATTGGCTTTGGCAGCTGTAGTCCTTGTCACCCAGTTTCCTTCCTTATTTGATAACCGGTTTTCTGTTTGTAATTATAAGTGATGCAATTTGATATAGAGCCAGAGGCAGCTGTTCAGAGTTAGACTAGTAGACAATTCGTAGCTTGAGGTCTGAGTCAAGAGGTGTCTGATCTGGTACCTATGCCTACAGTGGGCTCCTCTCACTCCTGAGACCAACTTTGCAACTTTGGGAAGAGGAGGGGACTGTCGGCAGAATTTTCTGTCCCACCTGCCAACTCCCAAATAACCATACAGAGGCTTGAATCTTGTTAAACTAATAACTCTTACAACTTAAATTAACCCACATTTCTCATCTGCGTTCTACCATGTGCTCGGTACCTTTCCTCAGTAAGGCAGGCTCATCTTGCTTCTCCCCGAGTCTCCTAATAACCCTCTTCCTTTTATCCCCAAGCTCTCTCCCTGTCCGCAAGTCCTGCCTAACCTCTTCCTGCCTAGCCATTGGCCACTTAGCCCTTTAATAAGAGCAACACATCTATCTGCACAGTGTACAAAAGATGATTCACAACAGGGGACTTTGGTTAATCTTTCCATTTGAACTAGGCTTTCTTTGAAAGCCACCATCATTGTTGTTAGTACTGATAGAGTCAAAGAAAGGATAAAGCCAGTGTTTCCAGATCCATGGCAACCTCTAATAGATGACCACAGACAAGCCTGGCCAGTTTTTCTGCTGTACCCAATGAACCCAGAGTCTCACATATGCCAGTCAAGTCCTGTATCACTGAGCTGTAGCTTAGCCAACACTGCGAGATTTTTTGTTTTTTTCCTCAAATGGAGCAGTCTCCAGGCTGCTCTAGAAGTAAGAAACTCAAGCAATCCTCCTGTCCCAACGTCCTTGATAGTGGTACAACAGGTATATGCCACCACGCCCTTCCCTTTGAAGAGCTTTGAATAAAGGTCTGAAATAGGCCAGCCTGTGTGTCTGTAGGTACAACCCACTGACTCCCTTGGTGGCAGCTGCCAGTCTCATGTTGCAGATGAGGTAGGGAGCTTTGAGGACCATTGTTGTTCTTCCCAGCGAGGCTTTTCCTCTCTGTGTGATCCTCAGAACACCAAAGAGTTATTATGTCCTTGGCCTTGCTAGGAAGTCTTTCCTGGAGCCACCACAGTTTCCTTGGTCTGTCGTACTCTCCCTTCTGATGGGTCGCACATCACACAGAAGTCTCCTAAATTTACTTTCACGGGCAGCTTTAATTTTTTTACCTTCTGGGTTTGATGATTTAATTATGGGATGTCAAGTGCTTTCCAGCCAGCATTAGTGAGCTGAACCTACCAGGAACAAACCTCTAAACTGCTCCCCCCCCCCCCCCGTTTATATCTCGTTAAGAGCTAAAATAAACATTATAGTTCCTAGAATGTACCAGCACACATCTAAAGCCCCTGTCATGTCAATGTCCCTGCCCATAAAGAAATTGAAATTGCCTTGGGACTGTAAAGCCCCATTTTCATCTTACCCTGCTTTGGTCATAGCCGGATCTGTTGTTCTGGAAGCTAAATGGCACTCTAACCCAGAGCCCCCAAGGCTGGCATCACCCCATGTGCTAAGATACCCTCAAAACTAGACAAGTGTTCTCTGTTGAATCTGTCTCGTGCCTCTTGCTATTGTCATACTTCCGGGAGCAGTAAGATGATAAAGTAGTATAACATGACTTCCACACAAGCTGAAGTTAGAAATGTTGTCCCCAGCCCAGGTGCGCCCTTGTCAGGGAAGACTAACTCCATACCCTCTAGCATGTCCCCAGAGGAAGCATGCCCTGCAAAGCCCAACAGTGTGCAGGCCACAGCTTAGCACCTGCTGTGTTGGTGCCTGGAGTCCACTACCTAAATCTAAGCTGATCAGAGATAGACAGACCTCAAGAGGAAGGTTTACACAGCGTGGTGTCTTTGTCTTCCCCTATCTGTGGTTTCAGTTGACTATTGAACAGAGTGGAGTAAAGCCAATGAACTGTTAATTCCTGTGTCTTGGGAGAGAGACCCTACCCAGGCAGCTTCATGGAACTGTCAAAATTTCAGAGTTCAGTTCTTTGATCAGCTCAATTTCCTTCTTCAGAATTCTAAGTCTTGCATGTGGAGACCCTGGGTGTCCATTTTCAGAACTCGAAGCCAGTCTTCCACTGTCCTGACAACTGTGTATCTCTGCCATCCCACTTAGATCAGAGTAGATGCCCCCGTCCCCACATCCCCACAGAGTCTTTCAAGGTGCCTAGCATTTTTAGGTAGTTCATCACTAACAAGATCCCTGGGCTTATACCCCAAAAGTAGTGCCCCCAAAGGTTCTGGTCAGTTGGTTCCTGCTGTAGCAAGATCCGCCTCTGCTGCTTTTGGTTATTTCCCACAGCTTGACATCCAGCTAGCTTGATTTTCAAAACTGTGACCCTCATTCTTCAGTGGGTCCTATGCCCGCATAGCCTAGGCCCTTTTTGTTCCCTTTTCCCATAGTCCATGTTGTGGCTTTACATTTAAAGCCCTGCTAACTTTTTTTAATTAATTTTCTTCTCTCATATATTACATCCTGACAGCGATCTCTTTTCACTCCTCCCAGTCCCTTCCCTCACTTCCTCCCTCCCCCAGATTCACTTCTCTGTCAAAGCCTTTCTTTAGGTGATTCTATTACCTTGTTTCTAGGTCTGATTGTGCTGACTGCAGCAGAGAGACCTGACTCCCGAAGTCAAATGTTCCGGGAGCCAGCTTTATTGGTTCCTCCTTCAGCCGTTAAGTTAGTTATTGTACAGAGGGTGGTGCTGGCTGTATGACAAGGTCTTCTGTAGGTGTTCATTGATGAATTCTGCTTTTTCCTAAACCCTCGTACCAGGGTGACAGCCTGTGATCCTCGCTGAAATGACATGCAAGACAAATAACCCATCTGGCCATGGTGGCAGATACCCGTCATCTCAGCATTGAGGGGGCAAATGCAGGAGGATCCCAGAAAATTTGAGGCCAGCCTTGTCTGTATAAAGAATTGAAAGCCAACCAAGGCTACATAGTGAGACTATTTGGGAAGGAGAGGAAAATGGAGAGGGAGAGAAGCATGTAGAGAATATGGATATCCAGTAATAAGCAATGCTAAACCCCCTCATACCACCACGGTTGATCACCAGTCTAAGTTCCTGAATAATACTGCAAATCTGAGGCAGCCTTCCCCAGTGCACACAAATCGCCAGGTCTGTCCCAGAGCAGAATCTAGGCTCTTCTTCTTGTAAGACTTTTACCTCGGACAAATCTGTCCGTCCTTGTAGTTTAAGACTGCACACTGAACCTCCCTGAAACTTCAGCCCCTATGTGACATATACCCACCTCGGTGCTGACTGTACCAGGGGATCGTTCTGTCTCCTATTGTATGGCGAGCCTTGGTGCCATACCAGGGTCCTACTGCCATCCCGTGTTTCCTCCGTTGTAAGTATTTCCTAAGCTGGCATGCGTATTTTTTTGCTTTGAGGGTGTGTGAGGCAGACTCTCACATCGTAGAACTGCCTGGCCGGGAACTCACTGTACAGCCCTGGCTGGCCCCAGTTTGCACTTTAACGTTCTTGCCTTAGCCTCCCTCATGCTGGAGTTACAGGTATAAACCACCATGCTCAGCTCAGCATACTTCTGTTTCTGTTTTTGCTTTATTTATTTATTTGTTTACTTATTTATTTGGTTTTTTGACTGTGGAACAACCCTAGCTGTCCTGGAACTTGCTTTGTGGATGCACAGAGGTCCACCTGCCTCTACCTCTTGATTGCTGGGATTAAAGGCCTGTGCCACCACCATCTGGCCATCCATCGTTTTAAAATCCAGTTTAGATCTTTGGCTTTATATCTTTTTCTGATTCCCCCAGCCTGTTGCATTAGGGTGGGCTAACCAGAGTCCTCAGAAATGCTTCAGCCCAAAGCTCCTCCTCTTTGCTCTTCTCCTGGTCCTGGCCCTGTTCAGACTTTATGGGCAGAAGTGGGGAGTCAAGGCAGCTACTTGGAAGGAGATTGAATAGGAGACCTTCAAGGGGGAGATTTAAAATTTTCAGTCTTTTTAATTGTCACAGGCTGTTGATGGCTGCTTCGTGCTCCCTTGAGGACTGTGGGCATGAATCTAATGGGTTGTCCAGCTGGTCTGGTGATAGTGAAAGTCTGTTTTGTGTATATATATATTCAAAAGGGGAGGAAATTCTCTCTGTTCCCTGCCCCCAAGAGTGCTTGAGGTTCTGAGTGGGACATATGCTTTAGTTCCTGCTCTGTGTGGTTCCATATGTGGATGAAATTACGGATAGGTTTTATTTCAGTCATTCTGTACCCTGCAGCAGGGCAGCCGAGAGTAGTGGTGACAGTGGCCATTTGCTTCTTGCCCTCTCGAGGAGGTTTTTTCTTCTTTTTTCTAAGTGGGTCAGAGCCAACAAAATATTTGAGAAGCACGGTCTTAAGCATTAAGGTGCACACAGCATTTGTTCTCAGATCCCCGAGGTTATCTTCTGCTTTTGGTTTGGTAACAGGCCAAGGTTGGCTTTCTTCATATGTAAATGCATGGGCTTCAAGGTTTTTGATGTGTCTCCCACCGCCACCCCCACTCCCGCCCTGTGCAGGTTCAGGTGTGAATATGTGTGTGTGCAGGTGTGCGGGCCCACGCATACAGTGGTGAGAAAGAGTTCGGCGGGAGCTGTCTTTCCTTATTTATTTATTTTTCTCGAGACAGGGTCTCTCACTGAAGAAGCTGGACCTCATCAACTGGCTAGAGCTGGGATTGCAGGTGGGTACTGCCACGCCTGGCCTTCTGAGTGGGTGCTGGGGATCTGAACTCAGGTCCTCGCTGGTACAGCAAGCATTGTACCTAATGAGCCTTCTCCCTGTCTCCAGGTTCAAAGTTCTTAACTTTTGACCTGTCAGTCGACCGCAGATGAAAGATCCATTCTGTCCCCTTCTTTGAAAACAGATCATTAGATTTATACGTTTGTTCCATTGCATGTTCTTCTCTCTCTTTTCTCACTGAATCATCTAGAAGAAGGCTGAAAAAACTGCCATTTCACCTCCAAATACCGTGGTGTACATTTCCAAAAGTTGGGGCAGTTCTTCCCTATAGTCTAAGGAAAGTAATGTCCTATTCTGAACTCTCCAGCTGTCCCCAAGGATTTTTCTTATGGTTAATATTGACATTGCTTTTGATTTAGAATTGAGTCATTTGTGTGTGTGCTTCATATGACTATTTAATCTATCACACTCTCCCCAATTCATTTATTTATCTATTTTGTTCTGGGGCCCGGGGTCTCAGCATCCCAGTCTGGTCCTCCCTACTCCGCCCATAGTTTCCCTCCTAACACCGCATTTTTTAGAGACAGGGTCTGGCTATGTACCCCAGGCTGGCCTCAAGTTCATGATCCTGCTCTCTCCCTAGCTCCAGGGTTGCGGGTGTGGGCCACCTCAGAGGGTTTTCAGTTGCTTTCTAGTTGCTGACCCACTTTGAGGGTCTATTTAAAAAGAATGTGTAGACGTGAGAACAGCTTGTGAAGATGCTGGTCTCGGAAATCTCCTACCCTGTTGAGCCTTTCGCTTCGCACTCGGCGTTATCGTGTTGAGCTTAAAAGAATAGCATCTGATGTCGAGAAGCCTTTTATCAGAAAGAGCTTGCGCGTGCTTGAGGAGAGATCTTTGGGGAAACTCGCCGCAGATTTTAGCACAAGGCCGAGGGCATTGCTCAGTTTGCTGTGCAGGCATGGGACCTGAGTTCAAATCTCCAGCACCCAAGCGAAGCTGGGTGTGACTGTGCGTGCCTGGAACCCCGGTGCTGAGGGGCTGGAGACGGGGTAACTGGGACTTGCTGACTGCCAGTCTAGGTCCAGATTCAATGAGAGAGCCTGTCTCGAAGGAATAAGGCAGAGAATAACAGAGCAGAATCCCCAGTATCCATCTCTAGCTTCCCCACGGGTGATGCTGAGTGTACGCATGCAGAGGGACCACACATACATAATAAATCAAATACATTTTTAAGTATTTAGCACAGCTCATCTAATAATTGGTTTCACTATATTAAATTTGAGAGTTCTCATAGAGGTTAGCTGTTTTAGCTGTGAACATGGTGCGGTTCCCTGTATTTCTTTCATTTCCACTCTTGGAACTTGTGCCTCCTAATTATAGTTGGTAATGTTCCTGGCTTTTAATTTTTGAGACAGTTATCAGACAGAGTGGCCCCTCAGCCCCGCTGCACATCTGAGCATGCCTCTTATTGGGCTTGGGAAATCTTAGATCCCTCCTTTTCCAAATATCCCCTTCAGTGATAAAGTCTGTCTCCTTAGCTCCTCTCCCAGAGCAGGGTGTTGCCTGCGTCTCCACCATTCCCTGGTGCTGCTGCAGCCAACGCAGAGTGTGTAGAGGTGATGACGGTGACATCACGGGTGGCTGCTGCACTCAGGGCGCCACAGCGGCTTTGGATATCCGCCTAAGATGTGCATGAGATCCAGCCAGTCAGTAATTCTGGCTCACCAGCCCTCACTGCCCGCTGAGAGTCTGTGGGCAGTGGTGACTGTGGACGTGGGGGAGATGGGATACCTTCTTGCAGGTATACCTACTGTAGCTTACAACCCCTCACCAGAAGCACTAATGGATTCAGTGGATTATTATAAAAACAGAACATGAGGGTATAAGAGGGACGTGTTATGGGAGTGGTCTGGGGTAGTGGGAGGAGGTGGGGGCAGTTAACGTTGGGTATGATCAAGATGCCTTGTATGTATGTATGAAATCGTCAGAAAGTGTGTGTCTGTCTGTCTGTGTGTAAAATGCCTGAGACAAATTTCCAGTCTTCTTATTCCTAAGTGGAGAAGTCTCTGCCCTTTCTGATAATACAGCTGAGAAGCAAGCCACCTCCTAACTCCTTATGATAGCTCTGTGACCTGTGTCTCCTTTCAGACATTGAGCACCGCAGGTTAGGTTGGTCTCTTAAAAGGTTTTGTATGTAAATTGATACAGGGTGACTCCCTGTATCAGTGCCTTGCTTGTTTTGTTTAGCATATCTGTGAGGTCCATCTCTGAATAAATGTGATTTACTCAATTCTAACATCTGCACGGGGCTGAGGTTTTGTTCAGTGTAACATAGAACTGATGTCTTAACAAAGCTTTTCAGTCCATGATACATCCTTCCGTTTATTGTCTTTAATTTTTGCTAATGCTTTATAGGAATCTTTTATTAGGTTGTTTTAGGTCATTGTTATTTTTGTTGCTATTAAAATTTTCATTGCATTTTAATTGTTTGAGGGGGTATTAGGATTCAGGCATTATACTAGCCTGTCACCTGACAGGATGTACTCAGGGAGTACCCTGGCCAGCCCAGGGTCCTATAGGCCTGCTACGTTACTCTGTATGCACAAAAGGCCTCTTTTTAAGAGACAGGCTCAGCCCATTCCCACTCTTTGCTGCTGTTCTGAAGAGGTAGGCATGAGTCTGTCTGTCCTGTTCTGTGCGCCCCCCTCCTTCCCTTCCCCCTTTCCTTTCCCTTTCTTCAATATACTCCCCACTTAAGCTCTGTCTGCATGGCATATTTGTCTTTTGCCCTCCGTGGGGCCTCTTGGCTCCTTCCTGCCAAAATCCCTCTTGTGCATAAACATTACAGGTGGCACATGCCACAACATACATGTGGCCATCACGTGGCAACTTTTGGAAATTAGGTCTCTCCTATCAGATGGCTCTTGGATCAAATTGAGTTTTTTGAGCTTGTTGGCAGGTACTCACTGATCCTCTTCACTGGCCCTAAATGTACTTGACTTTTAATAAATTTATTCATTTTTATGTATGTTTTTGTAAGTGGGATTTTCTGTCCTGCCAGTCAGCTCCCAAATAACCACACAGAAACTTATTAAATTGAAAATGCTTGGCCAGTAGCTTATGCTTATTACTAGCTAGCTCTTACATCTTAAGTTAATTCATATTTCTTATGTATGTTTAACCACATGGCTCAGAACCTTTCCTCATATGGGATGCTCATCCTCTTGCTTCTCGAGATTCCACCCTTCTTCGTTCCTCCACTCTCCCTGTCTGCAGGTCCCAGCTAACCTCTCCCTGCCTAGGGATTGGCTGTTTAGCTCTTTATTAAACCAATGATAGCAACACATCTTCAGGGTGTACAGAAAGACTATTCCTGCATGTTTTGACTGCATGTATGTATGAGTACCATCCATTGGTGTCTTTGGAGGTCAGTAGAGGGTATTGGATCCCAGAAATTGGAGTTACAGAAGCTTGTGAACCACCATGTGGGTGCTGGAAATCAGACCCAAGTCCTCTGCAAGAGGACCATGTGCTCTTAACAAAGGAATCGCCTCTCTTCCTCTCCAGCCCTGTAAATATATTTTCTTATTTCATATTGCCTTGGTTACCAGTTGTAGATAGTTCTTTTTTATATGGACTTTGTAACAAATGACAATGCCAGATGAGCCTATTCATTTTTATTTTTTGTGAGAGTATTTATGTTTTCTTTGTACCCATCCAGCCCATCTGAAGAATGGCGGTTCAGTTTTTTCTGATCCCTCTGTGTGTATGGTTTTGGTTGTTTTCCTTTCCTCCATTGTTGAGGACCAGCTAGTTTGTGGATTGCTCCTGTGCCCCACATGAGGAGTTTTCTAGTCTGATAGGATAAAAAGCTATGGGGTTGAGTTGGATAGATAAACACAGTATCTAAATTTAAAATGGCATTATAGTGGGCTCTGAGACAGTGCTGTGCTTGGTAATATATGCCTAGATGTGGGCTTAATTAAATGTTTCTGTCTTAATTTTTTTTTTAATCTGTATTTGGGCCTATAGAGTTATGGTCAAATAGGAACCTGGAGAGGACTCAATGTTCTTGCCGCAGAGGTGGTTTAAGAGAGGACAGGACAGGATACAGGTCTTCTGATGTGTTGGCAGCTGTCTGAACAAGCAGAAGGCTTTGGCCAACTGGACTGTAGATGGGAGAATGAGACCTTGTAGGTGGAACATGCGAACAGAAGGCATGGATTGCAAAGCATGAAGACTGTAGGCGTGGGGAAGATTAGCAGCCAGTGGGAGTGAAGGAGGATCCCGGACATCTGTGTGGTAGAGGAGGGCAAGGTGTCTGTTCCTGGGTGGAGTGGGTGCCAGGTGTGCCCCGTCTGGAAAATGCATGGTAAACATGAGGCCACCGCCACCTGATTTGGCCAAAAGAATTTTTTATGCGTTTTCTGATTGGACTTTCTTTCCCATCTCTTAAGCTACTTTTTAAAACTGCCTCCCGGAAATAGGATCTTGCTTTGCAGCCCATGGTAACCTTGAGTTTATCTTGTAGCCTCTGAGTACAGGGACTTTAGCCACCTCCCACCATGCCTGCAATCCATGGCTGGCTTTCTTTACCATCTTTGTAGGTTTTTGTTTTGGAGACATGGTTTCCTATGGCCCTGGGCTGGTCTCAAAGCTGCTCTGAGGATGGCTTTGAACTCCTGCTCCTCCTGCTTCTACCTCCCAGGTTCTGGTACTACACACCTGAGCCACTATCCCCAGCTCCATCTACTCTTCTAACTAGACATTTTTTCTCTGATTACCTCTGGGAGACTATAATAAGATACCTAAGAACTGCTTGGACAGAAATCCTGGCAACATACTAGCTGAGAGACCGTAGCCAGCTCCTTTTTTCCCCCTCTATCTGTAAATGGCAAAAGTGCAAATAATGTTTCCATTAGGTTGGAAAGACTTTATGGAATAAAGTAAACCATGGCATCTGGCACGTAGGGAGTGCGAAGGGGGGCGGGTGTCTGCCTAGTTGCCTCTTTTGCGATCTGTCTCCTTTGTTCTTTTCCAGAATTATTGGTTCTTGTCCATTTTCCTTTGTTCGGGAGTACTTTTGGGAGTGGGGAGGTGGCTCAGCAGCTAAGAGCATTTGCTGACCAAGCATGAGGATCCTAAGTTCAAACTTCCAGCACCCAGGTCAAAAAACAAGTGTGACTGCGCGTGCCTATAACCTCAAATGCTGAGGGAATGGGGACAGGAGAGTGAAAGCCAGGTGTGACTATGGGTGTGCCTGGAACCCCAGTGTCGTGTATTGTGCAGTGGGGTGGGGCGGAGGTTAGAGACAGGAGAATTGCTGGGGCTTACTGCCTAGCTCTAGCCACTCTGACGATCCTGTCTCAGAGAACCTCAGAGAAATAAGATTGAGCAGGATACCTTAATGCCCTTCCTCCAGTCTCCACATGCGCGCGCACACACACGCGCGCGCGCGCACACACACACACACACACACACACACACACACTTTCAGCCTGGAATAATGTGATAACTTTTATTGTTTTAGGTGTGTGGGGGGGTTCGTGTCCTCTTTCTAATGGACAGAGTAGGTGATGGGAGTGTCTCCTGTTTCTGAGCATGCCATAGAAGGCTGATAGAGTGACAGCAGGGAGCTCTTGGTGTCCTCTACACACAGTAGAGCTAAGACGGGACAAGTTCTTCAAGTCCTATGGGCCTCAGGGGTCCTGTGTGTAGGGGATTGAAGGAAGTAGACTCAGGGAGGCCCCAGGCAGTCTCTCAACTGCTCTGTGAGCAGAACCTAAACCATCAAATCTCTAGTGCGTGTGTGCCACGAGGCCTTGCTGTTTCCCTCACGCTCACATGGTCAGCACTGGAGTGAAATCTCCCGAGAGTGAAGGCGGTACCATCCTAGAGGCAGCTCACTTTGTGGGTCCATCTCCCATTGAGCGCCAAGGTTTCTAATTAGAGATGTTTATCAGCTCAAATAGCCTACACTTTGAACATTGCAGACTTCTGGGAAGTTCATGACCCTTCCATCTAATCCAGTTCCATCCTTTACAGCTAGACATGTCTGGCATCCGTTAGTAAGTCCACTTTGAAGAGGCGAGCGCTGAATGTTTTCAAAGCGCTGAATAACATTATGCAATTTTATATGGCTCTATTAGAGTTCTGTGTCATTTCCCTCACTCTCAAAGTAGCTTTGCATAGGCAGAAGTTTTAGTCCCGCTAGCCAGCTCCCAAATAACCACACTTATTATTGATTATAAAAGCTTAGGCTGGGCGGTGGTGGCACACACCTTTAATTCCAGCACTCGGGAGGCAGAGGCAGGTGGATCTCTGTGAGTTCGAGACCAGCCTGGTCTACAAGAGCTAGCTCCAGGCCAGGCTCCAAAGCTACAGAGAAACCCTGTCTCGAAGAAAACAAAACAAAACAAAAGCTTGTCCTATAGCTTAGGCTTGTTTCTAACTAACTCTTATAACTTAACCCATTTCTATTAACTTACTTTCTACCTCGTGGCTTTATTACCTCATCTCCAATAGTGCTTGCTCTGCATCTCATAGTGTCTCCTGGAGACTCCGCCCTTCTTCCCAGTATCCTTTCTGCCCAAGAAATCTACCTAGCTACTGGCCGGTTAGCTTTTTATTAAACCAGTCCGAGTGACATGTCTTCTTAGTGTACAGAAAGGTTATTCTACAGTGATATTCAGATGAAAAAACACGAAGCTTAGAACATTCGTCCTCTTTGGAACTCCTGACTTAAGTTCCCCCCCCACACACACTGGCACCTGCTACAAGTAGGCTCTGCTCACAGCCCTCATCCAACAGAACTTGAGGAATTGGGCCCTCTCATTGCTGTCAGGCCTCCCTAGCTCTGCTGTCAACATGGGTTTGTGAAACATGACTTGTTTTTTTGCCATGCCTTTTCTCTCAAGATGATTGATATGAGGGGAGGGGGTAGTTATGGCTAAATCATAGCTAGAATTAATGAGTAAATGTGGACCCTGCCTTCAGCATTAAAAGTGGTTGGTGAGGCCGGGCAGTGGTGGCGCATGCCTTTAATCCCAGCACTCGGGAGGCAGAGGCAGGCAGCCTGGTCTACAAGAGCCAGTTCCAGGACAGGCTCCAAAGCTACAGAAAAACCCTGTCTCGAAAAACCAAAAAAAAAAAAGTGATTGGTGATAGAGTCAATTTATAGATAATCGTGAAGGGGAGATAGTTTGGGGGGGGTTGTTTGTTTGTTTGTCTGTTTGTTTTGAGAGGCTTTACCCTGTAAACAGCCTGGCCACAAACTTCGGATCCTCCCCCTCCTGAGTACTGGGATGGTAGGAGCATAGCACCGTGCTCACAGCAATTCTGAATTTCCTGATTGCTCTCTTTCTGGTAGGAAACGTGAGATTCCACTCCTTGAGAGCCTGGTGGAGGGAGACGTTGACTGAGGTGGAGCCAGCAAGCAGCATTAGATTGCCTTTTGAAATGGCTTGTGAATTTTATGACATTATAATGAAGTTTTCTCTCTGGGAAGCTTTGGTTTGCAGTCTAGAGTTTGCCTTGTCAGGAGAAGTGGTAATTTTAAAATATTTAAAATTTTTAACTATTTTAATAGAATATTTTAGTCAATAAAATAAAACATTTTTAACTTTAAAGTATTGTAAAAATGAAGATATTTCTAAAGCTTGAAATGAGGACATTTAACATTGCCACAATCATTTCTAAATTTAGGTAAAACTGATTATAAATGACAATTTTAGACAAAGTTAGACTTTGAAGGCTACACATAATTTTTCTTTAAATTGGAGTATTGAGACTGTTCCAGTTATTATTTTTTTAACCAGAAATTTTGACAGCAGGAAAGTAATAAGAAAAAGAAAAGAGGCTGTGACTGAGGGGCCATCCTGATGGCCGCCAAAGTTTCTCATTTATTAACAAAACACAAACAGAGAAGCCTAGCTGCTTTTTGTGGGGGGGGGTCTTGAAAATATTTGATAGCAATTGACTCTTGACTACCATGATGTCACCATCAGAAACCCATGAGAGAGACTCTAATATTAGATGTCTAAATATAATCCGCAAGTTCTCAACTTATTTCATGGATTCGGGAAAACACAGTTGGTATTATGTAAGAAAGGAATTATGAAAATCCGTCTTCTCCAGTCTGTTGGCAAGACAGCCTTTTCTTGTCTTTATATGTGTGGGGGGGAGTGTACACACATGTATGGGGGTCAGTGGGAGTGCACACACGTGTGGGTGTGGGTGCTAATGCATGTGTGTGCCATTGCATATTCAGTGGCGTTTGTGTGGAGATTGGAGAACAAATGTCAGAAGCTGCTTCTCTGTCCGCCATGTGTTCTGGGGGTCAGATTCAGGTTGTCGAAATTGACCTTATGAGAGATACCGATTGTCTCGGTCTCGGTAGAAAGAAAAGGATAATTATACATAGTATAATCACTAGAACTTAGCCAGACTCCTGAAAGTATTTTAGGAGCAAACATTGAGTCAAGGAAGATTTTGGTGGATCACCAGAACGCTTACTGTGGGTTAGCCTCCTGATGGGGTGGTTAAGTAGTCCTCTGAGAAGCGTGACCTCATACACCCAGCAGCAGGTAGCTAGGCGGGCAGTAGTCATTTAAATCCTTGTTGGAAGGAACAGCCCTTGTGGTACAGTATCTTTGTTAGGGTTCGTCCTGCTGGGGGGGGGGGGGCACTCTGAAGTAGTTTAGCAGCTAGGTAAGACAGAAAGGGCAAACTTAGCTTTCTGTACTCAGGAGTGTGGAGCCTCTGTGGATAATTCACCTTCAGTTTGAAAAGTCTCATTTCTTTGCCCTCTCAGAATCCATGTGGAATCTGTGGTGGGCTTCCAAACACAGCTCCAGCCACTTGTACTTGCTTTGTGAATTCAGAAGAAGCCATTTGCATTGTCTTAGTCCTTTTTCTGTTGCTGTTAACAGAATAACCCAGACTGGGTAATTTATTAAGACTACATAATTATGTATGTGTAACTATGTATATGTGTATCTCTAGTTTATTTTGGTTATTGGTTTTGGAAATTGAGAAGTATTTGGTGAAGCCTTCGTGCTAAGCCGAGGGAAAGGGAAGTAGATGGGAAGAGACAAAACCAAGAAGCTAGCTAGGTGCACTGAAGGGTGACCTTGTGGTTGCTCATTCAACCCCTGGAGAACGTTCTTCATTCATTGCTCCTTCCACGTGGAGCTCTTGCGATTGGACCCCTCCGTTCATTGCCATTACATGGGGAGACAGTCTGAGTTTTAGGGGGGGACAAAACAAGCCCAAACCATCACTGGGTACCACGTTCTGAGGCACTGTTATAGAGATGGGCCCTTCCTGATTGGTTGCTGGGAAAGGCTGGGAGCAGGCAGATGCAGTGAGCAGAGTCCTCCACAGACTCTGTGTTGTTAGTCTTTCCCTGGAGGACCGCTTAGTTACTGTATTCCTTTAATTCCCCTAAACCTGAATGCTTCCTATTCAGAACTAATATTTAGAATTACTTGAAAAAGACTTCAAAAAATCCTTTAATTTGAAAAGATGGTTCTGAATAAGAAATATATTGTAGCCAGATGGTGGCGGCGGCATATGCTTTTAATCTGAGCACTCAGGAGGCAGAGGCAGGCAGATCTCTGAGCTCAAGGCTAGCCTGGCCTATAGAGTGGGACAGAACAGCCAGGGCTACACAGAGAAACCCTGTCTCAGAGAAAGAAAAGAAGGAAGAAATGTATTACCACAGCCATTTGAAGCCTTTGAGAATGGATTCTTTGGAGAAGTCTCACTGAGCAACCCTGGCTAGCCTAAGTGCTGGGTGAAAGGGCGCTCACAGCTTGCTTCTTTTCAAACAAAAGGTTGCTCCCAGGTGTGGCCGTTGTCCTTGACCTTGAGTTCCAGGTGCTGGCCTGACTCAGAAGGGGTCCTGTATTGACTGCTGTCCTCTTTCTCCCTCCCTGGCTCCTTTTGTGTTTTCAGTGGTGCTTCACGCTCCACCTCCCACCAAGATCAAGCGGGAGCTGCATAGCCCCTCCTCTGAGTTGTCATCCTGTAGCCACGAGCAGGCTCTTGGTGCTAACTATGGAGAAAAGTGCCTCTACAACTATTGGTAAGTGGAGGTGAGGGAAGGGTGGGGCGGGCGGGGCGGGGAGTGCTGCTCGGGGAGGCTTTGTGAGCAGAGCTCTAGGTGTTGTCTAGCTCGCCTGGGGCAGAGCACGCCTGCCTTGCAGGTAATCTAGGTGTAGCCCGTCCATATTACGTGCTATCCACGATAGGCAAAACTTTCATTAAAACCCTGTAGCTCCACAGGGAACCAAGACCAGCTAGGGAAAGAGCCTGGGATCCTGGGCCATTTGATCTGTGAGTCAGGTAATCTACACTTCTTCCTGTCTGTCATATGTTAATGTGAACTTTAAGCACCAAGGAAATAATCTTCAAATCAGAATAAACAAAAAAGCCCCCACGCTTGTGCCCTTTACTTAAGAATATCCAGGCCCTAGGAATGAGGCTTTAATTTTAATCGTTCTTTGCACTCAGAAGGTAAACACAGATCTGCCTGGAACCCGAGAAGGCTTGTTTAATTCAAGTGCTGTTACCTTCCACAAAGATTTTGACCAGTTCCGAGGAACCCTGGGTTATTTTGGAGAGGGGACTGGAGAAGGCCCCTAAGTTCCCAGCCTCACCCATCCACCCCTGCACACGCAGACACAGAGAATTCTTTTAGAAGGAGGGAGAAAAGGAAACCGGAAGCAGAGGCTAAAATTATCTTTGAGAAAAATCACTAGAAGTGTTAAAGGCGTCCTTTGACGCAGAGCGCTTGTCACATTTCAGAGGTACAAATATTCCCCCAGGGCTGGAGCGATTTAACTATGTTAATGATGTCACTTCCTGGCAACAATGGGCTGCAAACTGGTGTTCTGCTGGACCTGGTTACCATGCAAATGCTTGACTGCAGCTCAATGGATCCTTCTCTCTTTCTTTTTACAGTGCCTACGATAGGAAGCCTCCCTCTGGGTTCAAGCCATTAACCCCTCCTACCACTCCTCTGTCACCCACCCAGCAGAGTTCCCTATTTCCCCCACCTCAGGCAACCCTGCCCACCTCAGCTCTTGCCCCTGGAGCTGGCCCAGTTCAAGGGGTGGGTCCTGCCCCTCACTCACTTCCAGAACCTGGGTCACAGCAGCAAACGTTCGTGGTCCCCCGGCCACCACATCAGCCCCTGCAAATGCCAAAGATGATGCCGGAAAGCCAGTATGCATCAGAACAGAGGTGGGTACTGCTCTGGGCTGTCCTTGGTTCCTTCTCCCGGGAGTTCCTCTGCTCATCAGGAGAGAAGCAGTTAGCCCTGGTGGCCAGTTACCTGTACAGTGACCGCTCCACTGAGGCCACAGTGAAGTAAGACTGCCGGTCCACAGTAGGTGTGGGCTGGTTATGGACCACCGTGTTCCAGAGGTACTCAGATGGTTTATAGGGTCACAGCAGCGTCCTTTGGAAGCTCATCCACCCGCCTCCAGCCGCAAAGGAGGATGGCTTGCCCTGGGTACACAGTCACGTGACCGCTACCCCCAAGTTTCAGACTGAGCTGAACCTCTCAGTTAATGCTACTCTTAACTGCAGTATTATCATTCTGTTTGCATCCTGGGGAAATTCTGAGTTCTAGGAGGCATTATTTATTATTCCTCATTTTTTAGCTTATTTCTGCAATCAACGGTTAGTGATAATATCTGCTTTTAGGGTACAAATTTCCTGGTTTCCTCCTAGGTAGTTTTATGTTTGCGTTGGAGGAAATTGTCTCTAGAGTCCTTCATTTGTCAAATGTAGAGAGGGGAGCCTGGCTTTCTGAGTTCTTTGTCTGTGGCAGTGATTCTTGGCCTTCCTAACGCTGTGACCCTTTAATACAGTTCCTCATGTCGTGGTGACCCCCAAACATAAGATGATTTTTGTTGCTACTTCATAACTGTAATTGTGTTATTGTTATAAATCGTAATGTAAATATCTGATATGCAGCCCCCGTGAAAGGGTCATATGACCCCCCCCCAGGGGTTGTGACCCACAGGTTGAGAGCTGCCGCTCTGTGGGATCTAGGAATTTGGCTGGTTATAGACTAATGCCTGTCAGACATTTTTACCTGTGTTGGATAACGGGGTAACTCAATCATGACAAGTGAGTGGAGTGGCGTTACCAAGGACTGCGAGGTGGAGAGCACTGTTCATGTCTGTCACACCACGTGTTGAGTCAGGGACACAGAGAAAGGAGGGTGTGGGTGGTTCGGCCCAGTGTCTGTCCAGAGGTTACTCAGTTGGTAACCTTAGCCCTGCCCCCACTGACTCTGACCTAGGTGATAGAGGTGGTTGATGGTCATTCCCATGGTCAAGCCAAGAGCCCCAATGAGCATTTGTGCTGTATGGTCCCCCGGGATGATCACCAAGCAGGGATAGGGTGAGACTTGCGATAGGGCAGACATGCTGGTTCCTGAACTTCCGCTGCCTCAGAAGCCCATCTGAGAGAGCAGCCGCCACCAGACCTTGGCAGTTGTCATATATTCGTAACCTCGTTCTTTTTCAAGAGAGTTTTTATGGAAAATGGATTTTTAGGTCAAAAGTAGTTGTACGTTTCCATTTTTATTTTACTGGTTTGGATGTTGTGTTTTTAAATGGCATCTCACTGATTCCCAATGCAGGAGTTACTAATGGGGTGGGGGTGGGGATTGTAGTGATTCTGTCCGGTGTTAGAAATGCCTAGCAAATGTGGGCAAAGGGAAGTTGCCTTGTTAAATCTGTTTGGCTCTCACTTTCCTCCCAGCCCTTGTTTCTTACCCTGAGCAGCATGAAAGCCTGTATGAACTGATCGCAGAGCTGAGGGAGAGCTCTCTCTCTGGAGTCTCTGTTGTCACAATGGCCGACTGAGAAGCCCAAGTATCAGTTGTAGAGTAGACTAGTCTCCTGGCTGCCCACCCTCCAGAAACAAGAAGGTTTGACTCCCTGGGACTTGTGACTGCCTGCCCTCGGGTCCAGAGGGAAAGCACAGAGGTATTTCTTTTCCACGATGACTCTGGTGTGAAGTGGCCTATCTGTCCTGAACTTCCTGCTGTTTACCCTTGGCCTGTAGTGATGATGGTCCTAAAACTACAAGACCTCATGGAGGTGACAGAGACGCGAGGAAACTGGGGTGAAAGGTGAAGTAGTGTGGAAGCTTCTACAGCAACGAAATGAGAGCTGTGCTCTCCCGAGCTCCGGCCTCCCCCAGAGCGGTGCAGTCTCAGGCTGAGTGCACACTGGAGGCTCTAGGAATGAGGAGGTGGAGGGAAAATGCAGATTCTTGCAGGGAGGGGTGGCTCAGTCTGAAAGTGCTTGCTGAGGCAAAAGCACAACCACCGAGTTGGATTCTCAGACCCCATGTGAAAAAGCCAGGGATGCTGGTCCCTGCTTGTAATCCTCCTGCTAGGGACAAGCAGATCCCTGGGGCGTGCTAGCCAGCCTGTGTAGCCTGCTTGGTGAGGTCCAGGTCCAGTCAGATACCCTGCTGGGGGTGGGGGAGGGGGCGGAATAGAACCTGAGGGATGACCCTGAAGTTGGCCTTCTGTTTCCCCACTACCACCACCTTGTACGTGCGTCCGTGCACGCGCGCAGGTACACACAGAAGCAGATTCCTTGTTCTTCCACCCTGGGACTGCGTTGGCAGATCTTGGCCATGACTTTCATGTCACTATAACACTTTGATATAACATGAAGAACGCGCTCTCCTACCTCAGCCGGGCACGCCTTTGTTAAAAGTAGTCTTTTTGTATGCTAAAGCGAACACAGCTCTGTTGTTGCTGCTGCTGCTGCTGCTGCTGCTGCTGCTGCTGCTGCTGCTGTTTAATTTTACATCAGCACAGTAAAACATGAAATGCCATTTGCCTTGTTTTTCTGATTGTTTTTGAGTTGCAAGGACCCCCACTAACAGCTGAGTGACCTCAGTGAGACCATTTTATCCCTGAACTTTGTTCCTCTCGTAAATGGCTGTGTCTTTGGAGTCCCTGCGTTATCTAGTCTCAGTCCATAGGCCAAGGTGTGTTTGTTTTGTTCGTGATGCACCTGGTCTGTCCAGGTGACGAGTCTGTGTCCTCTTCCATAAACAGCTTCCTAATTGCCCCCCAGTATGTTTGCTGAGAGTCTTGGTCATTTGCATTGGTCGTGCTCTGAACAGCTAAAACACAATATAGTCAAATTATGTTCTTAATGCTCCGTATGATCTGCCTATAGAGTTCTTCACAATGCAGTTTATTTTTAGAAGATAAATACCGTATTTGCAAGCTGTGATTTATATTGGTGGTTCCTTCCACGTGGCGTGGGAGGGAATCTTTGTGTATTTGGCAAGCTCCAGCAGATTTCCATCTTCTGCTCCTTGAAGCTGTGTTTGTCCTTCAGCCAGATCAGTCTTGATGGTCACAAGTGCTGAGAGCATAGCGCTGTTTTCTACCCACAGCGTGGCTGCGTGTGTTTTCTTCTGTCTTTCCTCGTATCCTATCTCACTGTAGCTCCACTTGAAGAAGCTTCACAGTGTAGCTGCAGAGGCTTCACCGAAAACATTGCTCCCTCTAAGAATCTTGAAATGCCATGCGGTCTCCCACACTTGACATCAGGAAAAGCAGAAACTCAAGACAAAACTTAAGAAAATGTTCCTGAGGTGGGGGAAGAAAAACAAAAGCAAAAGTGCTTTTGAGTAGCGTGAAAGAGCATCCATACTGTGGGGCTAGGGTGTTCATTCTCTATCTGTAGAGCCTAGGCTCCAGGAGGTCAGCCATGTTGATTCATTCAGTACAGCCATGTTGGTTCATCACAGCCATGTGGGTCAGCACAGCCATGTTGATTGATTCAGCACAGCCATGTTGTCAGTACAGCCATGTGGGTCAGCACAGCCATGTGGGTCAGTACAGCCATGTTGGTCAGTACAGCCATGTGGGTCAGCACAGCCATGTTGTCAGTACAGCCATGTTGGTCAGCACCTTTTGGAAGAGGACCGTCCCAGCCTGCTGAGAACAGTGTCCTGCTGTGGGAACTGTTTAATCCAGGCCTAAAGCCTGGGTTGAGCTGTTTTCTCAAACCTGACTTCCTCTTGGAGTCCATCCCTACAGCCTGCCCTTCACCTTGCCCTTCAGATCTTGTGTAGTCACAGGAGAGGTTGTCTAGAGTCAGGCATGTGACCCGGCCTGGGGTGTAGACCACAGTATCCTCACCACAGGGCTGCCTAACAGCTTGCTCACTTCGGGGACTGAAACCGAGTGTCTTGGATTCTTTTGTTTTGTTTTGAGACAGGGTTTCTCTGTGTATGTAGCCCTGGCTGTCCTGCAACTCACAGAGATTCACCTGCCTCTGAAGTACTGGGATCAAAGGCATAGTTCTATTTTGTTGTGTTTCCTGAATTGTTAATGAAACCTTCATTGACAAACTGAAGACCTTTCTTCTGGCAGCTGAAGGAGAGGGTGTTCTGACTTCCAAAGCTGGTTTCCAGCATTTCGCTGCTTACTTTCTTTTTGTTGTTGTTCCCTTTGTCAAGCTAAAGGAAACTTCCTTCCACCCCTCAGGAAAAGTTAATGGAATCAGTGTTGAAATTTGTCAATGCCTTTAATAATGTACATTGCACTGATTTATATGAAACCACCCTTGCATTATGTGGCAAACCCAGTTGATCTCTTTTTACGTTTGTATTTTGGAGCTTGTGTGGCGCAGCACGTGTACGGAGGTCAGAGGCCAACTTGGGAAAGTCCCCTGGCTCCTTCCACTTTAGGTTTTAAGGGATAGCTCAAGTTGTTGGGCTTGGTACAAGCTCCTTGCAGGCTGAGCCCTCCCTGCTCTGTAGTCAGTCATATGCAGTTGCTGAACTTGGCTTCCCGTGTGTTTAGGGCCTCTGCCTCTAATTTGTGATTGAGAATAAGGTGGTTTTTCATTCTCGCAGGGGCCTTGTTAGGCTTAGCACTGGAGCTGTGCTCATCAAATGAGTTAGAAGATGCCTTTATGTTTGGACTATTTCATGTAGAATCTGAATGATTATTTGAAGTTGTTTCAAGATTTACTGGTAAACTTATTCTTGGCATTCTTGTTGTGGCTAGCACTTAAATTTTTTTTTTTTATCTTTTAGAGTTTTGCTTTAAATGTCTATGTAGTTTAATCTGTTAAGTGTTTTCTGACCAACAAACCTCTCCACCGACTCAGTAATCCAACAAACTAAAAGATGTCCAGGTTTAATGGATACAAACACTCCGGAGTGGCCCCCCAGGAAAACATGGAGGCAGGGGAAGAGGGGGAACCGGATTGACAGACCACCGGAGAGGGAAAGGGGGAGACCACGTGCTCATTCTTTGGGGGGGGGCTGCTTAAATAGCCTGTGGGAGTGGTCTTGACCCTCTCTGGGGAGGGGTCATTGTTTGGCAGCTTTTTTGGGGGTGGAGTTTGGACTGAGGCAACTCCCAGGAAAAAGGGCTTTGACAGGGAACTTTCCACCCCACATTCCAAAATGGATGCCAGGAGCTGGGGTGAAGCCCCCAGCTAAACATAATCTAATAAAAACTTAAAGATATTTGCCCATTTATGTGTTTTAAAATTAATTAGCACAGAGTTGTCCATAATATCTTTTAAAAATTGGATTTTCTGTCATTTTGACTTGGAATTTTTGACGCCTTGACAGACCCTGCTGGCTTCTCAACAGAAACATCTAGCCTCACGAGTCAAGTACCGTCTGTCTGTCTTAGTTTCTTTCTGGTGTCTGTTCTGTCTTCTGTAAATGAGTCCGCAGTTACACGGCTGCCTCAGCCCTAATTCTTTTCCACTAACCCTCCTTTAGATACGTTGCCTTAGTTGTGGAGGTTTGTCGTTTAAGGGTTTGCTGTCACAGCTTTTAACTTTAAACCTTGTACAACTTTATTCTTAGCTCCTAAAGCTGCATTCCTCTGGTGCGTTGGCCAGTGTGGTTTGTATTTAGATGTCACTAATAGGGTGTTGAAAGCGGTTGCAGGAACTTGCCCAGGACCTGAGTGCAGGTCCCACATCAATTGCCTGCAACTTCAACTCCGGGGGATCTGATGCCCTCCTACGGCCTTCAAGGGCACAGACACGCACATAAAAATATTAAAATACATCTTTAAAAGACAAAAACTGAAGCCGGGTAGTGGTGGCACACACTTTTAATCTCAGGAGGCAGAGGCAGAAGGATCTGTGTGAGTTCGAGGCCAGCCCGGTCTACAAGACCTAGTTACACCACAGACTCCAAAACTATAGAGAAACTCTGTCTCGGCGCGGGGGGTGGGGGGCACACAACAGCAACAAAAACTTGTAGGCCTGTAGCTCTGGAGTTATGCAGACTGAGAGGCCTGGAGTTGAACCCCCATCCTGCTACTTGGGTGATTCCAGCAGTGTTTCCCCTGTGCTGTGACCCCCACAGGCTCTGTTCTGGTGCCTGGCTGATTTTACTTGCCCCCCCCTTTTCAGATTTAGGGGATGGGGAGTGATTGTGGAACCCCAAAGCCAATAGAGTCAGACCTCTCCTTCCACCGTGTGGGTCCCGGGGAACAAACTCAGATGGTCAGGCTCGGGAGATGTCTTTATTGCTGAGATAACCGTCTCGCTGGCTTTTAAATTTTTTAAATGTCGCTTTGGAGCCCGCAAGATGTCACAACAGGTAAATGTCTGCTACACAGCTTGACAACCCAAGCCTGGATCCCTGGAACCTACATGAAAGAAAGGTGGGAGGAGAGAAGTAGGTCCTGATATTTGACCTCTGCCCTCTGCTGCCATGAGCCTACCCAATCATACACACCCACGTAATAACAAATAATTTTTAAAAATATGACATTACTATAAATACACTTCTAACAAAAGGATTCTTTCCTACAGTATGGATACCACAAACGTACAGACTTCAGTTGCTGTATTTTTACAGCTTTTGCATTGGAGTTATGCCTGGGTGTGGGGACTCTTGCCCCTGCAGCTCGCCAAATCTGCCTCACTTTTCTTCTCAGATGGGCATAAATGAGTCACTCAAAATTAAAACCCAACATTCTGTCCCTCAAAAGGGGATATGGTGGACAATTCATGGGCCTTACTTTGATCGGTGTGTGTGGCCATCCCCTGACCTTATGAGGCCTTGGTATTTGCATAGCTTGGAGTGCGTAGATTTTGGCTGGGAGTCTGAAGGTCTCATGTATTGAGAACTTAGTGTGCTCTGCCCAATAACATGCATTATCTTATGTGATCTTTACAACAGATCTTTGGGGCAGGTGTCCTGGTCATCCTTATTCCGCTGGTGAGAAGAAAATGAAGGCTCAGAGCAGTTACGTAACTTGCCTTAGTCACGCGGGGAGCCAGTGGTAGAGACTGGCTTTCAGCGCAGCTTGTGACCTCACTGCCAGGCTCTCGCTTGCCTCTGCTGCTTCTCTGTTTTCCATCATGTTCTCTTAGCCATTACCAGTGAGATTTAAGCGTGTGGCGCAGTTCTTGTGGAACCTTACCCATCGTCTCTGGGTGACGTGACCTCTGAACCGCCCGCGTTTCACCTGCCAGGCATAGACACTCGGTGCCCTGCACTGAAGCTGTACTTTTCCTCTTGCTTCTCTTGCCATTGTGTTTATTCTGTGTGCTGGCAGCTGAGACCAAAAAGGAAATGCAGAAAGAGAACCTAACAGTTTTCATAACGTAAACCAAATGTTGGTGGTGTGGGCGTGCTCTTGAGAGGGAAGGCGCTATATAAATCTGACAAATAAATAAATAATTTGGCCTTTAAATAAACTGGCACTCAGAAGCCTTGCGCCAGAGTCTGTCCCTTTGCTCACCCAGTGTGCCCCCCGTGAGCCACACTGGGGTCACGGGTGGGGTGGGAAGAGGAGAGGCTGGTGTGATTGGGCTGCTCTCCTTTGGGGATGATCTCAGCAGCATCTTGGTCGGGACTGTTTTATGTGGACCACACGTTCTTGGATGCTTCAGAAAGATCGCTGGGGTGGGGGGGGGGGGTGAGGTTCAGATGAAGGCCAGTGAGTAAAGTTCACAGGATGTGTTTGGAGGATGAGTACTGAATTACTTTATTAATCTCTGAGAATAGCAGTTACAGCTGCAAGCTCCGAGCCAATCTTTTTTCAGATATGTTGGTCTCGTGACCTGCCCCAGGCTTCCTTTTCCACCCCCCTTCTGGAAACACGCATTGCGGAGCAGTGCTGGTGAAAGACTGCCCTGTCTTTGAGTTCTATCCAGGCCTTGGCTTCGTAAATCCTAGAACTCAGCTGGGGGGAGGGAACAGTTGCTGAATAGGGCCCATGGAAGCATCCTCTCCTAAGGAGGCCATTCCAGGCCAGCTCTAGAGTTACATTCTGGAAGGCGAGAAGGTGAGGATAAGCGGAAGCAGGACCGTTGGTCCCGCCAGCTGCCAAGGCTCTGGTTACAGACCTGAGTGGTGTGGGCCATCTTGGAGCCATCAGACAACTGACTTGTGGCGGTCACCTCTGAAGGAGCAGGAGAAGAGAAACCGGGAGGGGCTGTTCCTGCTGCTGTTCTTCCAAGTGACAAAGGGTTTGGACAGCTAATAAGAATAAAGCCTCTGTGTGAGGGTGTCAGATCTTGGGGTTAGAGACAGTTGTTAGCTGCCCTCACACAGACGTACACGTAGGCAAAATACCAGTGCAAATTAAATAAAAGTAAAATAAATTACATAAAGAAAGAATAAAGCCTCTGCAATATCTTTGTGTTGTTTTGAAAGACCCCAGTTCAGGTTTTGAGCTGCTGACTGAGGCTGTATTTGAAATGTCTGCCCAAGCGTGAGTTGCATGCATATGTGTGCTCACTTGGAGACTCTTAAATGACAGGAACTTTAGAACTCGGGTTTCTGCTGAAATAGTGTACCCGTGCCCATTGAACCTCACAGTGGTGGGGTGTTGAGAGTGTTGGCTTTTCTGTCTGGGAAGGCAGAAGAACATACATGTGTAAGTTGCTCAGGGATCACATTCTAACGTGGTGGTTTTTATGGGGCTGCTTGCAGGCGGGGTTAGTAGGAACTCACCCAAGAGCAGTCCCGTGCTGTGCGCTGATCTTGCTGATCTCGGGGCTTTATCTGTGCCCAGATCTCTAAGGTTAAGGGTTTAAGTCTTGATGCTCTAGAAATCTGTTAGCCACCTGTTGACACAGATTGATTCCAATCTAAGTCCAGTTGTTTGATTACATCTATTAACAAGAACCATGTCTTTTGTTTTCTTAATCTTAGCAATTCTGACTGGGGTAAGATGGAATCTTAAAATAGTTTAGTTTAGCTTGCCTTTCTCTGATGGCTGAGGGTGGCCAACATTTTAAAATGTCTTTCTTAGCACGTGTTCTTTTTCTAGCCCATGATTTAATGGGATCTTTTGTTTTCTTGGTGTTTACCTTTAGTGTTTAGTTCTTTGTATATTCTAGATACTAATCCTTTGTCAGCGGTAACCTAGCAAAGACGACCCCCCCCCCATTTGATGGCCTCTTCCATCATTAACAGCTTCCTGCAATACAGAAATTTGAATTTCGTGGAGTCCTGATTGACTGATGGTTTTGGCTCCTATTTAGGAAGTCCCTACCTAAGGCTGTATCCTGAAGTGTACTCCCTACTTTTTTCTTGTAGAAGTTTCAGAGTTTTGGGTCTGACGTTGAGATCCATTTGAAGTTGACTTGTGTGCAGGGTGAGTGGCAAGGATGAAGCTTCATTCTCCATGTAGCTGCCTAGTTTGACCAGCACCGCTTTGTCTGTTGAAGACAACAGGAACAAGAACTTAGTTTTGGGTTCATGATGTCAGCTTCTATTCTAGTGGCATGCTGTTTCTGCTTATGGTGTGTCTGACTTGAAATCAGCGGTGATGATAGCTCCCACAGTGTTTGCGTTGTTTAGGATTGTTTTGGCCGTTTGGGTTTTTATTCCCTATGAATTCTAAGATTTTTTTCAATATCTGAAAATTTTTGAGTTGGAATTTTGATGGGGATTGCTTTGAATCTTTAGATTGCTTTTGCTAGGATGGCCATTTTCACGATATTAACCCTACCAATCCATGTGCTTGGGAGGTCTCTCCATCTTCTGGTAACTTCTTTAGTTTCTTTCTTCAGAATTTTAAATTTTTCATTGTATAGGTCTTTCACTTCCTTGGTTAGTCTGATCCCAAGGTAATTTATGTTTTTAGTCAAAAAAAAAATGTTTATTATATTTATTTATTGCTGTGTAAGTGTATACACCACACAGCATGTGTGTGGTCAGAGAACAGTTTATAGGAATCAGTTCTCTTCTTGTACCATGTGGGTCTTGGACCAAATCCTTGTGGCAAGTGTCTTTCCCATTGAAACATCTCACTAGACAACTTCATCTTTTTTCTCCTTCTTTCTTCTCCTCTTCTCTCCTCCCCTCCCCTCCCCCTTTCCTCCGTGTACAGGATAGAGGCCAGAAGAGGGTATCCAGTCTTTTGGAGCTGGAGTAGAAGCAGTTGAGGATTGCCCAGTAGGGTTCAGAAACTGGTTGGAGTCCTTTGGAATAGGAGCGAGTGCTCCAAGCCCTCTCTCTGGCCCCCTTTTATGATCGCTAATAAACTTTTTATTTATGGCCTTTACTATTTCATGACTGATTTTCCCGTCTGCCTCACGCACTCAGTGACTTACCCACTCTTCTGCTGTAAAGAGACGCCATGACCAAGGCAACTCTTAACAAAGTGAGGTGTTTAATTGGGGCTTGCTTACAGTGTCAGAGTTTATTATCATCTTGGCTGGGAGCATGGCGGCAGGCAAGCAGGGTGCTGGCAGAGGAGTGGAGAGCTTCATCCTGATCTATGGGAAAGAAACTCTGGGCTTAGCTGGGCTTTGGAGACCTCAGAGCCCACCCCCAGTGATACACACTTCCAGCAAGGCCTCACCTCCTGATCCTCTCAAGCCTTCAAGTACTGCCACTCCCTAGTGACTAAGCATTCAAATAAATGAGCCTGTGGGGGCCATTCTCATTCAAACCACCATGCTGAGATGCTGATCCTCAGTTAGCTTTTGAAAGATATGGTGATACTCACCTGTAATCCTAGCATTCAGAAGGCTGGGGCTGGAGGGGCTGGAATCATCCTGAGACTCAGGCAAACAAACAGGTAAAAAAAAAAAAAAAGTAAGAGCCCTGTCAACATTGCTATGTTCCCAGTTTTACTCTTGATTTTGTTTCTGGCATTTTCTGGCTATCACAGGTGACTTTTTTCACTTCCCACTTTGTGTTTTACTTTTGATTTCATGTCCATGTTTATCTTGATGGTTTCTGAAGTTAGCATAACTTCTCTCACCCCGGCTTGTGTAAGTCCTCATATATATTTACTTCATAATAGGAAATCTTTTAGCTGTACGATGCTTTAGACTGTAGTATAAAATGGAACTTAACTTTCCTTACAAATTTGAAATGCCTAATTTAACAGGTAATAAAAGTATATTTTGCAATATTCTTGACAGTTCTTGATTTTTTTTTAAAAAAAAATCGGTTTCTTTGATCTACCAGTTGACTTTTCATTTCTTATATTGTAATTATGGCAGTTTTATGCTATGTACCCATACCAAGTAGGTCATTAGTTCTTTTCAAAATTGGTGGGCCAGCGAGATGGCTCAGCCATTAAAGGTACATGTTATATACGCTCAGCATGCCCTGAGTTCCGTCTTCAGAACCTATGTAAATGCAGAAAGAATGACTCCACAGAGTGATCCTCGATCACGTGTGTCACGGCACATGTACCCACGCACCCGTGTCCACGTACATACACACATTAATAATGGAACAACATACTTTCTTAACTTAGACATTAATTCATCTTTTTAAACCAGATGTGTGGCCAATGCCCAATGCTGAATCATAGTAAGTATTCATTTTGTATTAAACGGTTTAACTTTTTCCTTCTTCCAGATTTCAGCGACAGCTGTCTGAACCCTGCCACCCCTTCCCTCCTCAGTCAGGAGTTCCTGGAGATAATCGCCCCAGCTACCACCGACAGATGTCGGAGCCTATTGTCCCCGCTGCTCCCCCACCCCTTCAGGGATTCAAGCAGGAATACCATGACCCGCTCTATGAACACGGGGTCCCTGGGATGCCTGGTCCTCCAGCACATGGGTTCCAGTCACCAATGGGAATCAAGCAGGAACCCCGAGATTACTGCGCCGATTCAGGTTAGCATAAACTCATTGTATTGGCTTTTATATTCTCAAATTCATCTGTCTGATCAGTATTGAGTCCGTTGTCTGCGATGCTTTAAGTAGTCGTTGTTTAAGAATTGTCTTCAGCTATTGGTGTGCAGCTCAGTATATAGAATACAATATCCTAAATTCCATGCCCAAAACTACCAAAACAAACAAACAAAAAAAACTGCCCTCAAAGAACTTAATGAGTTAATTACTGATATTCAGAAGTGTATATAATATACCTCTGAGTCAAAGCTGAGGATTGCTGGACTCATACTTGGATGATGCCCTACCCTTAATGGCACTGGACACAAGAAACACAATTTGTGTTTCCATATATTGTGGCTTTGTTGTCAGTACAGCCGACCCAGGTAGAGCTGTGACCTGTGAGGGTCACTGCTGCTTGTCTAGGAGCTTCAGCATATGAAGAGGCTGTTTGACCTCTCTTCTCTGTGTCTTGTGGGCCAGACCCATTGGGACCCCAGAGGAAAGCACACGTGGAGCCTTGCAGGCTGGAGGTATAAAAACACGTTTCTCCCCTTTGCTGAAGTGTTCCTAGTCTTTCCTGGCTGTTAGGCGCTTCTGCCTTTCACTGTGGACTTTTGTTAAGCCCCTTTGGAAGGTTGGATCAATCTGAAGCTGAATGGCCCTTGTGGGTGGAGTGGGGTATAGAATCGGCTCTTGGTCTCTGATAGAACACATAGATTGCACCATTTGGGGGGAATCGAGAAGGTAGGGTGAGGGAGAAACTTACCACATTCTGATGGAAAGTAGCTGCTGGGGAAAGTCATGATGGTAACATTGATCCTTTTGGGCTAGCATTGACACACGCACGTGATTATTCATTTATTTTTATAATATTATATAATAAATGTTACATATATGTGAATATATATATGTATATATATATATAATTGCAAGCTTAGTTTAGTTATGTGCTTGTATCAGTGTATGTGAGTTCCTCCAAAGACCAGAAGCGTCAGATCCTTTGGAGCTAGTGTTGCAGGTTACTGTGAGCCTGATGTGGATGCTGGGAGTTGAAGCTCAGGTCCTCTGGAAGAGCAGTATGTGCTCCTGACCATTGAGCCATCTCTCCAGCACCCCTGTCCCCCCACTGACAAATTTTTATCTGTCTCAATCAGTTTTTGGTGTCATCCCATTCCCTTGA
Organism: Microtus pennsylvanicus; assembly: GCF_037038515.1. Taxonomy (NCBI): domain Eukaryota; kingdom Metazoa; phylum Chordata; class Mammalia; order Rodentia; family Cricetidae; genus Microtus; species Microtus pennsylvanicus. Next base: position 72,070,532 of record NC_134579.1, read on the forward strand.
AGAAAAGCAAGCATCACGTCGGAAGCCTTGTCCCAGTGTGCTCTCGGGTCACTGTCTTCTCATGGGACTTGAAGAGATCGCTCAAAGAGTGTGGTTTAGTTTCAGCCTAGCAGATCCAACATGGAGAAAACATGCTTGCCAAACTACAGTACCCACCCTGCCAGTTCTCATCCTGGCTTCAACGCTTTAGTTCCACTAATCCCTTCGGCCTTAAATACCCTCATCTCTGGCAGCAGAATTGGCTGTGAGCATCAGTGGCCAAAGGAGCAGACTGGGAGAGGTCTAAAGCGATCATCCTCCCCCACCCCATCCTAAAGCCCCTTTGAAAGCTGGCTTCTCGTGTTACCGTTAGCTTTCTGGCCAGAGGCGTTGTTAGCCAGTTTCTGAAATGAGTGAGATGGGGACAAAGCTGCTGTCTTCTTTCTCCTGCGAGTCCTGATGAGGCGGTCTTGCTTGCAGGTGTTGGGTTCTGGTGTTTACCATATTGTTTGTTAGCCTGGTACCCTTCCACAGAACAAGGCCCCAAAGACTTGCCCTTTGTCGTGGGTTGATTCTTAGTTGCTGTAATAAAACACTCATGAAAAGCAACTAGGTGGTGCAGGGAGTGGGGTTGAGGGTTAGGTATTCGGCTGTCCATCACCATTGAGGGATGCCAAAGCCAGAACTGCAGTAGAGGCCACAGGAATGCTGCTATCTGGCTTGATTTTTTTTTCTTCATGGCTTCCTTAGCTTGCTTTCTTACACACTTCCAGGATGATCTGCCTCAGATATGCACTTCCCACAGTGGGTCAGGCCCTCCCATATCAATCATTAATCAATAAAATGCCCCACAGGCCAATCTGACAGAGACAGTTGCTCAGTGGAGGCTCCGTCTTCCCAAGTACCTCTGATTTGGGTCAAGTTGGCAAGAGATACACAGCATGGCCCTGGAGCGTGGGTTTAAGGGCTTTGCTGCCCGGCGTATCCTCTGCTGTTCTGTAGGGACAGTGAAGAATGTGTGCATCTGTGCTTCTCTTTCAGAAGTGCCTAACTGCCAGTCCTACATGAGAGGAGGAGGGTATTTCTCCAGCAACCATGACGGTAAGGAGCTCGCTTTTGCCCTTTTACAGTTAATTTGGTTGGGGGCGGGGGCCGTATGTGCCACCACATACGGGGAAGTTGGAGGATTTCCTCTTCCTCCTTTTCTTTTTTTCTCCTTTAGTTTTTTTGGTAATGCATATGCTTAACTTAGAATTACTCTTGTTTCCAAACTGAGCTCTGAGGTCAGTGGTTAGGCCTTCCGCAGCTCATGCGTCTGAGAGTTCCGTGATAGGAATCGGCAGTTACTGTGAGCCAGCCGCCTAAGCACGGAGGCTGTAGTCGTTGTGAATGGCAGTAGCCCTCACTGTGCACAGTTCCTAGGGTAACACGAAGAAAAGGGGAACTTGGTGTCTATGTTTACAGCTGTGTCAGCCTAAACTGGGCCCTTAGGTCTCAGGTCAGGAGGTTTTGCATGGGTCCAAGGACATCTTAGGAAAGGATTGTAGGGCGCGTTTCCGCTTTTCCCTTAGTTTGGGTGGGTAGCACATCATCGGAATGATGATGTAATGGATGATTGTTGAAAGGGAAGTCACTGCTCTTCAGCCTTGAGAGGGCTAGAGAGAGAGAGCTGGCTGCTCGCAGGAAGGGATGGCAATAAATAGGACAGTTGCGAAGACTCTTCAGGGGTCTGCTGTGTACAAAACACAACAGGGCGCAACAGAGGTGTTTTCTCATTGGATAAACTTAAGGACACCTAGGAGGGAAAAAAAGTGATTTGCCGACAAGCATGAATTAATGTCCTGCCTGAAGTTTATTGAATAAATGCGCATTAAGGTTTAGCCAGTCTAGCCAGTTAGCAGTGAGCTCTGGCTTTAGTTTGAGGCCTTGTCTCCAGAAAATGAGATGAAGGTGATAGACAATGTCTGACATTGACTTCTGACCTCCAGACGAAAGGTTTCACACAACCACATACACAAAGGATGAGCGCTGGATGCTGTCTGTTCAGGCTCTAGTCCACAGTCCCTTTAGAACTGACTAACTGGTCTGAGAGCAAGAGCGGTGGGCAGAGCTGGATCTGTGACCATATCTTTCTTAACACCAAGCTAATTGGACTAACAGTAATACAAAGCATTCAAGATGCTGGGCGGGGGTGTAGCCTGGCTGGTAGAGGGCCACCTACCAATCAAGAGGCTCTGTTTGAGCCTACGAGCACAGCACAGAGCCAGGCTCGGAGGCACAGACCTATAATCTTAGCACTCTGGAGGTGGAGGCAGGAGAATCAGAAGTTCAAGGTCATCCTTGGCAAACACCGAGTAAGGGTTAGGAAAGGTGGCTCAGCAGTCAGAGGTGCTGCCAAGCCTCCCGCCACGAGTTTGATCTTCAGGATCCACTTGGTGGAAGAAGTAGTTCTGGCAAATTGTCCTCTGACCTTCAGTGTGGCACGCAGTATGCCCTCTAACGTCATGCGTAGAGTTTTTAGAAGATTGGTAGATATCGTGTAGCACATAGCCTCAAGGAAATGATCAGAAAGGAGCTGGAATCCAAGCGTTTCTAGAGAACCTTCCTTTGCTTTTCTGCTACTTTTGTTCACAGTACAAACCTTCATAGCTTATTCTTTCTGTCAGCAATAAATATGGATTACACATGGTTTAGAGAACATAGACTATAAGAGAATATAAAATTCAGATTTCGCTGTTCAAAGGAAGTCATGAACTTGCTTTTCTGTGCATACATCTATATAGAACTGTACAGATCATGCCAGGACTTCTTTTATCGAGTCTTTTAGCGGGAGTCATTCATTCGCTGCGTGTTTACCTTGTTCCCAGCCCTTTCGTAAGCGGTTTACTTGCATGCAAGCCATTTGATCATCCAACAGTCATGTAAGATGGATGTTGTTAGCTGTTGAAACTCGAAGAGTTCACAAGATTCACTCTAAATGATAGGGCTTGGAAGGTGGTAGACCCCAAAATTCTGAGACAAGCCCCTCAGGGCCCAGAACCCAACCTTCATCTCACTCCACATCTGTCCAGTGAAATCACCGAGATCCAGTATCTCTCAGCAGCTTCTTCCATGGTGGCTGCATAGTTCGTACTGTGTGAGGGTGCATTTGCCTATGACCTTCTTGTTAAATTTTAAATATTCAGATACCTCAGCAAAATAATTACAAATGAACATTCATCTAATTCATTTAATTAAATCTTTCCGTGTTTCCTTGATTACTTTTTGAAGCTAAATTCCCGACCCTTGTGGGTTGAAGGGCCAAGACATTTTTGAGATGTCTACTGTCAGGTTTCATGAAGGCCAGCATTTTGTCTGTCTCCAGTGTGTAGTTGCCAACTTTTGGACTTGTCTGAAGAAGTAATTGGATGGGAATCCGGGGGGGAGGGGCACAGTGTGAGAGGAGGATAATTGAGCTGTCAGAGCTGCAAGGACCATTTGCAGAATGCATAGCTCCTGCATGAATGGATGGCAATGGCAGATCAGTCCATTCATGTGATGGGAAGGAGCCCTGTGGGGCCGAGAGGAAATTTCCAAGCTGAAAGGCCCGAGAGGTCTACACTGGGCTAGAAGTTACTCTTCTTGACAGCGCGGTGGAGTCAGGACCTCCTTTCCAGCATGGAGATAGGGAAGTACTTTTCCATAGAGTGGATCTCCTGAAGTATGTTTCATTTCTGTCAAACACATCCATCCACATAAATACATTAGAGCTCTGTCTCCCCCACACTGGTGGCACCAGCTTCCCTTAGAGCTTGGATAGACAAATTCCCAAGAGCCCCTGTCTTAGTTAGGGTTCCTGTTGCTGTGGCCAAACACACTGGCCAAAAAGCAAGTTGGGGAGGAAAGAGTTTATTTCATTTGGCTTAGACTTCTTCCACATTGCTGTTCATCACTAAAGGAAGTCAGGGCAGGATTCCGGAGGCAATGCAGAGGCCATGGAGGGGAATGCTTACTGGCTTGCCTCCTATACCTTGCTCTGGGTATAGGAAGCAAGGATCACCAGCCCGGGCATAGCACCACCCACCATGGCCTGGGCCCTTCTCCGTGGATCACTGATTGAGAAGATGCCTTACTTGATCTCATGGAGGGATTTCCTCTACTGAAGCTTCTTCCTCTCTGATGACTCTAGCTTGTGTCAAGTTGACGTACAAAACCACCTAGTGTAGCTATTGAATCAAAGGCTCCAACATGGAGCCCAGATGTCTCTCTTTTCAGTTTTGAAACCTACACTCAACCTCAGCTGTACCTTAGCCTCACCTGAGGGGGCTTTTAAATTAAAGTTTTGAAGTAAGGCTTTATTCTAAATGGTGAGACCCCCAAATTCCAGGGTGAGATCCCATGTACCTGAGACTTTGACCACCTGCCTGTGGCATTTTAGATACTCAGAAAGCATTGGTTATTTCTTACAAGTGACTAGTTGAAGCTGGGCTGTGGTGGTGCACACCTCTAACCCCAGCACTCAGGAGGCGGAGGCAGGCAGAGCTCTGTGAGTTCGAGGCCAGCCTGGTCTACAGAGTGAGTCCATTTCAGCCAGGGCTACACAGAGAAACCCTGTCTGGAAAACAAACAAACAAAAGCAAGTGACCAGTTGACTAGGGGCTTCCTCCAGGCTAAGCAGACCAGGGCCTCTTCCCTGCTGTGGGCCCTGTGATAGTCTCAGCGAGTGTCCAGACCTGAGTGGGCAGGCTGTCTACTGGCCCGCTGGCTGTGTAGACACAGCTGTGTAGGCTGCTTCCAGATCCCTCCCTGTTCCTGTCGAGGCGGTTGATGTCTGCACGGAGCACATGCGGAGAGAGCAGGGACAAGAGGGAGGCACACAGTTTGTATAATTACAACATTTAGCAAAGAGCATGCTCTCAAGGGAAATATTTTTAGTAAGATTTCGGGTTGCTTACTACACACACAACCATCTTGTGAAGCCACCTCCACCCTCCGCCCTCCAACCTATTCCTTTGCCCAGCTGACCGCACACGTTGGAGGGGGGGGGAAAGTAAATTTGAAAAAAGCCAGTGTTTTAAACTGCTCTAAATTATCTTGGCCCGGTTTGTCTCTCCTTCCTTCGCTGTCCTGACCACAGATGCCTAGGAAACAGTTAATCAAAACAAGCGCTTCTGATTGGCATCTCTGATTGCTACGATAGCCGGCCTGCCTCGGGTACTCACCTGGAATCCTTGTGTGATATTGCGAGTCTTTCATTTCCACTTCGCCCTTCAAGCAGGCTCTTCCTTCCTGCGCCTTTATTCGGGTGATTAGATGGTTCTGGCCACAACCGAAATAACTGCAGATGTGAGCTCAGCTGACTTTATTGCTCAGACCAGAAACCTCTTCCAGGTGTGCGAGAGGACCTCGTGTGGCAATAACTAGAAACCACAGAATGTTCCCGAATGATGTTCCCTATAACAACAAGACTTGAGTGTCTGGTGGGGTTGTGGGTGCCTTCTCTTTTCCTCAGAGGACAGCGCTGAGAACAGCGAGGCACGTGTGACAGGTGTGACGGGCGTGTAAGCCGGAAAGCAGTTCACTGCCAATGGCTTTATAACAAGACCATTTAAACAGCACCGGGGTAGCAAAACACATATGGAAGGTGGGAAATATATCACCTCCTGGCAGCTGAGGGCAAAGGCATGACGCACGGAATTGTCTTGCTGATAGCGTCAAGTACACCAGCTTGTCATAAAAGTCAGTGTGCCAGGTGTTAGGCACTTGGGAGATACGGGTTCTAAGGTCGTGCACAGCTATGTGGCTACACGAGACCCTGTCTACGTTCCTTGCTTAAACTGTCAGGAGCTCTTGTGGTACCTCGAATATTGCTTGAGCACTTACTATGTGCAAGGTGCCATGAGATCACTAAAATACCTAGGATAGGACCCTTATCCTTGAGAGTTTTTGACTCCGTGGCAGGGGATGTCAGGATTAAAGTTACCATGCTGTCTTTCAGGGTGTCTTGGTTGGTTGTTCGTTTTTGAGGCAGTCTCATTGCTAATCCTGCAGCCTAGGCTGCGTGGGACTCAAAGGGATCCACCCGCCTCTGCCTTCAGAGCGCTGGGGTGCAAGGCCTGAGCCTTCCACACCTGACACCGGATCATGCAGTCTCTCAACAGTGCTTGTCACAGTCTGCCACTGCATTTGTTTCTCTTTAGGTGTCATTAGTTTCACGCTTGCGGACTGGAAGCTCTGCTTACACTCTGTTGAGAAGATAGAGCAGGAAACTCACTAAGTCATTAAACCCTCCTAACGGTACCAGCAGGGAAACTTGAACACAGTGGAACTGATTTATTCGAAGTCACACAACTAAGTGGGGTCAACCTGTCTCGTTCTAGAGCGTGCACTCTTTAATCCCTGTGCTATACTATGTCATTTATTTCCTATTCTTTTGCTACCTGCTTCCTGCTTTAATCTGATAGACATTATAAACTAATAGAATAAGGTCCGTGACTGTGTTCTTAGTACCTGCTCACATCAGCATGGTATGTGGCCTAAATTTTTAGTGAAGTCAATCAGGGAAAAAAAGAAAGCCAATAAAATACACTTCTTTCTTAAATTTTGAGTATCTTGTGGGTGTTTTGCCCGCATATATGGCTGTACCATGTGCACGGCATACAAGAAGAAGTCAGAAGAGGGCAGTGGATTTCCCTAGAACCACAGCTACAGATGGTTGTGAGCCGCCATGTGTATGCTGGGAATCAAACCTAGGTCCTCTGGTGTAGTGGCCAGTGCTTGTAACCACTGAGCCATTTCTCCAGCCCCTATGTGATACTGTTAAACCATCAAAAAATCATGCCCGAGGCTAAAGACAGAAAGATGAATGCCACAAACATCAAAACAATTTGTTGCACGTTTCACTGTTTGTAAGATGGTGCCAGGCCTGCCAAGGCGTTTCCCCACCTGATCCGAAGAAGCCAAGGATAACAGGAAAGGGATTACACCTGGGCTCCCTCACCTGTGGGGTTTTCATGTTACAGAGATTCCCGTCTGTCCTCTCTGCACATCTAGCGCACACAGACTAAATCTTGAGCCAGGTGAATCAGCCAGGTACTAAGCCAGAGACGAACCCAGAGTTAAAGGACTGTACACCAAGTCTAATACCTTTCAGGCAGAGAGCACAGGAGTTGTTAGCTGCCGTGAGTGTGAACCACACATCTTGTTGCGGCGTGGGAGGCAGGCCCCCTGGTGGTCCAGACTGCGCACAGGCCAGCCGTGTGTATGTGGAGGACGTGTGGCCATCCTTTCCCAGGGCCTCTTCACTTTGTGCCTCGGCTATTTCATTCTTGATATTTTTCTTCAGACTGCACAGTTTCCATTTCTTGGCCCTTTCTTTCTCTGTCAACTCCACCACAAGGAAGACTTTGATTTCTTCTGCTTTGTCTGGGGACAGCGATCTGCACTTAAGTTATGCTGTTCTTTGGTCTCCTGCAGGCCTGCATCTTTACCCGTCTTCTTTCCCTTCTCTATTTTGCTGTAGCCCGTGAGGTGTATGGATAGCTTGGGTAAGCTTGCTGGGAAGATTGAGTTACTCTTAGCTGAAAGGAAAATGACAACACTATATACAAATAAAGCAAAGCTAGCCAGGGTGACCAGAGTAGACAGCTTAGTCATAGCAACACTGGCCCCTCCAAACTTCGTAAGATCTGAGGGAAGCCGGGCGGTGGTGGCGCACTCCTTTAATCCCAGCACTCAGGAGGCAGAGGCAGGCGGATCTCTGTGAGTTCGAGACCAGCCTGGTCTACAAGAGCTAGTTCCAGGACAGGCTCCAAAACCACAGAGAAACCCTGTCTCGAAAAACCAAAAAAAAAAAAAAAAAAATCTGAGGGAACCTACGTGACTTAGCAGCTCCTGCAGCCTAAGCCCTGATAGCTCAAACTGAGGCCAGGGCAGGGACATCAGAACTTGAATGTTTGAGTCCTTTGGAAGCCTCTGGAAATTCGGTCTGGCATAGGTACAACAGGAGAACTTAGGAACCCAGAAGGAAAGGATAAGGGTTAGTGAGAGAGTTTGGTCCCAGAGTCTTTGTAAAAGGTAGGAGAGGAGAACCGACCCCTCTGCTCTCTGCATGCCCCCCACACACCGTGCACACAAAGGATGATAATAATAATGTTTCTAGGTTACGTTAAAGACTGCCACTGTAGTCCTTAACGCCATAGTTTTTCGTACAGCACAGGATGTTAAGCGGTGTGCTCTCTCTCCTTAAACTTTCAGGATTCACGTATGAAAAGGACCCCAGGCTATACTTCGATGACACCTGCGTGGTGCCTGAGAGACTAGAAGGTAAGATGCCTATCCACAACTCGGTGCCGCGCCACTGGAAACCACTGCTTTCTGTGCACATCCATGAAAAGCTCCAACCCCAATTATAACATATGGACCCCTGTCCCCTGCAGGCAAGGTCAAGCAGGAGCCCACCCTGTATCGAGAGGGGCCTCCTTACCAGAGGCGAGGCTCTCTTCAGCTGTGGCAGTTCCTTGTCACCCTTCTTGATGACCCAGCTAATGCCCACTTCATCGCCTGGACTGGCCGAGGCATGGAATTTAAGCTGATAGAACCGGAAGAGGTGAGTCTGGGCATCTTCCTTTTTATTTCTGCTGCCGCAGTGAAGCAGCATGGAGTTTGTTTAGACTCGACACTTACAGAGGGGTAGACTCTGCTGGGGCGGGGAGGCAGGACAGCGGGGAGCATGGTGGCAGGAGAAAGCAGCTGAGCGAGCATTAACATGAAGCAAAGAGAGCAAGCACCAGGAACGGCTCAGGACTGTGGAACCTCAAAGCCTATCTCCAAGGACGTCCTTCCTTCAGCAAGGCCATGCCTTTGGGATCTCTCCCAAACAGCTCCACAGCTGGGCACCAGTGGGGCGTGCCGTGGGGCACGTTTTCTTCTTTAAACCACCGCGGCCGATGCTGGATGTGAGTGAGGCTTTTGTGTTTCAAGTGTGCATTGCCTTCTCATCTTCTCTCCAGCTGGTGGGCACAGTAGCGTTCTTCCCGTCAGTAGGTCAGTTTTCTGCATGTTGCCAAACGAACAGGCAGGGTTCATTCTAGAACATGAAAACTGTTTTAACACTCCTGGGGAGAAAAAAAAGTGAGGGGCGAAGGCATGATAGCAGGCTGTGTTCTTCCTTGTAATGCTTTGGAAATGCTGTTTCTGCAGCACAGACTCAAACCTAGTCTGTTACAGCCCGCAGCTGAGGCTGTCTGAACATACCGTGTGTTACAGCCTGTTGTTCTCACCCCTAGTCTGTTACAGCCCGCAGCTGAGGCTGTCTGAACATACCGTGTGTTACAGCCTGTTCTCACCTCTAGTCTGTTACAGCCCGCAGCTGAGGCTGTCTGAACATACCGTGTGTTACAGCCTGTTCTCACCTCTAGTCTGTTACAGCCCGCAGCTGAGGCTGTCTGAACATACCGTGTGTTACAGCCTGTTCCTCTCACCCCCAATCTGTTACAGCCCGCAGCTGAGGCTGTATGAACGTACTGTGTAATGCATATCCTACTACATATCTCTTTTCCTTTTTAACATGAGTTTGTTTAATGTGGGTCTGCACATATCGTGGCGTATGTGTGAAAGGCAGAGGACCACTTAGGGGATCAGTTCTCTTCCTGTGTGGGGGGCTCAGGGATCAAACTCAGGTTGCCGGAATTGGTGGTGACAGCAGGTGCCTTAACCTGTTGCCGTCTCACTGACCCCACTACATACTTCATATTCTCTAAATGGTTTTAAAGTATTTATTTTATAAACATGTATGTATGTATGTGTGCCTGGGTGTATGTTGGTATACCATATGTGTGCAGTACCCATGGAAACCAGGAGAGGACATTGGATCCTGGAGTTACAGGTGGTTGTTAGGCGGTATGTGGGTGCTGGGAATCAAACCTGGGGCTTTTACAAGAGCAGAGAGTCTTCTTAACTGTTGAGCCAACTCCCCAGCCCGAGAATATAAATACTTTTTCCCTTTTTAAGTATGTTATGTAGGATCCCGGTTGTTGAGTTTAGTTGTAGGGTTATTATTGCTGTGATCAAATGCCATGACCAAAGCACCTTAGGAAGGAAATGGGTTTTGTTGTTGTGGATTTGGTTTTGTTGTTGTTTGTTTGTTTAACTAATGCCTCCACATCCTTGTTCATCATCCAAGGAAGTCAAGGCAGGACCCTGGAGGCAGGAGCTGACACGGGCCATGGAGGAGTGCTGCTCGGCCAGCTTTCTTATAGAAACCAGGACCATCAGCCCGGGGTTGTCCCTGCCCACAGTGAAATGGACCCTCCCATGCCAATCACTAATTGAGAAAGTACTCTATAGGCGTGGTTCTCAACCTTCCTAATGCCTCAACCCTTTAGTACAGTTCCTTGTGTTGTGGTGACCCCTAACCATAACATTATTTTCATGGCTACTTCATAGCTGTAATTTTGCTGCTTTGATGAATCATAATGTAAATATCTGGTATTCGCATCGTCTAAGGCGACCACTCTGAGAGGGTCGTTGACCCTTCCCCAAGGGGTCACAACCCATAGATTGATAACTGCTGTTTTACAGACTTGCCTGTCAGCCCAATTTGATGAAAGCTTTTTCTCCATCGAGGCTCCCTCCAAAAAGGAAACATTGTTACCGTCTTTTTGCCCAGAACTTTTCAAAGAAAAACCTAAAACTGAACCCACAGCTTTGTCTTCAGTGGGTACCATGTCCCCATAGGACCCATTTCTGAACACACAACCTAGGGAATTAAACCAGGCTATTAGTGCATCGCAGGCCAAAGGGAGTGATTTTTCTTTTTCATTTGGTTTAGGGTTTTAAAAATTGTAGGTGGAAAAGATACACACACACACACACACACACACACACGCTCACCGGCCGACATACACTGCTTTAATAGTGCGTGGTTAGGCAGCCGCTGCCCCTGAGTTGGTACAATAGAAATGGGAACAGCCCTCTTGGGAAGCATCCCATTAAGGATCGCAGAGTGAGCAGCAGAAGGCAACAACCTGACACTCTGTTTGGAAGAAGGACGTGGTCTGAAGGCAGAGATAGAAAAAGGAGGAAAACGTGGAATAGAAACTTGGGACATCCTGCATTGGTCAGAAAAGGCAGGCTTCATTTAAAGTAGTATAAAACATGGGTTTTATATACAGAGCGCCTGCCACCCAAGAGTGGCGATTCCAGTGTGGATCCCCAGCACCCCTGGGACATCCAGGCAGAGCTCCACACATCTGTAATCCCAGAGTAAAGACAGGCAGCTCCCTGGAGCTCATTGTCTGTCCAGCTTCATCAGACGGATGAGTTCCAGAGATAGAGAGGCTTGCTTTCAGAAGGTAGAGCACAGTTGAGGAAGACGTGTAACCTCGGGCCTCCCTGTGAGCACAGCACCACGTACACACTGTGTGCACACCATGTCTGTGGCATTCCCTGTCTCCTGTTTATTCGCAGACATGCTCTCAATGGGGAGTACTACAAACAGCCTCTGATTGGGCTCAGCTGTGCGGAGATGGAGCCTGAGCCGCCAGCCGTGCTGGGGCGGGGGCCACTGCCCCACATAGGCTACCCCTTCCTCCCTGCTTTCCTGATAGTGCGGCCTGGCTAATGCGAGGTTTGGTGATAGGCTCGTACCCTGACTCACCAAGGCTTTCGGAAATGGAAGGCAGCCTGTCCGTGTGGGCAGCCCTTATTGATTCATCTCATTCACAAACAGGAGCTTTTATGGCTTTATTGCCACCGCCTCGGGCCTGAGCACAGGCTGTCCAGCTGCAGGTAAACCTGGTTATGAACCTCAGCAAGGCTGTTATTGAATCTTCCGCTCTCCTACCAGCGGTCAGGAAAATGATGGACAGATGGCAGAGGGCCCCTGCTTTCTCACTTTAATGAAGGAACCAATATTAACCCAAAATGCTCATAAATGCCAAGCGGCTCCCAAGTCACCTGGGTGAAGCCCATGGCAGCCCTGAGCCTCTCTGTTGACTGAGCAGCAGTCTTCATTGCGGTGTTTTGGTTTGTTTTGGTTTACATCGATGCATTTTTATTGTGGGGGTGGCACATGTGCTGCATCAGGGGATAGCCCACAGGAGTGAACACACACTCTCACTCTTTCCCTCTCTCTCTCTCTCTCTCTCTGTCTCTCTCTCTCTCTGTCTCTCTCTCTCTCTCTGTCTCTGTCTCTCTCTCTCTCTCTCTCTCTCTCTCTCTCTCTCTCTCTCTCTCTCTCTACCATGTGGGTCCAGAAGATCCAGTCCAGGGGAGCAGATGCCTCTGCCCACTGAGCCACCCCACCCTTGTTTCTTGAGGAACTGCTTTTTATTGCCAGCCTTGAGGTCCTTGGCGTGCTCATGCTCCCCAATGCAGGGCCCTTTGACATCTTCGGAGCCCTGAGCCTTGTCCTGCACAGTGCTTGGTCTTTTTTTTTTTCCCTCTTCCATGCCTTGTGTAACTGTGATGACCCTGTCCTTTGCTAAAGTCAGGAAGATACCACCAGCTCCCAGGGAAAGCTGGAAGAACTTGTCGTGGGGGAGCTTAAAGGGTGAAGCCGAGGAGGAAGCTGTTGGGGATGTAATTGTAGGCAGCTGTGTGGCTGAGTAGTGCACTCTGGGTAATTATCCATAATATCCATTACACTGTGCATGGAAATTGTGGTTGTAGCTCTGCGTTCTGGCAGGCCCCCTAATCAAATGTCTTTTGATCGTCACCCAGCTTAGCACCCTCTCAATTATGACTGACTCGGCTTTAATCTGGAGCCATTTTAGCTGTGAATCTGCATTAATAGGAATATTTGTGGGGGGGGGGAGGGAAGGGTTGTTTGTTGAGCATGGCAGATAAGTGACACCGTGGGAGGCTGGGCTGCTGGTGAGAACCACACCTTGTTCTGTGACCACTTACTCTTAGAAGAGGAATAGGTGAGGCGTCCCGCCCCCCCCCCCATTAGCCTCGGCTCCCAAAGTGTATATTCTATAACTTACTACTTGGGGAGCAGAAGGAAGAGGCGAGCTGGCAGTGTGCTCTCGCCTGCTCCTCCTAACACCAAACAGGGACAGCAAGTCTCCAGCTGCATCACGCATCACTGTGGAGGGAGCAGTGTGGCGAGGCCACTGAATCACAGGGCACCAGCCTGGAGGATGAGTCGGTAGCTATAGCTACCAGAGCAGCTTGGAATCTGCACGTGCACGAAGCCTCTCTCCAGGAAGCTGCCGCATGCGCTGACAGCAAAGGGGTCACCACTCAAGCCGAATGAAGACAGGGCAAAATCGTTTTCTACCACCCAGTGGAGGAAAGAGACGAAGCCAGCTGCCTTGACACTCCCTGTCGCTTGTGGCAGACAGGTTAACAGCTCCAGAGTGTGACTTGCTGTCGAACCTTGCAGGACTGAGATGAACATAGCAAATTTCTCTTCTTACCAGTATTTCCATTGATTTGAAATAGTTACCTTTGCCGGGTGGATTGGCACACAACTTTAATCCCAGCACTTCAGAGGCTGAGATAAGTGGACCTCTGTGACTTGAGACCAGCCTGGGCTACATTCCGAGTTCCAGGCTAGCCCCAGCTACATAATAAGATCCTGTCTCAAATAAAAATGGCTGCTAACCAGGGTTCGCTTTTAGCTGAATTTTGCCTCCAAGATTTTTGGTGGATTGCCCTGGTATAGTTAGGGCAGATGAATTCTTCTTTCCCAGATCGTCTCTGGTATTGGCTAGAGGTCATTTTAGAATCCTGCCCCTGCATTAGCTGATGTGAACTTCTCTTTGTGTGTCTGTCTCAAAAGAGCAAGTTGGGGTTAGTGGTGCATGCCTACGATCTAAGCAACTGGGAAGCGGGCGCGGGACGATTGAAAGTTCAAGGCCAGCCTGGGCAATGTAGAGAGGAGATCCCATCTCCAAATAACGCAATTTAGAAAACCATCAAAAGGATGTCATTAGGTGGTCTTTTTTGAAGTTTCCAAAAGTGACTGAAACGAAGACATCAGGCATCCCACGTTTTCACGATCGATCTGCCTTGACAGCTGCCCTCCCAAGTGCGACTGAAAGTTTAGATGGTGGAGATCAGAACTTGCTGCCCTGATAATTGAGTAGAGCCCAGTAGGAAATTCCCCTGCTGTAGCGCCTTTGCCCAGAGCTCCAATTACATCTCCCCATCCCTGCACCTCAAGCGGACCAGGTTGCTGTAATGCGCTTTCGAGCTGTGTGAGAAGCCCTGTTAATTTTTCATTAAATGGCTAATGGTGCTGTGTGCTTTACTGTCCGTCCTCAGATCTGCGGGGAGGGAAGGTGGGATGGCAGGAGGCCGAAATGACCTGAATCCCTTTAGTCCGTGAGCTGCAATAAGTAAACATCTCGCAGCCCCTCTCCAATCTTATTAGAATTGAACTTGGGCTCTGCAGGCCCATTAGCAGCTCGCTAACATGTTCCTAATGTCTCAGGAATGACCGTTCTAATTATCCCTTATTGACTGCTACAGAAACCATAGCACTTAATGGCAATATGTTAATGGTCTGTGAGTATTGGTCAATAATTCATAAACGGGGAAATAGTAGAGAGCCGGTATCCTCTGGGATGCTAACCAAGTCCTCTGCAGCCTTACCGTGTTAGGAGGCGTCTACCCCTAGGTCTCACCTCGCGAGAACTGTGGCCGAATCATCACCTTTGCTTAATATTTCATCTTGAGAGAAGTAAACGCTTTACTTTCCGAGTGAGAGAAGCCGTCGTCAGCCGGAACTGTTGAGTTACAGAACAGTCACCCCTGGGAATGTGTTTGAATCTTTGCTCTCTTGTTTCAGGTTGCTCGGCGTTGGGGCATCCAGAAGAATCGGCCAGCCATGAACTATGACAAACTGAGCCGCTCGCTACGCTATTACTATGAAAAGGGCATCATGCAGAAGGTGAGCGATGGCAGGTGCTTACAGCCCTCTGCCGCTTTCAAGGAGAAAGTGTCCCTAGCCTTGGCAGTAAGTACATTTACAGAAGCTAGAAGAAACCCGCGAGCCTCATAAGTGAGACTGGTAGAAGAGAACCTAGAAAAAACAAAAAGACAGGAATTATAAGATGGCGTGGTGCATAGCTACAGTGTCGGCGCTTGGGACGTAGAGGCAGGAGGATCAGAAACTCAAGGCCAGTTTCACCTACAGAGCAATTTCTAGGCCAGCCCAGGCTACATAAGATCCTGTCTTCAAAAACTTAAAATAGAAAGGAGACAAATAGGATATTTAAAGTAGTTTTAGGACTGGAGAGGTGGCTGAGCGTTTGAGAGCTCTTGCTGCTGTCTAGGGACCTGACTTCAAATCCCAGCACCCCCGTCAGACAGCTGACAGCCTTCGGTAACTCCACCGGTACTGTACACGTGATACACATAACATACATTCGGGTCCACATGCATACGTGTTTTAAAAATGGACACTTTTTTTAAAAAATGCTTTTAATGTTGTTGAGTATATGACCAAAGTTTTATGTGAAAGGCACAAGAGGAAATTGACTTCCTCTACTTTTCTTGACTGCTTCTGGTTACAAAAGACTCAGATACTTGGGCCAACTGCTGTTGTATATGTAAAGGAACACATGAAGGAATTGACCTAAGATTTCTACTCCACAGAGCTGGAACCCTTAGTTGTTTAAACATTTGGGATACAGCGATCTACATTGTTGTCATCGCAGCAAGAAACCCTTTCAAGGAGTTAGAAAAATAGACAATATATTTCTCTCCTTTTTTTTTTTTTTTTTTTTTTTTTTTTTTTTTTTTTTTTTTTGATTTTCGAGACAGGGTTTCACTTTTGCTTTGTAACTTTGGAGCGCACTCTGTAGACCAGGCTGGCCTCGAACTCACAGAGATCCTCCTCTCTCTGCCTCCCGAGTGCTGGGATTAAAGGTGTGCGCCACCAGCCACCCAGCATCTGTTTCTCTTTCAAGTCAGTACAGCCTGTAACTTAAGAGACCCCAGAATTTGTCAGATAGCAGCTACAGTCATTCAGCATGAGGTTTTTCTTTGCAGTACAGAAAATAAAGCCTACTTTGGAAAAGCCACTACAGAGTCCTCATTAGGATAGGGGTTAAGGGGCCACAACCTTAAAATACCATTGATAAGTGGAAGGTAAGACTGATTGTACCTTTTTTAAGTAGCACATATATGCTATACGTCTCCCGAGAGTCTAATATTTACACACGGGGGCAGCCTTTATGGCACAGACTGTGTATCCTTCTCTGAAATGTGTAGAACAAGAAGCATTTAAGGCTTTGAAGTTTAATTTTAAAAAGAAATTGGAGCATTTTCAGTCTTCAGTTAATCTGTGCCTCTGTCCTACAGTCAATATTAGGAGATTTTTATCTCCCCCAACCCATTTAATATCAGATCACATCTCCAATACAGGGAAAAAATGTTTTATCGTTTACTTTTCTGTTGCTCTGATTAAAACACAATGACCAAGCTGGATGGTGGCCACACAAATCCCAGTACTCCGGAGGCAGAGGCAGGTTTGTGAGTCCATCCTGGTCTACAGAGTCAGCTTCAGGGCAACCAAGGCTGAACACAGAAACCCTATCTTGGGAAGAGGGAAAAAAATCAACATGACTAACGCAGCACATAGAAGGAAGGATTTGTTTGGGCTTAAGGTTCCAGCGGGTTTAAGAGTCCATGATGGCAGGAAATGGCAGACAGTGCAGCAGGAATGGAAGCCAAGAGCTCACCTCTCGGGCCACAAGAAGCTGAGACAGCCAACTGGAAGTGGCACAAGGCTTTGAAACCTCAAAGCCCTTCAGCAGTTACATATACTTGCCCCACAAGGGCACACCTCCTAAGCACACCCTAGTTAGTGGCACTAACTAGGGACCAAGCGTGCAGATGCCTGAGATTATAGGTGTATTTCCCGTCCAAACCACTGCAAATGATGTCATTCCTCAGTTAGTCCCAGAGCTCCAGATCAAATATGAAGGAGTGTAAATTCTAGGCACAGTAGCTCAGAACTAAGGACAAAGAGACTCTTGATTTCTGGGTATAGGAAAGCCCAGAAGTGTGGCTTCGGCAGGTTCATATCATAACTTTTGTTAGTAGTAGCCTGTTGGGTCATGTACCATTTCTTATCCCTTACAGTGAAAATGCAGGGCTCTGGTCCAACCTCAGGATAATAGACCTGAAAGTCTCTACGTGATAATAATGTGCTCCCATTGCTTTATTATAACCGTGGCTAAATGAGGTGATTTAAAGGTGAAGTGGCCTGTCAGTGTCAAAGGTGGTTCATGCCCTCCTAAGTGGAACCGAGTTGAGACAGCGATGACACCGGTGATGGAAGCCATGCTGCTCTTGGGTTATTGTGGTGCCATCCACCCAAGAACAGGATATAGAGAGAGCCTTGGTAGTACAGACTTGTCCCAGTGCTCAGGCAGGAGGATTTTAAATTCAAGGCTAACCTGAGCTACATAGTGAGTTTCAGTTTAGCTTTGGTTACGTCGAAAAGACTCCACCTTAAAAATTAAAAAATACATAAATGAATGAATGAACAAACAAATGAATAGTCAGGATGATTAACTCTCTCCATCTGCTGCCCCTGGGGCTTGCTTTGGTGCTTGTATTCTCTGTGCTGATAAGCGTGATCCCTGATTTCTAGTATCAGGTGGAAGGGAATATTGACACAGATGTGCGCTGGAAGAAGTGCCACCAAGGATCAGCTGTAAGGGCTCCGGGATGTCTGGTTGTCCTTCTGCCTCTGGCTGCACCTGCAGCAGAGTTAAGCCCAAGGCTGGGGAGCAGGGTCCGGACCTCTGCTACACTGAGATGTGAGATCTCAGCAGAATGACAGATCTGGGCTAACCCAGACATTGGGGTGTTTTAGTATTGGTGTGCGTTCGTAATCAGGAATTGTAGCTGCGGTCTACAGTGCCTGACAGATTTGCCTGTTCCTCTCTCACTGTTACTGAAGAACCAACAGAGCCTGGGCTAGCAGCATGACAAGGTCCTGGAGTAACCAAGACCTTTGGGTTGTACTGTCACCAAGTGCAGATGTGTGCAGAAACTAAGGCAGGAGAATTTTAAGCCCAAGGCCAGCCTGAGCTGCACAGTGACTTTCCAGTTCAGTAGACCCATGCACAAGCAGAAGTGTCAGAAGCAGGGTTTGGAGCTTGGAACAGACTGAGGTCCACAGAGGCTGTCTTAATCAAATTCTTAACCCAGGCTTGGGAGATTGCTCAGTGGTTAACGTTTTTTTTCCATGCAAGAGGGCTGGAGTTCAGATGCCCAGATAAATAGTACACGGGTATAGGACTCCCCTGTACTTCCAGCCTCAGAATTCCGCTGTGTCAATCTCTAAAGCTATTTCAGCAAGCTGTGGGTTTGATTGAAGAGTCCCTGCCTCAAAGAATAAGGTGGAAGAGTGATGAAGAAGGCTGCTGGTCGCAACTGTGGGCCTCTGCACTTACAGATGTGCTCACGGCGCACACACGCACACACAAAGAAGGGAGAAGTAGCAAGGGGCTCTGAACCCTTCAAAATAGCACATCCATCCTGGGAAAACTGTAAGGTTTGGAGGTCACTGGAAATGTGGGTCTGTCATCTGCATTGTCTTTAAGTCCCTGTATCTCCCCTAATGCAACCAGGCTGCCCGAACTGTCAGTGTAAGATGGAGTGAGGCTTGCTGCTGAAAGAGCTTAGCAGGCTTGCATTTGAAATTCAAATACCGTCTTCTATAATACTTCACTGTGGTGTCAACAAAACCCTTGGCAGGTAATAGGTCCCTGAGATGCGATTGGAATAATCAGCTACTAATTAGCCCTTCTATTCTTGACTCCCTGAGAGATTGGCCTCTTAAAAATGTCTTTGCTTGAGCCCCACACCCTGTCCCAGCTGAGTCTTGCATTGTGTGCTCTAATGCAGGTGGCCGGGGAACGGTACGTCTACAAATTTGTCTGCGACCCCGATGCGCTTTTCTCCATGGCCTTCCCAGACAATCAGCGTCCCTTCCTGAAGGCAGAGTCAGAATGCCCCCTCAACGACGAGGACACCCTGCCACTGACTCACTTCGAAGACAACCCTGCTTACCTCCTGGACATGGATCGCTGCAGCAGCCTCCCCTATGCTGAAGGCTTCGCTTACTAAGTTTCCGAAATGGCTGAGTGGCCAAACCCTAGAGCTAGCAGTCCCCATTCAGGCAAATGAGGGCAGTGGTTTTGTTTGTGTTCTTGGCTGTTCCTAAAGCTTGCCCTTTGAGTATTATCTGGAGACCCCAAGCCATCTCTGGATTGACACCCTTAAAGACAAATTACCTTGGCTAGGGAGTGGGGACAGGGAGAGACAGAAAAACCACCACATGACTGGTGATTCTGAGATTTGGTGAGAAGAGATGAAAGTGGAGCCTCCTTGCCATTGAGGACAACATGTGCAGAGCAGTCCCTTGCTCAGGTTAGCGCCCACGAAAGGGGACCGAGTGTATGACAATCCGCCATGACCATGGACTACTAAATGCCTTTACATAGAAGGGCTTTGACTTGCACAATTCTATGGAAAGAAACCGCACACCCATAGGAAAGTCGAAGGCTCAGTTGGGGAGGCTCAGATCGTTAAGGCTTGAAGTAAACAAAAGTCCTGGAGCTCAGTCTGAAATGTTTCCCCCTTAGCCCAGAACTGGGGAGGCCGGGGCGGCTATTAGCCACTCCATGGTTCTCTGACCGCCACTCCCCTTGAGCCTTCAGCCAGAGTGGTCACCAAGTAGATCAAGCCCCTCTACTCCCAGTCACATGGCTGAGTGCGGATGGCTTTCATTTTAGAAGAAAGACTAACACTTGACAGTATTTTGTTTTGCTTTGATTTAGGGGGATCATTTTGTTTTGGTGGTTGTTTTGGAAAAAAAAAAGAAAACAGTTTCTATAAACTGATTTTTGTAGTTTTGGTATTTAAAGCAAAAAAACAAAAAACAAAACAAAAACCTTTTGGTAACTGTACAATGTCCCTTAGGCAGGGCCGTGCCCACTTACGAAGACATTGCAGCTTAAGAGGGGCTCGGCTGGGGCTTCCCTTTGCCATGTAGAAGCCTGCTTGGTGCGCTGTGCACCAGAGAACCTCTTGAAACATTACACCTGGTTTGTACCTTCTCGAAGTGTGCAGGGCAGCCTGGACACAGCTTCGACTCTCTGTGTATAGTTCTTGCTCTCTAACTTGCCCTCTCTGGGAAGCAGATGTACATACTACACGTCACATCCATTTAACAACTGGTCACCTGGTGGGAGCCGCAGAGGCATCGTCTCGGTTTTCTTTTCTCTTTCCATTTTGGACCTTCACCCCCGCAAAAGGGTTCCCTTGGATCTGAAACTTACCTGTCACGGGCAGGTAAGACAGTGCTAGCTCGCATCCTGGCTTCCTGCTACTCTCGTTTTTACATTTTTATTCTGATTGCTGTATTATATTGGGAATGTTTTAAACAACCAAACTGAAGAGGTATGGAAGTCGGGTCTGGAGTGGAGGGAAAGTCACCGGGGAGCGCCGGTATCTTGCTGCCCGCCCGCCACCCTGTTGACAGGCCTGTTGTTCTTGACACTCCACATGCGATAAGGGTGTCCTCTTGTGCAGGACCCAGAACTGACTTGGGGGGGGGCAGGCTTTGCTGTCCTACACTGAGGCACTCCGTAGCCCTCTCACCCATGTGAAGAGCTTCACAGGGACGAGGGGTGTATTTTTGTAGCTATGGGAAACCAAGGTTTTTCTCTTGAGAGCTGGTCAGCCCTCAGAGGTGTCAAGCCTGAAGCTTGGGCCTTAATTAGCATTGTGCTCTAAGGAAAGGCCTCTTCCTAAAGGATATTTATAGCTTTCTAATCTACACATAGCCTATACATAGATGCGAGTTTTACCCAGCCGGCTCGAGATTTATTTGTTGTAAATGCTGTATAGATTGCTTTGTTTGTTTGTTTGTTTTCCTTTCCTCCCTTCTACTGGTTTGGGGTTTTTTTGTTGGTTTTTTTTTTCCATGTTTATGCTGTTTTATTGGGTATGAAAAGAACCTTCTGTAACCTGAGCTGCCCCTCCCCTGCTGTGGCTGCACAGCCTGTGCTGTCGAGGGACACAGGACAGCAGCGTCATTTGCATTCCCACTGGACTCATGTGCCCCCCCAAATAGATGTTTCCTTCAGGGTGTGGGGGCTGTTCCATTTGTTCGCTGCTTTTCCAGAGTGTGGAAAGTCTACAGTGCAGAAAGGCTTTAACCCGCCTTTGATTTGAAATACCCCCCTGCGCAGGGCTGTGTACATCCTGCTGAGCTGCGTTATATTCTGTACTGTGTACAATAAAGAAGTTTGCTTTCCTTTACGAGCTCCTGATGCCTGCCTCTTTCTTGCCCTTGCTTGGTGTTCTCATTTTCAAGCAAGCGAGAGCCCCGGGGCTTCCTCTCAATTCCCCACCCCTACCCTTGCCTTCAGCATTTAGCCTTAATGGATGATGGAGTAGAAAGAAGGGTTTAAAATCTGATCCACAGGCAGGTGGTGGTAGCGCACACCTTTAATCCCAGCACTTGGGAGGCAGAGACGGGTGGATCTTCTCTGAGTTCGAGGCCAGTCTGGTCTACAAGAACTAGTTCCAGGAGAGCTAATGCTGTTACACAGAGAGGAAGTTCAAGACAGCCAGAGCTATCCAAGGGGATGGAGGCAGAAATCCTACCCTAACACAAGGTGACCAAAATTTGCCCCCAGGAGCGCTCAGTAATTTTCTCTCCTTAAAGCATGATTCATTTGAACCTTGGATTGTGTGAAAAGATTAGCTTGCCAGGGCTTTTTACTTTTTGAGTCGCAGCATTTTTTTTCTAGCTCAGCCCCTCTGGTTGATAACTTTGAAAACTTGTAAGCGCAAAGACCATTTCCTCGTTTTCTCCCAATAGGTTTTTCTTTTTCTTTTCTTTTTTTTTTTTTTTTTTTTTGATTTTTCGAGACAGGGTTTCTCCGTAGCTTTTTGGTTCCTGTCCTGGAACTATCTCTGTAGACCAGGCTGGCCTCGAACTCACAGAGATCCGCCTGCCTCTGCCTCCCGAGTGCTGGGATTAAAGGCGTGCGCCACCACTGCCCGGCCCAATAGGTTTTTCTTTGGGCGAGTGAAGTATTTTATTGATGTTATTTTATTGATGATAGTCCCTCAGAAGAACTAGTTTGTTGTTTTTCCAGTTGTGTAACAGTAGGTATCTTGCATCCATGTTCACCTCTTACTCTTGGGGAAGGAGGGTGATAGCTACCTGTAATGCCACACACGGAACACTTGAGAAACGTGGAAGGTCACTGGCAGAACTCGGCAGCAGCTTGTGCGCAGGACCCCCTCTGCATCCTTGTTAGTGCACTTCTAACATGGGGCATTCCAGACTCCTATTGCAGAGTAGGAACAAAGTAGAGCCTTCCCGGGCCCAGAACAGAAGGCTTTCTGTAAGTTATCTGCTATCTTTTCTCTCGCTGTTTTACAAGCCCTTAAGTGTAGAAGCATCCGAGACTGAATTTGGTACAGAGCCCCTTCAGTGGGAACTCTTGGAGGGTGAATGAACGCCACATAAAACCCATTAGCTTCCGCGCATGAAGAAAAGATGCTCGGGGATCGGGGGCAGGGTGTGCAGGACAAAGGGGCTCTCCCTCTGCGCTCAGATTCCTGGTGATAAAGCTTTGACAGGCATCTCCTCATTGTGTGCGGGCTCATTATCTAGCCCAGGCTCCGACCCAGATCATTAACCTAATGCCAGAGGTCACCCAACACTGCTGCCCTGCCAGCGTTGGATGCTGGGATAAGGAAGCCAGAAAATGTGAAGTTTATTCTTCGTGGGGTCCCCTTTCACCAGCCAAGTTAGCAGAACAAGGCCCATTCAGCCGCTAGATGACAAAGAGGTGTCTGAGGGCCAAAGGATGTGGTTTGAAAGGCAGAGCTCTTCTCAATTGTAATGCAGCAGGGGCTAAGTTTGGAAGAAGAGCCTGGGAACTTTGGGAAGAGCCATTTGCCCCGCAGCCAGGTAGATGGAGCTTAGCTTATCTCCTTAAAAGAGGGCAGGGGTGGGAGGAGTTCTGAAAATGGGTTCTAGCCCAAATGTAAAATCAACACTGCTTCACTTGGGTGAAAATGCATTGTGCTTCATATAGATGGAGGGATCTATGGTGGGAACACAGACAGGAAGTTGTGTTCCAGTTTCGGCAAACACAGACCCTATGTCCAGCCTTTCCATAGCCCTTCCGGTTGAAGAGCTGGCTCCACACCCAGGCCTCAATTTGTTGACCTTGGCAGTGATCCTCAGATAACTAACCATTTGGTAGCACTTTACAGTTTACAGAGCACTTTTTTTTTTAAAGTCTCCATTATCTTTTTGGCAGGCCTTCTTAAATGGAAACACTTGGTTGAAATCAAATCTGAAAATATGGCTCTCAGCCTCCAAAATTATTCTCTTCAGAATGCTCACAGTGGCTACCGGAGACGCCAGACTAGACTCTGGGAGGCTGGGTGCCTAGGTTCTGGCCCCAACTCAGATCTTGGAGGGCATCCTGGGTCAGTGAAGGTACTGGTGAGGGGCTCCTTCCCTGAACTCCTAGGAGGAAGGGAGGAGGAGGCCTTTCCCAAGGAATTTAAGGTGTGTGTGTACTTGGGGCTGAGGGTAAACGGAACAGTTCAGAATATCATTGCTCCACCTTTATATAGTGCCCTTCTCCATTCAAGCATGTGCCGTTCATTGTTTAAGCACCTACTGGGTGCAGTTACTACTAAAGGCTTTAGAAACAGCAGTTTCGGGTTCAAGGTTGCTTTGTGGCATGCATGGTAATACGAAAGATGACCCTCCAGATGGTTACTGCTCCCCTTCCCAGCTCGTACTCAAACACTGTTCCAACATCTTCTGACCATCGGGACTCGATGCTACACAGTTACCCACTAACCTTTACCCCTGTTTAGTTCGTGTTAACACCAGGATATCAGCACCTTGTGTGCTGTCTACCAGGAAAGTCGCGCAGGGATTGATGTGCTGGGAACTGTTGGCCGGTGTGGCTCATTCAGGTGGTCGCAGAGCATCCGTGGCGTCCTCCGTGTTGCCCTTTAAACTCCGAGTAGGCTTCTCCCGGATGTTCTTGTCTCCATAGTGACGGGGAATGCGTCTGCTTTTCATCACTCAATGATGTGCAGGTTGCCGATTACGGGAATGACACTTGAGTCTGGGAGAATCACAGTGGAGCCTACCCAGTCCTTTCGCAGCTCTCGGACCACCGACAGAACATTCCCCCAGCCGAAACTCGAACACGTGACACACTGACTGGCAGTGTCCGGTAAACAGCAGCACCCCTTGGCTGGGGCCGCTCTGGGGTGTGTAGCTGAGGGAAAGCAAACACAAATCCTGGTCTTTGGGACCTTATGTGGCAAAGGAACCAGAAAGGGCAAAGGGAATAAACAAGCGCTAGCATTTGCCAGAAGACGTGAAGCACTGTGGGAAGGGGGTGGGGGAGACGGTGAAAGTGGGGTGGAAGGCTGCAGCTTTAAATCTTGAGGTTAAGGAAGACCACATGACTGAGCAAAGGCTTGAAAAAACAGGTACCGGGTAGTACTCTGAAAGCGGATCGGAGCTGGCTGGGGGTGTTGGGCACGGACTGCATTGCCACTTGAGAGTTGGGCGGTCTACAGGGAGAACTGAGGAGCAACGCCTCTGCCCCCATGGGCAGCTCATTCAGGACGCTAGGGTTTGCGTTGTTCTTAGCTGTTAAGAATTATCTGAGCATCGTGCCACAAGGACATGTGCTCAACTATGTTCATAGCAGCTTTGTTTGCTATTGCCAGAACCTGGAAACACCCTAAATGCCCCTCAACAGAAGAATGGATAAGGAAATGTGGTACATTTACACAATGGAGTACTACACAGCAGAAAAAAATAACAACAGCTTGAATTTTGCAGGAAAATGGATGGAGCTAGAAAACATTATTTTGAATGAGGTAATCCAAACACAGAAAAACAATTATCACATGTACTCACTCATAGGTGGTTTTTAAACATAAAGCAAAGAAAGCCAGCCTACAAACCACAATCCCAGAGAACTTAGACAACAATGTGGACACTAAGAGAGACTTACATAGATCTACTCTACATGAGAAGTAGAAAGTATAAAAAGACAAGATCTCCTGAGTAAATTGGAAACATGGGGACCTTGGGGGAGGATTGTAGGAGGGAGGGGAGAGGCAGGGAGGGGAGCAGAGAAAAATGTAGAGCTCAATAAATATCAATAAAAAAAAAAAAGAATTACCTGAGCTCAGGAGCGACCTCTTTGACTTCTAAAATTGAAAGGGACTGCAGAGGGCAAGGGAGGAAGCAAGAAAACCAAACCTTCAGCTGGACGCAGAAGACAGGGCAGGAGGAGGCAGACCCAGATGCAGGTTTAAGTTGGAGCCAGTAAGTTTCGGAAGGTTGTTGGGACAAAGGATATTTAATTACAGCTCCAAGGTCTGGGCCATGGCAGGCTGAAGTTGCTGTGGACTGAAACCTAGAAATAAACTTGAGGAGAAATGATTTGGGTTTGAGGAAGAGCTGGCCTCCACCCGGGACATACTTAACTAATGCACCCATTAGAAATCAGATGGGGAACTCAGCGGTGAAGAACGTTGGCCGCTCTCGCAGAATACCTGAGTTCAATTCCCAGTGCCCACGTGGTTCCTAGCAACGGCCCATAACTCCAGTTCCAGGGCTCTGGCACCATCTTCAAGAGCACAAGGCATGCACACAGTGCCCATACATACAGTCGCATAGGCGAAACGGTCATACACATAAAATAATAAATTAGGGGAGAAAAAGTCCGGGGGGGGGGGGGTAGAGGGGGGATGGACATCAGCTGGGCTGCCGAGTCTGGAGATAAGGAAGGAACTCCAGGCGGGAGCTAAGAATTAGAAGTGCGTATGGGAGTGCTAAGAGCCAAGACTGGATGGAATCCTTACAGGAATATGCATAGATCGATACGCCACAACTACCACATAGGAGAGCAAGAGTCAGCAACGGAGACTGGGAAACCCGGGGCAGGGAAGGGAGGGTAGCCAGGAAGCATCTTCCGGAGGAAGGCAGGCTCCGCTTTCTGCATGCTTCTAACGTGACAGAAGAGGATTGAGGCCGGAATAGCAAGATAGTCCGGGTTGACTTGTACAGGACGTTCCTTGGGATGGCAGACATAACAGCTCAGGACTACTGGAATTCAGAGTTGGAGTTAAGGCCAGGGGAAGCCCCATGGATTTCAAAACCTTGGCTTGAACTCAGCTCAGCTTCTTGCACGTCCTGCTGCCTCCAGGCACAACTTCTGAATGAGTGGTAGGATCCTTGCTCACCAGTTCATAGAGTAGAAAGCTTTCTGGAGAAGGAAGAGGAAAGAGCAGGCTGCTGTTGCTAGCACCTTCCCGCCCCGTGGGGTTCTGTTTATTCTTGTTTTATGTTCTTAGAGCACATTCCAAATTTTGGATCATTAAATGTTTGTAATTACCTTCTTCATAGCTTATAATTAGCATGTGTTCTTTGCGGAAAATTTGAAGAATCTATAGCCAGAATTTAAAACCGCTTTGAAAATTCAAACTGGAGGTCGTGTTTGACACCAGCGCTCTGCTTTCTCAGCACTGTTTTTAAAATATACAAGGTTGGGCCGGCAAGATGGCTCAGGGAAGGCATTTGCCGCCAAACCTGATGACCTGAGTTGAATTCCCAGAACCCACCTGGTAGGAGCGAATCAGCTCCCCACTGTCCACTGCCCACTCCATGCTTGCCATGGCGTATGCTTACCTACAGACATGCACACTGATGATTAAATCATCATTTAGCTTGGTTTGGTTTGGTTTTTTGTTATTTTTCTTTGTTTTTCAAGGTAGAATCTCTCTGTAACTTTGGCTGTCCTGGAGCTCGCTCTGTAGACCAAGCTGGCCTTGAACTCATCGAGATCTGTCTACCTCTGCCTCCCAATTGCTGGGATTAAAGGCGTGCACCCACCACCGCCCAGTTCATTAATTAACTTTTTAAAGCACAAAATTGGCCACTACTACATTGTACACCATCATGC